>NC_140579.1:180823863-181505844 GCF_964204655.1 Triturus cristatus | reverse complement strand
ACGGCTTGGGCAGTCTGTGTGGGACGGTGGCTGGGATAGGGCTGACAGCTGTAAACCCCTTCCGTTGACATGAAAGGGAGGCTGGCCACAAGGAGTGGAGGCAAGGCCCAAGGATCTAGTCGTAGCACGAGAGTCCTTGAATCTGACCAGGGCAGAGTCTATTTTTTTCCCCAAAAAGGCGGATTCCATCGAAGGGCATGTCTATCAAATTAGCTTGGATATCGCCCGAGAAGCAAGTGGTACGAAACCAGGCGTGGCACCTCAGGGGCACCATCGTTGAAATTGATCTGCCCAGCAAATCGGTGGTATTTAACCCACACAAGGGGAATTTTTCTGCATCTCTCCCGTCTTTTACAGCTTGGGAGAGCACAGCCTGGGTCTCCTACAGGACTTGTGGGAGCAGTTGCGCAACTTTCTCCCAAAGGGAATGGGAGAAACAGTCCAATATACATGCTGTATTCACCGACCGCAATGCAAGGCTGGAGGAAGAAAACATCTTTTTCCCAAGTGAATCCAACCTCTTGGATCCCCTGTCAGGAGGGACGGAAGGGAATGTGCCTTGGGACGTAGAGGCCTGCACCACCAAACTCTCTGCAGTGGGGTGTTTGCTGAAGACCTTTGGGTCGCCCGGAGCTGGGTGATGGCAGCATGCAATCGTCCTATTCACAGGGGCCCCTGTGCTATGTTTGGATCAAGCTCCTAAAAGGAAGTCCGTAAGTGCCTCATTAAAGGGCAACATGGGTTCAGGAGTGCAGGGGGGCTGTATTGTCAAGACTCTGAAGGTCATCCAAGTCAAATCCAGAGAATGCCTATCCTCCTAAAATATTGTGAGGAAAGGGCACAGGAGGAGTCCTCTTCATACTGTGGTTGTACCCTGTTGATGGAGTAGTGCATCAGAGTGCGCACAATAGCCAAAATCTGCTTTGGGACTTCTAACCTGAGTCACAGCGGAAGTAATGGCACCTAAGAAGTTAGGTGGGGATAACAAAATGACCAGAGAGGGCTTTGCAAAGGGAGTGAGGCATAGCTTAGTGCTGGAAGCAGAGGCGGATGAGGCAGTACAGGGTTCATCTAGATAGCCCATCCACGTACGCCCTAGGCCAGACATTGCCTGATCTGTGGGGACTGATGGCATAGCAGCAGGATTTGGAACCACTCTGAATGGCTGCAGCTGGCCTCCTTGAATGCTGCAATCTGCTGTGGAGTTGATGATGGCCCAGAGAATTCAGAACGCATCAGCTCCAGTATCTGATTTAGATCAGAGGCTGATCTCAAAGCTGGATCGCGCCATTACAACGCAGACAGTTAGACCTCTCCTGACAATGAGAGTATCAAGGTGGTGAAGAGATCTATTTTAATATTTTGTGTTTTGTCTTCAACTTTGTCTTGGGTTTTCCTGAACATGGTGAACAGAAGCAGAATTGGGAATGGCCATGCGACTTGGAGCAGCACAGGCTTGGTTTGTTGTGTTCCATGATTTAGAGTTTAGATTCCTGCTCAGAATGACTTCAGAAGCAGCAGGAAACTTTTGTCGAAAGACTGACTCATGCTTGAAACATCTGCTTGCAATACGAAAGAACTAAGCTGCTGATCCACTCAAATGGCGAGGAAAAAGAGGAACAACCATCAGCCACCATTGTGAGAAGTTGGCCTGGCATATGCTGGTCACTAGTTATAGTGGCTACCTTGCACCAGTCCAATTCGACTCTTATGGTAGATCGGTTTAAGGCAACCTTTTAAAGAAAGCTATCCTAGTGGTAGCTGTGGAGAGCAGCCTTCAGGCTAAGTCTCTGAGGAATGTAAAGCAGCTTGTTTTACCTTATAATCTCTTGAATTACCAAATGAAAAGGACACCACACAGGTATATATATCAAATATATATGTATTTATTTCTAAGCACAACTATGGCTGGAGCCCTAGGGGCGTACCAGACCATACACTAAGAAAATGGTTTAACAAAGTCGACTTGCAAAATGACAAAGCCTAGGGCCTTGGAAATCGCTGGGGCTTCACTACTGCAGTGTTAGCAGGTAAGTAACCATCCCACGGGAGACGTGTGTAGTGTCTAAACAAAGCTGCGGGTTTCATATAGGGTACAATGGAGCTAGTCGCGGTTTGTATTTTAAACTTTTAGGGCACTTCGAAGAAGTCAACAAGCAAGCCACTTACAAGGTAAGTATTTCGAGGGCCAACACGCACTTGGGCACCGGAGTGCACGAGTTACCTCACCAAGGGAAGCCGGGTGCATAGGTGTCTTTTGGTGTCGGGTCGCGATGCTGTTTTCAATGGAGACCAATGAAAACTTGCTGCTTGAGACGACTGGAGAGGTGTCCGCTGGAATCCGAAGGTGGATTGAAGATGAAGAGGACCTGAAAATTGAAGGGACAGTGTTCAAAGTCACTTGCCAGTGACCGGTGGCCAGCAAGATGGATGACCACAGATGTCGCGTCGCTTCAGGTCGTCGATGGTGTTTTGACTCTTTGCTCACGACGTCCAGGAGGGATCGACGATGCCCAGCAGCTGGATTCGGAGTGTCCCACGATGTCTGCAGCTGATGACGGTGTCGGCAACCGGATTGGAGCCAACAAGCCTTGGCAACTGCAAGTCTCGTGTGGACTGAAGATAGTCAGTGATGCAGACCAGCAAGGTCTGATGGACTTACCCAGCGAGGGTAAGTGAGGGCAGGCCCGGAGCAACCTGGAGAGCCCTTTGAATCGTTGAGAAAGTCTTCGGGGGACCCACTAGCCAACGGGCAAGTGATCGCGAAGACGCCGTCACAGGAAAAGTTTCACAGGAGCCCACGGTCACTCGGGACGGGGTAGGCCGCTGATTTTTGGAACAAAACCTGCTGGGGACTTGGGCCACAAATGGTCTAAAGCACAAGTTCGTAGAACGTTTTTTAGGGTTTGCACTCGAAATCAGTGCACGGTTCCCAGGTATTGCAGTTCCTCGTCACTCGTGGGGTCCAGGTGCCACAGCTTCGCTGGGGACTCAAAATGGCCGTCGAGAGGTCAGGAAATCCGCTTCTGGGGCCGCAGGGACTTCGGACTCCGGCGGGAGCAGTGAAGTTTGCAATCGTTGATTGAGGTTATTGGTGCCTGCCAATCAGGGGAGTCACTCCTTGACTCCAAGGGAGATTCTTCAGTCTTCCAAAGATAGTGGAACGTCGAAGGGCCAGGATTCTTCTTCGTAGAGCATCGTCCAGGGTAATCTGAATTGCATTGGCAATGCTTGCTATCTTATAGTGAAGATAGGGGAGGGACTAGCTCTATGACCACTCCTCTAGGAGGGTCAGGGTAGTGGGTGTTTACACCCACTTCCCTTTGTCCAGTTTCACGCCAGAGCAGGGGCAGGTAGCCCCTGAACCGGTTTGAGCTGGCATATGCACAGAGGAGCCTACTGCTCCCCCAGTGCAGGACTTCAAAGCACTCTAAGAGTGCACCCACCCAGCTCCAATACATTACATCCTGTCTGGGAGGTGGTGACACCTCCCTGTGACAGGATGCCTTTTGTTGGGCTTCCTCCACTGTGAGTTTCGGTCAGCAGCAGGAGGGCAGCCCAGTGTCTGTGCTGGTGGCATCCATTTTGTGATGCCAGGGCTCTAGGAGATTTCTACCGTTTAGTACAGTGGGTACATGTCATCCCCTCTAGAAGGGTGGGATCATACTCCCACACCAGTTGCTGGTGTGGGGGTATGATTCCAAGTTGTTTGACACCAAACACGACATGTTTTGGTGCAGTCATTCCAAAGTTAGCATTTACCGCGAGGTTATAATGCACTTAAGAGTATATTGTTTAACGGCATCCACAAACAGTAGCAGAGAATAGACTCTGCCAGCTGCAGAGGGGTCCTGCTGATGCAGAAACACCCCCTCACATAGTAAACCAAGCACCCTGCCCTCAGGATTGATAGGGCCTGCAATAGGGTTTATATGTGTGTGTATGGTGAGATATAGGAACCTATACCTCAGTGAGGAGTGCTAACACTACCTCACACAGGCTGCAGTAGCAGGCCTGTGGTGTCAGATTGAGAATGCTTCCCAGGGGTGGCATAACACATGCTGCAGCCCCTAGTAGGCCTGTGAAGTACCAATGCCCTAGGTACCTAAGGTATATACTAGGGGCTCATAAGGTACCACAGTATCCAATCACTAGTGCATCTAATATGCACACCAAGTTGTTTAGAGAGATCAGTGAGACTGGGGCCCTGATTAGCAGGGACCCAGCCAGACTATAGCCAGAAACCAGTGTATACATCAGAAAAAAAGTGGGGGCAACATAAGTACAGATGCTACTCTCCTACAACCATGTCGTCATGTATGGAGGTGGGATTGATGGGGCTGCGATGTATGACAGTGGCACCACTTGCCAATGTAAAGGAACTGTGCAAGAGCTTCCAAATCCTGCCTGGGAAGCCACACAGGTTTTGGCTCAAAAGGCAAGCTTCAAAGCAGAAGCCCTTTAAAGATTAATGGGGAACACTTGGGATAGGGCCAGCCGTATCTTTTCGGTACGCAGGCTGGCACTCGAGCAGGAGAGGAAAAAACAGTTGCCGAACCGGTTTTCCAGGGGTGTCTAGTTCCCTTGGTAGCTACAACTCTGGGCTGGGATAGGGAGCTCTGTACGCCGAGAGAGGGGTTCTGCCATTTTGGAAGTGGGCAGAATGGTGCATCATGGGATAGCCAGACGCCACACTTCGCAGGAAGTGGTTATTGGGAGAAAACCTGATAGCCCATTGGCCACCAACTGCATCCACCCTGAGGGCATTGTCTGAGGATAAAAAGGGCACCCCTGGCATGCAGAGTTCAGATCCTGCACGATTGGAGAAGAGGACTGAAGAGGGACTGCCCTGCTGCAGCTAGGAAGCGGCGAAGAGGGCCTGCATTGACGTGGACTGCACCTGCTGAACCTAGTGGATAGCAAAGGAGAAGAGGCTGTGCCCGCTGTGTCCTGCTCATGGTGAAGTTGTTTAAGTAGTCCAACACAAGCAAGTGACTCAAAGGCTCAGCTGGCAGACCTCCTGATCGCAGCACAGGGCCAGGACATCTGAAGAACTTTGCTAAGGCAAGCTACTAGCCCAGATATTCGTATCACTGACACTCGTCCCCATGCAACACCAGAGACCAGGACCTAACGCTCAACGTTGCACCGAAGACTGCTGGACCACGGAGAGTTGTATAGATGCAGCTTGGCCAGCCAGAAGACGGGTTACCCAGTGGCAACATGACCTTTACCAGGACCAAGAGGACTTCAAGGTATGTCAATCCCCGTGGCCAGGACCAGCTCAACTTATCCGTGCACCGAGGATCTGCCACAGAAAGACCCGCATCAACCGCATCACTTCGACAGCATCCTTGAGCATCTTTAGCATCCTGTATTCCTTGCATGAGGACCGCTCCATAGGAAAATATAGCAAAGGGATAAGAGTTCATGGAACTGACTGAAGACTGCTTCTCCAGCTGAGGTAGCAGTTTGTGAGGATCTTGCTGATCCCCTTGACTGATTCCCTGATGGGGTTGGCCAGTCTAAAGTGACTAGAAGTAACCGCATTGATGATTTCTTTGGAAAATTTCTAAGTGTCAAATTTGTTGAATTTGCCAATGATTGTTCTCGGTCAAGTGAAAAAGAACAAGTTACTTACCTCTGGTAACTATCTATCTGTTAGAAACATACGTTAGTTATGGATTCCTTACCTGAGAATTACCACCAGGCATCAGATTGGATCCAGAAAGTTTTCGTCAGCAGTACCCCTGAGCGTCGGAAGGTGGAGTTGGTCGACTCCGTGTTCGTCGTTGGCGTCGTGGTGACGTCCCTGTAGCTACATAGAACGCCCTCGCGGGCTGACGTCAGTTCTGTACATGACTTTCCACGCCAGAAGCACAGAGCCATGCAATACACTGACCACTGGAGCACAAAACTAGGGCCCTGAAAGGAAGTCCTTAACCCTAGAAGTCAGTTCGCAGAACGGGGTGACTGGGTGGGGCGGTAAGGAATCTATAACTAACCTATGTTTCTAACAGATATATCGTTACCGAAGGGAAGTAACATGTTCATCTGAAAGAAACAGTTAGTTATAGATTCCTTACCTTAGAATAGAAACCCCAGCAATACCAACCCAGGAGGTGGGTCGGCAAACAAAGATCACACCAGGAAGTCCCGGAGAACAGAACGGCCAATGAAGCAGTCTCCCCGGATTTGGCTGTCCAGGCAATAATGCTTAGTAAACGTGTGCAGCGAGGCCCACGTGGCTGCCTGACAGATGTCTTGCAGAGGGACACCACGTCCCAATGCAGTAGTGGCTGCAGTTGTTCTAGTGGAATGAGCACGCAGCCCCACCGGAGGCTCCTTTTTAGCCAAAGAATAAAAGGCTTTGATGAACAAGTTACTTACCTTCGGTAACGATGTATCTGTAAGAAACATTAGTTAGTTAGATTCCTCACCTCAGAATATCCCCAGGCGTCAGACTGGATCCGGAAGATTTTTGTAGCAATACCCCATGCGCGTCGCTAGGCGTCGTCTGCGGCTCCGCGTCCGTCGTTGGCGTCGTGCGCCGGAATGACGTTGGAGTACTTAGACGCCGCCCTCGCACGCTGACGTCAGTTCTTGTACATAGCTTTCCGCGCCAGGAACGCAGAGCTATGCAAGTGATCGACACTGGTGCCAAAAAATCTAGGGCCCTGAAAAGGATAGCCTTAACCCTAGATGTCAGTTCGCAGAACGGGGAGGATGGGTAGGTCGGTGAGGAATCTAACTAACTAATGTTTCTTACAGATACATCGTTACCGAAGGTAAGTAACTTGTTCATCTGAAAGAAACACGTTAGTTAGATTCCTCACCTTAGAATAGATATCCCAGCAATACCAACCCCGGTGGTGGGTCTGCGAACCAAGATCACACCAGAAAGTCCTGGAGGACAGAACGGCCAAAGAAGCCATCCCTCCGGACTTGGCTGTCAAGGCAATAATGCCTGGCAAACGTGTGCAGCGAAGCCCACGTCGCCGCCTGACAGATGTCCTGCAAAGGGACACCCCGTCCCAAAGCAGTAGTAGCCGCCGTGGCCCGAGTAGAATGGGCTCGCAGCCCAACAGGAGGGTCCTTTTTTGCCAAGGAATAACAGATTTTTATACACAAAACGACCCACCGGGAGATGGTCCATTTGTGCACAGCTTTTCCCTTCTTTGCACCCACGTAGCCAACGAAAAGCTGGTCATCCACTCGGAACTGTTTTGTGCGGTCCAAATAAAAGGAGAGCGCACGTTTTGGGTCCAGACGGTGGAGCCGCTCTTCCTCTTTGGAAGGATGCGGAGGCGGAAAGAAGGTGGGCAAGGTGACAGACTGCCCAAGATGAAAGGGGGTCACCACTTTCGGTAGAAAGGAAGGACGAGGCCGAAGGACAACCTTGTCCGGATGAACAGATAGAAAAGGAGGAGTGGACGATGGAGCCTGGAGCTCACTCACCCGTCTAGCCGAGGTGATGGCTACCAGGAAAGCAGTCTTAAGAGTTAGAAGACGAAGAGGACAATTGTGAAGAGGCTCAAAGGGAGCGCACATCAGGAATGTCAAGACAAGATTCAAGTCCCACTGAGGCATTACGAAAGGGACAGGAGGGAACGTGTGAGTAATGCCTTTAAGAAAGCGTGACACTACAGGGGACTTGAAAAGAGAGGGCTGATCAGGAAGCCGTAAGAAGGCAGAGATGGCAGCAAGATAACCTTTCAAGGTGCCCAGGGCAGAGCCCTGCCGGGCCAAAGAAAGAAGAAAGAGGAGAACCTCAGAAAGAGGGGCGGAAAGGGGATCCACAGCCTTTGCTGTGCACCATGCCACAAACTTGTTCCACCGGCAGGCATATACCGTCTTTGTGGAGGGACGCCTGGCTGCCAGAATGACATCACAGACTTCAGGAGGCAAGTCAAATGGCATCAACAGCCGCCGCTCAATCTCCACGCATAGAGGTGGAGGCTGGACAGGTTCGGGTGGAGGACCGTCCCCTGCTGCTGCGACAGAAGATCCTCCCGAAGGGGCAGACGTATCGGAGGATCGGTCAACATACTGAGTAGCTCGGGATACCAGTACCTTCGTGCCCAATCCGGAGCCACCAAGATGACTTGGGCCCGGTCGCGCCTGATCTTCTTCAGCACTCTGGGCAGAAGTGGTATAGGCGGAAAGGCGTACAACAGACCGCAACTCCACTCGCGCCGAAAAGCGTCGCCGAGCGAGTGCCGCCTTGGAAATTCCAACGCGCAGAACTGCTGACATTGCGCGTTCTCGTCGGTGGCGAATAGATCTAACCAAGGCTCTCCCCACTGCTGAAAGAGACCTTGCGGCACCTCGGAGTTCAGACGCCATTCGTGATCCATCATGCACCGGCGGCTGAGTTCGTCTGCTCTGGCGTTCAGAGAGCCCGCCAGATGTTGAACCACCAGGGTGATGCCCTGGTGTTCCAGCCATGTCCAGAGGCGCAGAGCCTCCTGACAAAGGGTCCACGACCCCACCCCGCCCTGTTTGTTGCAATACCACATGGCGGTGGTGTTGTCCGTGAACACCTGCACGACACTTCCCCGGACAGAGGGAAGAAAGGCTTTCAGTGCAAGTCGGATCGCTCTCAGCTCCAACAAGGTGATGTGGAGCCGAGTCTCCGCCGGAGACCAGAGGCCTCTGATCTCCGCCTCTCCCATATGGCCACCCCATCCCAGGAGGGACGCATCCGTCACTACGACATGCTCCGGTAGGGGTAGGGAGAGGCTCTTGCCCGTGACCCAATCGCGGTCCGTGAACCACCACCGCAACTGCTGTGCAGTGCCCTCCGAGATCAAGACATGGTCGGACAGGTTGCCGTGATGCTGGGCCCACTGAAACTTCAGGTCCCACTGCAGAGCCCGCATGCGCCGCCTGGCGTGATGCACTAGTAGGATGCAGGAGGCCATCAGCCCCAGAAGCCGCAACACTAGCCTGACCGAAACCCAGGATAGAGGCCGAAAGATGGGAATCAGGGCCTGTATATCCCGGACCCGCTGTTCCGGTGGATGAACCCGGAACTGCGCCGAATCGAGAACCGCTCCGATGAAGAGGAGCTTCTGAGAGGGGCTCACGTGTGACTTCGGCACGTTGATGGAAAACCCCAGCAAATGCAGGAGATCCGCCGTAGTCTGGAGGTGGGAGACGACTGCCTGGGGCGAGCCCGCCTTCAACAACCAGTCGTCGAGATAGGGGAAGACTGGAACCCCTGATCTGCGCAGATGAGCTGCGACCACCGCCATCACTTTCGTGAACACCCGAGGGGCACTGGTAAGGCCGAAGGGGAGCACGGTGAACTGAAAGTGCTCCTGACCCACCGTGAACCGCAGGTAACGCCGGTGGGCCGGCAGGACGGGAATATGGAAATATGCGTCCTGCAAGTCCAATGCTACCATCCAGTCTCCAGGGTCTAGGGCAGCTAGAACCTGAGCCAAAGTCAACATTTTGAATCGTTCCTTCCGAAGGAAGGCATTGACGTTCCTGAGGTCCAAGATAGGGTGTAGGCCTCCTTTGCCCTTCTTGGGAACCAGAAAGTAGTGGGAATAACAACCACGACCTACTTCTGGGCTCGGAACGCGCTCGACGGCCTCTTTGGCCAAGAGGGCCGAAACTTCCTCTTGCAGAAGATTCAAATGATCCTCCGAGATACGGTGGTGCTGCGGTGGTGCTGCGGTGGCGCTGCGGTGGCATGGCTGGAGGGGTCGTCTCGAAGGGGAGGGAGTAGCCCCTTCGGATGATTTGCAGCACCCACCTGTCCGAAGTAATGGTACGCCAGTGGAGCAGGTGATGGCGAACCCGGCCTCCCACTGGCGAGGAATGGGCCTGAAAGCTCGGACTAGGAAGGCTTTGAGGCGGATGCTGCCGGGGTGGATGTGGACTGACCGCGTCGTCATCCAGTACCACCTCGGCGGAAACCACGTCCGCGACCGCGTGCAGGCTGGTTCTGCGGCCGGTGGCTAGGCGGACGTGAGGAGGTGCCCCTTCCTTGGCCACGAAAGGAGCGAAAAGCGGAAGTTTGTGGCCGCGGGGCCGAGAGGCCCAAGGACGTGGCCGTAGCCCGGGAGTCCTTGAAGCGAGCCAGCGCACTGTCCAATTTCTCACCAAAAAGGCGAGCACCATCAAACGGCATGTCCATGAGTGTGCTCTGGACATCCCCCGAAAAGGACGTGGACCGCAGCCAGGCGTGACGTCGAAGCGCCACCGTGGTAGAAATCACCCTACCCAGCGAGTCCGTAGTGTCGAGTCCACATCGGATTGCATGGCGCGCTGCATCTCTCCCATCGGCCAGAGCCGAGGAAAGCCGTGCCCGGGCCTTCTCCGGGCACAGTGGCAGCACGTCCTCCACCGTATCCCACAGAGAGTGGGAATACGGTCCAAGAGACAGGCGGTGTTTAAAGACCGCAGGTCCAAACTGAGCTTCTTACCGAACTGTTCCAGTCTCTTGGAATCCCGGTCCGGAGGAGCGGACGGGAAGGAGGATTGGGAGGTAGAGGCCAGGATAACCAGACTCTCGGGGGTGGGGTGTTGGGACAGAAAACTGGGGTCGCCCGGAGCAGGGCGGTGGCACCTGGCAACGTTCCTATCCACAGGAGGGACTGTGGAGGGCTTGGACCAGGTGCCCTGCAGAACGTCAGTGAAGGCCTCATTGAATTGCAGCAGAGGCTCAGTGGAGCATGCGGCAGACTGAAGCACCTCAGTGAGGATGTTAGTCCTCACAGCCACGGCAGGCAGCTCAAGCCCGAGGGCCGCGGCCGCCTTGCGCAGCACCACAGAAAAAGCTGCACCCTCCTCCGAAGCCACAGTCGGAGGAGAGATGAATCCAGTGTCCGGTGAGGTATCCAATCCACTGGCCTCCCCCAGTTTATCTGCCCAGTCCTGCAAAAGTTGCCCTTGAAGGGCCATAGGGTCCTCAGACCCCTCCCAGTCGCCCCCCTCATCCGATTCCTGGTAAACAGGAGGAATGATCGGAGCCGGTCGATAGACATAATGTGTCTCAAGCGGCGCCGGATGCGGCGTCGGGTGGCGCCGCATCGACGTCGGGACCGGACAGGGGCTGAACCGGGGATCGACGTCGACCGGAGTCGGCGTCGGAGGTGGCACCGGTGTCGACACCGGCGGAGGAGGCGTGACGAGGTCGACCGGCGTCGACGGGGGCCCAGGCTCGGGCCCCTCGGGGACCTGCGGCATCGGGGCTAGAGCCTCCAACGGTGCCGGGGCCGGAGCCGCCGGCACGCAAGGTCGCCCAGTCGAGTCCGCGGGGCCCGAAGGCGCGCCAGCGGGCGTCGACGGCGGGGCCAGGCTCCTCATGGCCGAGAGGAAGGCACTGACCTCCGCTGGCGTCGAGTCAGTCCCAGGGACCGGCGGGTTTGGGGACTTGCGCGGCGCCTGCAGCTCCTGTGGAGCCGCAGGGGTGGAACCACCCTGACCCTCGGCCAAGTCGCGCGACCGGCGAGGGGAGTCCGAAGAGCGGTGTCGCCTCTTGGACTTCTTGGAGTGCTTCGACTTACCCGAAGACTTCGAGCTAGACGAGCAACGATGTCGAGTGCGGCTCTGTGACCGATCCTTGGACCTCCTCCTGGACCGGGAACGAGAGGGGCGCGGAGCCGAGTGGCGAAGCTCGAGAAGCTTGCGGGACCGCTCCCGCCTAGCTTTTGAGGTCAGGGCCATACAATCGGAGCACGACTCCGCGTCGTGGTCGAGGCCCAAGCAGTACAGGCACCGGCGGTGATGATCGGTGTAGGAGAGTAGGGTCTGCTTTCTATGTTCACCCCCACTTTTTGCTTTTGCTTTACTGGTTTTCGACTTAGATGTGGCTGTGGGCCTGCTAATCAGACCCACAGCCCTGCTGTTCTCTCTCTAAATTAATACTATGTACTTTAGGTGCATAAACCATTTGGATAGGATCACCTTATTGGCCCCTGTACAGTGTACCCTAGGTACCCAGGGCATAGGTGTAACCTAGGCCTACCAGGGGCTGCAGCATGTATTATGCCACCCCTGGCCTGGCCTTCCATTTTGACACAACTGGCTGATCACTCAGCTGGGCCAAGGTCGTGTAACCACCCCTTGCTTAGGTGTAGTATTCCTATACCTAACTTACATATAGACACATGTGTACCTATCAGTCACTCCTATGGCAGGCCTTAACAATCCTGGAGGCAGAGTGCTTGGTAACATGTGAGATGGTGCTCTAGCATGAGCTGAGCCTGTCTGCAGCTTTCGGAACCATGTCCTTATAGCTGTTCTATGATATAGCCTACCATATACTCTTAAAGTGCCTTATAATCTTAGACGGTTATGGTAACTATGGTTTGGCTTTATCGAAACATGTCGTGTAAGGTGTCTAACACTGTGGAATAATACCCCCATGCCATTTCTGGACATGAGGATATTATTCCCCCCTTCTAGAGGGAAAGACATGTTAAAATCATACTTCACTGTTAGCCTCTGACCAAAGCCTCAGCATCACAAAATGGATGCTGCTGCCACGACACAAGTCTGACCTCCTGCAGCTGGGAGTGATCCCAGCCAGGGAGGCCTGGACAATAGGTTTCCTGCTTGGGGAGGTGCTAGCACCTCCCCAGACAGCCTTTAGTGTATTGGGGCAGGGTGGGCTGAAAGGAATGAGACATGCCTGGGGCACACAAGGTGTTCCTTGCATAGTCCAGTTCAAACCGGCGCTGGGGCACTCCAGCCCCAGCTCTGGCGCGAAACTGGACAAAGGGAAGTGGGTGTAACCACCCCCTCCCAGGTCCCACCCATAAGGCGTGACCTAGCAGGTATCCCAGCCCCCCAGATTAGTATAAGAGTGGGAGTTGGGCCTCAAGACTTTAGATTATCCTGAACCTGCAACTTGAACAGAAACTCTGGACCTTCGACATTCGACGAAAGAAGAAGACTGAAGAATCTCCCTTGTGGCCAAGGAGTGGCTACCCTGTGCAAACAGGCACCATCAAGAGACTACCCTGTGCTTTGCCCACGTTCTACGAGGAACCGACTGCAGAGCCCGACCAGAGCCTTGACTTCCAGACTTCTCCGACCCTGATCCACATCCACAGCAAAGCTGAGATCCGTGGAGGCGACGAGCGACGTGGGACCAGCTACCTGGGAAAAGTGGCTAGTAACTTCAAGCGCAGCTTCTGAGGCACCCTCGAAGTTGTGCACCGAGGATTGAGAAGCCCCAACCCCAAGCACCATCTGCACCGAAGATCAGCCCCCCACACTCCACGAGTCCTGCGTGGGGCCCTTCTGCATTTTCCTGCTTGCCGCGTCTGTCCGGTTGCTTGCCCGCTGGCTAGTGGCCTTTGTGACGACGCACCCTGAAATCTTCTGCGCTGGTTTGGCTCCTCCAGACTGGCTCCCGCTTCTCTGCAAAGAAGAAGCACCCCAGACCTTCCTGGTCTGCACCAGAAGCAAGTCCTCCGTTCTTCGTGGGTTCCGCTTGCCAAGGCTTGGTGAGTCCTAGTCCAACTTCGACGCCGCCGACAGCAAGAGCCTTCGTGGGACAGCTCGCCTCCTGGTCCTGGTCGTCCTCGACGCTTCCTGGTCCTCCTGGCTGCAGCGACAAGCTTCACCTTCACCTGCAATCTTCACGACATCGCCTGGTTCCTTCCTGGTTCCACGTGGTCACTGGCTAGTGACCTTGACTCTGTCCCTTCTGCTTGCAGGTCTCCTCTCTTCTTGATCCCAGCCTTGGGATCCACCGGACACTCTTCACTGACTGCCTGTCAGCATCTTTCTTCAGGCATCCATAGGAGTCGACGACGAAAACCGACGCATCTTCACCCCTATGCACCCGCAGCCTGTGGGCTAGGTAACTTGGGTACTCCGGTGCTCATCAGGATAGTGACTATCCTAGTGTCTAGTTTTCCAGTCTCAACTTCCTAGCTACTCCGGAAGTGCCCTAAATCTATCGTTTTCTAAACTGTACTGTTGCTAGTGACTTTTACGCATTACGCGTGAGTGTTTCCACTCTGCACACGAATCCCGTGGGCCTCCCACTTCCTAACTAACGCTAGTGTAGTGTAGCCCCAGCGATTCCCTAGGCCTAGGCCTATTCTATTTCCGTGACAGTGGTCCTTATACCACTTACTTAGTATATGGTTTGCGTGGCCCCTAGGGCCTAACTGTATTACTTACCTGTGTGATTTAATGTATGCTTAAATAAGACTGTGTTGTACTTACCTCTAATCTCATAAAGAGTGCTGAGGGTTTGACTAGAATAAATACACTTTATTTTATATATATATCTGTTGTGGTGTCCTTTCATTTGGTATTCAAGGGATTATATATGGTATCACAGCTGGCTTCACATGCCATTCAGAGTTTAGCCTAAGACTGCTCTTGTCCATGCTACCACTAGGATAGCTGGTCTATAAGGTTGACTTTACAACCAATCACCATAAGGGTATTTGGACTGATATAAGGTGTACACTAGAACTGGTGACATCATACATCAGGCCAACTTCTCACATTGGTGAGCAGCGGTTGGGATCTGAGCTTGCTGTTGTAATACCATTGTAATCTTGAGATACTAAATTGAAAGATCACACAGATATTGTCTAGGTACATATAACATAGATTATAATACTTAAGTCCTACTGGACTTAGTAGTTGTAGGTTGAAGGGAGTAACACACCCTGACTACAACTACTAGAGAGGTTTAGTAGAAACAACTAGTGTAGGTAGGTGCACACACCACACCCTCACTAGATCATGTCTCTGAGAGGAGATCAAGTAGATGCTCTCTCAGGAGGGTCAGGTCTGCAGAAGACCCCCTCTAGATATGATACCTTAACATTCCAGGAGATGAGACAATTGTGTACCTCCAGAGGAATAAAACAGGGTGCAAACCCTACCCTCCTTCAGTTAAGACAACTCCTAGAGGAGTATGATACTCTTAGGGCCTCTCAGGCAGGTACCCTAGGTACAGACGAGGGTCTACCCACCACAGAGGAGTCAGATGGGGCTTCAGATGGAGAGGTAGACAGCCAGGGCCAAGTAGGAAGACTTAGCCAGGCTAACCTAAGTTTACATGGGAGTTTGCATGGGGTCCCCCCATACAGACCCCCAAGTGGGCTTAACCAGAGAAACAGGAGGGACAGATCCCCTTCAAGGGAATCCATCCACTCCCATGTCTCTAGCATCTCTAGTGTTTCCTCTCACAGGGGAATGACTTCCCCTGAGAGAAAGGAACATGAAGCCAGAATGAGGGAAGCTAATCTGAGGATTCAGAGGGAAGAACTTGCCCTTGCCAAGGAGAAGCTTGCTCTGGCTAGAGAGCAAAAGTTAAGTGGGTCAGAACCCACTGGTGGCAGCAATATCCCTAAGGATAGAGACAGGCACTATGATAATAGAAACCTGAGCAAGATTGTCCCTCCCTACAAGTGTGGGGATGACATCCACAAATGGATAACTGCTTTGGAGAGAGCTTGCAAAGTACAGCAGGTACCCCAAAGTCAGTGGGCAGCTATCTTGTGGCTCTCCTTCTCTGAGAAAGGTAGAGACAAGCTCCTCACAGTTAGTGATGAGGATGCAGATAATTACACTGTCCTGAAGAGTGCTCTGATTGATGGGTTTGGCCTAACCACTGAACAATACAGGTTGTTGTTCAGGGATACCCAGAAGACACAGACTCAGGACTGGACTGACTTTGTAGATTGTGCCACTAAGGCTCTGGAAGGCTGGCTAATGGGAAGTAAGGTTAAGGACTATACAGGATTGTATAATTTGATCATGAGAGAACAAATACTTAACAACTGTCAAAACCAGCTATTGCATCAACACCTGATTGATTCTGATCTGACTTCTCCCCAAGAATTGGGAAAGAAGGCAGATAGATGGGTCAGGACTAGAGTTAAGCAGAAAAAACAGAACCAGGGCGGTGATCAGAAAAAGGCAGACCAGAAGGGTAATGATCAGAAACAAAAAGACCAGAAGTCTTCACCAGGCCCCCAAAAGGCTCAGGGGGAGGGTGGGCCCAAAAAGGATAAAAAGAAAGATGGCCAAAAGAAACCATGGTGCAACTATTGTAAGTCCAACTCACATTGGTTTAGTGAGTGCACCAAAAAGGATAAGCCCCCAGCCACCATTGCCCCTAAGGCAACTGTACCCCCTAGTTCAGCTGTAAGTGGTGGTTCCCAGCAAAAGGGTGTAGTAGGGTTAACCCTGGGAACTGAGGAGGATTCTGGCCTAGTCAGAGTACCTACTCAGGCTGTTCTGATCTGTGATGGGGACTTAGCTTTGTCCTCTACTGTAGGCCCCAGTAACCTGGGCAAGTACAGACAGACTCCTTTTATCAACCAAAGAATGGCTCAGGCCTACAGGGACACTGGGGCTAGTGTCACAATGGTGACACCTGCTTTTGTGGACCCTGGACAGATCATACTAGGTGAGAATTACCTAGTGACCAATGCTAGCAATGCCACTACCTCCCATAGTGTGGCTATTGTTAACTTCTCCTGGGGAGGGGTAACTGGCCTCAAGAAAGTTGTTGTTAGTTCAGACCTTCCTGTAGAGTGTTTACTGGGCAATGATCTTGAAACTTCAGTTTGGTCTGAAGTGGAGTATAGGACCCATGCAGAAATGCTGGGGATAGATGCACATGTCCTTGCTGTGACCAGGTCACAGGCCAAAAAGTGCACCACTGAACAAGTGCTGGATCCTGAAACTATGGACCAGGCACAACCCAAGAGAAAGAGCAGTAGGGTTAAGGCTGTGCCTTCCCCCCTGCCTCAGGTGGTGGATCAGCCCTCCCAGGAGGATGATTCTGAGAGCCCTGAAGGAACTGTCCTAGAAGAACTTGAACCTGATCAGGTTGAGTTTCTTGGGACAGGGGGACCTTCAAGGGCAGATCTGAGGCAGGCTCAATTAGACTGCCCCTCTCTTGAACCCCTCAGACAGCTGGCTGCTGCTGAGGCTGCAGGGAATGCTTAAGGTACCCATAGAGTGTATTGGGATGAAGGGCTACTGTATTCAGAGGCTAGAGACCCCAAGCCTGGTGCATCCAGGAGGTTGGTCATACCACTGAAGTTCAGAGGCTTCCTTCTTACCTTGGCCCATGATATTCCCCTTGCAGGACATCTAGGCCAGAACAAGACTTGGGACAGACTTGTCCCTCACTTTCACTGGGCACCATATGTCAGAAGATACTAAGGAGTTTTGTCGCTCCTGTGTCACCTGCCAAGCCAGTGGCAAATCAGGTGGCACCACAAAGGCCCCCCTCATACCACTACCTGTGGTGGGGGTCCCCTTTGAAAGAGTGGGCATAGATATTGTAGGACCAATGGACCCACAAACAGCATCTGGGCACAGATTCATACTGGTGATAGTGGACCATGCCACCAGGTACCCAGAAGCAATTCCCCTGAGGACCACAACAGCTCCTGTTGTGGCAAGGGCCCTGCTTGGAGTATTCTCCAGAGTGGGCTTTCCAAAGGAGGTCATTTCTGACAGAGGTGCCAACTTCATGTCAGGATACTTGACTGCAATGTGGAAGGAGTGTGGTGTTAACTACAAGTTCACCACACCCTATCACCCACAGTGCAATGGGCTTGTTGAGAGATTCAACAAGACCCTAAAGGGAATGATAAAAGGATTACCAGACAAGCTTAGGCGAAAATGGGACATCCTTTTACCCTGCCTTCTGTTTGCTTACAGAGAGGTCCCACAAAAGGGGGTTGGCTACAGCCCTTTTGAGCTTTTGTTTGGGCATCCTGTAAGAGGACCCCTGTGTTTGGTGAAGGAAGGATGGGAGAGACCTCTCAGACAACCCAAACTAGACATAGTGGATTATGTACTTGGTCTCCGCTCCAGGATGGCAGAGTATATGAAGAAGGCTTCTAAAAACCTTGAGGCAAGCCAAGAACTCCAAAAAGCTTGGCATGACCAAAAGGCTGTACTGACTGTTTACCAGCCAGGACAGAAAGTGTGGGTGTTGGAGCCAGTGGCCCCAGCAGCACTCCAAGACAAATGGTCTGGACCCCACACTATTGTTGAGAAAAAGGGAGAAGTCACCTACTTGGTGGACCTTGGGAATCCCAGAAGCCCCCACAGGGTGCTTCATGTCAACAGATTGAAGGCATATGTTGACAGGGCAGACATGGGGCTACTCATGGCTACAGATGAGGGGCAGGAGGAAGAGAGTGACCCTCTCCCAGACCTGTTGACTCAGAACCCTGATGATGGCTCAGTTGATGGTGTGGTCTTTTCTGACAGCCTCACTGTCCATCAGCAACAGGACTGCAGACAAGTTCTGCAATCCTACAGACATATGTTCTCTCTGACCCCAAGTCAGACAAACTGGTGCACCCACGAGGTGGACACTGGTGACAGTCTGCCTGTGAAGAGTAAAATCTACAGGCAACCTGACCATGTCAGGGACTGCATAAAAGTTGAGGTACAAAAGATGTTGGAGCTGGGAGTCATTGAACCTTCAGAGAGCCCTTGGGCTAGTCCTGTAGTTCTTGTGCCAAAACCTCACACCCAAGATGGTAAGAGAGAGATGAGGTTTTGCGTGGATTACAGAGGTCTCAATGCTGTCACTAGGACAGATGCCCACCCAATACCTAGGGCAGATGAGCTCATTGACAGACTGGCAGCTGCTAAGTTTTTGAGCACATTTGACCTGACAGCAGGCTACTGGCAAATCAGACTAGCTGAGAGTGCAAAGGCCAAAACTGCTTTCTCGACCCCAGGAGGACATTATCAATTTGTGGTAATGCCCTTTGGTTTGAAGAATGCACCTGCCACTTTCCAAAGGTTGGTGAATCAAGTCCTTACTGGGTTGGATGATTATTGTGCAGCTTATCTTGATGATATTGCTGTCTTTAGCTCCACCTGGGAGGATCACCTGGTCCACCTGAGGAATGTTTTAGAGGCCCTACAAAAGGCAGGCCTCACTATCAAGGCCACTAAGTGCCAGATAGGGCAGAGCAAGGTTGTATACCTGGGCCACCTAGTTGGTGGGGGTCAGGTTCAACCACTGGAGAGCAAGATCCAGACCATAAAGGACTGGGCTCCTCCAACTACCCAGACTCAGGTCAGAGCTTTCTTGGGCCTGACTGGGTACAGAAAGTTTGTTAAGAACTATGGGTCCATAGTGACACCACTTAATGACTTGACCTCCAAGAAGATGCCAAAGAAAGTTCAGTGGACAGTAAGCTGTCAAAAAGCATTTGATGACCTGAAGCAGGCCATGTGCAGTGCACCTATTCTGAAAAGTCCAGACTACTCCAAAGAGTTCATTGTCCAGACAGATGCTTCTGAGTTAGGTGTGGGAGCTGTTCATTCACAACTGAATGTAGATGGTCAAGATCAGCCCATTGCTTTTATAAGTAGAAGGCTGACCCCTAGAGAGAAACGTTGGTCAGCTATTGAGAGGGAGGCCTTTGCTGTGGTTTGGGCCCTGAAGAAGCTGAGGCCATACTTGTTTGGCACTCACTTCAAGATTCAGACAGACCATAAGCCCCTCTTGTGGCTAAATCAGATGAAGGGTGAAAATCCCAAACTTCTTAGGTGGTCCATTTCCCTACAGGGGATGGACTTCACAGTGGAACATAGACCTGGGACTGACCATGCCAATGCAGATGGACTCTCCAGATATTTCCACTTAGAACATGAAGACTCAACTGGTCAAGGTTAGTTTAATGTCCCTAAGTTTGGGGGGGGGGGGGGGTTGTGTAGGAGAGTAGGGTCTGCTTTCTATGTTCACCCCCACTTTTTGCTTTTGCTTTACTGGTTTTCGACTTAGATGTGGCTGTGGGCCTGCTAATCAGACCCACAGCCCTGCTGTTCTCTCTCTAAATTAATACTATGTACTTTAGGTGCATAAACCATTTGGATAGGATCACCTTATTGGCCCCTGTACAGTGTACCCTAGGTACCCAGGGCATAGGTGTACCCTAGGCCTACCAGGGGCTGCAGCATGTATTATGCCACCCCTGGCCTGGCCTTCCATTTTGACACAACTGGCTGATCACTCAGCTGGGGCAAGGTCGTGTAATCACCCCTTGCTTAGGTGTAGTATTCCTATACCTAACTTACATATAGACACATGTGTACCTATCAGTCACTCCTATGGCAGGCCTTAACAATCCTGGAGGCAGAGTGCTTGGTAACATGTGAGATGGTGCTCTAGCATGAGCTGAGCCTGTCTGCAGCTTTCGGAACCAAGTCCTTATAGCTGTTCTATGATATAGCCTACCATATACTCTTAAAGTGCCTTATAATCTTAGACGGTTATGGTAACTATGGTTTGGCTATATCGAAACATGTCGTGTAAGGTGTCTAACACTGTGGAATAATACCCCCATGCCATTTCTGGACATGAGGATATTATTCCCCCCTTCTAGAGGGAAAGACATGTTAAAATCATACTTCACTGTTAGCCTCTGACCAAAGCCTCAGCATCACAAAATGGATGCTGCTGCCACGACACAAGTCTGACCTCCTGCAGCTGGGAGTGATCCCAGCCAGGGAGGCCTGGACAATAGGTTTCCTGCTTGGGGAGGTGCTAGCACCTCCCCAGACAGCCTTTAGTGTATTGGGGCAGGGTGGGCTGAAAGGAATGAGACATGCCTGGGGCACACAAGGTGTTCCTTGCATAGTCCAGTTCAAACCGGCGCTGGGGCACCCCAGCCCCAGCTCTGGCGCGAAACTGGACAAAGGGAAGTGGGTGTAACCACCCCCTCCCAGGACCCACCCATAAGGCGTGACCTAGCAGGTATCCCAGCCCCCCAGATTAGTATAAGAGTAGGAGTTGGGCCTCAAGACTTTAGATTATCCTGAACCTGCAACTTGAACAGAAACTCTGGACCTTCGACATTCGACGAAAGAAGAAGACTGAAGAATCTCCCTTGTGGCCAAGGAGTGGCTACCCTGTGCAAACAGGCACCATCAAGAGACTACCCTTTGCTTTGCCCACGTTCTACGAGGAACCGACTGCTGAGCCCGACCAGAGCCTTGACTTCCAGACTTCTCCGACCCTGATCCACATCCACAGCAAAGCTGAGATCCGTGGAGGCGACGAGCGACGTGGGACCGGCTACCTGGGAAAAGTGGCTAGTAACTTCAAGCGCAGCTTCTGAGGCACCCTCGAAGTTGTGCACCGGGGATTGAGAAGCCCCAACCCCAAGCACCATCTGCACCGAAGATCAGCCCCCCACACTCCACGAGTCCTGCGTGGGGCCCTTCTGCATTTTCCTGCTTGCCGCGTCTGTCCGGTTGCTTGCCCGCTGGCTAGTGGCCTTTGTGACGATGCACCCTGAAATCTTCTGCGCTGGTTTGGCTCCTCCAGACTGGCTCCCGCTTCTCTGCAAAGAAGAAGCACCCCAGACCTTCCTGGTCTGCACCAGAAGCAAGTCCTCCGTTCTTCGTGGGTTCCGCTTGCCAAGGCTTGGTGAGTCCTAGTCCAACTTCGACGCCGCCGACAGCAAGAGCCTTCGTGGGACAGCTCGCCTCCTGGTCCTGGTCGTTCTCGACGCTTCCTGGTCCTCCTGGCTGCAGCGACAAGCTTCACCTTCACCTGCAATCTTCACGACATCGCCTGGTTCCTTCCTGGTTCCACGTGGTCACTGGCTAGTGACCTTGACTCTGTCCCTTCTGCTTGCAGGTCTCCTCTCTTCTTGATCCCAGCCTTGGGATCAACCGGACACTCTTCACTGACTGCCTGTCAGCATCTTTCTTCAGGCATCCATAGGAGTCGACGACGAAAACCGACGCATCTTCACCCCTATGCACCCGCAGCCTGTGGGCTAGGTAACTTGGGTACTCCGGTGCTCATCAGGATAGTGACTATCCTAGTGTCTAGTTTTCCAGTCTCAACTTCCTAGCTACTCCGGAAGTGTCCTAAATCTATCGTTTTCTAAACTGTACTGTTGCTAGTGACTTTTACGCATTACGCGTGAGTGTTTCCACTCTGCACACGAATCCCGTGGGCCTCCCACTTCCTAACTAACGCTAGTGTAGTGTAGCCCCAGCGATTCCCTAGGCCTAGGCCTATTCTATTTCCGTGACAGTGGTCCTTATACCACTTACTTAGTATATGGTTTGAGTGGCCCCTAGGGCCTAACTGTATTACTTACCTGTGTGATTTAATGTATGCTTAAATAAGACTGTGTTGTACTTACCTCTAATCTCATAAAGAGTGCTGAGGGTTTGACTAGAATAAATACACTTTATTTTATATATATATCTGTTGTGGTGTCCTTTCATTTGGTATTCAAGGGATTATATATGGTATCACAGCTGGCTTCACATGCCATTCAGAGTTTAGCCTAAGACTGCTCTTGTCCATGCTACCACTAGGATAGCTGGTCTATAAGGTTGACTTTACAACCAATCACCATAAGGGTATTTGGACTGATATAAGGTGTACACTAGAACTAGTGACATCATACATCAGGCCAACTTCTCACAATCGGTCACCGACATCAGTCGGTGACAGTCGTCGCAGGCCTTGAAACCAGGCATCCTACCGGCACCAGAGTCGAGAAAGTGACCAAAAGAGTCGAAAAAGTTAGTCAAAAATTGACTAAAGGGGTAGCTCTCCCGGATCGGCGCTTACTAGCGCGGAAAAAAGAAGAACTGACGTCAGCGCGCGAGGGCGGCGTCTAAGTACTCCGACGACGTCATTCCGGCGCACGACGCCAACGACGGACACGGTGCCGCAGACGACGCCTAGCGACGCGCAAGGGGTATTGCTACAAAAATCTTCCGGATCCAGTCTGACGCCTGGGGATATTCTAAGGTGAGGAATCTAACTAACGTGTTTCTTTCAGATACAGAGGACGACCCAGCGGGAGATAGTCCTCTTGTGTACCGCCCGACCTTTCTTGGTGCCAATGTAGCCAACAAAGAGTTGGTCATCCAACCGGAACTGTTGCGTGCGGTTGAGATAAAATGAGAGCGCATGTTTTGGGTTCCAGACGGTGGAGCCTCTCAGGTAAAGGTCTGCCCAACGTGAAAGGCCGTAACAACTTTTGGCAAAAAGGAAAAACGGGTCCTGAGCACAACCTTGTCCGGATGGACCGACCAAAACAAGAAAGAGCCTGGAGCTCACTCACTCGTCTAGCGGAGGCGATAGCAACCAGGAAGGCAGTCTTCAAGGTCAAGAGACGAAGAGAACAATTGTAAAGGGGCTCGAAAGGAGCACATATAAGAGAAGTAAGAACTCGATTCAAGTCCCACTTGTTTCATCACAAAGGGAATAGGGGGGAAAAGGTGTGTAATGCCTTTGAGAAATCTATTTACAACCGGGAACGTGAAAAGAGAGGGCAGATCAGGAAGCCTGTGAAAGGCCGAAATGGCAGAAAGATAACCTTGGATAGTGCCCAGAGCAGAGCCCTGCCGGGCCAAATAAAGAAGGAACAAAAGGACCTCAGAAAGAGGGGCAGAAAGGGGATCCACAGCCTTTGCTGTGCATCATGCCACAAATTTGTTCCACCTGCAGGCGTATACCATTTTAGTGGAGGGACGCCTGGCTGCCAGAATGACATCACAGACTTCAGGAGGCAAGTCAAATGGCATCAACTGTCGCCGCTCAATCTCCACGCATGGAGGTGGAGGCTGGACAGGTTCGGGTGGAGGACTGTCCTCTGTTGCTGCGACAGAAGATCCTCCCGAAGAGGCAGTCGGATCGGGGGATCGATGCTCATACTAAGTAGCTCGGGATACCATACTCTTCAAACCCAGTCCGGGGCCACAAGGATGACTTGTGCCCGATCACGCCTGATCTTGTTCAGCACTCTGGGCAGAAGTGGTATAGGCGGAAAGGCGCACAACAGACCGCAACTCCAGTCGTAACGAAAAGCGTCTCCGTGCGAGTGTCGCCTTGAAAATTCCAAGGCGCAGAACTGCTGACTTGGGTTTTCTCTTCGGTGGCGAATAGATCTAACCAAGGCTCTCCCCACTGCTGAAAGAGACCTTGCGCCACTTCCGAGTGAAGACGCCATTCGTGATCCATCATGCACCTGCGGCTGAATTTCTCCGCCCTGGCGTTCAGAGAACCTGCCAGGTGTTGAACCACCAGGAAAACGCCCTGATGTTCCAGATATGTCCAGAGCCTCCTGACATAGGGTCCGTGACCCCACTCCGCCTTGCTTGTTGCAGTACCACAAGACGGTGGTGTTGTCTGTGAACACCTGCACTACTCTCCCCTTGACAGAGGGAAAGAATGCCTTCAGTGCAAATCGGATCGCCCAAAGCTCCAGAAAGTTGATATGGAGCTTGGACTCCGCCAGAGACTAGAGGCCTCTTGTGAGAAGTTGGCCTGATGTATGATGTCACTAGTTCTAGTGTACACCTTATATCAGTCCAAACAACCCTTATGGTGATTGGTTGTAAAGTCAACCTTATAGACCAGATATCCTAGTGGTAGCATGGACAAGAGCAGTCTTAGGCTAAACTCTGAATGGCATGTGAAGCCAGCTTTGATGCCATATATAATCCCTTGAATACCAAATGAAAGGACACCACAACAGATATATATATAAAATAAAGTGTATTTATTCTAGTCAAACCCTCAGCACTCTTTATGAGATTAGAGGTAAGTACAACACAGTCTTATTTAAGCATACATTAAGTCACACAGGTAAGTAATCCAGTTAGGCCCTAGGGGCCACGCAAACCATATACTAAAGAAGTGGTATAAGGACCACTGTCACGGAAATAGGATAGGCCTAAGCCTAGGGAATCGCTGGGGCTACACTACACTAGCAACAGTTAGGAAGTGGGAGGCCCACGGGATTCAGGTGCAGAGTGGAAACACTCACGCGTAATGCGTAAAAGTCAATAGAATCACTAGCAGTTAGAAATAAGCAGTTTTAGGACACTTCTGAAGCAGCTAGAGAGTCGAGACTCGGAACCTAGACCCTAGGATAGTCACTACCCTTGTGAGCACCGAAGTACCCAAGTTACCTAGCCCACAGGCTGCGGGTGCATAGGTGTGAACTTGCGTCGGGTTTCGTCGTGGACTTCTATGGATGCCTGAAGGAAAGTTGCTGACAGGCAGTCAGTGAAGAGTGTCCGGTGGATCCCAAGGCTGGGATCAAGAAGAGAGGAGACCTGCAAGCAGAAGGGACAGAGTCAAGGTCACTAGCCAGTGACCACGTGGAACCAGGAAGGAACCAGGCGATGTCGTGAAGATTGCAGGTGAAGGTGAAGCTTGTCACTGCAGCCACGAGGACCAGGAAACGTCGAGGACGACCAAGACCAGGAGGCGAGCTGTCCCACGAAGGCTCTTGCTGTCGGCGGCGTCGAAGTTGAACTAGGACTCACCAAGCCTTGGCAAGCGGAACCCACGAAGAACGGAGGACTTGCTTCTGGTGCAGACCAGGAAGGTCTGGGGTACTTCTCTTTTGCAAGGAAGCGGGAGCCAGTCTGGAGGAGCCAAACCAGCAGTGAAAATTTCTGGATGCGTTGTCACAAAGGCCACTAGCCAACGGGCAAGCAACCGGACAGACGCGGCAAGCAGGAAAATGCAGAAGGGCCCCACGCAGGACTCGTGGAGTGTGGGGGGCTGATCTTCGGTGCAGATGGTGCTTGGGGTGGGGCTTCTCAATCCCCGGTGCACAACTTCGAGGGTGCCTCAGAAGCTGCGCTGGAAGATACTAGCCACTTTTCCCAGGTAGCCGGTCCCACGTCTCTCGTCGCCTCCACGGATCTCAGCTCGGCTGTGGATGTGGATCAGGGTCGGAGAAGTCTGGAAGTCAAGGCTCTGGTCGGGCTCTGCAGTCGGTCCCTCGTAGAACTTCAGCAAAGCAAAGGGTAGTCTCTTGATGGTGCCTGTTTGCACAGGGTAGCCACTCCTTGGCCACAAGGGAGATTCTTCAGTCTTCTTCTTTCGTCGAATGTCGAAGGTCCAGAGTTTCTGTTCAAGTTGCAGGTTCAGGATAATCTAATCCCCTGGGGCCCAGCTACCACTCTTATACTAATCTGGGGGGCTGGGTTACCTGCTAGGTCACGCCTTATGGGTGGGACCTGGGAGGGGGGTGGTTACACCCCCTTCCCTTTGTCCAGTTTTGCGCCAGGACTGGGGCTGGAGTGCCCAAGCACCGGTTTGAACTGGACTATGCACGGGACACCTTGTGTGCCCCAGGCATGTCTCATTCTTTTCATCCCTCCCTGCCCCAATACACTAAGGCCTGTCTGGGGTGGTGCTCGCACCTCCCAAGGCAGGAAACCTATTGTCCAAGCCTCCCTTGCCGGGATCACTCCCAGCAGCAGGAGGTCAGACTCGTGTCTGTGGCAGCAGCATCCATTTTGTGATGCTGGGGCTCTGGTTAACTTTAACCGGGTAAGTAGGTTACAACATGTCTTCTCCCTCTAGAAGGGAGGGATAATATCCTCATCCCCATAAATGGGATGGGGGTATTATTCCAAAGTGTTAGACACCTTACACGACATGTTTTGATAAAGCCAAACCATAGTTACCATAACCGTTTAAGATTATAAGGCACTTTAAGAGTATATGGTAGGCTATATCATAGAACAGCTATAAGGACATGGTTCCGAAAGCTGCAGGCAGGCTCAGCTCATGCTAGAGCACCATCTCACATGTTACCAAGCACTCTGCCTCCAGGATTGTTAAGGCCTGCCATAGGAGTGGCTGTGTCTATATGTAAGTTAGGTATAGGAATACTACACCTAAGCAAGGAGTGATTACACAGCCTTGCCCCAGCTGAGTTATCAGCCAGTTAAGTCTTAATGGAAGGCCAGGCCAGGGGTGGCACAATACATGCTGCAGCCCCTGGTAGGCCTAGGGTACACCTATGCCCTGGGTACCTAAGGTACACTGTACAGGGGCCAATAAGGTGATCCTATCCAAATGGGTTATGCACCTAAAGTACATAGTATCAATTTAGAGAGAGAACAGCAGGGCTGTGGGTCTGATTAGCAGGCCCACAGCCACATCTAAGTCGAAAACCAGTAAAGCAAAAGCAAAAAGTGGGGGTGACCATAGAAAGCAGACCCTACTCTCCTACACCTCTGATCTCCGCCTCTTTCATGTGGTCGCCCCCTCCCAGGAGGGACACATCCATCACCACTGCAAACTCCGGTTGGGGCAGAGAGAGTGATATGCCGTCGACCCAAAGCCGGTTCGTGAGCCACCACTGCAACTGTCGTGCAGTGCCCTCCGAGATCTGGACGTGAGCGAAGAGGTTCCCCTGATGCTGCGCCCACTGGAACTTCAGGTCCCATTGCAGAGCCCGAATATGCCATCTGGCATGATCGATCAGCAGGATGCAGGAAGCCATGAGGCCCAGCAGCCTAAAGTTCACCCTGACCGAAACCCGGGACAAGGGCTGAATGATCGGCATCAGAGCTCGAATGTCCCGGACTCGCTGTTCGGGAGGATAGATCTGAAATTGCGCCATGTCTAGAACCGCTCCGATGAAGAGGATCTTCTGAGAGGAAATCAGGTGCGACTTCTGCACGTTGATGGAGAACCCCAGCAAAAGCAGTGGGTCGGCCGTCGTCTGGAGGTGGGAGACTACTGTCTGGGGCGAACCCGTCTTCAACAACCAGTCGTCGAGATAGGGGAACACTGAAACTCCTGATCTGCGCAGATGAGCTGCGACCACCGCCATCACTTTCGTGAACACCCGAGGGGCGCTGGTAAGGCCAAAAGGGAGCATGGTAAACTGAAAGTGCTCGTGGCCTACCGTAAGCCGCAGATAGCGTCGGTGGGCCCGCAGGACTGGGTTGTGGAAGTAAGCATCCTGCAAGTCCAGCGCTACGATCCAGTCTTGTGGATCGAGAGCAGACAAGACCTGAGCTAAAGTGAGCATCTTGAACTTCTCTTTGCGGAGGAAGCGATTGATGTTCTGGAGGTCTAAGATAGGACGCAGGCCCCTGTCCTCCTTTGGCACCAGAAAATAGTGGGAATAACAACCACAACCTACTTCTGGCATCGGAACGTGCTCTATGTTCCCCTTTGCCAAGAGGGCCGCAACTTCCTGCTGAAGAAGCCCCAAGTGATCCCCCGACAAGCGGTGGTACTGAGGTGGCATGGCTGGAGGAGTAGTCTCGAAAGGGAGGGAGTAGCCACTTCGGACTATCTCTAAAACCCACCTGTTTAATGTGATGGTGCGCCAGAGGGGGAGGTGATGGCGAAGCCTGCCACCCACTGGCGTTTGATGGGCCTGAAAGTTCGGACTAGGAAGGTTTGGAGGCAGTAGTGGCCGGGGTGGAGGTGGACCCACCCGCTGGACCCTTGGTCTGCCACGGCGGAACCCGCGCCCGCGCTGTGATTGTTGCTGCGCAGGCTTGTGGCTCTGTTGCGAACGCTGCAGGGCACCCCTTCCAGTGCCACGAAAGGAGCAAAAGGCAGAGGAGGGCAGACTACAGAGTCCCAAGGACTTGGTTGTAGCCCGTGAGTCCTTAAACCGCTCCAACGCTTTCTGCTTTGTCGCCGAAGAGGCAACTGCCATTAATGCGCATGGCTGCTTTTAAGTGTGCTTTGGAAATCCCCCGAAAATCTAGTTGTTCTCAACCAGGCGTGGCAATGAATTGCCACCGTTGTTGCAATCGATCTGCCTAGTGAGTTGGCGGTATCTAGGCCACAACGAATCATTAACTTAGCTGCGTCTCTCCCCTCTACAACAGCCTAGTAGGGAACATGAGGTGTAGGGCCTCGGCCGCCCTACGCAACAATTATTATTATTATTATTATTTGGAGTTTTATATCGCGCACGGTTACCCTTGAGCATCCCAGCGCTATCCAACACAGCATAACTATCACCCTCCTCCATAGCCACGGTATGAGGAGAGAGCATTCCACGGTCTGGTGAGATATCCACACCACTGGCTTCCCCCAACTCCTCTGCATAGTCCTGTTCATCCTCGCAATCAGCTGCGAGGATGACCCCTCCCAGTCCTCCCTTTCCTCCTCCGGTTGTTCCACAGGCCGAAAAGAAGAAGCAGGGACATAGGGATAGAAATCCCCGAGCAACGTCGAGAACGGCATCAATCGACGCCAGCCCGACGCCGCGTCCTCTTCGGGCTGAAACCGGGGTCAACGTCGATGGAGGTGTTATAAGGGCAACCGGCGTCAACCGGGATCCAGGCCTGGATCCAGGGGAGTCCTGGGACTGGAGCCGGCAGAGACGCCAGGGCCGTAGCCACCGGCGATGAAAGGCGAGGACCCCCAGTCGGGACCGTGGGGCCCGAAGGCGTACCAGCGGGACCAGACGGCCCAAAGAAGCGAGCCATGGCCGTCAGGAATTCCTGTATTTGGGCCGGAGTCGCCGACTGACCCGGAAAGCGCGGGTAGGCCGGCGACACCACAGGTTCAGCCGGAGCCACGAAGGGGGGGGGGGGGGGGGGCACCACCCTCACCCGCGTCACGCGAACGGCGAGGGGAAGTAGGAGAACGATGACGCTTCTTCGACTTCTTGTGCTTTGCCTTACCTGACCCAGAGTGCGAAGACTTGGATCCAGAAGATCGATGATGATGACTCCGCGCACCGCCCCTCGACCTCCCATGGAACCGGGACCTCGAACGGCACGGAGCCGACTGCCGGGCCTCCAGCAGCTTTTGGGACCACTTCCGCAAAGACTTCGGCGTCATGGTCCGGCAGTCGGGGCACGACTTGGGGTCGTGGTCGCGCCCCAGGCAGAAAAGACACACTCGGTGCGGATCCGTCACCGACATCATGCGGTGACAGTCCTCGCAGGAGAGACAAAAAGGCCTCAAAAAGTCAGTCAAGAAATGACTGGGGGTACCTGCTCTTCCCGGATCTGCGCTTGCTGGCGCGGAAAAAGAAAGAACTGACGTCAGCACCCGTGGGCGGCGTCTAAGTAGCGCCCGCGACGTCATCTCAGCGACCACGATACCAACGACGGACGCGGAGCAGCACGACGCCACCTACTGACGTGCAGGGGTACTGCGGACGAAAACTTTCCAGATCCAGTCTGATGCCTGGGGGTAATTCTAAGGTAAGGAATCTATCACTATGTGTTTCTTTCAGATTAAGTGTGCATCATATACTACGCCAGCCTCCTACAATGGGTAGGAAGGAGAACTTAAGTCAATATATGTGTTTTGACGTCAACTGAAAGGAGCTATTGATCAAGAACCTCAGCTGCTTTCTAAATCACTGAATTAAGTGAAAGAACCTCTGGACCCACAGAAAATTCCATCTCCATCTCTGGATAAGGATAAGTTACTTACCTGTAATTCTGTTACTCTTCCAGGGGTATACTTAGTCATAAGCACTGAATAGTACAACCGACTAGTGGGACACCGGAGCATATACAAAATACATATATATGAATGATTTTTTTGCTGGATACAGTATCTACCTGTGGATTCCTCACCTTTTGAATATCCCTTGCGCCAGAATTCCGCAGAAACTGTTTCCTAGCTCTCCACGCCAACGAGGACGTCAATACTACAGCTCCACTCGCGACTCCGTATGAGGACACCGGTGTGAGAAGTTGGCCTGATGTATGATGTCACTAGTTCTAGTGTACACCTTATATCAGTCCAAATACCCTTATGGTGATTGGTTGTAAAGTCAACCTTATAGACCAGCTATCCTAGTGGTAGCATGGACAAGAGCAGTCTTAGGCTAAACTCTGAATGGCATGTGAAGCCAGCTGTGATACCATATATAATCCCTTGAATACCAAATGAAAGGACACCACAACAGATATATATATAAAATAAAGTGTATTTATTCTAGTCAAACCCTCAGCACTCTTTATGAGATTAGAGGTAAGTACAACACAGTCTTATTTAAGCATACATTAAGTCACACAGGTAAGTAATACAGTTAGGCCCTAGGGGCCACGCAAACCATATACTAAGTAAGTGGTATAAGGACCACTGTCACGGAAATAGAATAGGCCTAGGCCTAGGGAATCGCTGGGGCTACACTACACTAGCGTTAGTTAGGAAGTGGGAGGCCCACGGGATTCGTGTGCAGAGTGGAAACACTCACGCGTAATGCGTAAAAGTCACTAGCAATAGTACAGTTTAGAAAACGATAGATTTAGGACACTTCCGGAGTAGCTAGGAAGTTGAGACTGGAAAACTAGACACTAGGATAGTCACTATCCTGATGAGCACCGGAGTACCCAAGTTACCTAGCCCACAGGCTGCGGGTGCATAGGGGTGAAGATGCGTCGGTTTTCGTCGTCGACTCCTATGGATGCCTGAAGAAAGATGCTGACAGGCAGTCAGTGAAGAGTGTCCGGTGGATCCCAAGGCTGGGATCAAGAAGAGAGGAGACCTGCAAGCAGAAGGGACAGAGTCAAGGTCACTAGCCAGTGACCACGTGGAACCAGGAAGGAACCAGGCGATGTCGTGAAGATTGCAGGTGAAGGTGAAGCTTGTCGCTGCAGCCAGGAGGACCAGGAAGCGTCGAGGACGACCAGGACCAGGAGGCGAGCTGTCCCACGAAGGCTCTTGCTGTCGGCGGCGTCGAAGTTGGACTAGGACTCACCAAGCCTTGGCAAGCTGAACCCACGAAGAACGGAGGACTTGCTTCTGGTGCAGACCAGGAGGGTCTGGGGTGCTTCTTCTTTGCAGAGAAGCGGGAGCCAGTCTGGAGGAGCCAAACCAGCGCAGAAGATTTCAGGGTGCGTCGTCACAAAGGCCACCAGCCAGCGGGCAAGCAACCGGACAGACGCGGCAAGCAGGAAAATGCAGAAGGGCCCCACGCAGGACTCGTGGAGTGTGGGGGGCTGATCTTCGGTGCAGATGGTGCTTGGGGTTGGGGCTTCTCAATCCCCGGTGCACAACTTCGAGGGTGCCTCAGAAGCTGCGCTTTAAGTTACTAGCCACTTTTCCCAGGTAGCCGGTCCCACGTCGCTCGTCGCCTCCACGGATCTCAGCTTTGCTGTGGATGTGGATCAGGGTCGGAGAAGTCTGGAAGTCAAGGCTCTGGTCGGGCTCTGCAGTCGGTTCCTCGTAGAACGTGGGCAAAGATGGTGATGGTGCCTGTTTGCACAGGGTAGCCACTCCTTGGCCACAAGGGAGATTCTTCAGTCTTCTTCTTTCGTCGAATGTCGAAGGTCCAGAGTTTCTGTTCAAGTTGCAGGTTCAGGATAATCTAAAGTCTTGAGGCCAAACTCCCACTCTTATACTAATCTGGGGGGCTGGGATACCAGCTAGGTCACGCCTTATGGGTGGGACCTGGGAGGGGGTGGTTACACCCACTTCCCTTTGTCCAGTTTCGCGCCAGAGCTGGGGCTGGAGTGCCCCAGCGCCGGTTTGAACTGGACTATGCAAGGAACACCTTGTGTGCCCCAGGCATGTCTCATTCCTTTCAGCCCACCCTGCCCCAATACACTAAAGGCTGTCTGGGGAGGTGCTAGCACCTCCCCAAGCAGGAAACCTATTGTCCAGGCCTCCCTGGCTGGGATCACTCCCAGCTGCAGGAGGTCAGACTTGTGTCGTGGCAGCAGCATCCATTTTGTGATGCTGAGGCTTTGGTCAGAGGCTAACAGTGAAGTATGATTTTAACATGTCTTTCCCTCTAGAAGGGGGGAATAATATCCTCATGTCCAGAAATGGCATGGGGGTATTATTCCACAGTGTTAGACACCTTACACGACATGTTTCGATAAAGCCAAACCATAGTTACCATAACCGTCTAAGATTATAAGGCACTTTAAGAGTATATGGTAGGCTATATCATAGAACAGCTATAAGGACTTGGTTCCGAAAGCTGCAGACAGGCTCAGCTCATGCTAGAGCACCATCTCACATGTTACCAAGCACTCTGCCTCCAGGATTGTTAAGGCCTGCCATAGGAGTGACTGATAGGTACACATGTGTCTATATGTAAGTTAGGTATAGGAATACTACACCTAAGCAAGGGGTGATTACATGACCTTGCCCCAGCTGAGTGATCAGCCAGTTGTGTCAGAATGGAAGGCCAGGCCAGGGGTGGCATAATACATGCTGCAGCCCCTGGTAGGCCTAGGGTACACCTATGCCCTGGGTACCTAGGGTACACTGTACAGGGGCCAATAAGGTGATCCTATACAAATGGGTTATGCACCTAAAGTACATAGTATTAATTTAGAGAGAGAACAGCAGGGCTGTGGGTCTGATTAGCAGGCCCACAGCCACATCTAAGTCGAAAACCAGTAAAGCAAAAGCAAAAAGTGGGGGTGAACATAGAAAGCAGACCCTACTCTCCTACAACCGGAGCCATAAGAGAGCCTTGTCAGCATGATGACGTCAGTTTCACCCATTTTTTCCGTGCCTCCGAGGCGAACAGCTGGACCGACAACAGATTCAAAATATACACAGTACATAAAATTCAAACCAATACACATAGTGCCAAATTAAAAGGAAAGCAACTAATAAAAGCATTTCCTATAAATATACAAAGATAAATTGAAGAGACAATGCAAAACAACATATTAAACAATGCCAATTTTAAGGTATACAAGGGTGGACATCGGGGAGGAGGATGGGCCAGTGAGGAATCCACAGGCAGATACTGTATCCACCAGATAAAGCATTACTGAAGGTAAGTAACTTGTTCTTCTGATGGATACATCTGCCTGTGGATTCCTCACCCTTTGAATAGAATGCCACAGCAGTCCCACTCCCGGAGGAGGGTGTCCACCCTTCTATACCAAAAAGTCCTGCAGGACAGAGCGTGCAAAATGACACTCCCTCCTCATTTCGGAGTCCAAGCAATAATGCTTTGCGAAAGTGTGGACAGAGGCCCAAGTCGCTGCTTTACAAATGTCCACTACAAGCACACCTCTGGCAAAGGCAGAAGTTGACGTCTTGGCTCTGGTAGAATGAGCTCTAATACCTTCAGGAGGCTCCTTACCAGCCAGGGCGTAGCAGATCTTGATGCACAAGATGATCCATCTGGAAAGAGTGCACTTGTGCACAGCCTTGCCCTTCATGCGTCCAACGTAGCCCACAAAGAGCTGATTGTCCAATCGCAAGTCCTTTATCCTGTCCAAATAAAAGTTAACCGTTCTTTTAGGATCCAGGCGGTGAAGTCTCTCCTCCTCCTTGGAAGGGTGAGGGGGAGGATAGAACACAGGAAGAGTAATGGACTGCCCTAGATGGAAGGGAGTAACTACCTTAGGCAGAAAAGCAGCCCTGGTCCTAAGAATCATCCTTTCAGCATGTATGGTCAAAAACGGGGGTTTTGAACGGAGAGCCTGAAGCTCGCTCACCCTCCTTGCTGAGGGGATAGCCACAAGAAAGATCGTTTTAAAAGACAGGAGTCTCAAAGGGCAACTATGTAAGAGTTCAAACTGGGAACCCATCAAGTCAGTCAAAACCAGACTTAAATCCATTTGAGGCATAACAAAGGGAGTAGGCGGAAACCTATTGGTAAGGCCCTTAATACATCTCAAAACAATGGGAGATTTGAATAAAGACGGCTGATTCGGCAAATAAAGAAACGCCGATAAAGCCGACAAATAACCCTTAACAGTGGCCACAGCACATCCCTGCTGGGCCAAGAGAAAACTGAAGAACATCTGACAAGTAGTCCTTCAAAGAATCAATGGACCACTCTCCACACCAATTAACGAATCTAGACCGTCTGGAAGAGTAAACAGACTTGGTGGAGTGTCGCCTGGACGATAAAATAACATCCACCCTAACAGGTGGGAGAGAGAAGGTACTCAGGTTGCCCAGTTCAATTTCCAGGCATGAAGGTGCAGGCTCTGGAGGTGGGGGTGGGGGTGTAAAACCTGCCCCAGCGACTGCAGGAGAAGGTCTGCCCTGAGAGAAAGACGGAGCGGAGTGCGCGATGTAAGGTGAAGTAGATCTGTGTACCACACCCTTCTGGGCCAATCCGAAACAATCAATATAAAATGGGCCCGGTCTTGGCAAATCTTCCTCAGAACCCAAGGAATCAAGGGTATGGGAGGAAATGCGTAAAGGAGCTGTGAACTCCAATCCAACTGAAACGCGTCCCCCAGCACTCCCTGCATCGGATACTGGAGACTGCACAACAACGGGCAGTACACGTTCTCGTGGGTGGCAAACAGGTCCAACCGAGGAGACCCCTACATCTGGAAGATGTGATGGACCACCTCCGGATGAAGGCGCCACTCGTGATCGGCCGAGTAATGCAATGCAGACAGACTGTCTGCATGAACATTCAGCACCACGGCTAGATGATTTGCAAACACACAAATCTGATGGCCCTGAGCCCAGGACCAGAGTCGCAGAGCCTCTCGACAGAGACGATACGACCCTATACCTCCCTGTTTGTTGATGTACCACATCGCGGTAGTGTTGTCCGGCAGGCCCTGAACCGACTGACCGCGAAGGGAAGGAAGTAAAGCTTTTACTGCCAAACGTGTTGCCCGCAATTCCAAAAGGTTGATGTGAAAAAACCTTTCCTCTGGAGACCAAAGACCTTTGACCTCCAGATCCCCAAGATGAGCACCCCACCCTAGAGTGGAGGCATCCGTGATCACTGTGGCCACCGGCGGAGGAGTCTGAAAAGGCTTTCCTTGAGACAGGTTGCCCTGCACACTCCACCAAGTCAGCTCCGTTGCAGCGTCTCTGGAGAATCTAACTGACTCCCTGAGATCTCTGTTGTGTTGATACCACTGAATGCGGAGGGACAACTGGAGTGCCCTCCTGTGCCAGCGTGTATGACTGACCAACAGAATGCAGGAAACGAACAGATCGAGCAGGCGTAGGACCTTCCGGACTGTAAAAACCGTTCCACCGTTAAACAAAGAAATCATCTTCTGAATGTCAAAAATTCTCTGTGGAGGTGGAAAAGCTCGACCCACAGTAGTATCCACAACCACCCCTACGAACAGGTTGCGCTGAGAAGGCACCAAGTGAGATTTGAGCACATTTATTGAAAAGCCCAAGTTGAACAACAGCGGAGTTGTTACTCGCAGATGATGAAGCACCATCTACGGCGACTCGGCTTGGCGCAGCAAGTCGTCCAGATAAGGCAAAACCAGAATCCCCGACCTCCCGAGATGAGATGCCACCACTGCCATCACCTTTGTGAAGACTCGCGGTGCAGTAGTAAGACCAAACGGTAGGACAGCAATGTAGTGCTGCGATCCTACCGTAAAACGGAGATACTTCCTGTGCGACTTCAGGATGGGGATGTGAAAATACGCATCCTGTAAATCGATCGACACCATACAGTCCTCCTGCTGCAGTGCCAGAAGAACCCGAGCAAGGGTCAGCATCTTGAATTTCTCCTGTTTCAGGTAAAAACTCAAGACCCTGAGGTCCAGAATCGGACCTAACCTGCCATCCTTCTTGGGGATCAGGATATACCGGGAGTAGCATCCCTGACCCCTTTCCTGCTCCAGAACCATCTCTATCGCACCTTTTTGAAATAAAGCAAGGACCTCCTTCTGTAGAAGAAGCAAATGATCCTCCGAACAAAAACCTTGGCAAGGAGGGTAAGAAGGGAGAAATACCCAAAAGGGAAGGGCGTACCCATTCTCTACAAGGTTTAAAACCCTAAGGTCTGACGTAACCAATTTCCAACCCTGTAGAAAGTGAGACAACCGACCCCCTACAGGACCCACATGATCCAGGATGGGGGATGAGGGATTCCTTCCTGCGTTACCAGGGGAAGCAGGGGAGGTAGAAGAGGAGGAGGAGAGATTGCGTGCCGACCCACGTTGGCGACCTCTGTATCTTCCGCAATAGGACTTATAGAAAGGATTTTGCTGCTGTTGCTGCTGAGGTTGTCGCAAGCTACGAAACTAAGACCTTCTAAATCCTCTATATTTTTTTTATAACCAAACCCCCTTGACTGGGTTTGTAATCCCAAGGATTTCGCCGTAGCCTTACTGTCCTTGAACCTTTGAAGATCAGAATCAGCCTTCTCCCCAAAAAGTTTTGAACCATCAAAGGGCAGATCAAGAAGGGTAGCCTGTACGTCTGGGGAAAAACAGAGGATCTAAGCCAAGCCTGTCTCCTGGTATCTCTGGAGGAACTCATAACCCTGGCCACCGAATCAGCTGGATCCAGGCCAGACTGTTTAACCTGTCGAGCAGCAGCCTGAGCATCCAACAGAACCTCCATAAAATCTCCCCGTTCTTCCTCAGGCAACTTGGGCTCTAATTGCTTAGCCGAAACCATCAATGCATGTATGTAGCGTTCCAACAAACAGGTAGCATTAGTTTATTTTAGTGCCATGCTAGAGGAAGAAAATAACTTTTTAGCCGATTGCTCCAACTTTTTAGAGTCCCTGTCAACAGGTGCCTGAGGAAATGCACCTGTAGATTGTTTTGAACAGGACGTCTGCATCACCAGATTTTCCGGAGACGGATGTGTAGAAAGAAAGGGAGGGTCTCCTGGAGCCAATCTATACCTCCTTGACACAGATTTAGATACAGCAGGAGAAGAAAGTGGTTTACGTCAAACCTCCAGGATAGGCTCAGGTAAGGCTTCAACGGCTCAACTATTGAAGAAGGCGAATGCAAAACTTCAGTGAGCAAATTCGGCTTATATTCAGCAGTAGGTAGTTGTAAGTCTAAAAGCTCCGCAGCCTTCCTGATAACAGTATGATATGGAGCTACCTCTTGAGGTGGAGACGCCCTTGACTAAGAAAGCTCCCACTCTGGGGAAGTGTCCAGGACAATTGCTATCTCACCCTCTTCAACTCCCTCTCTCTGATACTGTTCTTCCGCCAACAGTCTCTATGCCTCTCTCCTCGAGCGAATACTTGGTTGCGGAATCGGCGGTGCCACACACAGCGCCGACAGCTCCATGTGAGAAGTTGGCCTGGAAAATGCATCCATTAGTTATAGTGGGCACCTTGCACCAGTCCAAACAACCCTTATTGATGATTAAGTTTAAGACAACCTTAATTGAAAGCTATCCTAGTGGTAGCTATGGAGAGCAGCCTACAGGCTAAGTCTCGAAGGAATGTAAAGCAGCTTGGTTTACCGGATTATAACCTCTTGAATGACCAAATGAAAATAGAACCACACAAGGTATATGTAGGAAGGTGGATATCTGACTATGTTTACCCCCAACCTTTTGCCTAGTGTCTAGCTGTTTTTTCGACTTAGTTGGCCTGAGATCCTGCCATTCAGGGTCTCAGGCTGTCTGCTCTCTCTTTAAAATGGACTCCATGTACCCTAGGTACATTCCCAATTGGTAAGGATCACCTTATTGGATCCTGTACAGTGTACCCTAGGTACCCAGGGCATAGGTGTACCCTAGGCCTCCCAGGGGCTGCAGCATGTATTATGCCACCCCTGGTCTGGCCTTCCAATCAGACACAACTGGCTGATCACTCAGCTGGGGCAAGGTCGTGTAATCACCCCTTGCTTAGATATAGTATGCCTATATCTACCCTTGTATATAGACACATGTGTACCTATCAGTCACTCCTATGGCAGGCCTTAAAAATCCTGGAGGCAGAGTGCTTGGTAACATGTGAGATGGTGCTCTAGCATGAGGTGAGCCTGTCTGCAGCTTTCGGAACCATGTCCTTATAGCTGTTCTATGATATAGCCTACCATATACTCTTAAAGTGCCTTATAATCTTAAACGGTTATGGTAACTATGGTTTGGCTGTATCAAAACATGTCGTGTAAGGTGTCTAACACTTTGGAATAATACCCCCATACCATTTCTGGTGATGAGGATATTATTCCTCCCTTCTAGAGGGAGAGACATGTTAAAATCCTACTTTGCTGTTTAACTCTAACCAAAGCCTCAGCATCAGAAAATGGATGCTGCTGCCACAGACACGGGTCTGACCGCCTGCTGCTGGGAGTGATCCCGGCAAGGGAGGCTTGGACAATAGGTTTCCTGCTTGGGGAGGTGCTAGCACCTCCCCAGACAGACTTTAGTGTATTGGGGCAGGGAGGGCTGAAAGGAATGAGACATGCCTGGGGCACACAAGGTGTCCCATGCATAGTCCAGTTCAAACCGGTGCTGGGGCACTCCAGCCCCAGTCCTGGCACGAAACTGGACAAAGGGAAGGGGGTGTAACCACCCCCCTCCCAGGTCCCACCCATAAGGCGTGACCTAGCAGGTAACCCAGCCCCCCAGATTAGTATAAGAGTGGTAGCTGGGCCCCAGGAGATTAGATTATCCTGAACCTGCAACTTGAACAGAAACCCTGGACCTTCGACATTCGACGAAAGAAGAAGACTGAAGAATCTCCCTTGTGGCCAAGGAGTGGCTACCCTGTGCAAACAGGCACCATCAAGAGACTACCCTTTGCTTTGCTGAAGTTCTACGAGGGACCGACTGCAGAGCCCGACCAGAGCCTTGACTTCCAGACTTCTCCGACTCTGATCCACATCCACAGCCGAGCTGAGATCCGTGGAGGCGACGAGAGACGTGGGACCGGCTACCTGGGAAAAGTGGCTAGTATCTTCCAGCGCAGCTTCTGAGGCACCCTCGAAGTTGTGCACCGGGGATTGAGAAGCCCCAACCCCAAGCACCATCTGCACCGAAGATCAGCCCCCCACACTCCACAAGTCCAGCGTGGGGCCCTTCTGCATATTCCTGCTTGCCGCGTCTGTCCGGTTGCTTGCCCGTTGGCTAGTGGCCTTTGTGACAACGCATCCAGAAATCTTCACTGCTGGTTTGGCTCCTCCAGACTGGCTCCCGCTTCTTTGCAAAAGAGAAGCACCCCAGACCTTCCTGGTCTGCACCAGAAGCAAGTCCTTCGTTCTTCGTGGGTTCCGCTTGCCAAGGCTTGGTGAGTCCTAGTTCAACTTCGACACCGCCGACAGCAAGAGCCTTCGTGGGACAGCTCGCCTCCTGGTCCTGGTCGTCCTCGACGTCTCCTGGCACCCGTGGCTGCTGCGACAAGCTTCACCCTTCACCTGCAATCTTCACGACATCGCCTGGTTCCTTCCTGGTTCCACGTGGTCACTGGCTAGTGACCTTGACTCTGTCCCTTCTGCTTGCAGGTACCCTTCCTTCTCGATCCCGGCCTTGGGGTTCACCGGAGACTCTGCACTGACTGCCTGTCAGAAACTTTCCTTCAGGCATCCATAGAAGTCCACGACGAAACCCGACGCAAGTTCACACCTATGCACCCGCAGCCTGTGGGCTAGGTAACTTGGGTACTTCGGTGCTCACAAGGGTAGTGACTATCCTAGGGTCTAGTTTTCGAGTCTCGACTTTCTAGCCTTTCCAGAAGTGTCCTAAAACTGCTTATTTCAGAACAGTACTATTTCTATCGATTATACGCATTACGCGTGAGTGTTTCCACTCTGCACCTGAATCCCGTGGGCCTCCCACTTCCTAACTGTTGTAAGTGTAGTGTAGAGCCAGCGATTCCCTAGGCCTAGGCCTATCCTATTTCCGTGACAGTGGTCCTTATACCACTTCTTTAGTATATGGTTTGCGTGGCCCCTAGGGCCTAACTCTATTACTTACCTGTGTGACTTATTGTATGCTTAAATAAGACTGTGTTGTACTTACCTCGAATCTCATAAAGAGTGCTGAGGGTTTGACTAGAATAAATACACTTTATTTTATATATATATCTGTTGTGGTGTCCTTTCATTTGGTATTCAAGGGATTATATATGGTATCACAGCTGGCTTCACATGCCATTCAGAGTTTAGCCTAAGACTGCTCTTGTCCATGCTACCACTAGGATAGCTGGTCTATAAGGTTGACTTTACAACCAATCACCATAAGGGTTGTTTGGACTGATATACGGTGTACACTAGAACTAGTGACATCATACATCAGGCCAACTTCTCACAGTATATATATAAAATATATGTATTTTTTACTAAACACTCTCTACTAACCTCTTTATGAGACTAGAGAGCAAGGCACACAATATTACAGTTCTAAAACGACAGTAAATAGCACAATATACAATGGGCCCCAGGGGGAGACCAAACCATATATTAAGAAAGTGGTATAAGAACCACAACTTGACTAGACACAGTGCCTAGAGCACGTAGAATCGCTGGGACCCCAAGGAACCACCCAAGGTAGTGACACAGGGGACCCACGGGGAAAGTGTGCAGTGTGAGAACACAGCCGCGAGCTCCGTACAATCCTATGGGAAAATCGCGGTTGGAATTTTAAAGATTAGGGACACTTAAGAGAGGACTTGGAGCAAATCCTTTTAGACTTAGAAGGTTCTAAGGCCAGCACCCACGTGAGCACCGGAGTACTTGTGTTACCTAACCTAGAGAAGCCGGGTGCAAAGGTGTCAAATGGTGTCGGGAATGTTCGTCATTTCCAATGGAGAGTTGCTGCAAAGTGCTGCTGCAATGGAAAGGGAAAGTGTCCAGTGTGATCCAAGCCTGGATCGAAGATGAGACGCTACTGAAAGCAGAGGGGACAGAGCCTGGGTCACTTGCCAGTGACCAAGGGCACGATAGACGAATGCCCACCGACGTCTGGTGTTTCAGGTGCGATGAGGTGACGTTTTGACTCCACTGCCACGGGGACCAGGAGGCTTCGACGACGACCACAGTCCGCAGGCGAGCTGTCCCACAAAGGATGTCGAGTGCTGTGTGGGTCGGTGTCCAAATTGGAGACCAACAAGCCTTGGCAGCGGCAACCCACGCGGTGAGAAAAAAAACTGCTTCGGTGTGGACCAGCAAGGTCCTCTGGACTCCCCAAGCGATGGGGAGTCAGGGCACATCTGGAGCAACCAGGTAAACCCGTTGAAAGTCAAAGTACCCTTCTCAGGGACCCAAAAGTCGACGGACAACGGATCAAGAAGGGACCTCGAGAGGAATCACTAAATACCAGCCCACGGGTCACTCGAGGAGTGTAGTCCAGTAATCTTCGGTGGAATCACTGCTTGGGGTCTGGACTACAAGTAGCACAAAGCACAGCCTCAGGGATCGCCAAGAAGCATATGTTGATCAAATGTGCACGGTGTCCAGGGGTTCGGGTTGCACAGTCCCCACGAGGGCTTTGGTGCCCAGGGGTTCGGGTTGCACGGTCCCCACAAGGGCTTTGGATCTCAGGATTGCTGAGAGCACGGATCGGCCTCGGGGAAGCTTGGAAACCCACCTCCTGTGTTGCAAAGTCTTAGGAGTCCTTTAGGAGCTATGTAGTTGCAAACCGGAAAGATGCATCTTTGATGCCTGCCTTGCAGGGGAGTAACTCCTTTACTCCAATCTAAAGTCCTGTAGCCAGGGGTTCCTACTTTATACCCAAGGAAGGGGTGGGACAAACTCTGGGGACCCACCTATGGAGGGGTCTGGACAGAGGGGTGGCTACACCCATGTCCTTTGTCCAGTTTTGCGCCAGAGCAGGGGCTGGTAGCCCCTGAAACCGGTTTCAGCTGGACTATGCACAGGGACACCAAATGTACCCACAGTGCAGACATCAAAGCACTCTTGGAGTGCATCCACCCAGCCCCAATACACTAAAGCCTGTCTGGGAGGTGGTCACACCTCCCTGTGACAGGAAACATATTGTCCAGCCTCCCCTACTGGAGTTTCGTCCAGCAGCAGGAGGTCAGACTCGTGTCTGTGGCTGGCAGTATCCATTTTGTGATGCCAGTGTTCTGTGAAGCTGGTACTGGGAGTACCGGTGAAGTCATTTCTCCCTCTAGTAGGGTGGAATCATACCTCCCCCACCAGTTACTGGCGGGGAGTTATGATGCCAAGGTGTTTGACACCAAACACAACATGTTTCCATGCAGCCATTCCAAAGTTAGCATTTACCACGAGGTTATAATGCACTTAAGAGTATATAGTTTAGCTGCATCACAAAACCCTGGAATAAAGGTTTCGAAGGCTGCAGAGGGGCTCTGCTCATGCATGGGCACCCTATCATATAAAAAACAGCACCCTGCCTTCAGGATTGATAAGGCCTGCCATAGGGGTGATATGGATAGATATAGGGAATCTATATCTAAGTAAGGGGTGCATACACCACTTTACACAGGCTGCTGTAGCAGACCTGTTGTGTCATTTTGAATGGTCTCCCAGGGGTGGCATAATACATGCTGCAGCCCCGGAGAGGCCTCTGGGGTACCTATGCCCTAGGTACATAGTATACCATACACTAGGGACTTAAAAGTGTACCCCAGAATCCTTATCTGTGGTGTACCTAAAGTACATGCACTCAATTTAGAGAGGAAGCAGCTAGGCTGGGGCCATGGATAGCAGGGTCTAAGCCAGACTAAAGTCGAAAAACAGTGATACATCAGCAAAAAGTGGGGGGTAACTATAAGAAGCAGATCCTACTCTCCTACACTCCGGAGCCAGCGTCGAAGGAGGATGCAAAGGTGGAATCCGTGCCGTACGAGGCCGAGAGGAGGGCCCACCAGACGGCGCCGGGGACTCCATATACGGCATCAAAATCTCAGAGCCGGAAACTGCCATGACAGCGCCGTTGGCACGAAAGGTGCCTGGGCATAATGCTGAGGCACGCCCAAATTGAAGGCTACCTTGGCAAATACTCCATACATTGCATTTAAAAAATGTGTTGGATCTGAACCTGGAATAGGAAATGAAGGATAGAGTCGAGTCAGCATCCACACGAGCAGCATCCGACGTCGGAACAGCCGGATCCACTGGCGGAGCCACATGTTCAGCCTCGTGCTCAAGAGAAAGTTCATCCTGAGCTGGCAAGCCCTCCGAGTCTGGTGAACCCCTCGGCGCCGGTGACCGTACCAGAGTGCCTTTGGGAGAAGGTGATCTTTCTGGAGTCATCTGAGGAGATGGCAAAGGAGACACAAAGTCTTTCTGACGACATCGAGGAACCACCGAAGGCGACCTCGAAGCCTACCCCTTCGACGCACGGCGCCAGGAACCATGATGGCGAATCCTGACGCCAACTGGCGTTTGGTGGCCCTGAAAGGTCGGACTAGGAGGGTTTGGAGGCTGCTGCGGTGGTGGACTGTCCCGCTCGCTGGCCCCCAGAACCAAGTCGGTGGTTCCCACATCCCCGGCCGCGCTGAGACTGTACAGCTTGCGCCGGCCTATGGCCCTGGGCGGGACGTAGTGGGGAACCCCTTCCGTAGCCACGATAGGGGCGAAAGGCAGACTGAGCAAGGCGGGTGGTGGAGAGGCCCAAGAACCTGGCCGTAGCCCGTGAGTCCTTAAAGTGCTCCAGCACGTTTCCTGCCTAGTCGCCGAAAAGGCGACAGCCATCGAAGGGCATGTCCATAAGGGTAGATTGGACATGCCCTGAAAAACCAGTTGAACGCAACCAGGCGTAGCGTCGAAGGGCTACTGACGTTGAAATTGTCCTGCCAAGTGCTTCGGCGGTATCCAGCCCACAGCGGATGGTAAACTTTGCTGCAACTCTCCCCTCGGCAACAGCACGGGAGAACATGGCCCGGGCCTCCTCCAGGTACTGAGGCAACACCTGCGCCACCGTATCCCACACAGAGTGGGTATAACGGCCCAACAGACCTGCAGTGTTAACCGACCGCAGTCCAAGGCTGGCGGAATAAAATATTTTCTTTCCAAGGAGGTCCAGCTTTTTGGATTCCCTTTCCGGAGGTGCTGTAGGGAAGGCGCCCTTGGACGTGGAGGCTTGAACTACCAAGCTCTCATGGGTGGGGTGTTGGGAGAGGAAAGTGGGGTCGCCCGGGGCCGGGCGGTGGCATCAGGCAATCATCCTGTCCACAGGAGCCCCTGTGATGGGCCTGGACCAAGTGCTCAAAAGGACGTAGTGAGGGCTTTATTGAACGGCCGCAGGGGCTCCGAAGAGCCTGTTTGCGGTTAAAGCATCTCTGTCAGGAGGTTAGTCCTGACTGCCACCGTAGGAAGCTCGAGGTTGAGAGCCTCGGCTGCCCTACGCAACACCACAGTGTATGACGCTCCCTCCTCAATAGCCTTGGTAGGAGGAGACAACATGCCTAGGTCTGGGGAGGTGTCCAGACCACTGGCCACCCCCAGGTCCTCTATCCAGTCCGGATTGTAATCCACTGGTCAGTCAAAGGGTCACCAGACCCCTCCCAGTCTTCCTCACCCTCTTCTGGCTGCCAATCTGGTTGAAAATAGCCAGGGTGGAACACAGGGATAAACGTACCCATTGGCGTCGGATCCGGTGTCGGTCGACGCCAGTCTGGCTCTGTGTCCACGTCTAGGTGGAAGCCGGGGTCGACGCCGGCTGGGGGTCAAGCCGGCATCGGCAGTGGACGTGGTGCCGGTGAAGTCGGCGCCGGTGGAGGTGTAATGAGGTCGACCTGCGCTGATCCGGATCCAGGCCAGGATCCAAAGGGGCCCTGTGGAGGCATGGCCAAAACCGCCGGCATCGAAGGCCTAGGGCCCCTAACCGAGTCCACGGGGCCCGAAGGCGCGCCGGTGGAGTCAGGCTGTCCAATGATGACATGCATCGCTTCGTAAAATTGAAGAAGCTGGGCAGCGGTCACTCCTGGGAAGGGTGGGAAAGCCGGAGTCCACCCTGAAGGCTCCGCACGCAGAGCCGCAGGAGTGGCACCACCTGCACCCTGCGTCACGTCAGCCGATGGACGAGGAGAAGAAGAGCGACAATGCTTTTTCGACTTCTTCTTGTGCTTTGACTTACCTGACCCCGAGTGCAAAGACTTAGAAGAGGAGTGATGATGACTGTGCGATCAGTCCCTCGACTTCCCATGCGACTGGGACCTTGCGCTCCGTGGAGCTGACTGTCGGGCTTCGAGGAGCTTTCGGGACCGCTCCCGCAAAGACTTCGGAACCATTGTTCGACAGTCAGAGCACGACTTGGGGTTATGGTCGCACTCCAGGCAGAACAGGCACACTCGGTGCGGATCTGTCACTGACATCATTCGGGAACAGGAACTGCAGGCCTTGAAACCTGGCATCCCTCGTGCACCAGGAGTCGGATAAAGAAACAAAGCGAAGTCGACAAAAGTCGCAAAAACTCAGTCAAAAAATGACTGGGGGGAAAGCTCTTCCCGGATTAGCGCTTGCTGGCACGGAAAAAATAAAGAACTCACGTCAGCGCGCGAGGGTGGTGTCCAAGTAACTTCCGCGACGTCATCCCGGCGCCGACAACGAACGTGGAGTCGACCGACGCCACCTTCAGACGTGCAGGGGTACTGCTGACGAAGAACTTTGCGGATCCTGTCTGATGCCTAGGGGAGATTCTAAGGTATGGAATCTATAACTAACTGTTTCTTTCAGATAGCAAGATTCATAATCCTGCATTGTGCTTCCAGTTTAAAGCCAGTGAGCCGCAACCAGGACGAATGTCTGACACAAATGCCATGGGAATACCCATGTGCTGCCAGATTCGACGCAGCTGCACTTATTGCCTGGTTTCGAACAAGACCACCTTTCTGCAAAATCTCATGAAAATCCTGCTGGTCTTCCTTGGCCAGCTTCTCTGTGAATCGAGACAAAGAGTCCCACAGAGACCAGTCGTACCTCCCCAGAAGTGTTGAGGCACTACCCACTTTCATAAAGGATGCTGAGGTATTGCACATTTTCTTCCCCAGAGAGTCCATGGGCTTACTCTCCTTCTCAGGAGGAACTGAAGAGGATGTTATTCCAGGATGCGTCTTTCTGGCTTCTTCCACTGTAACAGAATCCGGTGGTGGATCTGTTCGTAGGAACAATGGATCCTGGTCAGGGGCCTTGTACTTTTTTCAAATGTGTGGAGGAGCCGATCCCACTGCAGCTGGAGTTAGAAAGGTTTGCAGTGCTGGTTCAAGCAGCCCAGGAACCAGAGGGAGAAAAGGCCTTGCAGAGGATCTATGGTGGAGTGTCTTGAATATTACAGACGAAGAAGCAGTTGGCACAGGCATGTCAATGTTCAACTTGTTGGCACCTCTACAGAGGACTTCATTAAAGGTGACCAAGTCGTCTGCTGAGGACACCCTGGCTGGAAGGGTAGCAAACAGGGTTGGAGAGTAGTCTCTCATTGATGACCTTGATGATGTAGACCATGACGGTAATCTTCACCTACTTGTTTGAGATCTGGAGGAACGTCGCGATCTCGACCGAGGTGGTGTCCTAGATCGGGATTGTCGAGCTGAAGGAGACCTAGTCCTCCCTGGTGATCCGTGTGGAGATTATCCTGTAGACATGGCAGGTGGAGGATCAGCAGAGATTCTGGAGGGAGAGTACGTTTGAGAGAAGTCTGAACCTGGACTTCTAGGTGGAACTCTCCAATGCCTAACACACAGTAACCATCTTGGAGAAAGGCTAACAGGAGTTCTCTGTTTCCCAGTAACCGGAGATACCAATCAGCGTGATTCGCACAATGTTAATGCCTGTAGAAGCAGATGCTTCCCTCGACATCGAGCGTCTGGACCTCGACGTCAATCTCTGCCTTCCCGGTACCTCCCCTGATGATGAGGGGGCCCAAGACGTCGTGATACCTGTTGCCGCCGTAAGATTCTTGACCGGCGAGGACAGTCTATGTCGTTCTCTCTCTGGCAAAATAGCGGAAAGGTCTCTTGACGTCCTGGAGCCGGTGACACTGACTGCCACTCTCGACATCGACCTCCTGTGTTACTGTGGCAGGGTCTTCGACGTCGACCGCCTGTGTGCCTGCTGCAAATGTGGCGAAGTTCTGGACACCGACCTTTGTATCGACGTCAGTGAATGGCGACGCTGGAGGTTTTTTTTTTTACACTGACCCGCGCTGCGGCGTCGACATACACTTCTCCGATCTGACATGCTCCAAGCCAAAAGCAAAGTGTCTCGAAGTCGACTTGCCTTTTAACTGAGGAGGCTCTGACCGCCTTGACTGCGATCTGTCCTTCAACATTATTGCATGCCCTGTATGTTTTTCCGATGTCCACCGTGACACTGAACGGGAACAGTGAGGTATATGCTTCCTCTGTGATGCTGGAGAAGCAGAACAACACAGTTTTTCTCTGATCTGTGCGATCAAACGTGAAAGGAGGGCTCTTTAAAAGCATGGCTGCTCCAAAGGTCACTTTTTGATCCTTTTCCTTTTTCCAACAAGGCATGAAGCTTTATCCTTTCTCTGTCCCAAAGTGTTCTCTTAGAAAATTGCTAGCAATAATAACACTTCTCTGGATTGTGTGAGGATCGTAAACACAATACAGACAGAATGCGGGTCAGACTTTGCCATCTTCTTCCCAAAGGAGGGACATATTTTGAACAATGCTGGCATTTCTGACAGAAAAATTTCTCAAAATTCTCAGAAAACAGCTAATAAAGCTACCAGTGGTCAGACAACGCTGAATGAAGATAAAAACAATTATCAGGAAACCAATTTCTGACTAGAACAATCAAAAATTGACCAACTCGATGCTCCAGGATTCTCACAGAAGGAGCCAGAAAAAAGAATTGACCAGTGTCCTGTGATGCATGATGGGAGCAGGGAGGTCTTGGAGGTCTTAAAGGCATGGCAGCAGTTTGTTAATGTTTTTATATCCATGCAGCCTATGGGCTAATTGCCTGCTATTACTTGCCTTTTCTCTTTGAAAATAAACGGCAATGTTAGTACACTGGAGGAGTGCATTTTTTTAATTTTTTTACAGAACTGCTATATAAACCTTATTTTATTTTAAATGAAAAATCCAATGCAATTTTGGCATCTTTGCCTATTGAATCGTTTTATGCAGCTTGTTTATGTATATAAATGTATATATGTATGCTTGAAGATACTACGTACATGTTTGTGTCTAAACACACACACACACACATATATATATATATATATATATATATATATATATAATTATATATATATACATACACTGGAGGAGTGCATTTTTTTTATTTTTTTACAGAAATGCTATATAAACCTTCTTTTATTTTAAATGAAAATTCCAATGCAATTTTGGCATCTTTGCCTATTGAATCGTTTTATGCAGCTTGTTTATGTATATAAATGTATATATGTATGCTTGAAGATACTACGTACATGTTTTCCCAACAATTCACTGTGATCCAGCACTCCATGAAATTATTCAATAAACGTAAAATATGACTGTCCATATGGCAGGTGTTACTTCAAAAGATTCTTTCTTTATTAAGTTCTTCTTTTCTTCACAAATAGCAAAGGTACATAAAACGTAGCCGACGCGTTTCGTCCAAAAGCCTTATGTGTCTTGTTGAATGTAGAACTTTAATAAAATCCCTTGAACAGTGATAATATGGTACACATGTATTTTCTTCTCTTCTATATTAGGATAGCCAACCTGGCATAACTTACGAAAAGAAAAATTGTTCAGTAGATGCTTTTAGGGATTATACATATGGTGATTAATTATTTGAATAACGAGAAGAAATTCAAACCATATAAAATAATAAAGGTACTTGTTGGCTTTTTACGTATCTTAAAATAAGTCTAACCAATTGATTAACATATCATTTGATAGGTATGTTAATACACATGTATATATTCTCTCTTTCATTTGTAATAAGGTACTTGATCTAGAACGGCATATTAGAAGAAGACTCACTAACATTTCCCGATACGGAGGAGAATAGAAAGTTATCCGTCTCATATCTCAAACCAACTCTAATTGGTAAGAATTATTAAAATGTTAAATACACTGACGAGAAATGCTGAGACACAAAATAGAATTGAGTCCCTATCGAAAAAATAGACGAAACTGCAGCTTCTGTCCGTATGCCTTCACTCTATCCTTAAGTTGGATTTTTATATTAAGAATGGTTGTTGACTAGGTGATAAAATGTTTGTAAACAATGTTAACGTTTTTCTTTGGCAGGTGTAGATTCCTAAAGAACTAATCTTGTTTTGTTTGTTATAACTATCAGAATAATATGTATAGAGAGTTCCAGAACATCACCGGGTGTATTTTTAATAATATTGTATATAGGAAATGCATATATATGTATTAGGAAAAGTGCATAATGTTTTAATGGTATGTATGTGTTTAGTAATATTTTTTGTAAACTATGTTGGTAAAAAATATTTTGTATCTGTCTATTGTAGCCCTCAAGAAGTCCTTTTGGACGAAACGCGTCGGCTACGTTTTATGTACCTTTGCTATTTGTGAAGAAAAGAAGAACTTAATAAAGAAAGAATCTTTTGAAGTAACACCTGCCGTATGGACAGTCATATTTTACGTTTATTGAATAATTTCATGGAGTGCTGGATCACAGTGAATTGTTGGGAAGTCATAGGGTCTTTGGCCCTAAGGAGGTTTAAGGGTATTTAACCTCATGATCCAAGGCACCCTAAGAATTTCGATATTTTTTGACCTGACTAAAGGATTTGGTGCAATCTGTCTCTGCCCTATACCCCGTTCTTTTGTATACTACGTACATGTTTGTGTCTAAACACACACACACATATATATATATATATATATATATATATATATATATTCACTGAAAAAAACATAGGTTTCAGGGGTGTTATAGTCAGCTGGACTTTTCACTTGTACAAAACCATTGAAATTCCCCCGTTATAGTTAGTTCAGCTAACTATAACTCGCGCGCCCGCAATGCACTGCTGATGACGTCACATATTACATCACTCATGACATGGTCAGTGACATCACTCATGACATCACTGATGACATCTCAAATGACATCACTGATGACATCATCCAGTGAATGTGTGTTTTTCTGAAAATTAAATATGTTTTATATATGTATATCTCAAGGTCGATGGAAGAATAAATGGGTATATAAGTGTCTAAATGGATGATTTGTTTTTGAAAAATTGATTGTGTAACTGACTGATTAAGTGTATCATAGTGAATACATGGCTTAGTGAGTAATGTTTAAATATGTAAATATCTGAATCAGTCTCTCACTTTGTGTATAAGTGGCTGCATGGGTTGGTGAGTAGCTACATGGGTGTCTATACAGGTTATTAGTTGTTTTTTTGAGTATCAGTCTGAGTGTCTGCATGGTTCGGTGGGGGGTATTACGTAGTGCATAGGTGCATGAATGAGTGACTCACTCTTTGTATGTGTTGAAGACAGCATGTGTGCAGGACTGTATGGGTGGATGAGTGTGTGTATGGGTGTGTTAGTGAGTGAATGACTGTCTCAATAGTGGCTTTATGAGTAACTACATATGTTTTAAACTAGTATATGTGACTATTGGTGTATATAAGTGAGTATATGTGAGAGTGAGAGATTGAAAGAGTTCCTGTATGAATAAGTATGTGTTTCTATAAGTGATTGTTTAAAAGACTAAGTATGTGTAAGTTTCCGTAGAAGTAAGTGTGGTGGTGTGTGTATAACTGTATATGCAAATAAATGTATGTTTGACTCTTTATTAGCATGAGTGACTATGTGTGTGAGTAACTCTATGGATGAGCGGCATTGTGTAACAGGATGTATAGGTGTATGAGTACATATGATGAGTGAATATATGTATGAGTGACTGTATAGGACTGTTGGTGAATGAGTGGATGGGTATGTGGATCTTAGAATTACTGAAGAGGTTGTTGTAACTGGTATTGGTATGTCCATTGTTTTGAAAAGTTTAGTCTCTATTTTTGAATGTGTGTATCAAAGGTTATATTAGGGTGAGAGGAGGTCTGCCACTCTATCACAAGGATGATGTCATCAGTGATGTCATTTGAGATGTCATCAGTGATGTCATGAGTGATGTCACTGACCATGTCATGAGTGATGTAATATGTGACGTCATCAACAGTGCATTGCGGGCGCGCGAGTTATAGTTAGCTGAACTAACTATAACGGGGGAATTTCAATGGTTTTGTACAAGTGAAAAGTCCAGCTAACTATAACACCCCTGAAACCTATGGTTTTTTCAGTGAATTTCTGAGGTTTTTTAAATGCTAATTCCTAACTATAACGTGCCTGAAACCTATGGTTTTTTTCTGTGAATTTCAAAGGTTTTTTAAATGCTAATTTCTAACTATGCCTACAGAGATAGGACATGTGAAGAAAGAAGAAAAAATGCACAGAAAGAAAAAAAAGAAGTGCAGAAAGAAGCAACAGAAGTCCTCAAAGACGAAGAAAAGTGCAGGAAGAAGGATAACGTGCAGAAAGAACAAAAAGAAGAGCAGAAAGAAGCCTTGTTGCAAAATCATCCTGTACCCTCAATTTTTTCAGACGGATACTGGTGGTAACTGAGTCTGACTAACCAGTCCTAGAGCCAGTGCTATGTTAAAAGACACTTAGAATACAGTGAAAACACCTACATGCACTAGGGAACATTATGAGTTGGGGTCCCCCTGTGATTAGCATGACCTCCTCTGTAAGCCCCTAGTATATAATAGGGCAGGGGGATTAAAACTACCTCTTAAAACAGGCCACAGGGCGTTTTTGCACACGTTAACTCAGGCCCCGTCCCCTCCCTTCACCACTGTGTAAACACGCCCTGTGTCCGTTTTTAGTTGGGAGATTAAGTTCATTTGAATCCTGAGGGTCCCTAGGGTCCAACTAGCCCACTAGGTACCTCCAGAAAGTGCCACAGAGCTGCGTTGCAGAGAGGTGTAAAAAGTGGCACGGCCTGGACCACCTCTCTGCAATGCAGCTCAGTGGCGCTTACTGGAAGCACTTGGTGCGCTAGTTAGCCCCCAGGGGCCCTCAGTATTGAAGGAAAATTATATCCCCAATTTAAATTGTTCCATAGTGCGTGTTTGCACACGTCACCTCAGGCCCCGTCCCCTCCCTTCACCACTGTGTAAACGCGCCCTGTGGCTGTTCTAAGTTGAGAGATTAAGTCCCCTTGAATCCTAAGGGTCCCTAGGGTCAAACTAGACCACTAGGTACCTCCAGTAAGCGCCACAGAGCTGCGTTGCAGAGAGGTGTAAAAAGGGGCTTGGCCTCAGAACACCTGTCTGCAGCGCAGCTCCCTGGTGCATACTGGAGATGCCTGTTGGGTTAGTTGGCCCTCAGGGACCCTCAGTATTGAAGAGGAATTAATTCCCCAACTTACAACTCGCCAGGGGGCGCGTTTGCAGAGTGCTGCAAGGAGGGGGCGTGGCCTCCGGCACGATGCCAGTCTTTTATTTATTTTAATTTTTTTAAGAAGGGGGGCTGTGTGGTTCCCCTTCTTATTCTAATTTATTGGCCCTGATGACCCCATCCCCCAGGGCCTGTCTCCTAATTATATTTTTTTTACCCCAATCCCCAGGGCCGGCCACTGTTTTTTGTTATTTTAAAAAAAAATATATTTATAGACACACCTAGGACATGCTGGACAAACCGTACGTACCTATCACCATGACGATTTGCGTGATATTCATTAAAAGGCGACTATGCATACAATGAATCCACGTGGAATGTATTTACACCACTGGTGAAGCTCTGACATGTCTGATGCTCTACCGTGCCTATTCCCGGTAGACACCCTTGTCGTTTATTTATACAAACATGGGTAGCTATTGACGGGCACATTTAATACACATGCACACCAAGCCATTCAAAGGGGATTCGACACAAATTCGACCAAAACTATGCAAGAAACCCCCCTCACGGTTAATAAAACACACATCCACTGCCGGATGTGTAATACTTTTTATTTTACTCTCTGGAAAGGGGACGAACATCACTTGAGAGTCACAGCGCGCTCCTGGCAGAGCCCAATGCTGTGTTACACCCACTATTGCCTGCTGAGTGCCACACACCTCTGTGTTGTATTCCACTAGCTAGTGCATATGCTATGACACTCTCTAGCCCATGTGCACTGTAACACCACCCCGTGAATATGTCATGCCACACTTGTCTTCGCACGGGTTATATTGCCCCATCTAACGTGCCTTCCTCGATGCCTATGTTATAACGCACAGTGCTATGCCATACATATTACAATCTGGGATCCATATCTTTGTCACAGTGCATATGCAACGTTACACTCCCCAGCACATATTTTATATTACAACTTTAGAGACTAGTTAGGTTACACACACTGCCCTGTGCATATTACACTCCAAGGCGCATATCGCATAGCACGCGCTAGTGACTGTGCTATCTCGCGCTCTCCAATGAATCGGTCATTGCGCACAATGTATTGCATATTATATTTCACGCCCGGTTCATCTTATATCACACTTTTTGGTGCATAGTTTATACCATACACTATATCTAGTTTTCATTTTCAATCGTGCTCTCAGGAATATGTTCTATATAACACTGTGTTCACCTACCCTTTTCACGGGCATTACATTTTGCGATAGGGGGTGGAGGGTCAGGGGGTGTTTCTGCCAAGGGAGCCCGGAGTCACAGTCACAAACGTCCTCTTCTTCCTGAATAAAAGTGAGATTATGCTGCATACTTGTTCATAATTTAAGTAGTTCACACAGACATGTTTTAAAAACAATAAAGTTCCTAATACCCGCCTTCTCTGAACAGTTAGCTTGCTGCCCCATCCCCCTCCTCCCTATCCTCTGTTGTGTGAATCCATGGACTAGCCTCCTCCCTCCTGCCATGCATGGTCTGATGTGCTGCCACTGCCCTCAATTTAGTATGATGTACCAGTCCACTCCTCCTGCCCTCCATTGCCCAATTCTATGCCCCATCATTGACCTCCTGCTTAAACTCTGTGCTTAGCTTGCTGCCCCTATTCTCCTTCCCCCTGCCCTCCGATGTCTTTGTGCATGCCCCTGCTCCATCCTTTTTGCCCACCATGTTCCATGGACCTGCCACTCCTATCTACTCTGAGTGTTCTGTTGAGCTGCCACTCCCCTCCCACCTGCCTAGCATTGTCAGATGACTGTAACCTGTCCCTGCCACCTCCACCCTGCCTGTCCACATGCCATGCCCCTTTCCTCTTCCTCCTGTCCTACATGGTCCATTGTACTGCCACACCCTTCTGCCCTCCCTGGTCTGTTGTGCTGCAACTGCTCCTCCTGCCTGCCCCGTGCGGTCTGTTGTGAGGCCCCTTCCCCTGAACTTTCTTGTCTGTGCACAGGTCCTGACCCTCCCTTCTATCCTCCATCGTCCTTTGTGCATGCCCCTGCACCCTCCTTCTTGCCCATCATAGCCATTGTGCTACCACTAACCCTCCCACTTGCCATGCATGGTCTTCTGTGCTGCCATGGCCCCTCCCACCTTCCCTGTGTGGTCAGTTAGCTGCCCCTGAACCCCTCCCACCTTCCCTCCATGGTCTGTGTGTATGCCATCACAGTCTCACTGTTGCTCTTCATGGTGTGTCTTGCTTCTAGTGCCCATCCTGCCTGACCTCCATGGCTATCTTGCTGCTCCTGCCCTGCCCCCTTGCCCCCAGCCCTCTGTTTACATGTGCAGACCCCTACTCCCTCCCTCCTGGCTTGTCTGTTCCATTGTAATGCCCCTGATCCATCCCTCCTGCCCTTTATGGTGTGTTATGCTGCAGCTTTCTCTCCTGTCTGTCCATTATGGTCCTGCCTCTTGCCCCTCTGTTCTCTGTTGTCCATGTGCATGGTCCTGTCCCCTCCCTCTTGCTTTCTATGGATTGTTGTGCTGCACTCCCGTCCCGCATGCCCTGTGTGGTGTATTGTGCTGCTGCAAACCCTGATGCCTGCCCTGCAGGGTCAGTTTGGTGCACCTCTCCATGTCCCTCCAGTCCTCTGTTATCCAAGTCCATGTCCCTACCCCATTTCCTTCCATGATCCAATGTACCATACTTGCGAACATTTTGAACTTGGTAAGAGGGAGATTTTGAAAAAAACTGGGGTATTGATTTTCCCCTTTGAGTTACATTGAAAAAGAGGAGATTGTAGACAGGAGACAGATAAAATAAAGCCCATTTGAGCTTAAAATTCAATTCAATTCAATAATCTTTATTCTCGATCATTTAGATCATCAAAGATATAAATACATAACAGTTCTTTGAAATTTTAAAATTTACAGTACTTTAAACATTTTCATTTACAAGTGAAATTCAAAAAGAAAATACCCATAAGTCAAACATTAAGAATCATAGAAGGATAAACCAATATCTTATAGCTTCATACAATGCCCCCCTCTGTTAGAATACGAGATCGAACGTGCCACATGGCCGTTAGATACTTTGCCACAGCAAAAACAATCGGAGGTGACAAGTCAGTTTTAAGGATTCTAAATGCAGGGAGGCATTTCCTAAAGCCCATGTTTTTGAGGATAGGTAAGAGCCAATACCTCCTTGCTCTTTGGTAGGCTTTGCAAAAAAGAGCCACATGTAGATCACTCTCCTGGGGATATGTGCAGGCTGGGCACTGCTCTATTGATGAAAGGCGGGACCAAGAACTGGTAAAGGCCCTCAGAGGTAGAGAGCCATACCTCCACTGTAGGTAGAGTTTTCTTGTCAACACAGGACCCATACCATCTAATACGGTTTCCAATTGATAGGAATCTTTCAGTTGGATAAATGTGTGGGTCAAAGATCCCGCACGTGTGTTGCCTAAATCGATAGTCAGCTTTGACTGATAGTAGAGTTGTGTAAGTGCCTTTCGAGAGATCCTCCTACTTGAATTAGCAGGGTCGGTCCATAATTCCAGGAGACCTAAACTTTCACATATGCTCCTTATGTATTTTAGCCAGGGGATGTTATTAGTATTTGGTAAGGCCAAGAACTCCTGGAGCTCACTTCTGTAATCACTGAGATCCTGGCTGCTCCATAGTCGTCGCCAAAAGGCTAGGGGCTTTATACCTAGCTCCTCGGCAATTGGCCTTAGACCTAAATCCAGTCTCAAGGGGAGCAGTGGGGTGCTGGAGGGGAGGGCCACTAGTTGTCTGAGGAATTTATTCTCTGTAGTTGTTAGGTTTTTTACAGGAGCATGGACCCAAAGTTCCGCCCCATATACAACTGAACCCCGGGCTTGAGATTTATAAATCTGTATCATAGGGCCCAGTGGGCGATATATAGATTTGCCCATCATTCTTAAAATGCCCCCCGCCTTCTGCAATAATTTCAAATTTGCCTTAGTCGTATGTGTCCCCCATGTCATCTTCTCATTCAGGGTTACCCCCAGATATTCAAATGTGGAGACCCTCTCCAATCGCACCTTACCCAACAAAGGGTTTGGACGTGTTGAGGGGGTAGGGTTTAAGATCATAAATTTTGTCTTGGAGGCGTTGATTTCTAGGCCCCTCTCAGTACAAAATTTCAAGAACCCGTCCACTATCCGTTGGATTCCCATGGGGGATTTGGGCAGCAGCAGGGTGTCATCTGCAAACATTATGGCAGGCACCTTGCTGCCATTCAATTTGGGAGCATCAATGTCTTTCAACCTGGACAGATGGGCGTTTACCCCGTTGACAAAGAGGCAGAACAGGGTGGGTGCGAGCACACATCCCTGCCTCACCCCCCTGTCAAAGGGGAATCTTTCGGTTAAGCCCCCCATCATGCCACACCTGACCCGCGCAAAGTTATCCTGATGTAATTTAATCAGAATAGCCAGGATATCTGGCGGGACTCCCAGCTCACCCAGGACACTCCAGAGCTTGGATCTAGGGACCAGGTCGAAGGCGGCCCGCAAGTCCACGAATACCGTGTACAAGCTGCCGCCCTCGACAAGTGTCGTCCTCCAGTAAATGAGGTTAAGGCGAAAGATTTGGTCCATAGTAGAAACCCCTTTCCTGAACCCGGCCTGGTAAGGGCTCATAATGGCTGCCTCCTCTATCCAATTCTGCAAGCGGTCCAAGATAAGCCTCCCGAAGAGTTTTTGCGACACATCTATCAGGCTGATGGGCCTGTAGTTGGATGGGAGCAGGGGCGAGCCCTTCTTAAAGATCGGGACCACCTCTGCGCCCAGCCAAGTACAGGGCACCTCCATGCCCCCTAGAATCGCGTTAAATAGCATCAAAAAAATAAGGGGCCCATATGTCCGGCTCTTGTTTATAAAGATCGCCCGGAAGGCCATCCAAGCCAGGCGCCTTTCCAGTTGACAAGCCTGTTATGGCAACCCGGACCTCTCTAAGTGAAAATGGGTCCCCTTCCGCGAAATTATAGAGCGACGAAATATTGGTGCAACCCCCATGGCCTGGCTCCTCTGTATACAGAGACTGAAAGTGCTCCTGCCAGGACTTGGAAGAAATATTTGGCTCTATTGCCGGGGCAAGTTCCCCAGAACCTGAGTTGACAATTCGCCAGAACTTCCGTGAATCCATAGACGCTAGGGAGCTAGCAAGTTCTTCCCATTTGTTCTGCTCCCAGTCAATCTTTGCATTGACAATCAGCTTTTTATATTCGCGTCTCCTGGATTGAATTTCCAGCCTACTTTTGCGATTCTTAATACTCAACAAAAGATCTCTCCTTGCTCTGCGGCAGACCGCATTGTACCAAGTACGCTGGTTCCTTCCACCCCCCCTCCTTGGACCATTATTAAATAGATCTACAGACAAAGTCTTTATGACTTCTTCGTGGTTCAGTCAGATTTGTTTGTTAGTGTCCCCTGTGTTTGGTTCATCACTTAGAAACGCCATATTCTCTAAAATAGGAATACAATTTTTATAAAACTGTGGGAGCTTGGTTGTACTTGCTGCGATTTTTTCCCACTTGATTCTTCTCCTATTACTTTCAAGGACTAAATCAGGGTTTGTCTTGGGTAGTTCTGCTTCCCCAGGGTCCCGTCCGGGAAGGAGTAAGTCCAATTCCAGGGCATTATGGTCGCTGTCTTCTCTATCAGTGACCCTAAAATCAATGACGTGCGACCACGAGGATAATTGGACTAAGATGTAGTCTAATCTTGATTCACTACCTTTCCGATTAAATGTGGGTTTACTCGGGGTATCAGATTTAGCTCGCCCATTACAGGCCCTGACCCCATGTCTTAGAGTTAAAGCAGTAATCTACACTGCCAATGGGCTCCAAGCTTTGGGCGGAATAGATACTAGCGATGGTACTCGCCATCTTATCTCTTCCTCTAGGAGGTCCCCATCTAGGAGACCTGGCAGGGGCTCATAATGTGAGTTCAAATCCCCGCCCACTACAAAAGGGAAACCCTTAGGGAGTTTTGTCAAAAGATCAGCTAATTCATCGATGGTGGGTGACTCCTGGGAAATGGTTACCGGTCTCGAATATACATTTACCACCGCTAGTCTACAGCGATGAGACCATTCCAATAGAACCACAAGTATATCTTCTGATGCCACTGGAAAGCGCGTGGCTTTGCATCCCAGGTGCACTGCTACCCAGGTTTCAAGTCCACCCGATGGACGCCCCCTTCCTCCCCATTTCGCAGGAATGGAGAATACTGCAAATCCCTGCCTTGCATGTTCCTCTCTCTCCCAAGTTTCCTGGAACATGCATAAGTCTTTGGAGTCGATGTATTCTATCCATTCCTGGTAGTCAGACTTGTTACCCAGGCCCGCCACATTCCATGATAGTATTTTTAGTATGGGAGGCCTATCATTCAAAGAAGTGGTATATGTGTAGTCAATCCCTTTATTGCTGGTCGTGATCTCTAATGGTATTAGGGGGGTGGTTGATTCTTCCCCCACATTATGACCTGCCCTGCCAATGGAATCGCCCAAGGCCCCTTGATATTCTGGGGTATTGGGCGGCTCCAATCCAAGACTGGTTCGATCCCCAGCCTCCCATGTTATATTACGGCCTAAATTGCCAATGGAATTACTCAGAGCCCCATGATGTTTGAAGGTATTGGGCGGCTCTATTTCTAAGCTTGTTTCTTCCACAGCCTCCCATACTACAGAGTTGGACTTCCTGCCCATGTATGTAGGCAGTCAATCTACCATGTCTAGTTGGCTGTACCTATTGTAGGTTGGAAGGTAAAATTGCTGACATTGCTGGAGGGGTCTCCGGGGATAGTAATTTTGCCCACCTGCACCCCAATTACCGCCCTTCCTGTGGCAAATTTCCCATCCCTCATCGTCCATATTGGAGGTATAGTGGGCTAGCTCCTGTCTTCGAGAGTTGGGTGGTTCTCTCCATCCTCTTAACAGCCCTCCACCCGGCCTCTCGAAATGTGTGTGTTGTGCATGGATTTCAGGGTGCCCTTGGTATTGGGTTCTGGGGTGATGGTAAACTTCCCTTCTTTTGAGATCTCCCCGCCCGGTCGATCTTTGTTTCCGACCCACCCAAGTCTCGTCCTCTCTATCATGTGCTAGAGGGGGATAAAAAAAAGAGAGGGGAAGTGATTGAACAGTAGTCCCTTCTTCCTCTGGGATCCATCCACATATATGCAGAACGGTCCTATGGTCTTTAAAGTTGACAATAACACAGTCACCGTTTATGGATTTGGTTGAACTGCCCAACCATGGGACCCTTCGTACCATGAGAACAGGGCTCAGTATACCTTCCGGGAGCGGTCTATGTGTACGAAGCCAATCTATCACCTTGTTTTTAAGGGAAGTGGTGGATTCTTTGGAGGCAGGATTCAATTCTGGTACCCCCGCCAGAACAACAGTATATGGGGCTGCCTCTGGGAGAAGGTGTATTGGCCCCGGGTCTAACCTCTTGCTCACACCCCCCGTTAGTAGCTCCCCATTGTTCGGTGCTTTGTCGGGAGCACAATCACTTAGCCCCGCTTGGTTTACCCTATTTTGAGGGGAAGAGGGATGATTCAACTGAACTGCATGATTTTTTGAAACATTTGCCTTCGGGTGAGTGTTAATACTTCGGGACGGAGTAGGTGATGCCTGATGCACTATATGTGTAGCATTTTTAGTCTCATTTGTGGGCTGAGGGAGTCCCCTTTTTGTTGCCCTATCTGGAGCCTTAGTCCCACCATTATTCATTGTTTTCAGACTATCAGCTAGTTGGACTGTCGATTTTTCTATAACCACAAGCCTAGCTTCTATTTTTATTAGTCTTAGGGCTTAAAAGGTTTCTCATGAGGGCGCCTATATCTGCCAGGGTGACATCCTCCTCAATAGTCTCAGGCGAATTTAATTCGACTTGATTGCTTGTCTCCCCCGGTGGATTAAAGCGCGGGGTCTCAACTCTATCTTTTTGCATTTTTTCCCTAGTATTTAGGCTGAAACTTTTTGACAGCGGGTTCAGGGAGGGTTTTGGGATGTTTGGCTTTCGCACATTCTTGTTCTTACTTCCTCCTCTGTTTTTCGGGATAGCTCCTTCTCTGGTCCCCTTTCGCTTTGTCATTTTTAGGCATGTGGAGTTGACATTGTCAGAATCTGGAGCGGGGTTTGTAATAGGTGTGGGGTGGGGTTGAGCAGGAGGGAGGGTTAACATACTAAAATCAACAAGATCATTGGGGTCCTTTCTGCTTAACTGGGAGGTACAATTTGATATGTCCAATGTCCCAGAAAGATTAAATGTGCCATCCACCCCTGTGTCCAACGTAAGGAGCTCTGTGCTTACCACAGGTGATTTTGCCAGAGCCAAAGGACCCATGGACGATCTCCGCACCCAGTCCAGTTCTTGAGATATTCGTCTCTCCAGGAGTGTTATATCCTCAATTAGCAGGGACCCAGCTTTCACAAAGTAATTGTCCAATGTTCCCTTTGGTGTAGGCTCAAGAGCCTTGGCACTTTTACTCCTTGTTTCTCTTGTTGACATTTCTGGAAGTGAGCACAAATGATGATAGCCCTCACACTCCGCCAAGGTTTCCGGGGGATCCAGGGGGGGGAGGCCCAGGCCCAGCCTCTCCCGTCCTCTAACGGCCTCAAACGGCCCGCTCTTTGCCCGGTCTTCGCCCCGAGCTCCGCCCCGCGCGCGTCCCGCTAGCGCGTGAGGAAGGGGCGTGGATAAATAAGGTGAGGGCTAGGAGGAGGAGCTGGTGGGAAGAGGCCCCAGGTGCAGCGGTGGTTGCCGCGCTGAGCACCCTGGTCCTCGCAGTCCCGCCGGCAGAAAGAGCGCACACACAGGCTCCCGGAATGTAGGTAAAATTCTTGTCAGCGAGGATGGGCTCCCAACACTCTCCCAGCAGCACAGCACAAGTTGGAATCAGCGAGCGGCTCCCGCGAAGCGGGGGCCGCGAGTCTTAAGTAGTGTTAATTAAGGGAGGAGCTGGTGGGAAGAGGCCCCAGGTGCAGCGGTGGTTGCCGCGCTGAGCACCCTGGTCCTCGCAGTCCCGCCGGCAGAAAGAGCGCACACACAGGCTCCCGGAATGTAGGTAAAATTCTTGTCAGCGAGGATGGGCTCCCAACACTCTCCCAGCAGCACAGCACAAGTTGGAATCAGCGAGCGGCATTTCCTTCCATGATCCAATGTACCATACTTGCGAACATTTTGAACTTGGTAAGAGGGAGATTTTGAAAAAAAACTGGGGTATTGATTTTCCCCTTTGAGTTACATTGAAAAAGAGAAGATTGTAGACAGGAGACAGATCAAATAAAGCCCATTTGAGCTTAAAAACATTGGACGTTTCCTGGCTGAATCGGGTCTGTTGGCATGTATGGTTGTACTACCATTGCCTCTTCCTTTTGGCCACAATGGTCTATTACATTGCCACAGCCTCTCTTGCAAGTCCTGTATTGTTGGTTTGTTGCCCCTGCCCCCCTTTCCACTGCCCTCCATAGTCTGTTGTGCTGCCACGGCCCTTCCTGCCTGCTCAGTGTGGTTAAATTGTTGCCTTTGCACCCTCCTACCTGCCTTCAATTTTCAGAGTCCGTGCCCCTGGCCTCTGCCTCTCAACAGTATCCTAATGAACAACTAGATTGCTAACATTCTATATTTATTACAAAAGTGTGGAACGCCTGACGTCATCTTGATGTAATCAAAGCTGTAATACCTAGAGCATTTCCTTTAGAAATTACATATATGAGAGGGTCTTATTGACATCAAAATTATGGTTAGTGCTCTAAAAGACTAAAATAAGGACATATTTTCTGAGTTTTCAAATAGCGAGAAAGCACTTTTAAATTATTTGTTACCTTTATGTTTTTTTATCCAGTTGACCACTTGATTAAATGTTGCACTTAGGGGAGAGGATGTGGTGTTACTTCCAGAACTGCAGACTTTGCAACTGGGGAACCGGGTTGAAGTTTCTGCTTCAGCTCGACATTCTGTGATTCTGGTCAAATCACTTAATCTCCCCATGTCTACAACCAAAATGAATTTGTTCTTGTGTGATGTAACCAATGCTCATGTAAAGCACTCCAATACCTGACAAGTCTGCACTATATAACACTGCAAAAACACAAAATAATAAGTGTTTTGCACACTTCTGTCATTGGGCTATATTTGGGCTACATCTGGGTGATTTTGGGCTACATTTGGGCTCTTTTGTCTCAGGTGGCCATCTTGGGAGATGTATTTGTTATGAAGTTTCCTAATTTCCTCATGTACTGCAGTCTCCTCAGTAGGAAATGCTTTCAGTTTTTTACTTTGATTCCATCATGAAGGTATTCAGATATGTCACACATTTGCCATAAATTCTGAATGTTAGCACTCTAGTTGCTCATTAGATCACTGTTGTAAAACTACTGTTCACCATGGAAGTCTGCTCCTGGTATTAAAAGTGCATGTTTCAGTCTGCATGTCAGAACTTTTTAATGAAATAGAAGAGGATTTGAGAAGTCACTCAAAATGTGCCCTCATTTTCTTTCTTCAGCATTAATCATAATTTCTATGGCAAAACGAACCCCCTCATTGTGTTCCTTTTTAAATTAAATGTTTTAAGTGTTACCAGTTTATTCCAATCAAGATGGCTTCAGGTGTGCCATACTTTTGTCATAATGAAGACAGTAAGCGCTCTAGTTGTTTTTAAGAACACTCTGGGACATTCTGTCATTGGAATATACTTGGGCTACATCTGGGTGATATTTGGGCTACATTTGGGCTCTTTTGTCTCTGGTGGCCATCTTGGCAGACTTATTTGTTATGAAGTTTCCTAATTTCCTCATTTACTGCAGTCTCCTCAGTAGGAAATACTTTTAGTTTTTTACTTTGATTCCAAAGGCATTCAGATGTGTCACACATTTGCCATAAATTCAGAATGTTAGGACTCTTTTTCCTCATTAGATCACTGTAGTAAAGCTACTGCTCACCAGGGAAAACTGCTGCTGGTATTGAAAGTGCATGTTTCAGTCTGCATGTCAGAATTTTTTAATGAAATAGAAGAGGATTTGAGAAGTCACTCAAAATGTGCCCTAATTTTTCTTTCTGCAGCACTAATCATACTTTTTATGGAAAAATGAACCCCCTCATTTTGTTCCTTTTTAAATTAAATGTTTTAAGAGTTACCACTTTAATCCAAGCAAGATGGCTTCAGGTGTGCCATACGTTTATCATAAGTAGGACTGTTAGCGCTCTAGTTGTTCTTTGGAACACTCTGGGAAGCTGCATTAGAACACAAAGGAATCAACTGACAGTCTCTGCCCTTGTTGGAGGTACATGTTTTACTGAGAATGTCAGACTTCATTCTCACATGACTGAGAAAGATAATGTGAATTTACAGAAAATAAGCTCTCAGTTTAGCTTATAGATCACCTTCCAAACCTCTGTGGGAAAAGCATGAGAAAATATTTTTCTCTCAATCATGATATCCCAGCAGAAGGCTTTTTCACATGGTGAAATCACCTTAGAACATACCACAATTCCTAAAATGAGTATGGTACCATCAACAAATGATTTATAATGTAACTAAAGTCTTAAAACCTTCTATTAACTGCAATGCTTTTTAATGAGGTGCTATCATGTATATTGGTCCCAAGATGGCTGCCAACACTTCTTGGATGAAGTGCTGACAGCCAATCAGATCTCAGGATGAGATGTGTGGTTAGGCTCCGCCCACATATATATATGATTTTACTTTTGATTTTCTCAGGAACTACTGAACAGATTGACACCAGACCTGCAAAAGGCACATCCCTGACCTGAGGACTACCTCTCTGCCAAATTTCAAGTAATTCTGTTCAGCCGTTCGGGCTGTACCTTGGACTAAAGGTCCCTATGGAAAATTGCATGGGGAAAACGCGTTTTGGGACCCCCCTTTTTTCTCAGCCCCAGCTTGACGAATCCCCCCAAGACTTTCAGGGTAGGAGCGGAGCGGAGCGCCCCACCTATTTTGAAAATTTCGCGAGGATTCGTCAACCGGCGCCAAAGTTATTCCAAATAGAATGTTGCGGATTTCCTATGGAAACACGGATCTATCTATCTATCTATCTATCTATCTATCTATCTATCTATCTATCTATCTATCTATCTATCTATCTATCTATCGCAGGATCAACGACACACCATCCAAAGTAAAGATGTAACCAAGTTTATTCCACTTCGCGTTTCGACTACATCCGCAGTCTTGCTCATGGGTACTGAGTGCACGAAATAAAGAAAGTCTTATAGCAACAAAATGGGAGTGTGTTGAAACAAAGAAAGTACAGAGTGGCAACTTGTAATTGCAGCCATATTGGAACGGTAAAATTTCAACAATATTATGTAGCATCATGTTTGTACACGCGCTCTTGCACAGGAATATTCCATCATAAGTATAACGTTCAATGCGTAAATGCAAGGCAAGAAAACAAAATTTGATCAGATGCCAATCAAAGTGGTATCAATGCATAACGATGTGTACCATCAAGTTGGCTTACCAATAATAGTCGCGGGATGCTGTGTCATGCGAAATCTGGCGATCGTTTTCTTCCCTTGTATTTACGCATTGAACGTTATACTTATGATGAAATATTTATTTGCAAGAGCGCACGTACGAACTTGATGCTACATAATATGGTTGAATTTTTACCATTCCAATATGGCTGCAAAAACAAGTTGCCACTTTGTCCTTTCTTTGTTTCCACACACTCCTATTTTGTTATAAGACTTTCTTTATTTCGTGCAGTCAGTACACGTGAGCAAGACTGCGCAGTCGATACGCATAGTGGAATAAACTTGGTTGCACCTTTACTTTGGATGGTGTGTCTTTGATCCTGAGAGCGCACTTATTTTGGTGTATCACGAGTGGATTAATTTGCCAGCGCGCTCTGCTGGCATGTGCGCCACCTTCCACGGGTAGGGCAATCCGGAAGGAGCTTTCTCGTTAAAGGATTTAAACTGAGGATTGCAGTTTCCAGCCGTGGGGAACACGAGAACTGAGCAGGACATCGAAAGGACGAGCGACTTGTAGAGCAACGAGCACTCGGGGGTAAGCCTGTGTGGGTGCTATCCGTCTCTAGTGTGCAGTGGGTCTGATGCGCATCGGCGGATGTGCGGAGGTCCTGATCGCCCTGGGCAGCGATGGTCTTGACGGGTTTTACTTTTCGAAACTCTGAATCTGTCGCACCAGCGGTACATGTAATAACGGCACCCCGCTATCAGAGACTTGATCTAGGTTCTAGCAGTCTGCGAATGTCCAAGTAACGGCCTTTGGTTCTCACAAGTGCCTTGGACAATATCTCTGTGGGATACTCGACAATATGGCAGAAGGAACCTTGAATTGTACAAGGGGGACAGACACATGCTCCAAATAAACACGTACAGGACAACATAGTGAGTGCACTATGGAGGAAGAGGCGGAAATGAGAGCGGCGGCTCTCACTTTGTTTATGAGAAAAACGGGACAGAGGAGCATGAGAGAAAACAAGAATTCAGAGGTACACCAAAGGCGAGACCTATTGGCTATGCCAATGCTTGTTAACGTTTTGTGCATTATCCAACAGGAAAAGCTAAATACCCTAATTGTATGTAAATAAAAACTCCAGCAACAGCATGGACTCCATTAAAATTAAACATTTCCCTTGACCATTGAGGACAAAACATTTTACTGGTAGTAGAAGTTCCTCTGACAGTGCTTCAATCTGCAGTTTGACCATAACACAGAGCACAACATGTGTCCTGTCTGCTGCTGATCTCACCACAAAACATATGTTTAATGGCCTGCCATCAGAACAGAAAATGGTGCATTCTCGGTTTGTTTTTCTAGCAGACTGAATGGTGCCATTGGTAAAAAGTGAAGTTTACAAGGAAATGGAGACAGCTTAACAACCTCGCGAGAGACAGGATGGATGAAAGGGTGGATGATGGATGAGTGAAAGGAGGGATTGAGTGAAAGGGTGGATGGAATAAAGGAGTGAAAGGGTTGATGGATAGATGAGCTAAAGGATTGGAGGATGAGCGAGAGGGTGAATAAAAAGATGGATGAGTGAAAGGATGAATGGATAGGTTTGGAGATGGATAGGTTTGAATATGAAGGGTGGACAGACCGAATGGTGAAAAACTGTCGGATGGATGAAAGACTGAATAGACAACAGAATGTAAAGGTTAAATGGTGGACATCAGCAGGTAAATGGTAGGATGAAAGGATTAATTGATAGATCGATGGAAGAGACAAGAGATATCTTATGGGGAGGGTCATGATTATTTGTTTCATTTGCTTGGTGCCATAAGAGCTTTGGTTCGAAGTAGGGGTATTTCCAGTTTCTTGCTATTCACATGCTCCAAAATATATAGTATAGATGGTTCGTTTGTGCACCGCTCGCCCCTTCTTAGCGCCCACGTAGCCAACAAAGAGTTGGTCGTCCACCCGGAACTGCTTGGTGCGGTCCAGATAGAAGGACAGCGCCCGTTTTGGGTCCAGACGGTGGAGCCTCTCTTCCTCTTTTGAGGGATGCGGAGGCGGAGGCGGAAAGAAGGTGGGCAGCGTAACAGACTGCCCGATGTGAAAGGCAGTCACCACCTAAGGAAGGACGAGCTCTGGGAACAACTTTGTCCGGATGAACAGAAAGGAAAGGAGGCTTAGAAGAGAGCCTGGAGCTCACTCACCCTTCTAGCAGAGGTGATGCCCACCAGGAAAGCAGTCTTGAGCGTCAACAGACGAAGGGGACAATTATGAAGTGGCTCAAAGGGAGCGCACATCAGATACGTCAATACCAGATTCAAATCCCACTGAGTCATTACGAAAGGGACAGGAGGAAACATGTGAGTAACGCCCTTAAAGAAGCGAGAAACAACAGGGGATTTGAAAAGAGAACGCTGATCAGGAAGCTGTAAGAAAGCAGAGATAGCTGAAAGATAACCTTTAAGAGTGCCCAGAGCATAGCCCTGCTGGGCCATGGAAAGAAGAAAGAGGAGAACCTCAGAAAGAGGGGCGGAAAGGGAATCCACAGACTTTGCTCTGCACCATGCCACAAATTTGTTCCACCTGCAGGCGTATACCGATTTTGTGGAGGGACGCCTGGCTGCCAGAATAACATCACAGACTTCAGGAGGCAAGTCAAATGGCATCAACTGTCACCGCTCAATCTCCACACATGGAGGTGGAGACTGGACAGGTTCGGGTGGAGGACCGTCCCCTGCTGCTGCGACAGAAGGTCCTCCTGAAGAGGCAGTCGTATCGGGGGATCGATCGACAGACTGAGTAGCTCGGGATACCAGTACCTTCTTGCCCAATCCGGAGCCACCAAGATGAATTGGGCCCTGTCACGCCTGATCTTCTTTAGCACTCTGGGCAGAAGTGGTATAGGCGGAAAGGCGTGCAATAGACCGCAACTCCACTCGCGACGAAAGGCGTCCCCGAGCGAGTGCCGCCTTGGAAACTCCAACGCGCAGAACTGCTGACATTGCGCGTTCTCTTCGGTGGCGAATAGATCTAACCAAGGCTCTACCAACTGCCGAAAGAGGCCTTGCGCCACGTCCGAGTTGAGACGCCATTCGTGATCCATCATGCACCGGCGGCTGAGTTCGTCTGCTCTGGCGTTCAGGGAGCCCACCAGATGTTGAACCACCAGGGTGATGCCCTGATGTTCCAGCCATGTCCAGAGGCGCAGAGACTCCTGACAAAGGGTCCACGACCCCACTCCGCCCTGCTTGTTGCAATACCACATGGCAGTAGTGTTGTCTGTGAACACCTGCACTACACTTCTCCGGACAGAGGGAAGGAATGCCTTCAGTGAAAGTCGGATCGCCCTCAGATCCAAAAGGTTGATATGGAGCCGAGACTCCACCGGAGACCAGAGTCCTCTGATCTCCGCCTCTCCCATGTGGCCCCCCCATCCCAGGAGGTACGTGCTCTGGTTGGGGTAGGGAGAGGGCTCTGCCACTGACCCAATCGCGGTCCGTGAGCCATCACTGCAACTGTCTTGCAGTGCCCTCCGAGATCAAGACCTGGTCGGACAGGTTGCCCAGATGCTGGGCCCACTGAAACTTCAGGTCCCACTGCAGAGCCCGCATTCGCCATATGGCGTAATGCACCAACAGGATGCAGGAGGCCATCAGACCCAGAAGCCGCAGCACCAACCTGACCGAAAGCCGGGATAGAGCCCGAAAGATGGGAATCAGAGCCTGAATATCCCGGACCCGCTGTTCCGGAGGATAGGCCCAGAACTAGGCTGAGTCCAGAACCGCTCCAATGAAGAGGAGCTTCTGGGAGGGACTCAGATGCGACTTCGGCACGTTGATGGAGAACCCCAGCAAATGCAGGAGGTCGGCCGTAGTCTGGAGGTAGGAGACGACTGCCTGGGGCGAGCCCGCCTTCAACAACCAGTCATCGAGATAGGGGAAGACTGGAACCCCTAATCTGCGCAGATGAGCTGCATCCACCGCCATCACTTTCGTGAACACCCGAGGGGCACTGGTGAGTCCGAAGGGGAACACGGTAAATTGAAAATGCTCCTGGCCTACCGTGAACCGCAGGTAACGTCGGTGGGCCGGCAGGACGGGGATGTGGAAATAAGCGTCCTGCAAGTCCAACGCTACCCTCCAGGCTCCAGGGCAGCCAGGACCTGAGCTAAGCTGAGCATCTTGAACCTCTCCTTCCGGAGGAAGGCGTTGACGCTCCTGAGGTCCAAGATAGGGCGTAGGCCCCCTTTGCCCTTCTTGGGAACCAGAAAGTAGTGGGAATAACAACCGCAACCTACTTCTGGACCAGGAACGCGCTCGATGGCCCCCTTGGCCAAGAGGGCCGTAACTTCCTCCTGCAGAAGATTCAAGTGATCCCCCGACATGCGGTGGTACTGCGGTGGCATGGCTGGAGGGGTCACCTCGAAGGGGAGGGAGTAGCCCCTTCGGACGATTTGCAGCACCCACCTGTCCGACGTGATGGAACGTCAGTGGAGCACGTGATGGCGAATTCTGCCTCCCACTGGCGTGGAATGGGCCTGAAAGCACGGACTAGGAGGGCTTTGAGGCGGAGGCTACCATGGTAGATGTGGATGGACAGGCACGTTGTCCCCCTGTATAGCCTCGGCGGAATCCACATCCGCGACGAGGTTGGTTCTGCGGCCTGTGGCTAGGCGGACGTGAGGGGGCACCCCTTCCTTGGCCACGAAAGGGGCGAAAAGCGGAAGCTTGCGGGCGCGGGGCCGAGAGGCCCAAGGACTTGGCCGTAGCCCTGGAGTCCTTAAAACGCTCCAGCGCACTATCCGCTTTGTCGCCAAAAAGGCGAATGCCATCGAAGGGCATGTCCATGAGGGTGCTCTGGACATCCCCAGAAAAACTCGTGGACCGCAACCAGGCGTGGCGGCTGTGAGAAGTTGGCCTGATATATGATGTCACTAGTTCTAGTGTACACCTTGTATCAGTCCAAACAACCCTTATGGTGATTGGTTGTAAAGTCAACCTTATAGACCAGCTATCCTAGTGGTCGCATGGACAAGAGCAGTCTTAGGCTAAACTCTGTATGGCATGTGAAGCCAGCTGTTATACCATTTGCAACCCCTTGAATATCAAATGAAAGGACACCACAACAGATATATTATAAAAATAGAATGTATTTATTCTAGTCAAAATACCCTCAGCACTCTTTATGAGATTTGAGGTAAGTACAACACAGTCTTATTTAAGCATACATAAGTCACACAGGTAAGTAATACAGTTAGGCCCTAGGTGTAGGAAGGTGGATATCTGACTATGGTTACCCCCAACTTTTTGCCTAGTGTCTAGCTGGTTTTTCGACTTAGTTGGCCTGAGATCCTGCCATTCAGGGTCTCAGGCTGTCTGCTCTCTCTTTAAAATGGACTCCATGTACCCTAGGTACATAACCAATTGGTTAGGATCACCTTATTGGACCCTGTACAGTGTACCCTAGGTACCCAGGGCATAGGTGTACCCTAGGCCTCCCAGGGGCTGCAGCATGTATTATGCCACCCCTGGTCTGGCCTTCCAATCAGACACAACTGGCTGATAACTCAGCTGGGGCAAGGTCGTGTAATCACCCCTTGCTTAGATATAGTATGCCTATATCTACCCTTATATATAGACACATGTGTACCTATCAGTCACTCCTATGGCAGGCCTTAACATTCCTGGAGGCAGAGTGCTTGGTAACATGTGAGATGGCGCTCTAGCATGAGCTGAGCCTGTCTGCAGCTTTCGGAACCATGTCCTTATAGCTGTTCTATGATATAGCCTACCATATACTCCTAAAGTGCCTTATAATCTTAAACGGTTACGGTTACAATGGTTTGGCTTTATCAAAACATGTCGTGTAAGGTGTCTAACACTTTGGAATAATACCCCCATACCATTTCTGGTGATGAGGATATTATTCCTCCCTTCTAGAGGGAGAGACATGTTAAAATCCTACTTTACTGTTTAACTCTAACCAAAGCCTCAGCATCTCAAAATGGATTTTGCTGCCACAGACACGAGTCTGACCTCCTGCTGCTGGGAGTGATCCCGGCAAGGGAGGCTTGGACAATAGGTTTCCTGCTTGGGGAGGTGTTAGCACCTCCCCAGACAGACTTTAGTGTATTGGGGCAGGGTGGGCTGAAAGGAATGAGACATGCCTGGGGCACACAAGGTGTCCCATGCATAGTCCAGTTCAAACCGGTGCTGGGGCACTCCAGCCCCAGTCCTGGCGCGAAACTGGACTAAGGGAAGGGGGTGTAACCACCCCCCTCCCAGGTCCCACCCATAAGGCGTGACCTAGCAGGTAACCCAGCCCCCCAGATTAGTATAAGAGTGGTAGCGGGGCCCCAGGAGATTAGATTATCCTGAACCTGCAACTTGAACAGAAACTCTGGACCTTCGACATTCGACGAAAGAAGAAGACTGAAGAATCTCCCTTGTGGCCAAGGAGTGGCTACCCTGTGCAAACAGGCACCATCAAGAGACTACCCTTTGCTTTGCTGAAGTTCTACGAGGGACCGACTGCAGAGCCCGACCAGAGCCTTGACTTCCAGACTTTTCCGACCCTGATCCACATCCAAAGCCGAGCTGAGATCCGTGGAGGAGACGAGAGACGTGGGACCGGCTACCTGGGAAAAGTGGCAAGAATCTTCCAGCGCAGCTTCTGAGGCACCCTCGAAGTTGTGCACCGGGGATTGAGAAGCCCCAACCCCAAGCACCATCTGCACTGAAGATCAGCCCCCCACACTCCACGAGTCCTGCGTGGGGCCCTTCTGCATTTTCCTGCTTGCCGCGTCTGTCCGGTTGCTTGCCCGTTGGCTAGCGGCCTTTGTGACGACACCTTGAAATCTTCACTGCTGGTTTGGCTCCTCCAGATTGGCTCCCGCTTCCTTGCGAAAGAGAAGCACCCCAGACCTTCCTGGTCTGCACCAGAAGCAAGTCCTCCGTTCTTCGTGGGTTCCGCTTGCCAAGGCTTGGTGAGTCCTAGTCCAGCTTCGACGCCGCCGACAGCAAGAGCCTTCGTGGGACAGCTCGCCTCCTGGTCCTGGTCGTCCTCGACGTCTCCTGGTACCTGTGGCTGCAGCGACAAGCTTCACCTTCCACCTGCAATCTTCACGACATCGCCTGGTTCCTTCCTGGTTCCACGTGGTCACTGGCTAGTGACCTTGACTCTGTCCCTTCTGCTTGCAGGTATCCTCTCTTCTTGATCCCAGCCTTGGGATCCACCAGACACTCTTCACTGACCGCCTGTCAGCAACTTTCCTTCAGGCATCCATAGAAGTCCACGACGAAACCCGACGCAAGTTCACACCTATGCACCCGCAGCCTGTGGGCTAGGTAACTTGGGTACTATGGTGCTCACAAGGGTAGTGACTATCCTAGGGTCTAGTTTCCGAGTCTCGACTCTCTAGCTGCTTCAGAAGTGTCCTTAAACTGTTAATTTCTAACTGCTAGTAATTCTATCGACTTTTACGCATTACGCGTGAGTGTTTTCACTCTGCACCTGAATCCCGTGGGCCTCCCACTTCCTAACTGTTGCTAGTGTAGTGTAGCCCCAGCGATTCCCTAGGCCTAGGCCTATCCTATTTCCATGACAGTGGTCCTTATACCACTTCTTTAGTATATGGTTTGCGTGGCCCATAGGGCCTAACTGTATTACTTACCTGTGTGACTTAATGTATGCTTGAATAAGACTGTGTTGTACTTACCTCTAATCTCATAAAGAGTGCTGAGGGTTTGACTAGAATAAATACACTTTATTTGATATATATATCTGTTGTGGTGTCTTTTCATTTGGTATTCAAGGGATTATATATGGTATCACAGCTGGCTTCACATGCCATTCAGAGTTTAGCCTAAGACTGCTCTTGTCCATGCTACCACTAGGATAGCTGGTCTATAAGGTTGACTTTACAACCAATCACCATAAGGGTTGGTTGGACTGATATAAGGTGTACACTAGAACTAGTGACATCATACATCAGGCCAACTTCTCACACTAGGGGCCACGCAAACCATATACTAAGTAAGTGGTATAAGAACCACTGTCACGAACACAGGTTAGGCCTAGGGAATCGCTGGGGCTACACTATCCTATCAGTTGCTAGGCAGTGGGAGGCCCACGGGATTCAGGTGCAGAGTGGAAACACTCACGCGTAATGCGTTAAAGTCGATAGAAATAGTAATATTTAGAAATTAAGAGTTGTAGGACACTTCGGAAGGAACTAGGAGTTAGAGACTTGGAAACTAGACACTAGGATAGTCAATACCCTTGTGAGCACCGGAGTACTCCAGTTACCTAGCCCACGGGCTGCGGGTGCATAGGTGTGAACTTGCATCGGGTTTCGTCGTCGACTCCTATGGATGCCTGAAGAAAAGATGCTGACAGGCAGTCAGTGAAGAGTGTCCGGTGGATTCCAAGGATGGAATCAAGAAGGAGGATACCTGCAAGCAGAGGGGACAGAGTCTAGGTCACCAGCCAGGAGCCCGGAAGGAACCAGGAAGGAACCAGGCGATGTCGTGAAGATGCAGGTGAAGAGGTGAAGCTTGTCGCAGCAGCCACGGGTACCAGGAGGCGTCGAGGACGACCAGAACCAGGAGGCGAGCTGTCCCACGAGGGCTCTTGCTGTCGGCGGCGTCGATGTTGAGTTGGGACACAACAAGCCTTGGCAAGCGTAACCCACGCAGAATCAAGGATTCGCTTCTGTTGCAGACCAGGAAGGCCTGAGGTGCTTCTCTTTCACAGGGAAGCAAGGGCCAGTCTGGAGGAGCCAAACCAGCGGTGAAAAGTCAAGGGTTCGTCGTCGCAGAGGTTACTGGCCAACAGGCAAGCAACCGGACAGACGCGTCGAGCAGGAAAATGCAGAAGGGCCCCACGCAGAACTCGTGGAGTGCGGAGGGCTGATCTTCGGTGCAGATGGTGCTCGGGGTTGGGGCTTCTCAATCCCCAGAGCACAACTTCGAGGATGCCTCAGAAGCTGCGCTGGAAGCAAGTAGCCAATTTTTCCAGGTAGTCGGTCCCATGTCTCTCGTCGCCTCCACGGATCTCAGCTTTGCTGTGGATGTGGATCAGGGTCGGAGAAGTCTGGAAGTCAAGGCGCTGGTTGGGCTCTGCAGTCGGTTCCTCATAGAACTTTGGGCAAAGCAAACGGCAGGTCGCGTGATGGTGCCTGTTTGCACAGGGTGGCCACTCCTTGGCCACAAGGGAGATTCTTCAGTCTTCTTCCGTAGTCGAATGTCGAAGGTCCAGAGTTTCTGTTCAAGTTTCAGTTATCAGGATAATCCAAAGTCCTAGGGACTCAGCTCCCACTCTTATACTAATCTGGGGGGCTGGGTTACCTGCTAGGTCCCTCCTATGGGTGGGACCAGGGAGGGGGGTGGTTACACCCCCTTCCCTTTGTCCAGTTTCGCGCCAGGACTGTGGCTGGAGTGCCCCAGCACCGGTTTGAACCGGACTATGCATGGGACACCTTGTGTGCCCCAGGCAGGGTCTCGTTTCATTCATCCCTCCCTGCCCCAATACACTAAGGCCTGTCTAGGGTGGTGCTAGCACCTCCCAAGGCAGGAAACCTATTGTCCAAGCCCCCCTCGCTGGAAAGACTCCCAGCAGCAGGAAGTCAGACTTGTGTCTGTGGCAGCAGCATCCATTTTGTGATGCCGGGGCTCTGGTTAACTTTAACCGGGTAGTAGGTCTTCAACATGTCTTCTCCCTCTAGAAGGGAGGAATACTATCCTCATCGCCAGAAATGATGTGGGGGTAGTATTCCAAAGTGTTAGAAACCTTACACGACATGTTTTGATAAAGCCAAATCATAGTGACCATAACCGCGAGGATTATAAGGCACTTTAAGAGTATATGGTAGGCGATATCATAGAACAGCTATAAGGACATGGTTCCGAAAGCTGCAGACAGGCTCAGCTCATGCTAGAGCACCATCTCACATGTTACCAAGCACTCTGCCTTCACGATTGTTAAGGCCTGCCTTAGGAGTGACTGATAGGTTACCCATGTGTCTAAATATAAGGTAGGTATAGGAATACTACACCTAAGCAAGGGGTGATTACACGACCTTGCCCCAGCTGAGTGATCAGCCAGTTGTGTCATAATGGAAGGCCAGCCAGGGGTGGCATAATACATGCTGCAGCACCTGGTAGGCCTAGGGTACACCTATGCCCTGGGAACCTAAGGTACACTGTACAGGGCCCTAGAAGGTGATCCTTACCAATTGGGTTATGTACCTAAAGTACATAGTATGAATTTAGAGAGAGAACAGCTGGGCTGTGGGTCTGATTAGCAGGCCCACAGCCACATTTAAGTCGAAAACCAGTGAAGCAAAAGCAAAAAGCGGGGGTGAACATAGAAAGCAGACCCTACTCTCCTACAGCGGCGAAGTGCCACCGTGGTCGACATTGCCCGACCTAGCGAGTCCGTAGTGTCCAGTCCACATTGGATTGCATGCCGTGCTGCATCCCGCCCCTCAGCAAGAGCCTGGGCGAGCCGTGTCCGGGCCTCCTCCGGACACTGGGGCAGCACGTCCTCCACCGTATCCCACAGGGAGTGGGAGTAACGGTCCAAGAGACAAGCGGTGTTAATAGAACGCAGTCCCAAACTAAGGGAGGAGAACAGCTTCTTACCAAACTGTTCTAGTTTCTTGGATTGCCGATCCGGGGGAGCGGACGGGAAGGAGGTCTGGGAAGTAGAGGCCTGGATAACCAGGCTCTCGGGTGTGGGGTGCATGGACAGAAAGCTGGGGTCGCCCGGTGCAGGGCGGTGACGCCGGGCCACGTTCCGGTCCACAGGAGGTACTGTGGAGGGCTTGGACCAGGTGCCCTTGAGAACGTCAACCAGTGCTTCATTAAACTGCAGCAGAGGCTCCGAGGAGCTTGCTGACAGTTGGAGCACTTCAGTGAGGAGGTTCGTCCTCACGGCCACAGCAGGTAGCTCCAGCCCAAGGGCTTCGGCCGCCTTGCGCAGCACCACAGAAAATGCAGCACCTTCCTCCGAAGCCACGGTCGGAGGAGAGATGAAGCCAGTGTCTGGGGAGGTATCCAAACCACTGGCATCCCCCAGCTCGTCTGCCCAGTCCTGAGATAACTGACCCTGCCGGGCCAGAGGGTCCTCAGACCGATCCCAGTCGTCACGGTCATCCGATTCCTGGTAGACAGGAGGAATGATCAGAGCCGGGCGAAAGATCAAATTGCCACCCATCGGCGTCGGGTGCGGCACCGGACGGCGCCGCTCCGACGCCGGGCCCGGATCGGGACTAAACTAGGGAACGGCGTCGTCCGACGGCGGCGCTTGGGGTGGCACCGGAGTCGTCGCCGGCAGAGGGGTCGTGAGGTCGACCGGCGCCGACTGGGATCAAGGCCTGGATCCCAAGGGGACCTGCGGCATCAGGACCGGAGTCGGCGACGGAGCTGCCGGCTCGCTAGGCCTCCCGGTCGAGCCTGCAGGGCCCGAAGGCGCGCCAGCAGGCGTCAACCGCGGAGCGAGGCTCCTCATGGCCACGAGGAAGGCACTGATCTCTGCCGGAGTCGTGCCAGCCACAGGGACCGGCGGGTATGGGGACGGACGCGACTCCTGTGGCTCCAACGGAGCCGCTTGGGTGGTACCACCCGAACCCTCGGCCGAGTCGCGCGAACGGCGAGGGGAGTCCGAAGAGCGATGTCGCCTCTTGGACTTCATACTATGCTTCGACTTACCCGAAGACTTGGAACCCGATGAGTGGTGGTGATGGCTGCGGCTCCGCGACCGGTCCCTCGACCTCGACCGTGAACGGCGCGGAGCCGACTGCCGGAGCTCGAGTAGCTTGCGGGACCGCTCCCGCCTAGCCTTCGAAGTCAAGGCCCGGCAGTCGGGGCACGACTCGGAATCGTGGTCGGCCCCCAGGCAGTAAAGGCACCGGCGGTGGTGGTCCGTAACCGACATCAGTCGGTGACAGGAGTCACAAGCTTTAAAGGCAGGCGTCCCTACCAGCACCAGAGTCGAGTCGACGAGAATCGAACCAAAGAGTTAAAAAATTTAGTCAAAAAATGACTAAAGGGTATGCTCTTCCCGGATCGGCGCTTACTGGCGCGGAAAAAAGAAGAACTGACGTAAGCGCGCGAGGGCGGCATCTAAGTACTCCGACGACGTCATCCCGGCGATCACGACGCAGACAACGGACGCGGAGCCGCAGACGACGCCTAGTGACGCTCAATGGTATTGCTGACGAAAATCTTTCCAGATCCAGCCTGACGCCTGGGGATATTCTAGGGTGAGGAATCTAACTAACGTGTTTCTTTCAGTACAAGTTACTTGCCTTCGGTAACGATGTATCTGGAACAGACGATTCTAGCCGCAGAATCCTTCACGTAGAATTATCCCCAGGCGTGAGAATGGATCCGGAAACATTTTGCCCAGCATCCCTGCGTGCCACGGGGACAGCATCACGAGACTCCGCCCAGGCGTCGTCCGCATACGTGACGTCCGCGACGTCACATAAGTCCCACCCTGGCGCGCCTACGTCAGACAAGACTTCAACCCCATCCAAAGACAAGGAATGGGAACCAGTCGGGACACACAGGGAATGACAAAACTCCAAGACATCCCCATCACACTGTGTGACAACCCCCATCAGGAGCAAAGGCAGAGGCACAGCCAAAAGACCCCAACCTCAAGGATCACAAAGAGCCAGAAGTACCAACAAACCTATCCTCCCTTGTGGCAACAGGGAGGAAAAAGGGACAGCCTGACAGAAAGAGGGAAAGAATGTACTCATAGAAGACAGCAATCCACAGGGAAGCGAGTGCAAAAGACCAAATTACAGGCACTCGCAGAGCGGGGAGGGAGGGGCGGGCCGTGAAGGAATCTGCGGCTAGAATCATCTCTACCATATACATCGTTACCGAAGGTAAGTAACTCGTACATCTGATAGAGACTAGTAGCCGCAGATTCCTTCACGTAGAATAGATACCCTAGCCATACCCAAGGGGAAGGAGGGTCTGTGAGAGGACCCCACCCACCTGGGCATAACAGAGGACCGCACGGGGGCAGAGTCCGAAAACACGACGAGGAGCACCGTCCCCCAGGCAAAGGGAAACCACCCGCCAGCAGGAGGCCACCAACCCCAAGGGGTGTGGGGGTGGTGTCGGGAAGAGAAGAAGAAGATAGCCCGTCCTCACTCAGCAGAGGAAACAAGGCAAGGCGCAAAGAGGCCAAACTCCCCACGCGAGGCAACAAAACCTCCACCCAAGGCCAAGGAAAGGAAAGAAGCATCGAAGGAGAAAAGCAACCTAGAGACTCCAAGGAGAAGAGGCAGAGCAAAGGCAAGCCCAGACAGGATGGCGCCGGCAGCAAGAAGCAGGCGGAAGCCGAAAAGGGTAACTAAAGGTCACCCAGGAAGAATCGTCCAACGTCCCGCAGGGACAATCCGTGCCCGCAAGAAGGTCCAGAAGGCAGGGACCATCCCCCCCACAGGTAGAAGAGGTAGAACCGAGTGCAAGGCCCACTAGAAGAAGCGGAGAAGGCAGGATTTCAGTCCCACTAAAGACCCAAGTAGGCACAACGGTGCAGAAAGAACATGAGGGTGGCACTGGCAAGCTCCACCAGATGCCAGGGACACCACAGAACGAAACACTCAAAGCAAAAAGGCGAAGAAGAAGGTTGCATCCGCAACATACCATAACGCCACGAAGAGCAGAAGCCCGCGGCCAACCACATACCAGGGCTATATAACAGCCAACCCTGCCCCACATAGGGCATGTCATATCCCAAGACATGGGAACCTCTTAGAAGGAAACTTCAGCAGCAGAGGACTGTAGGAAGGTGGATATCTGACTATGGTTACCCCCAACTTTTTGCCTAGTGTCTAGCTGGTTTTTCGACTTAGTTGGCCTGAGATCCTGCCATTCAGGGTCTCAGGCTGTCTGCTCTCTCTTTAAAATGGACTCCATGTACCCTAGGTACATTCCCAATTGGTAAGGATCACCTTATTGGACCCTGTACAGTGTACCCTAGGTACCCAGGGCATAGGTGTACCCTAGGCCTCCCAGGGGCTGCAGCATGTATTATGCCACCCCTGGTCTGGCCTTCCAATCAGACACAACTGGCTGATCACTCAGCTGGGGCAAGGTCGTGTAATCACCCCTTGCTTAGATATAGTATGCCTATACCTACCCTTATATATAGACACATGTGTACCTATCAGTCACTCCTATGGCAGGCCTTAACAATCCTGGAGGCAGAGTGCTTGGTAACATGTGAGATGGTGCTCTAGCATGAGCTGAGCCTGTCTGCAGCTTTCGGAACCATGTCCTTATAGCTGTTCTATGATATAGCCTACCATATACTCTTAAAGTGCCTTATAATCTTAAACGGTTATGGTAACTATGGTTTGGCTGTATCAAAACATGTCGTGTAAGGCGTCTAACACTTTGGAATAATACCCCCATACCATTTCTGGTGATGAGGATATTATTCCTCCCTTCTAGAGGGAGAGACATGTTAAAATCCTACTTTGCTGTTTAACTCTAACCAAAGCCTCAGCATCACAAAATGGATGCTGCTGCCACAGACACGAGTCTGATCTCCTGCTGCTGGGAGTGATCCCGGCAAGGGAGGCTTGGACAATAGGTTTCCTGCTTGGGGAGGTGCTAGCACCTCCCCAGACAGACTTTAGTGTATTGGGGCAGGGAGGGCTGAAAGGAATGAGACATGCCTGGGGCACACAAGGTGTCCCATGCATAGTCCAGTTCAAACCGGTGCTGGGGCACTCCAGCCCCAGTCCTGGCGCGAAACTGGACAAAGGGAAGGGGGTGTAACCACCCCCCTCCCAGGTCCCACCCATAAGGCGTGACCTAGCAGGTAACCCAGCCCCCCAGATTAGTATAGGAGTGGTAGCTGGGCCCCAGGAGATTAGATTATCCTGAACCTGCAACTTGAACAGAAACTCTGGACCTTGGACATTCGACGAAAGAAGAAGACTGAAGAATCTCCCTTGTGGCCAAGGAGTGGCTACCCTGTGCAAACAGGCACCATCAAGAGACTACCCTTTGCTTTGCTGAAGTTCTACGAGGGACCGACTGCAGAGCCCGACCAGAGCCTTGACTTCCAGACTTCTCCGACCCTGATCCACATCCACAGCCGAGCTGAGATCCGTGGAGGCGACGAGAGACGTGGGACCGGCTACCTGGGAAAAGTGGCTAGTATCTTCCAGCGCAGCTTCTGAGGCACCCTCAAAGTTGTGCACCGGGGATTGAGAAGCCCCAACCCCAAGCACCATCTGCACCGAAGATCAGCCCCCCACACTCCACGAGTCCTGCGTGGGGCCCTTCTGCATTTTCCTGCTTGCCGCGTCTGTCCGGTTGCTTGCCCGTTGGCTAGTGGCCTTTGAGACGACGCATCCTGAAATCTTCACTGCTGGTTTGGCTCCTCCAGACTGGCTCCCGCTTCCCTGCAAAAGAGAAGCACCCCAGACCTTCCTGGGCTGCACCAGAAGCAAGTCCTCTGTTCTTCGTGGGTTCCGCTTGCCAAGGCTTGGTGAGTCCTAGTTCAACTTCGACACCGCCGACAGCAAGAGCCTTCGTGGGACAGCTCGCGTCCTGGTCCTGGTTGTCCTCGACGTTTCCTGGTCCCCGTGGCTGCAGCGACAAGCTTCACCTTCACCTGCAATCTTCACGACATCGCCTGGTTCCTTCCTGGTTCCACGTGGTCACTGGCTAGTGACCTTGACTCTGTCCCTTCTGCTTGCAGGTCTCCTCTCTTCTTGATCCCAGCCTTGGGATCCACCGGACACTCTTCACTGACTGCCTGTCAGCATCTTTCCTTCAGGCATCCATAGAAGTCCACGACGCAACCCGACGCAAGTTCACACCTATGCACCCGCAGCCTGTGGGCTAGGTAACTTGGGTACTTCGGTGCTCACAAGGGTAGTGACTATCCTAGGGTCTAGTTTCCGAGTCTCGACTCTCTAGCTGCTTCAGAAGTGTCCTTAAACTGTTAATTTCTAACTGCTAGTAATTCTATCGACTTTTACGCATTACGCGTGAGTGTTTCCACTCTGTACCTGAATCCTGTGGGCCTCCCACTTCCTAACTGTTGCTAGTGTAGTGTAGCCCCAGCGATTCCCTAGGCCTATCCTATTTCCGTGACAGTGGTCCTTATACCACTTCTTTAGTATATGGTTTGCGTGGCCCCTAGGGCCTAACTGTATTACTTACCTGTGTGACTTAATGTATGCTTAAATAAGACTGTGTTGTACTTACCTCTAATCTCATAAAGAGTGCTGAGGGTTTGACTAGAATAAATACACTTTATTTTATATATATATCTGTTGTGGTGTCCTTTCATTTGGTATTCAAGGGATTATATATGGTATCACAGCTGGCTTCACATGCCATTCAGAGTTTAGCCTAAGACTGCTCTTGTCCATGCTACCACTAGGATAGCTGGTCTATAAGTTTGACTTTACAACCAATCACCATAAGGGTTGTTTGGACTGATATAAGGTGTACACTAGAACTAGTGACGTCATACATCAGGCCAACTTCTCACAAGGACAACAAAAAAGACCTGCAGCAAAAACACAGCAGGAGGCCTAGCAAGCAGCCAGAGGGGAAACGCAGAAGGCCCAAACTCAGGCCCATCATGGTGTAAAAACCCAAAGGAAAAACACAGTCAAAAAGGGCTGGCCAGCAGCCAACAGAACCACAGCCTCCGCAAGGAGGACTCGAGTGGCCATGAAGCACACAGAACAGACAACTGGGGCGACCCGCCCCAACGGAAGAACAGCTCCAAGAACCAGATCAACACGCAGGTCACTGAGGAGAAAAAGGAGGGGGAGGAGGAGGGCGAAGCCCCGCCAAGAACCTCTGGATGGCTGAGTCCGCAGGGGCATGGAACATAAGAGCACCATCGAAGGGAAGGTCCAACGGCCGTTCTCGAACATTCTCTGGGAACACACTGTCCCGAAGCCAGGCGAAGAAGCCATGGCACGACCCAGCACCTCCGAGATGTCCAGAGCGGAGCGAAGGATAAACGCCGCCAGCTCCTGACCATCCAACACATGGTGTCTCAAATCCACACAGGCACCCTCCTGAGAAGCGGCAGACATAAGGGACTCCGCCGAGTCCCACAAGCAAGAAGTGGTCCTAGCCAAAACACACAGTGTGTTAAGGGCCCGCAGAGCCGCACTGGTCGAGGCAAACATATTGCGCCCCCAGGAGTCCACCCAGCGGGCCTCACGTGACAGGGAAGACAACAGTAGCGGCAAAGCAGGAAAAGCAGACTGCAAATGAGGGCCTCTGGTCTAAGGGTGAAGAGAAAGGCACACCGGATCACGCTGTGCCGGATGGTGGCGGTGCAGAAAGTGCTGGGGCACCTGGTCCCCCGTGGCGGGACGGCCCCAAGTCCCCAAGAGAGAAGAACGGAGTGAACCCTGGAAGGGATGCAACAGTTCCCTACCACCAGAGCCCTGATGGAGAACCTCCAGAAGATGATCTGCGGGGAAATGGGTAGCTGGATCACCCATGCGCAAAATTCCTACAGCCGTGGAAACAGAGCGGGCAAAAGCCGCACCCGCCTCGCCTCCGTAGGGCCCCGCAGAGGGGAAAGCAGCTCCTCGTTAGGTGATGGCTGCAAGCTAAGGCAGCCATCCCTGAAGCCAATCGGAGGAAGGAAGGGCCAAGGCCAAAAGGAAGGAAGAGGGACCGAGGAGTAGGGGACAAGCGGATCCTCCGGCGAAGACAGGGGTCGTGGAGACGGCGAGGAGCCGCCTGCAGACGACGTCGGGGATAAAGCCACGACACGGCAGCCCATCTCCGGCGAGGATGGCACCAGCATCCGAAGACGAGTCAACGGCCCGACGTCGGCCCGGCGCCGTAGAGTCTGCAACCTGAGGCAGGAACCCGTCACCAACCGGCGCCGGAGGAGACACCGGGGCGACCTCCGACGAGGCAACCCCCTGCATAGAGGGATGAGAAGGGCCCTGGGAGGGACGAGGAGTCCCCCGCCAGCCGCATCCCGTGACAGGGCGAGATGGGCCCTCCGCCGATCCCTGTGGCGCCGCCAGGGCCAGCAGCCGCCGGCACCATAGCGGCGTCACCTCAGCCTCGGACAATGCTGCCGCCTGTCCCGAAGACCGAGAGGGGGTCGGGGTGCAACCCGAGCCCCGGCGACCTCCCGCGACACCACAGGGACTCCCGCGGGAGTTTGCGGCGAAGCAGAGGCGCCGTGGTCCGAAGAAGGGACCCCCAAAGGGCCGCACCCCAACAGCACCGCATCCTCCGAGCCTGGATCCGAACCAGTCGGCGCCGGGCCAGAGCCACCGGCGACGCAGAGGAGGGCCTGCAAATCCGCCACATATGTCTCCATGTGGGCTCTGGTGGCCCCCTTCGCCGGGAAACGGCAGATAAGAAAACGACACACGGGCCGCACCACCCGCGGAGAGCCCAGGCCCCCCGACAGGCCGAAACCCGATCCTCGGGGACAAACTGCGACACTTACCAAGAGGTGAGCGGCGCTCTTGCGACCTGGGAGAAGATCGAAGTGAGCGAGGGAAGCCACAGGTCTGAGAACCCTCCGCAGGGGCCGGGCGAGATGACGCCGCCGACCTGGACACACGAGCCAAAAGAAGTTTCATCCAGCGGGAGCGCCGGGATTTCGGCTTTATCTGCTGGCACGCCTCACAATCAGTGGAGTCGTGGTGCTCCCTCAAACACCACATACAGATGGGGTGAGGATCCATCACCGACATGAGGCGGCCACACGACGTGCAAGTTTTAAAGCCCGAAGGCATTCGCACACTGTTCCCACACACGCAGCAATAGCATAAGGGAAAGGCCCGAGCACAAACCGGATCCGCGTTGCACGCGGAAAAGGAAAAAACTGACGTAGGCGTGCCGGGGTGGGACTTATGTGACCTCGCTGACGTCACGTACACGGACGACGCCTGGGCGGAGTCGCGTGATGCCATCCCCCCGGCGTGCAGGGATGCTGGGCAAAACGTTTTCCGGATCCAGTCTCACGCCTGGGGATGATTCTACGTGAAGCAATCTGCGGCTAGTAGTCTATCAGATATAACAGCTGCTGTAGTGATGTACAAGTGAGACCTCTGTTTCCACTCAAATGTTCCTCGGTTGTTTATGCGACACAGCTATATTTCCATTTCCCTTGATAGTACGATGGCGGAACAACATTGTCACAAACAGTGCGAATACCACACTCACATAAGCATGCTTGCAGCAGGTAAGTCAGAACCGCACAACACACCAGATGCGTACATCAGGCATAAAACTAATGGGGAAAAATATCATATGCACCCCACTCACATGTCACGTGCAGCCCTGATACCAGAACCAAGCCAACACAAGTCATACAAACAACATACACGGAGACACCTAAACACACACACCCTCCTGAATGCACAAAAAAACACATTCACATATCTAGTATATCACACTGACAATAACTGTTTCACCTGATAGTAACAAACACGCACCATCAGGACTAACTTAGACACACCGAGACCAGCTACACTCCAACATATGCCAGACCACCCAAAAAAGATTCACACATCACCCACAACACAAAAAAAAAACACTTTCCACTTAGTGCACGAACACAAACGGGACAATCAATGTCCAATACACACACCATAGCAGATCCACACCACTTCAATGGCACGCACAAACACCCCCAACAGATCCACATCCAGTGCTCATCACGTGATCAACCGCATTCCACACTAACACCTGCACACACCCGGGAGCGCAATGTACAAACATGGCATGCTCACCTGAAACTCACAAAAAGCACGCTCAAACAATAGGCACCTCGCACATATAAACACAAACCCATACAATGCGCAAACAAGGCATTCACACAGTAGATGCACACAAATGCCAAACACAAAACACTCCCAGATTGATGAATACATCTTGCCTGTCACACAAGAACCGCAGTACAGCGTTCAGAAAATTCACACGATGCACACACAAGATACAACACACAAGATGCACACACACACACATGAATATCTGATAGTGCACCCTTGTTCAGAATACAAGCACACGCCCTCGCAAGTCGGGTGACCCGGTGACATTGAAAACGGGTGTTGTCCAGGCCCTCTCTAGCATTAACTATTGCGCACGGAATCCCCCACCCCCTCCGAGAGAGGAGCCGAGCTCAGGCAGACGGGTGGCAGATGTGCCCTGCCGATCTCTCTCTGAACAATGGGCCGGGAAGTGCAGGCCGGAGCCTGGGCGCCAACAGACAGTCTGCCGACCGGCAGCCGGGCCAGCACACCCTGCCTACCCCCTGAAGGCATCCGCGGATCCTCCGTCATCTGTTCAAGTGCCGACAGGCAGTGTCGTAGCATGGGTGCCTCGCCACACCCATGCAATATGCAAGAAACGACTCCCCCCTACACCGCTACCACCACCTGGTGTGGTAGTGAAAAAGCCATCATTGCTTTGAAAATTGCCCATCACACCCCTAGGCTTTGGTGCCACTGCACCCGCTACACTATTGACAGCTACGCCCCTGCCAACCCCCTAGTTCGCCCCAAGAGCCACGCAGAGCAAGTGATGCGCGGAGTACTGCTTGGGGGACACTGGTTGCCTCGCCTACAACGGCGCGACAGCCACGACCTCGCGCTGGGGAAGGCTAACACAAGGGGGCAGGCGAGCTGCCATCACCTCTTTACCCCCCGCAGCAAAAAGAGCAGGCGGCGATAATCGTTGCGGACGTAACATGGAAAGGAAGTGTCATTCATCAGCGCACGTTACGGTGTCTCTGCCATTAATTATTTGTACAGTCGGTCCAGGCTCATTTACATCTTCCGCTCCTGCACACAAACAGAGCCCTGCGGTGGCTCATGACCGCCAGCCCCGCCGCAGTCCGCGTGCACAGTTGCGACGGTGAAACCTCTCGAGGAACGGTCGGTGCCTTTCTACAAGGAGGGCGAGGGTGACCTGTTCTTCGGCTCCCAGGGCTCCCATGCAGGCCAATGCGCCGGCCTGGTCTGCAGACCGGCCCACGTGCACAACAATAGCACATTAATAGGCTTTCTGGAGGACGCTGGCCAGCAGTGAGACTATATTTCCTAAGAAAGCAAAGACGATGACCATCAAGGATAAAGTAAAACCTTTTATATACAGCGCTTAGTAAAGTATGCAGCGCTGTATATAAAAATATAATTAGCATTGCTACGATGCATTTTGTCCTCGTACTGTCTCCTGTCTTCGAGAAAGCAATACCATACAATATATGCAAATGGAAACAAAACCAGCACAAGCGCGCGCGGCAGCAGGGGGAGAGGAGAGAGGAGGGGGCTTGCGCGATTCCCCTGCGGGAGCGAGCGGCAAGACGCGATAATTGATAACATATGGCGCCGCTGCTCGCTCCCGCAAGGAAATCGCCAAACGTGCGCGCGTTGCCATTGAAAGCAATGCAACGCGTGCACGTTTTTGGCCTCAAAACCAACTCGATTGCTAAAGGTCTTTTTCCTATGCGGCGCATGCGCGCTGCGTAGGCGAGACCTAAAAAGTGGCATATGTTGAGGCAACAGAGATCTAAGGGGAACGGGTATGTTAGTGGTGACGAGAATCAAACCACATGTTTAGATATAGGTGACATTGACACCTTAACCACTATGCTCCAATTATATCAGAATACAGATACCAATGTCTCTTTGGTGAATGAACAGCAGATCTTAGACGAGCTCAGCATCGCCGGTGACTCAGCCGCATCCACTAATTTTAGACCCTGTTCTACTTTCTTACCATCTCTTCACATGACAGTATAGACTCCTTCAACGAGTGTCTCACCATGGCACCGACTAACTTTAGACACAAGTCATTCAGTAAGAAGAAAGTTAACAACAATCTCACTTTCAAACAACGAGAAGTTCTTAAATCTTTGGCTGAAGACAAGAACATTGCCATTCGCCCGGCAGACAAGGGGGGCAATGTCGTTGTCCTCGACAGAGACCAGTACATCACTGAAGCTCTCCACCAACTAGGGGACACTAAATACTACACTCCTGTCTCCAGAGACATATACAAAACTAGTATTATCACCATATGGGAGAAATTAACTACATGGAAAGATAAGGGAATTATCAAATGGGAAGAGTTCTGTTATATCAAGAACGATTACCCCAAACTGCCTGTTTTGTATCTTTTGCCCAAGGTGTGCAAAGACCCCATCACACCACCTGGGCGTCCCATTGTCTCTTCAAGAGGGAGTGTAGCAGAACACATTTCCAAGTATTTTGATCACTTTCTCAGGGACTTTGTTTCCAAGCTTCCCAGTTACATCAGGGACACCAAGGATTTCTTGGCCAAAATAGAGATCATCACATGGGAGAAAGATTTCTTTTTGATCACACTTGATGTACATTCATTATACACCATCATTGACCATCAACAAGGGTTAGCTGCATGCTCTCATTTTTTGAAGAATAGACACATCAAGTACTGGGAGCACAATCGCATGATCTTAGAAATGACAGAATACTGTCTAATGAACAACATTTTTCTCTTTGACAGAATTCTGTACAGACAGACTACCTGGACAGCGATTGGATCATGCTTTGCTCCCAATTTTGCCAATCTTTTCATGGGCCTATGGGAAGAGGAAATCTTCTCAGGAACTACTGACATACAAGATTTGAGCAGAGTTGAACTGTGGCTCAGGTATATTGATGACCTGTTCATCATATGGAAGGATACAGAAACTGAAGCCAACAAGTTTGTAGAATAACTTAACAGGAATGACTGCAACATATGACTCAGTGGCAATATCAGCAATAATAGGGGTGAGTATATGGATGTGTGTTTGGAGATTAGAAAGAACAGAATCAACACCAACTCATTTTGTAAAAGCATAGCAGGCAACAGTGTCCTTCATGCCCTCAGTAGTCACCCGGAATCACTCAAATAGAGTATTCCGTATGGCGAACTGCTGAGGGCAAGGAGAAACTATAGCAGTGATGAAGCATACAGAACTGAGAGCAGCAACATGATTGAAAGATTCAAGGCTAGGGGATATCCAACATGGGTACTCAAGAAAGCCATTGACAGAGCAGAAGGTGTCAGCAGACCCATGACACTTCAGAAGAGGCAGACATTGGGGAGGAGCCATTGGAGAACAGCGCAAGGGTCATTTTGACTTACAATTCAGACTCTAACAACATAAGACGCATCTTAGCTCGCAACTGGGATGTTCTCAGGTGTGACAACAGCATTGGTAATACAATATCCGATAGACCCAACATCACATACAGACGGGGCAGGAACATAAGAGATATGTTGGTACACAGTAACATCAGCTTACAACAGGATGTAGGAGTACAGGATTTCAAAGGGTTCTTTCCTTGCGGTCACTGTAAGGCCTGATCAACCAGCAGTTTCCGCAACAAATTTGTCAACAGAACCAGTAAGAAGGTTAGAACGCAATTCCTGACATGCAGGTTCACTTTTGTGGTATATGTCATTGAGTGCCCTTGCAAACTACACTACATAGGAAGCACCACCCTAGCGGCCCAAAAAAGAATTCTAGAACACAAACGTGCCATCACCAACGAAGATCCTAAATATCCAGTGGCACGTCATTATCAAGAAAAACATTTTTCAGACTCCACTCTATTGAAGTACTTCATACTTGAACAAATAAGGGTGGCTCCTAGAGGTGGAGACAGAGTTCTGAGGCTCAGACAAAGAGTCCAGGTACATTATGGAATTCCAGATTAAGGTACCGTGGGGACTCAATCAGGACGAGGAACTCGCCATTCACCTCAAAAAAGAATAGACACTAGTTCAGTCATCACTGCTAGCAATGATTTTTGTTTGCTGTCTCATGTATTCTATTCTTTTACTGTTCTCTGTCTCTTGTATTCTTTTGTCTTGAAAACTCAGCTCTACGCCACTTTGTGGTTCCTTTTACTTTTTTGCTCAGCTGACTTATTGCATTACTGCTTTCATCGCCCTTCCTCTTAGATTCTGTGCATAGGAAACTGTTTGTAGACCTATGTACATTGGCACATTTGCGCCATGTTTTTAACTAATTTATTTTCTTTTGTTTCTTTTGCAGGAGAGAAGGAAGGGGCCTACTCACCTGCACAGGTCACCAAACCTTTTCTTCGAATTTACACATGGATTTCACTTTTGGACACCTTGGGTTTCCATTTTGGGACAGCACTTACACCAAGTGACACTAAGCACCATGCGATTCTTTTCTGCTAGAGTTTACCATTTAAGAGCACTTGCGAATACAGCAGTTCTAGGGGTCATTAACAGGTGACTTACCAGGCAACATGAGACATCTCATGCATAGCCACAACACTGCAGAACAGTCGATAGCATATAGCAACTCTGAGCAAGCGATCCGTGTCCGTTTAAGTATACCACTTAAGGGCACTTGCCAACACAGCAGTCAGGCGTCATACTCAGCAGCATCACTGCGGAGCGCCAGATTTCGCATGACACAGCATACCGCGACTATTCTTGGTAAGCCAACATGATGGTACACATCGTTATGCATTGATAACACTTTGATCGGCATCTGATCAAATTTCGTTTTCTTGCCTTGAATTTACTCATTGAACGTTATACTTATGATGGAATACTCCTTTGCAAGAGCGCATGCACGAACTTGATGCTACATAATATTGTTGAATTTGTACCATTCCAATATGGCTGCAATTACAAGTTGCCACTTTGTCCTTTGTTTGTCTCAACACACTCCCATTTTGTTGTTATAAGACTTTCTTTATTTCGTGAACTCAATACATGTGAGCAAGACTGCGGACACAGTCGAAACGCGTAGTGGAATAAACTTGGTTGCATCTTTACTTTGGATGGTGTGTCTTTGATCCTGAGAGCGCACCTATTTTGGGGCATCACGAGTGGATTAATTTGCCAGCACGCTCCACTAGTGTGTGCGCCACCTTCCACGGGTAGGGCAATCCGGAAGGAGCTTTTTCGTGAAAAAATATCTATCTATCTATCTATCTATCTATCTATCTATCTATATATATATCTCTCTCGAAGGAATTCGCCAGAAACACTCCTGCAAAACCAGCAATCTCGAAGAAAGCAGGAATAGACGAACACTGACCCAAAATGCAAGTGAGTAATAAGATCTTTATTTATCTCACAGCAATGCCTGCATGACGCGTTTCAGCCTTCCAGAGGCCTTGATCACATGACGCCGAGGCTTAGCAGGATTGTATTTAAAGTGCTAGTGCAAATGAAAGGTGTGATACGATTGGCTGACGCATAAATAGCGCAATAGACATGGAAAAAATACATTTAGTCAACAGACGATGATGTTCAACCATCAACAAAAATCAACATCAGATATGTAAGCGCATATAACAATTGGTTAAAAAAATCCTTAAAAACACGGAAAACACAAATGATAAGTGCAATCCAATTCTAAGGTAAAACCAAAGGAGAACAGGTTAAAAATCATTCACATTATAAAAATGAACACCTGTATGTGCAACAATGGACAAAGTTGTGCAAAATTAGCAATTTGTGCAAATAATACCCAAGTGGGTAAAGTCAACATGATATTGATGATTAATAAACATACAATCAAATGCTCTATCCATGATGGATAATAACATGCCTGTATTAATGTGCCAATCATAGTATATTGTAGTGTGCAAAGTGCAAAACAGTGATACAATAAAAATTGTATAAAAAAAAATAATACAAATTCTGAATAATAAATGGTTGTGGAGGCTGACCATTTCTTAAAACAGTAAAAAACGTTGGAAAACTAATGAATAACATGGTTTAAAGACGGGTGAAGAAATCTTCGCTAGAATTAAGGCCCTGCGGTGTCTTGGTATCCAATTCTAGGATATATCGAGTTTCAAGCGCACGTAGCAAGGACTCACGGTTCCCTCCCCGTCTCAAAGGGAGCACTGAATCAATGACCTAGAATTTGAGAAGTTCACTTCTATTGTCATGTAGCTCCTTGAAATGGCGTGCAACTGGGTAAGAAGCATCACTGCCATTGATAGCCCGGATGTGCTGGAGTATCCGCTTGTGAACCTGCAATTTGGTACTACCAACATATTGCAGGCCACACGGACACTCCAGCATATACACAGCAAATTCTGTCTTACAGGTAAGCAGTTTGGTAATAGGGCGAGGAGTAACACAAAACGGAATGCGAAATTCCGTTCTGCTGGACCCATGTCTACAAGCTTTGCAGCTGGAACATCGCTTGAAACCCTTGCTCGCCTGTAGCCATGTTTTAGTGGAGCCGATTTCAGGACTGGATTTAACCAAGGCATCATTCATGGAGCGCGCTTTCCTAAATGTAATTACCGGACTAGCTGTCATCAGATCCCCAATGACAGGGTCATTACAAACAAGGCTCCAATTTTTCTTTAAGATTTTACGTAAAGCTTGATGCTGGCGGTTATAAGTCACAATCAATCTGACAGGTTGCTTGTTTTGTACCACTATGTCAGTAGGTGCTGTCTTATTTAAAACCTCACTTCTAGAAATACGGTTGGCTTTCAGGATTGCATTGTCAATCATGGCGATAGTATAACCTCTGGCCAAAAATCGTAGTTTACTAGCTTGTTGAGCTTTGACACACTCCAACTCTGTGCTGCAAATGCGCCTGATGCGCAGCATCTCCCCATAGGGAATACTACGTATGAGGTGCACTGGGTGATGGCTGGTAGCATGCAACACAGTGTTGCCCGCAGTGGGTTTCCTGAAAAGTCATGTCACTAAATGGTCATTGCTGACAACAATCTCTACATCCAGGAAAAACACAAATTCCTGGCTAATGTTTGAAGTAAAATTTAGGTTCAGTATGTTAATGTTGAGCAAATCGATGAAATCTAGGGCCTGCTGTTTGGTACCTTGCCATATCAAAAAAATATCATCGATATAGCGGAGCCATAAAATAACATGTTTGGAAAAGGTGTCATGGTGCTGGCCAAAGAGGACCTGTTCCTCCCAGCAGCCCATATGCAAACAGGCGTAGCTGGGAGAGAAACAGGCCCCCATGGCGACACCTCTGACCTGTTGAAAGTACTGGTTACCAAACATAAAGAAGTTGTTATACAGGCAAAACGAAATCATGGCTAATAACATTTTGTTGCGATTGGCTAACACAATTGGTCTAGTGCCCAAATAGTGAGTAATTGATTTTAAACCATCAGAGTGATGAATGCTGGTGTAAAGAGCTGTCACATCAAGTGTTATCAGCCAATATGAAGTGTCCCAAGTTGTGCCTGCAATTTTTCTTAGAAAATCGCCTGTATCTTGAACAAAGGATGGTAAGGTGTGAGAAGTTGGCCTGATGTATGATGTCACTAGTTCTAGTGTACACCTTATATCAGTCCAAATACCCTTATGGTGATTGGTTGTAAAGTCAACCTTATAGACCAGCTATCCTAGTGGTAGCATGGACAAGAGCAGTCTTAGGCTAAACTCTGAATGGCATGTGAAGCCAGCTGTGATACCATATATAATCCCTTGAATACCAAATGAAAGGACACCACAACAGATATATATAAAATAAAGTGTATTTATTCTAGTCAAACCCTCAGCCCTCTTTATGAGATTCGAGGTAAGTACAACACAGTCTTATTTAAGCATACATTAAGTCACACAGGTAAGTAATACAGTTAGGCCCTAGGGGCCACGCAAACCATATACTAAGTAAGTGGTATAAGAACCACTGTCACGGAAATAGAATAGGCCTAGGCCTAGGGAATCGCTGGGGCTACACTACACTAGCGTTAGTTAGGAAGTGGGAGGCCCACGGGATTCGTGTGCAGAGTGGAAACACTCACGCGTAATGCGTAAAAGTCAATAGCAATAGTACAGTTTAGAAAACGGTAGATTTAGGACACTTCCGGAGTAGCTAGGAAGTTGAGACTTGAAAACTAGACACTAGGATAGTCACTATCCTGATGAGCACCGGAGTACCCAAGTTACCTAGCCCACAGGCTGCGGGTGCATAGGGGTGAAGATGCGTCGTTTTCGTCGTCGACTCCTATGGATGCCTGAAGAAAGATGCTGACAGGCAGTCAGGGGAGAGTGTCCGGTGGATCCCAAGGCTGGGATCAAGAAGAGAGGAAACCTGCAAGCAGAAGGGACAGAGTCAAGGTCACTAGCCAGTGACCACGTGGAACCAGGAAGGAACCAGGCGATGTCGTGAAGAGTTGCAGGTGAAGGTGAAGCTTGTCGCTGCAGCCAGGAGGACCAGGAAGCGTCGAGGACGACCAGGACCAGGAGGCGAGCTGTCCCACGAAGGCTCTTGCTGTCGGCGGCGTCGAAGTTGGACTAGGACTCACCAAGCCTTGGCAAGCGGAACCCACGAAGAACAAAGGACTTGCTTCTGGTGCAGACCAGGAAGGTCTGGGGTGCTTCTTCTTTGCAGAGAAGCGGGAGCCAGTCTGGAGGAGCCAAACCAGCGCAGAAGATTTCAGGGAGCGTCGTCACAAAGGCCACTAGCCAGCGGGCAAGCAACCGGACAGACGCGGCAAGCAGGAAAATGCTGAAGGGCCCCACGCAGGACTCGTGGAGTGTGGGGGGCTGGTCTTCGGTGCAGATGGTGCTTGGGGTTGGGGCTTCTCAATCCCCGGTGCACAACTTCGAGGGTACCTCAGAAGCTGCGCTGTAAGTTACTAGCCACTTTTCCCAGGTAGCCGGTCCCACGTCGCTCGTCGCCTCCACGGATCTCAGCTCTGCTGCAGATGTGGATGAGGGTCGGAGAAGTCTGGAAATCAAGGCTCTGGTCGGGCTCTGCAGTCGGTTCCTCGTAGAACGGTCGCAAAGCAAAGGGTAGTCTCTTGATGGTGCCTGTTTGCACAGGGTAGCCACTCCTTGGCCACAAGGGAGATTCTTCAGTCTTCTTCTTTCGTCGAATGTCGAAGGTCCAGAGTTTCTGTTCAGTTTTGCAGGTTCAGGATAATTTAAAGTCTTGAGGCCCAACTCCCACTCTTATACTAATCTGGGGGGCTGGGATACCTGCTAGGTCACGCCTTATGGGTGGGACCTGGGAGGGGGTGGTTACACCCACTTCCCTTTGTCCAGTTTCGCGCCAGAGCTGGGGCTGTAGTGCCCCAGCACCGGTTTGAACTGGACTATGCAAGGAACACCTTGTGTGCCCCAGGCATGTCTCATTCCTTTCAGCCCACCCTGCCCCAATACACTAAAGGCTGTCTGGGGAGGTGCTAGCACCTCCCCAAGCAGGAAACCTATTGTCCAGGCCTCCCTGGCTGGGATCACTCCCAGCTGCAGGAGGTCAGACTTGTGTCGTGGCAGCAGCATCCATTTTGTGATGCTGAGGCTTTGGTCAGAGGTTACACAGCAAAGTAGGATTTTAACATGTCTCTCCCTCTAGAAGGGAGGGATAATATCCTCATCACCAGAAATGGTATGGGGGTATTATTCCAAAGTGTTAGACACCTTACACGACATGTTTTGATACAGCCCAACCATAGTTACCATAACCGTTTAAGATTATAAGGCACTTTAAGAGTATATGGTAGGGTATATCATAGAACAGCTATAAGGACATGGTTCCGAAAGCTGCAGACAGGCTCAGCTCATGCTAGAGCACCATCTCACATGTTACCAAGCACTCTGCCTCCAGGATTGTTAAGGCCTGCCATAGGAGTGACTGATAGGTACACATGTGTCTATATATAAGGGTAGATATAGGCATACTATATCTAAGCAAGGGGTGATTACACGACCTTGCCCCAGCTGAGTGATCAGCCAGTTGTGTCTGATTGGAAGGCCAGACCAGGGGTGGCATAATACATGCTGCAGCCCCTGGGAGGCCTAGGGTACACCTATGCCCTGGGTACCTAGGGTACACTGTACAGGGTCCAATAAGGTGATCCTTACCAATTGGTTATGTACCTAGGGTACATGGAGTCCATTTTAAAGAGAGAGCAGACAGCCTGAGACCCTGAATGGCAGGATCTCAGGCCAACTAAGTCGAAAAACCAGCTAGACACTAGGCAAAAAGTTGGGGGTAACCATAGTCAGATATCCACCTTCCTACACAACCCCCCCCCAAACGAAAGGAGATAAGGCTGGCCTTGACAAGGTAAGCCTCTATTGCCTAAGTGGCCATATAAGGAAGAACCAGCACTGGCATGGTTACCCCCTGTCTCATGGTCCACTAAGTAATCCCTCATCCTAAAGATATCATAGGGTCTCCACCATAGGGAATCTCTACCTTTGGGGTGTCTTTGCAAAGTAAAAGGCTGGGGTTGAGATGGAGTACTGAAGTGAGGGTCCTCAAAGTGAGGCCTCAGCTTCCTCCAATCATCCTCCACCATGGATGCCTTTCTTTCTTTCACTGAGTTGCACTGTGCTCTCAGGGTCAGCCTCTGGCTACCTAAAGCTGGAGGCTGGGTCCCTTTTGTGGGCTTACTGGAGGGACAGGTCAGGTCTGGGGCCCTAAGGTCCCAGGTTTGCCTGTGCCCAACAGAATCCCTCTGGGGGAGGTCCCTAACTACCTGTAAAGGGGATCCCTCAGGAATGTTTTTACCCATCACCTGGCTAGGGCTACTAGCCAGGCAATCCTCATTCTTTTGATGGGGGGGTTCTTGTGGACAGGGGCCCTCTTGGGGTCCACTGGCCTCCCTGACCTCTGCAGCCCTGGGCTGACTGAGGCAGGGTAGAGAGAGGCAGGCTACCTGCACCAGACTGGGTCCCACCTTGGAAGGGGCCACTGACATCAGAGGCTCTGCCAGGCCAGGCCTGGCTACCTCTGGGGCAGTTCCTTCACAAGGGGTGAGGTCAGATCCCTGAGGAGGCTGACCTTTTCCTAATGTCTGGGGAGAGGGAGACTTTTCTTCCTCCCCACTACTCTCTGTTTGTGTGGAGTGATCCATAGTTTCAGGCTTCACTACACCTATGTCAGTCTGAGTATGGGCTGAGACCATTACAGCCTTGCCAACCTTTTCAGGGAGGCACTCAGTTTGGGTTTGAGCTGTGACTGTCACAGCTCTGCCAGTCTCTACAGGGAAGTCTGTCTTCGCCTGGGCTGTGGCTACCACTGCCCTTCCAACCTTTTCAGGGAGGAAATCTACTTGGACAGGGGTTGTGGCTGGCACAACCCCACTACCCTTTTGTGAAAGGCCTACCATTTTAGAATGGGTGTCTTGTTCAACTTCAGCCCAAGCTGAGAGTTCTAAGTCATTCCCCAGTAAGCAGTCCACAGGCAAGGTTGGAGACACTGCCACCCTTTTAGGGCCAGTGACACCTCCCCAGCTGAGACATACCTCTGCCATGGGATGACTGTTCTGTTTGCCATCAATGTTAGTTACCTGGTATGAGAACCCAGGCAAAAGCTGCTCAGAGGGAACTAGCCTATGGGCCACCATAGTGATGCTAGCTCCAGTGTCTCTGTAGGCCTCAGCTTTTCTACCATTGATGTAGGGCTCCTGTCTGTACCTACCCAATGTGTTGGGACAGGCAGTGAAGTTGGCAAACCCCATGCCACCATCACAGACAAGAGTAGCTGCTGTAGGGGAATTGGCTAAGCCAGGGTCCCCCTGTGTTCCCCAAGAAAACCCAACCGAATTTTGGGGGGCACTCCCACCACCTGGGGGATTACTGCTGACAGTAATAGGTGGTGTGACAGGAGTAGTTGGAGGAACAGTTTTGTTTTTAGCCCTTGGGCAACTGCTGTCAGTTTTCCAATACCCAGGAGTTTTACACTCATGGCAGTAAGGCTTTTTAACTGTGGTAGAGGAGGGAGCTTGGGACCCACCACCCTGTGTGGAGTTTTGGGGCCCTGAGGAAGATTTCTCTTTTGCTTTATCCCCACCCTTCTCTTGAGGCTTGGTGGTATCTTTCTTTTGGTCACCACCCTGATTTTTAGGCCTAATCCTGGTCCTGACCCATTTATCTGCCCTCTTTCCCAATTCTTGGGGAGAGGTCAAATCTGAGTCTACCAGGTGTTGATGGAGAAGCTGGTTCTGACAATTACTAAGGATCTGCTCCCTCATAATCAAGTTGTACAATCCTGTATAGTCCTGCACCTTGCTGCCAGTTAACCAACCTTCCAAAGCCTTAGTGGCACAATCCACAAAATCAGACCAGTCCTGTGTCTGTGTCTTCTGGGTGTCTCTGAACAACAACCTATATTGCTCAGTGGTTAAGCCAAACCCATCTATCAGAGCACTCTTCAGGACTTTGTAATTGTTAGCATCCTCATCACTGACTGTGAGGAGCTTGTCTCTACCTTTGTCAGAAAAGGAGAGCCACAAGATAGCTGCCCACTGACTCTGGGGTACCTGCTGTACTTTGCAGGCCCTCTCCAAAGCAGTCATCCACTTGTGGATGTCATCCCCATTCTGATATGGGGGGACTATCTTGCTTAGGTTTCTATGGTCATAAGACCTATCCCTATCTCTAGGAATGTTGCTGCCACCAGTGGGTTCTGACCCACACAATTTTTGCTCTCTAGCCAGAGCAAGCTTCTCCTTGGCAAGGGCAAGTTCTTCCCTCTGAATCCTCAGATTAGCTTCCCTCATTCTGGCTTCATGCTCCTTTCTCTCAGGGGAAGTCATTCCCCTGTGAGAGGAAGCATTAGAGATGCTAGAGACATGGGAGTGGATGGATTCCCTTGAAGGGGATCTGTCCCTCCTGCTTCTCTGTGTAAGCCTACTTGGGGGTCTGTATGGGGGGACCCCATGCAAACTCCCATGTAAGCTTAGGTTAGCCTGGCTAAGTCTTCCTACTTGGCCCTGGCTGTCTACCTCTTCATCTGAAGTCCCATCTGACTCCTCTGTGGTGGGTAGACCCTTATCTACAGCTATGGCACCATACTTGGCAGCTCTTTCAGCATCATAGGCCTCCAGAAGCTCCACTAGCTGTCTAAGGGTAGGGTTGGAACCCTGTTTTAATCTCCTGGAGGTACACAGTTGTCTCATCTCCTGGAAAGTGAATGCATCATATCTAGAGGGAACCTGTCTAGGATTCTCCTCTCCTGAGGGAGCATCAGTGTGATCTCCATTCAGGGACATGATTCTAGTGAGGGTGTGGTGTGTGCACCTACCTACACTAGTTGTATCTACTAAACCTCTCTAGTAGTTGTAGTCAGGGTGTGTTACTCCCTTCAACCTACAACCACTAAGTCCAGTAGGACTTAAGTATTATAATCTATGTTATATGTACCTAGACAATATCTGTGTGATCTTTCAATTTAGTATCTCAAGATTACAATGGTATTACAACAGCAAGCTCAGATCCCAACCGCTGCTCACCAATGTGAGAAGTTGGCCTGATGTATGATGTCACTAGTTCTAGTGTACACCTTATATCAGTCCAAATACCCTTATGGTGATTGGTTGTAAAGTCAACCTTATAGACCAGCTATCCTAGTGGTAGCATGGACAAGAGCAGTCTTAGGCTAAACTCTGAATGGCATGTGAAGCCAGCTGTGATACCATATATAATCCCTTGAATACCAAATGAAAGGACACCACAACAGATATATATAAAATAAAGTGTATTTATTCTAGTCAAACCCTCAGCACTCTTTATGAGATTCGAGGTAAGTACAACACAGTCTTATTTAAGCATACATTAAGTCACACAGGTAAGTAATACAGTTAGGCCCTAGGGGCCACGCAAACCATATACTAAGTAAGTGGTATAAGAACCACTGTCACGGAAATAGAATAGGCCTAGGCCTAGGGAATCGCTGGGGCTACACTACACTAGCGTTAGTTAGGAAGTGGGAGGCCCACGGGATTCGTGTGCAGAGTGGAAACACTCACGCGTAAAAGTCAATAGCAATAGTACAGTTTAGAAAACGGTAGATTTAGGACACTTCCGGAGTAGCTAGGAAGTTGAGACTTGAAAACTAGACACTAGGATAGTCACTATCCTGATGAGCACCGGAGTACCCAAGTTACCTAGCCCACAGGCTGCGGGTGCATAGGGGTGAAGATGCGTCGTTTTCGTCGTCGACTCCTATGGATGCCTGAAGAAAGATGCTGACAGGCAGTCAGGGGAGAGTGTCCGGTGGATCCCAAGGCTGGGATCAAGAAGAGAGGAAACCTGCAAGCAGAAGGGACAGAGTCAAGGTCACTAGCCAGTGACCACGTGGAACCAGGAAGGAACCAGGCGATGTCGTGAAGAGTTGCAGGTGAAGGTGAAGCTTGTCGCTGCAGCCAGGAGGACCAGGAAGCGTCGAGGACGACCAGGACCAGGAGGCGAGCTGTCCCACGAAGGCTCTTGCTGTCGGCGGCGTCGAAGTTGGACTAGGACTCACCAAGCCTTGGCAAGCGGAACCCACGAAGAACAAAGGACTTGCTTCTGGTGCAGACCAGGAAGGTCTGGGGTGCTTCTTCTTTGCAGAGAAGCGGGAGCCAGTCTGGAGGAGCCAAACCAGCGCAGAAGATTTCAGGGAGCGTCGTCACAAAGGCCACTAGCCAGCGGGCAAGCAACCGGACAGACGCGGCAAGCAGGAAAATGCTGAAGGGCCCCACGCAGGACTCGTGGAGTGTGGGGGGCTGGTCTTCGGTGCAGATGGTGCTTGGGGTTGGGGCTTCTCAATCCCCGGTGCACAACTTCGAGGGTACCTCAGAAGCTGCGCTGTAAGTTACTAGCCACTTTTCCCAGGTAGCCGGTCCCACGTCGCTCGTCGCCTCCACGGATCTCAGCTCTGCTGCAGATGTGGATGAGGGTCGGAGAAGTCTGGAAATCAAGGCTCTGGTCGGGCTCTGCAGTCGGTTCCTCGTAGAACGGTCGCAAAGCAAAGGGTAGTCTCTTGATGGTGCCTGTTTGCACAGGGTAGCCACTCCTTGGCTACAAGGGAGATTCTTCAGTCTTCTTCTTTCGTCGAATGTCGAAGGTCCAGAGTTTCTGTTCAGTTTTGCAGGTTCAGGATAATCTAAAGTCTTGAGGCCCAACTCCCACTCTTATACTAATCTGGGGGGCTGGGATACCTGCTAGGTCACGCCTTATGGGTGGGACCTGGGAGGGGGTGGTTACACCCACTTCCCTTTGTCCAGTTTCGCGCCAGAGCTGGGGCTGGAGTGCCCCAGCACCGGTTTGAACTGGACTATGCAAGGAACACCTTGTGTGCCCCAGGCATGTCTCATTCCTTTCAGCCCACCCTGCCCCAATACACTAAAGGCTGTCTGGGGAGGTGCTAGCACCTCCCCAAGCAGGAAACCTATTGTCCAGGCCTCCCTGGCTGGGATCACTCCCAGCTGCAGGAGGTCAGACTTGTGTCGTGGCAGCAGCATCCATTTTGTGATGCTGAGGCTTTGGTCAGAGGTTACACAGCAAAGTAGGATTTTAACATGTCTCTCCCTCTAGAAGGGAGGGATAATATCCTCATCACCAGAAATGGTATGGGGGTATTATTCCAAAGTGTTAGACACCTTACACGACATGTTTTGATACAGCCCAACCATAGTTACCATAACCGTTTAAGATTATAAGGCACTTTAAGAGTATATGGTAGGCTATATCATAGAACAGCTATAAGGACATGGTTCCGAAAGCTGCAGACAGGCTCAGCTCATGCTAGAGCACCATCTCACATGTTACCAAGCACTCTGCCTCCAGGATTGTTAAGGCCTGCCATAGGAGTGACTGATAGGTACACATGTGTCTATATATAAGGGTAGATATAGGCATACTATATCTAAGCAAGGGGTGATTACACGACCTTGCCCCAGCTGAGTGATCAGCCAGTTGTGTCTGATTGGAAGGCCAGACCAGGGGTGGCATAATACATGCTGCAGCCCCTGGGAGGCCTAGGGTACACCTATGCCCTGGGTACCTAGGGTACACTGTACAGGGTCCAATAAGGTGATCCTTACCAATTGGTTATGTACCTAGGGTACATGGAGTCCATTTTAAAGAGAGAGCAGACAGCCTGAGACCCTGAATGGCAGGATCTCAGGCCAACTAAGTCGAAAAACCAGCTAGACACTAGGCAAAAAGTTGGGGGTAACCATAGTCAGATATCCACCTTCCTACATAAGGCCCTAACATGTTCCTGCAAAAAAGCATCAATGTATATGGACGTATATATATATTGTAGGAAGGTGGATATCTGACTATGGTTACCCCCAACTTTTTGCCTAGTGTCTAGCTGGTTTTTCGACTTAGTTGGCCTGAGATCCTGCCATTCAGGGTCTCAGGCTGTCTGCTCTATCTTTAAAATGGACTCCATGTACCCTAGGTACATTCCCAATTGGTAAGGATCACCTTATTGGACCCTGTACAGTGTACCCTAGGTACCCAGGGCATGGGTGTACCCTAGGCCTCCCAGGGGCTGCAGCATGTATTATGCCACCCCCGGTCTGGCCTTCCAATCAGACACAACTGGCTGATCACTCAGCTGGGGCAAGGTCGTGTAATCACCCCTTGCTTAGATATAGTATGCCTATATCTACCCTTATATATAGACACAAGTGTACCTATCAGTCACTCCTATGGCAGGCCTTAACAATCCTGGAGGCAGAGTGCTTGGTAACATGTGAGATGGTGCTCTAGCATGAGCTGAGCCTGTCTGCAGCTTTCGGAACCATGTCCTTATAGCTGTTCTATGATATAGCCTACCATATACTCTTAAAGTGCCTTATAATCTTAAACGGTTATGGTAACTATGGTTTGGCTTTATCAAAACATGTCGTGTAAGGTGTCTAACACTTTGGAATAATACCCCCATACCATTCCTGGTGATGAGGATATTATTCCTCCCTTCTAGAGGGAGAGACATGTTAAAATCCTACTTTGCTGTTTAACTCTAACCAAAGCCTCAGCATCACAAAATGGATGCTGCTGCCACAGACACGAGTCTGACCTCCTGCTGCTGGGAGTGATCCCGGCAAGGGAGGCTTGGACAATAGGTTTCCTGCTTGGGGAGGTGCTAGCACCTCCCCAGACAGACTTTAGTGTATTGGGGCAGGGAGGGCTGAAAGGAATGAGACATGCCTGGGGCACACAAGGTGTCCCATGCATAGTCCAGTTCAAACCGGTGCTGGGGCACTCCAGCCCCAGTCCTGGCGCGAAACTGGACAAAGGGAAGGGGGTGTAACCACCCCCCTCCCAGGTCCCACCCATAAGGCGTGACCTAGCAGGTAACCCAGCCCCCCAGATTAGTATAAGAGTGGTAGCTGGGCCCCAGGAGATTAGATTATCCTGAACCTGCAACTTGAACAGAAACTCGGGACCTTCGACATTCGACGAAAGAAGACTGAAGAATCTCCCTTGTGGCCAAGGAGTGGCTACCCTGTGCAAACAGGCACCATCAAGAGACTACCCTTTGCTTTGCTGAAGTTCTACGAGGGACCGACTGCAGAGCCCGACCAGAGCCTTGACTTCCAGACTTCTCCGACCCTGATCCACATCCACAGCCGAGCTGAGATCCGTGGAGGCGACGAGAGACGTGGGAGCGGCTACCTGGGAAAAGTGGCTAGTATCTTCCAGCGCAGCTTCTGAGGCACCCTCGAAGTTGTGCACCGGGGATTGAGAAGCCCCAAGCACCATCTGCACCGAAGATCAGCCCCCCACACTCCACGAGTCCTGCGTGGGGCCCTTCTGCATTTTCCTGCTTGCCGCGTCTGTCCGGTTGCTTGCCCGTTGGCTTGTGGCCTTTGTGACGACGCATCCAGAAATCTTCACTGCTGGTTTGGCTCCTCCAGACTGGCTCCCGCTTCCTTGCAAAAGAGAAGCACCCCAGACCTTCCTGGTCTGCACCAGAAGCAAGTCCTCCGTTCTTCATGGGTTCCGCTTGCCAAGGCTTGGTGAGTCCTAGTCCAACTTCGACGCCGCCGACAGCAAGAGCCTTCGTGGGACAGCTCGCCTCCTGGTCCTGGTCGTCCTCGACGTTCCCTGGTCCTCGTGGCTGCAGCGACAAGCTTCACCCTCACCTGCAATCTTCACGACATCGCCTGGTTCCTTCCTGGTTCCACGTGGTCACTGGCTAGTGACCTTGACTCTGTCCCTTCTGCTTGCAGGTCTCCTTTCTTCTTGATCCCAGCCTTGGGATCCACCGGACACTCTCCACTGACTGCCTGTCAGCAACTTTCCTTCAGGCATCCATAGAAGTCCACGACGAAACCCGACGCAAGTTCACACCTATGCACCCGCAGCCTGTGGGCTAGGTAACTTGGGTACTTCGGTGCTCACAAGGGTAGTGACTATCCTAGGGTTTAGTTTCCGAGTCTCGACTCTCTAGCTGCTTTAGAAGTGTCCTTAAACTGTTAATTGCTAACAACTACTATTTCTATCGACTTTTACGCATTACGCGTGAGTGTTTCCACTCTGCACCTGAATCCCGTGGGCCTCCCACTTCCTAACTGTTGCTAGTGTAGTGTAGCCCCAGCGATTCCCTAGGCCTAGGCCTATCCTATTTCCGTGACAGTGGTCCTTATACCACTTACTTAGTATATGGTTTGCGTGGCCCCTAGGGCCTAACTGTATTACTTACCTGTGTGACTTAATGTATGCTTAAATAAGACTGTGTTGTACTTACCTCTAATCTCATAAAGAGTGCTGAGGGTTTGACTAGAATAAATACACTTTATTTTATATATATATCTGTTGTTGTGTCCTTTCATTTGGTATTCAAGGGATTATATATGGTATCACAGCTGGCTTCACATGCCATTCAGAGTTTAGCCTAAGACTGCTCTTGTCCATGCTACCACTAGGATAGCTGGTCTATAAGGTTGACTTTACAACCAATCACCATAAGGGTTGTTTGGACTGATATAAGGTGTACACTAGAACTAGTGACATCATACATCAGGCCAACTTCTCACATATATGAAACACAAAGTCCTGATCCTCCGATTTCACAGAGGGGGTTTTTGAAACAGGTACGGACCACAGTCAATGTTGTCATCCAAGAAATGCACCAAGCGGTTTCAAAGTTCCCAATCCTTTTGTTTTATTTCATCAGACAAGTGTCCGCCTCAGACGCGTTTCGATCGCCTCCGCGATATATATATTTATTGTATATGCTCCGGGGTCCCCGCACGTGGGCGGGACTATTCAGTGCTTATGACTATTGATTTGTATCCCTGGAAGAGAAGTGTCCAGACCACTTGCCAAACACAATGCAGGTATCTCATATGGGTTCTCTGCCTCATCTTCTGCAAAAAGTATTAGAGGATAAGAATAGAATAGTTGGTTTAATCTCTGTCGGTAGCATTCCTCCTAAATCAATCTTTGACCATCCCTATGGGATCTATGTTGTGGAGGATCTGTGGGTGGAGGAGGAGGTGGTGGTTGTGGTGGTGGTGTTGGTAAAGGCTCCATCTATGGCTCCAGCAGCTTCTGGGGCGGCTCCAGCTAAAGCGTACATGAAGGCTAAGTATAACTAGCTAAGATGTGAAGGATGGAGCCGGCGTTGGCATGGCTGGACCAGCACTACAGACGTGAACATGAGGCCCGGTTGATTTGCCGCAAAATTGTTAAACATATTGTACAAGAAAGCCGTTGGTCGAGTGCCCAGAACAGAAACCCTGGAGAGGTGGCCTCGGCATTCAGTCCAATAAGAAGGGTATTGGCACAGAAGACTCTGGAAGGAAGGGAGGCTGCCCCAGTAGAGTCGGCGCCACAGGCCTCGGAATTGTGGTGTCATGGATCAGGTACGCCAGATTAGCTGGCACAGTCCGGAGAGCTATGCCCCATGGGAATTAACTAGCTCCGAGGAAGAAGATCCTGTTGGAATTTAGAGTTGCTCTGGAGACTTACTTTATCCGGAGCGTTTGTTAAACATTTCTTATGCTTCTTCCTCCTGGCCTTGGATGAGGAAGGCGACTTCAACCGGGGTCGAGAACAACTATAATGTCTCCTGTAGTCACTAGTCATAGGCATAAAAAGTTTTGCTTTGTACTCCTTGATAGGCTTCTGGTTCATAATGAGGCAAGAGCCGCAGTGTCGTCAGTCTTTCTCAGAAACTAAACACCACAAATAGAATGGGGGTCAGTAATGGACAACTGCCCTTCGAAATGCCTACAGGGCTTGAAATCAGAGCGCTTTGGCGGAGACATGGTACTGTGCAAAATATTTTTGGGAGAAAAATTGGATACACAACTCTCAAGAGAGCAAACTCTGGATCAGCAACAAAGTCATGGACAAAAGGGAACGGACGTCAATGCACTGGGGTGACAGTTATTTGCCTTTGGTGAGGTCACTTCCGGCAATCATCCGAGGCCAGCACCCTCGACTGGTGACATGAGAGCTTTGGAGTTTCTGGATCCAGTATGCTAGAGGATTCTGTAGGATGAAGATTCCATAGGCAACCGCTACACAATACATAAACAAAGATTGATATCTGACATTGTAAAAAGTATAAACTTAAATGGCACTGATGGACTGTAAATTTGGTAACCCCTGGAAAAAAACTTGGGATCAAATAAAAGACAATTTTAACAAAGTTTACATAACATCATAGCATGTTTTCTTCATATGTAGTGATATAAAAGAGCTTGTCAATCTAGCAAACAATATTGACAGCCGTTATATAGAGCAGAGGTAAAATTCTCCAAAGCCCCTCTGTGAATCAACTTGGCTGGTAAGAACACATCTGGTTTGATATGTTAGAATAAGTGAAATGGTATATAAGCATCAGGGAATATTAAAACACCCCAAGAGATGCCACTCACCACTACTCCTTCTCTGGATTTTAGAGCCATAACCATCAAGGTGGTGATATGTTCCAGGTGGGAGGCAATACCATCCTCCATGATGAGAGAAAGTGCAGCAAAGAGGCTGTACCTGAAATACCAAAATAATGTGTGAGTGAGTCCCTGGAGTGCCCATGCAACCTCGATCATTCCATTTTGTAAATTTTTAACAGGTAAAATATTAAGTAACTTGTGCGGAAATTTGGTTCATTATGTGATGCATTAGTGAGGTCTCATTATGTAGAAACTCATAACACTGCGTTGAGTACAGTCAGGCTCAAACCTTATCTCAACACAAGACAGCTGCTGTTTCAAGCAGTCCGGTTTTAACAAATAGTTGGAAAGCATTGAACAGCACCAAAACAAAAGGATAAGAAAGAAACCAGACTTTCAAGAACTCCAACACCAATTCATAATAATAGATTGTATATTTAATTTATAGACATCAAAATGAACAAGATCCTCTGAAGAGTTTGGAGATGCAAATACTTTTCAAAAAAACAGCAAACAACCACTGGCAAATTCAATGAATTTGATAATTTAGAAATGTTTTGAGGACAGTTTGTGTCAAAGTTGAATGTGGTCACTTCCAGTTACTTTGGATAATTAACTCTAACAGGGAGGAGGTGAGAGGGGTGGCAAAGTCCCAAAGAAGAGTTACCTTGAAGAGGAAGCAGTCTCTAGTCCAGTCCCCGTGTTAATAGCCACTTACCATTGCCTTCTAATGGAGTGGTCCTGAAGGGATACAGCATGCTGTCCGGTCGACTGGAGGTTTCCTGGGGCTACTCGTCAGTCCACGGTCTTGGTGGGGCAGCTTTGGCTACAATGGTCGATATCCCTTGACATCCTATTAGGTCCAGCAACAGTCAAGTTGCCACAGGGCTACTGGTCCCAGATCACAACTAAACCAGTGGTTCCCCTGTTCTAGTGATAACTCTCCTTCTGGGTGACCAAACTGCACTCTAACAACTCTCTTGAGTCCAGCAGACTGGCATGCAACTTTTGAGCGGCAGGACTAGGTCTTCCAGCCTGTGGCAGTGAGCAACGATCCAGAACTGAGTGACCAACACGCCAAATCAGGCTTCTCCAGCTTTTATGGCCCTGGTGCTGAAACAAAAATTCAGTCAACTGACTATTAGAGTATGCTTCTGTCTGGGACTTGAGTGACAAAGTTTCCATGAGCAGGACACTACAGCAAACATCCTCTCTTTGCTAGCCCACAGAGCAGCAGGTGCAGTCCAACTTTGGTTAAGTCTCTCTTTGCCAGGTCCAAGGTCAGCCGGGCAGTCCTCCTTCAGGCCTCTTCTCCAATACAAATGAGGTCTAGGGGATAGGGGTGACTCCTTGTAGCCCAGAAAGTGCCCTCCGGGGATATTGGGGTCACAAGCCAATTGGCTACTTGGATCCTTTCTACCTGATAACTTCCTGTGAAGTGTGGCATCTAGCTATTCCAGAGTGCTTTATTCTGCCCATTCCGAAGATAGCTGGACCGCTCTCTCTGTGTGTGGAGGTTGGTAGACTACCCGAGAAACGTGGCAACCCGAGGTCTACACATCCACATAAAAAACAGTTTGATCAGTGTTTTCCCCTCGCTGTTCCCGACGCCCTCCTGTCTACCTAAACAAAGGAGCAGCCACTCTCTCTGTGTGTGCATGTCTTTTGTCCTTTAAAGGCAGCTTTCCCTATGAAGCTCGCCTTTTGGACTCACACCCTATGGGGCTTTTCCTGCCAGGAAGAGATGACTCCTTTGTTCCCAGCAGGCACTTTGTAAGCTTTCCTGGGTATCCTGGATGCTCCTACACAGGAGGACAAACGCCTGCCTGAATGCCAGTTCTTTGTTTGCAACCATAAACAGGCACTGGAAAACCTTGGGCAACAAAGACAAAATATATTAAAGTTGCACTTTGCCCACCAGTGACATTAAATTAGACGTAACCATTAAATCCTATTTCATGCATTGAATTGTTTGTTACCTTACAGTACCAACTTTACGAGTTCCAATTAGAAGTTTGCAGGGCTGAGATGTCAGCCTGGATCTATGCACTTGCCAATGGTGCTACTATCCATTCAACAGTAAAAAAAGACATTGCTGCCTTTTCATGTTAGTCCTTTCAAAACATGAAATTATAGGTCCAACCTTTTAATATAATGCACCCTGCGTCCATGGCTAGGGAGGCATTCTTTAGGGGAGACTTTTAAATATTAAAAAGGAAGGTTTGGGTTTTCCCATTAGTGGAAATGGCAAAGTCAAGCCAGCAGGCAGGCTGGGAGTCATGCCTTTGCTTTATCACACTAGTGGTGGCATAACTAAAGCTGTAGTCACTTAAACCTCCAGGCCCTAGGTACCCCTGGTGCCATATACAAGGTACTTTATAAACCACGTTATGCAAATAGGGACAAGCCAATTAAACAGGTACCTTCCTAAGGGTCATAGCACATGCAATGAGTCCTGATTAGCAGGGCTCAGGGCATTGCACATTCATTACACCAGTGCCTAGTAGTCAAAATGGGGGCAAAAGTGGGGGTGCTCACAAGTCTGATACAACAGTTCTCCAGCATTGGTATCTTTCATTGAGTCACAAGCTTGAAATAATCCCCTATGTAAACAATGTTAAAAAGGGGTATACGTGCATAGCCAGTAAAAATCTAACAATAGAATATTGTAGGAAAGTAGGGTCTGCTTTTATGGTTACCCCCACTTTTTGCATTGTGTTATGCTGTTTCTAACTAGTCTGACTGGGATCCTGCTAATCAGGACCCCAGTCTCTGGGCTTTCTCCCCACATTGATATGGTAAATACTTAGGTACATCCCAGAATGGACACTGGAGTGCCCTTTTCAGTCCCTAGTATATGGTACTGAGGTACCCACCGCATAGGTACACCAGGGGTTCCCCATTGGATAAAGCATGTATTATGCCACCCATGAGGGAGCACTCAAACTGTAACTACTGGCATGCCATTGCAGCCTGTGTAAAATGCAAAAAGAACAGTTGGACAGAATGCAGAAAAAATGTCATACATTCACACCAGTTCAGAGATCTGGGCCTAAATCCATCGTTTTTTTGCTCACCATGCCGTTCCAGTTTGAACCCAGCCGTATGCAAATCAGCCTTGACCGTGTGCCTCATGGGAACAGTCAAGCCCGAACTGCCAAGCCAGGTCCTCCCTGGACTGGAAACAAGCATCCTAGGACCGGTTTTGGGGTTTCACCCCTCTTCAGCCACAGTAGCTTGATTCCAGTGGCATGGAGAGCACGGGACCCACGTCTGGGCATACCCTTCCCACTCGGGGTGACAAATGCAAAAACAACAGTTGATGGACAGAATACAGAACAATGTCATACATTCACCCCAGTACAGAGATCTGGGCCTAAATCCATCGTTTTTTTGCTCACCATGCCGTTCCAGTTTGAACCCAGCCATATGCAAATCAGTCTTGACGCTGCACCTCATGGGAACAGTCCAGCCCAAACTGCCAAGCCAGGTCCTCCCTGGACTGGAAACAAGCATCCTAGGACCGGTTTCGGGGTTTCACCCCTCTTCAGCCAGGATACCTTGATTCCAGTGGCATGGAGAGCACGGGACCCACGTCTGGGCATACCCTTCCCACTCGGGGTGACAAATGCAAAAACAACAGTTGATGGACAGAATGCAGAACATGTCTGAACTGGGGTGGTGGAGTGAGCTAAAGAATGATGATGGATTAAACCCAGATCAGTTGACTGGGGTAAGTGTTTGATTTGCTCAAGGGCTCCGTCCATCATCCCCTTTGGTATCGCATTGCAACCTGTGTAAGCTGGTGCTAGCACCACTAACGAAAGATATAGGTTTAAATATATCTAAGGTCACTGCACTGAAAACCTATAAGTCACTCCAAAAGCAGGCCTTTCAATTCTGAGGGCAGGCTGCTCGGTTCTAAGTGTGAGGGTGCAACTGCATGAGCAGGACACCCCTACAGCCTTCTGAGTCCATTCGCCCGGGCTGTAAGTGCATCAGCCATTAAGATATATACAGTGGCCATGCGATATTACGCGATGCCCATCTCACTGGCTGTAAAAAAACCCTATCATTTTTGTTATCAAAAATGTTGGAATCATACCCCCAGACCATAAACGTTGAGGGAGGTATGATTCCATGCACTGTAAAGCTCCTCCGGGAAGCCCTCGGTGCTCCCGGTACCAGTCTTCTAGACCCAGACAGCATGACATGGATGCTTCCGACCAGAGACACGATTCTGCCCTCCTGCTGCTGAGCCAAGCTCAAGCAGGGGGGGAGGGGGGGAGGCAGCACAATATGTATCCTGTCACAGGGAGGTGTCACCACCTCCCAGACAGGATTTAGTGTATTGGGGCCGGGTGGGAACGCTTGCCAGCATCACTGTCCATGAAAATAGGTGCTCTGCAAATACACAGTGCGCAATGAATTGCTTCACCGAAGATGCGGTAAAATTTATGAAGAGTTACCCTAAGAATTGTTCTCTCTTCAGCCACCTGTTCACCTCTCCTGATCAAAAATTGGACAAAAATGTTGTTTGGGACCTTTCTTCTTCGTCAAGAAATAACAGGAGTAGACTTATTAGTTCCTATGACATCTCCGAAATGGTTCTATCGCACCCTCCTCTAGAAGAGTTAGATTCCCCTGAACCAGCACTGCATTGAAACACATTGGTCGGATCTGAGGGAGGTGAGCTAGAAACCCTGATTTTGTACACATCCTGCAAAATTTATAGCACCGACTAATCTTTTGTAATTTCCTACCAAACAAGGAGATGATAGGAAATACTTTCTCCTACTAGGGTGCTTGTCATAAGAGGACGGACGTAGAAGTCATTGTTTTTCTGGTGACTTCTCTATGGTGGCGGAAAGCTGCTGGCTATAATCTTTTACCAGGAAAATGTTTTCCTTTTAAAGGACTCCTCCTACTTTTCTGTTACCGGCTCAAATATTTCCACAAATTAATGTGCAAGTGCTGATTCTTTTATTGTATGCTTTAAAATGCCTCTGTAGAAATGCCTTCCAATTCTCTAGGCCATCATATGCCGCAATTTCCACTTTAGTCTTCATTCCAGGGATTTGGTCATCTAATCGAGGGTAAAAAGAGTTGTCTGTGCAAGTGCTGATTCCTTTATTGTATGCTTTAAAATGCCTCTGTAGAAATGCCTTCCAATTCTCTAGGCCATCATATGCCGCAATTTCCACTTTAGTCTTCATTCCAGGGATTCGGTCATCTAATCGAGGGTAAAAAGAGTTGTGTGTTAAAAGATAATTAGAGCATCTTCTGTTGCCTAAACAAAGAGGAGTGACGCACTGTGATGCCATGGCAAATTTATGCTGTTGGCAAGTCGGGTGTCTTTTGCTAAACCAATCGGTTTGTCTAAAGTCAGTCTTAGAAATGGGGGTCTCTAGTTGGCAGAGGTTCCCTACTGACCAAGTAGGGGCCCTTGCTTCTAGTTAGGGAAAGGGGGGTACACTCCTGGATAACCCCTGCTCACCCCCTTGGTAGCTTGGCACGTACAAACAGGCTTATCTCAGAGGCAGTGTGTAAAGAATTTGTGAACACATACAGTAATACAGTGAAAGCACTACAAATGAACACCCCACCAGTTTAGAAAAAATAAGTAATCTTTACTAGACTTAAAACAAGACCAAACAAAGAAAATCCACAATACTGTAATCAAAATAAGTCTTTAAAAATGGTAGAAAATAGCTTAGTTCAATGTAGATGGTAAATGCGACACTTTACTCTCAAAGTATCTGGGAGGCGTCATGCAATACAAACAATAGGGTCGCGTTGATTCCATACTGTGTGGGTAGTTGATGCGTCATTTCTTACTGCGGCCCGGGGACGATGCGACAAGATGGCACCTCGATTCCATGCAACAACATGGATGCGACGCGTGCATGCCCGACGGCGACTCGGTGAACTCTTGACCCGCGATAGGCCATGCAACACGCTTCTCCGGTTATGCGACGCTCTTAGGCGGTGATGCGACGGCGAACAGCTGCGGCGGCGACACGCTTCTTCCTCGATGCATCGCGCTTCCACCGACACACAGACTGCAGAGGGCCCAAAACAACAACAGGCACCTCTCTGCAGGCAGTATTCCCAGCAAGGAAATTCAGGGGGAGCTGGTGGTGAAGTCTTGGTGTCCTTGTGACTTCAGAAAAGAGGCAAGCTCAGGTTCAAGCCCTTGGAGATCTCTAAATAGTAAAAGTACGCACAAAGTTCCTTTTCTCCTTTCCTTGGCAATAAAGTAACCACTGCAGGCTAACCCCCAAACAGCAAAAAGCACAGGCGCAGTCTCCTCCTTCAGCTTCCTTGGTTTGTCTCCTTGGCAAAGGGTTCATCTTGATTCCCGAAGTGATCTAAAGTTCTGGGTTCTGGGCCCCAATATTTATACTGCAAAATCCTTTGCCCTCTGAAGGCAGAGGGTGTCTGTGCCCATGCAAAACCAGTTCTGACCTCCTGGGTACAGCTTCCTGGCAGGAGGTGGAGACAGCATTGTTTGAGAGCAGACCTGGCCCAGGTAGCTGAAAGGAAATCTCCTCCCCCTACTCTCTATTCTATGAGGGCTCAGGTCAGTGAAAGGAAATCTCCGCCCCCTTCTCTCTATTCAATGCAGGTCCTACTCAGCCCAGCCCTGACCCATCAGACTGCTGGAGCCAAGGCCCTCTCCAGCCCCTTGTCACTCACAAACCAGAAATGGAATACACAAACCTAGCAGAGGCATGCTGGATGGTTGGGCAAGAAAATACCTATTTTCTAAAAGTAGTATTTTCAAACACAGTATGTAAAAATCACCCTCACTAAAAGATGTATTTTAACATTCTGAGATCAGGCATACTAAACTCGAATTTCTACCTTGTTCCCTGGGTCAGTTAGGATTATAAGATGTTATAATCAAACTGCCCATTCTGGCCTATAGGAACAGGCAGCCTTGCAATAGTGAAAAACAAAATTGGCTGTAATTCACTATCAGGACATGCCACACACATCAGGACATGCCCTACGTTTTATATACAAAGCACCCTGCCCTTGGGCCTACATTAGGGGTGACTATATGTAGAAAAGGGAAGGTTAAGGGACTGGCAAGTGGGTGCACTTGCCAAGTCGACATGGCAGTCCCAGACTGCACACAGGCTCTGCAATGGCAGGCCTGAGCCATATTTTGCAAGCTGCTTCTGTGGGTGGCACAACCAGTGCTGCAAGCCCACCAGCAGCATTTGATTTACAGGCCCTGGGCACACAAGGTGCACTGTACTAGGGGCTGACAAGTAAATCAAATAGCCAATCATGGAGTCACTAATCCATTATAATAATTTACAATAGGGAGCACTTGCACTTTGGCACTGAATAGCAGTGGCAAAGTGCCCAAAGCATCTAGACCAGAAAAAGCACGGGAGGCAACAGCAAACAAGCATTGGCATAGCCAATAGGTCTCACCTTTGGGACCCAAGTGTTTAGCTATGCAACAGTTGCATAACTAAATACTTATAAGGTCCCAAAAGCGAGACCTATTGGCTATGCCAAGCGGCCGTGCGGCCGCAAAAGTGATCGCGATCAAACATAAAAGCGGCTGTGTGGCCTCGAAAGTGAAAGTAATTGCGGTCATGCACTGTAGCTCTAGGCTGGCCTGGTAGCACTTTTTGGAGCCCTCTCAATAAGTCTCGCCAGACCAGCGCATGCCTAAAAATGGAAGGGAAACCCACGCCAATGGTGCCAGGTCTAACAGTCAGCATTACTTTTTGTCTATTTCCATAAAATCTTTATTTTTCTCTCTTGAAAAATACTCCCATCATTGACACCACAGTCTCTGTAAACTGGCTCAGACCTAAGTGCCTTCAAGTATCGAGCTGTCAAAATGTCCCTCTCGAAGGATCTGACTATTGAGATAGTAGTGCTTTGTGAACATATGTACTGAAGCTCACAAAGCTGCTTGACAAATATCCAGGACAGACACTACGAATTCCAGCACAGAGGTAGCAGCTTTAGCTCTGGAGGACTTTTGCACTGCCTTGCCTTCTTTGACTCGGAGAACCCCACAAACAGCTCATCATTCACCCAACGTTCTTCAGTGTGATTTATCTAAAAGGTTAGTGTTTTCTCAGGGTGCAAACAAGGGTGTCTCTCACTCATTAGAGAGAAGAGGCAGAGGAAAGAATACCTGAAGGTGATAGCCTGCTCTACATGAAATGGAGTGGCTTTTTTCAGAAGAAAGCTTGGGTAACCAACACCAACTTATTTAGGAAGCATGTTGTATAAGGTATATTGCCAGAAAGAGTCTCACATGCCTTGCCGACGTTAAGGCGATGAAAAATACTGTTTTCAATGTCTAAAACCTTAAGCTACAACTGTGCAGTGGTTCATAAGGGGTGCACACCAAAAAAGTACTAAGTTCAAGTCCAGGTCAGGCATCACAAGGAATTTTGGCAGAAACGAGTTTTGCAAATCTCATCACAAAATGTGATTTAGATAAAGAAGACTAACCCAGCAGTTCTTTTAAAAAAGCAGAAGGAGCCAACAAATAGCTCAAAAGAAGGCCTTTCTGGGACACAGACAAAACAAACCACAAAACTGAAGACAACTTGGCTTGCAGTGGATCCATTTTGCAGACCCCATGGCCAGCCACAAATTAATCACAGCCAAGGTGATATTAATGACCTCAGGAGGAAGTTCAAATGTTGCCAATTGCTGCCACTCAATCTCCACATATGGGGATGGAGATTGCAAAGGCCATTGGGCAACACCCTTACCTGCTGCTGCAACAGAAAATCCTCCCGAAGCACCAGATTGACAGGAGGACAGATGCTCATGCAAGAATTACCACACTCTCCTGGCCCAATACAGGCCTGGTCATTCCTGATCTTCTTCAGTGTTTGGGGCAGGAGAGATAGTGGTGGGAAGGCACACAGGAGTCCTGATCTACAGGAATCCTGATCTCCAATGTGGATGTAATGCATCTCGGCTCGAGAGAGTCGTCTTGGAAACTACAGAGCAGAAAAGTGCTGACAATGCACAATCTCGGCAGTGGCAAAAGATCAAGCCAGGGTTCTCCCCATTTTTGGAAGATGCTCTCAGCCACCTCGGAATGTGAGTCGGCTGGTGAGTTTGTCCACCCTGGCGTTTGGAGATGCCACCTGGCCGTTGACCAACTTGGGATTCCTCTGATGGACCAGCCACTTCCTAGACATAAACCCACCCGGGACAGGACCCAAAGCTCCACTCTGCCTTGCATGCTGTAGTAACACATGACGATGGTGTTTGACGTGGGCACCTTTAGAAACCTTCCTCTGATTTGTGGCCGGCATGGCAGATTGATGTGGAGCTGTCCTCCGCCAGTGACCAGAGTCTTCTGATCTCTTCCTCTCCTAAATGGCTCTCCAAACCAGAAGCAATGCATAAGTCACTGCTGTAAAGTCTGGGTGGAGTAAGAAGAGGGATCTGCCACAGATCCAACAGTGGTCCTGCAGCCACCACTGCTGATCGTTTGCAGTCTCCTTAGCACTCTGGATGCAGTCGGACAGATTCTCCTGGTGCTTTGCCCAGTGGGACTGTAGATCCAACTGCCGAGCCTGCATGATCCATTTGGTATGCTTTACCAGCAGGATGCAGCTAGCCAGAAAACCAAGCAGCCTCAGTCTTCCGCTCTGAGGTCCAGGACTGAAGTTGAAACATCAGAATAATAGCCTGAATGTCCATGACTCTTCACTCACGAGGAAAGGCACAAAACTGTCCCATACCCAGAATGGCTATGATAAATGGCAACATCTGTAAAGTTGTCAGGTGTGGCTTCAGCACATTGATAGTGAACCCTAATTATGTGGGAGGGTTTGCCATAGTCTGGGGCGAGCCTGCCTTCAACTGGCAGTTGTCAAGGAGGTTCAAGGTTTGAATACCTGACCCCTGAGGGTGTATTACATCCATTGCCATCATTTTCATGAACACTCGAAGGGCACTAGTGAGGCCAAAAGGAAGAACTGAACATGCTTGTGGCCCACCATGAACAGCAGATAGCGCCTATGGGCCTGTAGAATCAGGACATGAAAATAAGCATCATGCAGGTCCAGCACTCCCTTTCTGTCTTCATCTAGGGCAGACAGAACCTAGGCTAGCGTGAGCATCTTGAATTTTTCCTTCACCAGGAAAGCGTTAAGAGGGAGGAAATCTAAGATGGGACCCTTCTTTAGCGCCAGAAAGGAGAGGGAGTAATACCCAGCTCTGAACTCAGAGGTTAGGATTCCCATCTCTATGGCCTTTTGGACAAGAGGGTCTGCACTCCCTGGAAAGTAATGTGAGTGCGTAGCGCAATGGACAATTCGGAGGACTGACATAATAGTGTACTGCACTTGAAGAAAATGTTGGAAACTGCACCCAAACAGGGTGGCTGTGTGTAGAAAATTATACATTAAAGAAGTTTTACAGCTGCTGCAAGTTTAGGGGCAGTTGTCTCCGATGACCTAGGCGTTGCTACTGTGAGTCATGACCTAGGCCACGAAAGGGCTGGGTGACCTGTTGGCCTTGTGGTGTTGTCCGACATTGACTTTATTGAACATCCCTACAGTAGCCTCTGACTTAAAGCCTCCAAGGCCAAACTCCATTTTGTACAAACTGAGACTCCATTCTCTCCTTGATCATTGTCCAGTCTCTCTTTGATCTAGATATCTTCTGTCCTTATCTTTTGGAGAACCTGTTAAAGAGTCAAATGATCCAGACAAGGACATCAATTAAATACCTATTGCGACTTCAGTCAGGGACAAATGCCTCGTTATCTACATTTCAAGGTCAGATAATGAAAACAGCAAACAACGTAGGCTGAACGGACATGTTTCCATACTGGTTTATACTAGTGCACCATAAGACTAGCATATTGATGCATACAGGTTATGTCAGTAATTTAATGAAACATCCCCCAAAATTCCCCATGTAGTATAAGATTGGTAGCCAACAGTATAAAACAACAAGTTACTTACCTTCGGTAACGATGTATCTGTAAGAAACATTAGTTAGTTAGATTCCTCACCTTAGAATATCCCCAGGCGTCAGGCTGAATCCGGAAAGATTTTTCGTCAGCGATACCCCTTGCGCGTCGCTAGGCGTCGTCTGCAGCTCCGCGTCCGTCGTCGGCGTCGTGTGACGTCGGAGTACTTAGACGCCGCCCTCGCGCGCTGACGTCAGTTCTTGTAAATAGCTTTCCGCGCCAGGAACTCAGAGCCATGCAAGAGACCGACACTGGTGCCCAAAAATCTAGGGTCCTGAAAGGGATAGCCTTAACCCTAGATGTCGGATCACAGAACGGGGAGGATGGGTGGGTCGGTCGGTGAGGAATCTAACTAACTAATGTTTCTTACAGATACATCGTTACCGAAGGTAAGTAACTTGTTCATCTGAAAGAAACACGTTAGTTAGATTCCTCACCTTAGAATAGATACCCCAGCAATACCAACCCCGGTGGTGGGTCTGCGAACCAAGATCACACCAGAAAGTCCTGGAGAACAGAACGGCCAAAGAAGCCATCTCTCCGGACTTGGCTGTCCAGGCAATAATGCTTGGCAAACGTATGCAGCGAGGCCCACGTTGCTGCCTGACAGATGACATGCAAGGGGACTCCTCGGCCCAGGGCAGTAGTCGCCGCTGTGGCCCGGGTGGAATGGGCTCTCAGCCATACAGGAGGGTCCTTTTTAGCCAAGGAGTAACAAGCTTTTATACACAAGACGACCCTCCGCCAAGATGGTTCGCTTGTGTTCTGCCCGCCCCTTCATAGCACCCACGTATCCAACAAAGAGTTGGTCATCCACCCGGAACTGCTTGGTGCGGTCCAAATAAAAGGACAGCGCCCGTTTTGGGTCCAGACGGTGGAGCCTCTCTTCCTCTTTCGAAGGATGCGGAGGCGGAAAGAAGGTGGGCAATGAGACAGACAGTCAGAAGACGAAGGGGACAATTATGAAGAGGCTCAAAGGGAGCGCACATCAGAAATGTCAAGACTAGGTTCAAATCCCACTGAGGCATTATGAAGGGGACATGAGGAAACATATGAGTAATGCCTTTGAAGAAACGAGAAACATCAGGGGATTTGAAAAGAGAAGGCTGATCAGGAAGCCGTAAGAAACCAGAGATAGCTGAAAGATAACCTTTTAGGGTGCCCAGAGCAGAGCCCTGCTGGGCCATTGAAAGAAGAAAGAGGAGAACCTCAGAAAGAGGGGCGGAAAGGGGATCCACAGCCTTTGCTGTGCACCATGCCACAAATTTGTTCCACCGGCAGGCGTATACCGTTTTTGTGGAGGGACGCCTGGCTGCCAGAATCACATCACAGACTTCAGGAGACAAGTCAAATGGCATGAACTGTCGCCGCTCAATCTCCATGCATGGAGGTGGAGACTGGACAGGTTCGGGTGGAGGACCGTCCCCTGCTGCAGCGACAGAAGGTCCTCCTGAAGAGGCAGTCGAATCGGAGGATCGATAGATAGACTGAGTAGCTCGGGATACCAGTACCTTTGTGCCCAATCCGGAGCCACCAGGATGACTTGGGCCCGGTCGTGCCTGATCTTCTTCAGCACTCTGGGCAGAAGTGGTATAGGCGGAAAGGTGTACAACAGACCGCAACTCCACTCACGACGAAAGGCGTCCGCGAGCGAGTGCCACCTTGGAAACTCCAACGCGCAGAACTGCTGACATTACGCGTTCTCTTCGGTGGCGAATAGATCTAACCAAGGCTCTCCCCACTGCCGAAAGAGGCCTTGCGCCACGTCCGAGTTGAGACGCCATTCGTAATCCATCATGCACCGGCGGCTGAGTTAGTCTGCCCGGGCGTTCAGAGAGCCCACCAGGTGTTCAACCACCAGGGTGATGCCCTGATGTTCCAGCCATGTCCAGAGGCACAGAGCCTCCTGACAAAGGGTCCACAATCCCACCCCGCCCTGTTTGTTGCAATACCACATGGCGGTGGTGTTGTCCGTGAACACCTGCACCACACTTCCCCGGACAACGGGAAGGAATGCCTTCAGTGCAAGTCGGATCGCTCTCAGCTCCAAAAGGTTGATATGGAGCCGAGCCTCCGCCGGAGACCAGAGTCCTCTGATCTCCGCCTCCCCCATGTGGCCCCCCCCATCCCAGGAGGGACGCATCCGTCACTACTATGTGCTCCGGGAGGGGCTAGGGAGAGGGATCTGCCGCTGATCCAATCGCAGTCCGTGAGCCTCCACTGCAACTGTTTTGCAGTGCCCTCCGAGATCAGGACATGGTCGGACAGGTTGCCCCGATGCTGGGCCCACTGAAAATTCAGGTCCCACTGCAGAGCCCGCATTCGCCACCTAGCGTGATGCACTAGCAGGATGCAGGAGGCCATCAGACCCAGAAGCCGCAGCACCAACCTGACCGGAACCCGGGATAGAGGCTGAAAGATGTGAATCAGAGCCTGAATATCCCGGACCCGATAAGCCCGGAACTGCGCCGAATCCAGAACCGCTCCGATGAAGAGGAGCTTCTGTGAGGGACTCAGATGCGACTTCGGCACACTGATGGAGAACCTCAGCAAATGCAGGAGGTCGGCCGTAGTCTGGAGGTGGGAGACGACTTGCTGGGGCGAGCCCGCCTTCAACAGCCAGTCGTCGAGTTAGGGGAAGACTGGAACCCCTGATCTGCGCAGATGAGCTGCGACCACCGCCATCACTTTTGTGAACACCCGAGGGGCACTGGTGAGGCCGAAGGGGAGCACCATGAACTGAAAATGCTCCTGACCCACCGTGAACCGCAGGTAACGCCGGTGGGCCGGCAGGACGGGAATGTGAAAATAAGCGTCCTGCAAGTCCAACGCTACCATCCAGTCTCCTGGATCCAGGGCAGCCAGAACCTGAGCTAGAGTAAGCATCTTGAACCTCTCCTTCCGGAGGAAGGCGTTGACGCTCCTGAGGTCCAAGATAGGGCATAGGCCCCCTTTGCCCTTCTTGGGAACCAGAAAGTAGTGGGAATAGCAACCACGGCCTACTTCTGGACTTGGAACGCGCTCGACGGCCCCCTTGGCCAAGAGGGCTGCAACTTCCTCCCGTAGAAGATTCAAGTGATCCGCCGACATGCGGTGGCACTGCGGTGGCATGGCTGGAGGGGTCGTCTCGAAGGGGAGGGAGTAGCCCCTTCGGACGATTTGCAGCACCCACCTGTCCGACGTGATGGAACGCCAGTGGAACAGGTGATGGCGAACTCTGCCTCCCACTGGCGTGGAATGAGCCTGAAAGCACGGACTAGGAGGGCTTTGAGGCGGATGCTGCCGGGGTTGATGTGGACTGACCGGCACGTTGAGCCCCGGTACCGCCTCGGCGGAATCCACGTCCGCGTGCAGGTTGGTTCTGTGGCCGGTGGCTAGACGGACGCGAGGGGGAGCCCCTTCCTTGGCCACGAAAGGGACTAAAAGCGGAAGTTTGCGGTCGCGGCCCCGAGAGGCCCAAGGACTTGGCCGTAGCCCGGGAGTCCTTGAAGCGCACCAGCGCACTATCCGTCTTTTCGCCAAAAGGGCATATCCATGAGGGTGCTCCGGACAACCCCTGAGAAAGACGTGGACCGCAGCCAGGCGTGGCGGCGGAGCGCCGCCGTGGTTGACATCGCCCTACCCAGCGAGTCCGTAGTGTCTAGTCCACATCGAATAGCATGTCGCGATGCATCCCGCCCGTCGGCAAGACCCTGGGCGAGCCGCGTCCGGGCCTCTTCCGGACACTGGGGCAGCACGTCCTCCACCGTATCCCACAGAGTGAGAATAACGGTCCAAGAGGCAAGCGGTGTTCAAGGACCGCAGTCCCAAACTAAGGGAAGAGAACAGCTTCTTACCGAACTGTTCCAGCCTCTTAGATTCCCGATCCGGGGGAGCGGACGGGAAGGAGGATTGGGAAGTAGAGGCCTGGATAACCAGGTTCTCGGGCGTGGGGTGTTGGGTATGGGGACGGACGTGGCTCCTGCGGCTCCGGCAGAGCCGCGGGGGTGGTACCACCCGGACCCTCGACCGAGTCACGCGACCAGCGAAGGGAGTCCGAAGAGCGGTGTCGTCTCTTGGACTTCTTACCATGCTTCGACTTACCTGTAGACTTGGAACCCGACGAGCGGTGATGGTGGCTGCGGCTCCGCGACCGGTCCTTTGACCTCTTCCTGGACCGGGACCTTGAACGGCGCGGAGCCGAGTGTCGGAGCTCGTGAAGCTTGCGGGACCGCTCCCGCCTAGCCTTCGAGGTCAAGGTCTGGCAGTCGAGGCACAACTCCGCATCGTGGTGGGCCCCCAGGTTGTAAAGGCACCAGCGGTGGTGGTCCGCCACCGACATCAGTCGGTGACAGGAGTCACAGGCTTTAAACCCAGACATCCTACCGGCACCAGTTCGAGTCGAGTAGACAAAAGAGTCCAAAAAGTTTTAGTCAAAAAGTGACTAAAGGGGTAAGCTTTTCCCGGATCAACGCTGTCTGGCGTGGAAATAAAGAAGAACTGACATCAGCGCGCGAGGGTGGCGTCTAAGTACTCTGACGACGTCATTCCGGCGCACGACGCGGACGACGGAAGTGGAGCCACAGACGACGCCTAGCGGCGCGCAAGGGGTATTGCTGACGAAAAATCTTTCCGGATCCAGCCTGACGCCTGGGGATATTCTAAAGTGAGGAATCTAACTAATGTGTTTCTTTCAGATGTGGTCACTTAAGCAGAGAGGTCTTAGCCCCTCATTATCACACAAGAAACATATAGAAATCCTGCAGCAGAATCCAGTACTACGCTACGAGCTGAGACCGAACCAATTCTGAGAGGAGAGCTGAGCCCAGCTGATATGTGCTTGCCTTTTGAGAGCAAGCTCTCTCCCAGCCACTTGATAACTGCAGCTTTTGCTGTAAACAGGTATGAAGTGCGTTGAATCCCACACACCTCTAGATGCAAGTTAAGCTTCTCCATGCTCTCATAGATTAGCACATAGAAATAGTCTTTGGGTTGTTAGGTTGCCAAATTACATTTCACAAGACACTTCTCATAAGGACCAATCAGTCATACGCATATGCTAGACATCGCCCTGCACAAGCGTTGTGCTTTGGCTGAAAAAACTACCTCCATATTTCCATCATTTATGATTAAAGGGAATTCATGATAGCTCATTATGGGCCACTGCAAAAACCACAAAAACAAGCCTTTTACAAGCTCGACACTGAATAAGCAATACTACAGCTTAAGCAGCTGGAACTCCTTAAATGATTTCTAAGATGAGCACAAGTGGCAGTGATAACATTCATATCAATATTCAATTCCCAGCGTTCTTTTTCACACAATAACCCCCGTATAATACCATTACCCGCACCTTAAGCGTGTAGCGACAATCTTACTATACCATGAACCCTACGATTGTATCTTCAAGCATTACTCAAATATTCCTACAAATAATGAATAGTATTGCATTTATATCGTAATGTACAAGATGTATCCATGATTTTTTGTCTGGTGTCTTTTATCTCTTCCACTTATAGACAGTAGTACCTTCTATAACCCATACATGAAGATGAGCGAATGGGCTCAGTGATGAAGAAGGGTAAGTAAATTTGCCTACCCCCTCTAAGCTACCTCGAGGGAAGCTTACTTCAATTTAGTCTTGAAGTTCCACAGCCCCATGAGGGCTACCAAGGGCTGAAACATGTCGGCCTACTAAGACCTACAATCAGGCGCAGTGGGACATTGACACTTCCACTACAGCGCCACCAATTACCCTTTTTAATCTTGCCCCATTCTTGGCAAATAAAAGATTCAACTGAAGACAGGAGGCAATTTTAACCTCACTCCTACACACCTTCACACTTACTTTTCACAACTGTCTACCTCCAGGTGGAGGATAAGGAGATCACTTGGAGAACCGAGCACTCGAGTGATAAAAGACCCAATGATGATACTACTCACTTAACAACAAAGCAGAGAGTCAAGATATACCACACTGTATGCTTAATGTGAATGAGGGTCTTCGCCATACAAGAACCCTAGACCCTAGTAAGAACAGGACGTGTGATTCATGCCCCTTTGATTTTTGACAAATGACATTTCAAACATGTTAGAAAAATTCCAATTATTTAAGTTGTTAGTGACATGCATTAGTGCTGTTGTTATAGTATACTGTGTGGTTGTCATGTACTAAGCAACAGGATGAGACTGTTGAAATAGAACACTTAAGTATAACGTGTCTTTTCTTATGGCAGTACTTCTGTATGATTTTATAAACAACAAAATTGGTTTAATTACCACTGCTTCCCAAAAACTTTTTAAAGACTATCAGTAAACTAGAAGGCGGAGACAACATATCAACTGTGTGTTGAGTCGGGTTGTGTGGGGCTACAATACCCTGTACTTTCTCGCACAAACGTTGGTGAAAGGAACTAAATTCAGGGATCCGTGGGTGGGAAAGTCAAACCTTATGGATCTAAGCCAGTTCTTAGTTTATGCAGCACCTTGAAAGGGATAAAACTGTTGATGGCACAGTCTGGATGATGTGGACAGGCCCAAGAAACATGCTATAGCCCAGTTTTTTTTAGAATGCTCCACGGTGGGCTCTACATTCTCACCATAAAGGCGGGAGCCATCAAATGGCATGTCCATTAGGGATTCTTGGACAACTCCAGGTAGTCAGTCATGTCTGATGCAGAGCGGATCACAAATGTTGCTTTATTGGATATATTGGGTCTGGGATGTCAGGAAATGCATGTATATCCTGGGCCACAGTGTCCCATATGGCATGGGAGTAGCAACCTGAAAGATGGCTTGCTTTTGAAGTAAAAAATGCACTTACCAAAAGTGTCTATCTGCTTAGACTCAACATCAGGTGCGACAGTGGAAAACGCATTGGTATTTACCTTACTGGTGGATGCCTGCCCAACAAAGCTTTCTGGCATGAGGTGGTGTTTAAGAAAGTCTGGATCGGCTGGTGCTACCCAATGGCGCCAAGTGACCTGCCTATTGTCTAGTGGTCCCAAATGTGGTTTCACCCAAGTGGGTATCGGTGATGGCCTCATTAAATGGTAACAGGGGTTCTGTTGGTGCTTGACCGGACTGGAGTACCTCTAAGATTATTCTTCACCTCCATAGTAGGTAGTTTAAGGTACAGTGCTTCCGCTGTCCCATGCATATTGACCGTGAAAAGACGTTTTCTTCAGTGGAAAAGATGAGGCAGAAATAAGGCCAGTATCTGGAGAAGTATCCAGGCAACTGCCATCTTGTAATTCTCACATACTAATTCTCCTCATCTTATTGGGGACCAAAATCATCTCCTTCATTTTGTATTGAGCAGAGGATATGATTACATTGAGTGGTTACTAAAAATAAAACAATTTTTTTTAATCAATCATATGTGTATGCCAATTCATCTAATCATGATCATTTGACCGTGATGTATCTAAAAAATAAACATTAATATCGAATAATACGAAGCGCAATTAAGTATTCAAAGAGAAATATTTGGGGAAACCTAATTAAGAACATCTATTCTAAACAGAAACAAAATCGCTGTATTGCTATTACAGAAGCATTAATTCATCATCCATAATATCCATAGCATAAATAATAAACAATTAAAGTGCTATCGTGCTATTCCGAAATATGCTAAATCATTAAACACATTCGCCATACTAAAAATAATCCTAGAGGAGAGAACACTTTTTGTGCATGAAAGATGGAATAATCGTTAAAGTGCAACCATACTACTCAAACATATTTTGATTTACCAAATATTTTCTCTAAGAAGTACATTGATTCTTGACGAAAAGTGCCTAGTGCTAAAGTGCGTTAATGCATAAAAGGTGCATCACAGAGTGCAGAGCGGATAAGATGAAACTTAATTCGATAGATTTTTTCATATAGCACTACCCCTATATAATAGTCAGTTACTTTTTCATTGACAGTCTAAACCAAGAGCCCGATTTACTATATTAATGAAAGCATCCATGGTAGCTAACTGAGCTTTGAGATAGGGCCTGATCTTCTTTCAAATATTGCCAAAAGGCGTTAAACGTTTTGCGAACAGCCCCCCCCCCCCCCACATACTTTGCATAGGCCTCCTCAAATTTCATAGTGCTAAACATTTTATTCTTCCAATCCTGGACTGTCGGAATCTTAGCCGTCCTCCAATACTGCAGGATGAATGAGCGTACGATCACAAAAGCAATAAAGATAAAGAATTGTTGACCTTTTGCTAATTGACGGCTCTATTTCGAGACACAAAATAGTACATGGGTGGCATCTGGAACTACTGTGACCCTTAAAGCCTGACCAATTGCCTCAAATAACTCATGCCAGAAATTGGAAAGAAGCAGACAAGAATAAAATGTGTGGAGCCAACCTCCTTCGCCTTGTTGTTGACAGCGAAAACAATTATTTGATACTGCTTGATACATTTGATGTAAAGTCTCCGGCATGTAGTTTGCCATTCATCTGGACAGGAATTATATTCTTTTAAAATTCGCAGTCCAAAGAGTTTGTCTCCTATATCCGCATTAGATTGCCAATCTCTCTCTGATAAATGGCAATGCGTTCTTTCTTCAACCCTGGAGAGAAAAAAAGTCAGATCAAACTGCAATGAAAGGTCTTTCATTATTCTGTACCAATTTCATATTCCAAGCAATCTGCTCTTCACGAGGGTCGTAATTTTCACTTTGTAGCTTAACCCGCAAAAAATGTTTGATCTGGCTAAAGCTTAAAAAATGTGTGCATTGTGCGTCACTCCTTCCTAATAGGTTTACCCAGGAAATAAATTTGTCTTGAACGAAAAAGTCAGCATAGGTCTTAAAGCCTATGGAATTCCAAAATCTTTTCTCACTATCCCCTAAGAGGAGCCCCAAGTACCTGCCCTCCTGCAGTAACAAAGATAGTCCATCGAAAGGCATCTTATAAAATGTACTAATTAACTTAGAATATCCCCAGGTGTCAGACTGGATCCGGAAAACTTTTTTGCAACAGCACCTCTGCGCGCTGGGGGACGGCGCCACACGACCCTGCCCTGACGTCGTCCACATACTTGACGTCCGCGAGGTCATATAAGTCCCTCCCGGCGCGCTGACGTCCGTTTTCTTCGGAGAAGCTTTTCCGCGACACAACGCGGAGCCACCAATAAAAAAACTGTTAAAGTATGGGAAGGATTAGTTAGTTACCTGTAATCCTAGTTCTCTTCCAGGGGTTTCCTCATCAAAGTCATAAGCACTAGAATATTCCCGCCCATGGGCGGGACCCCGGAAACAATCATATATGTGATAAACATATATGCATCTTGCATCTCCACATATATATACATATATATATATATATTAATAATAAAAAAGTAAATGCAGCCTTACATAACCAGAGCTGAATAATGCTGTAAGGACTCCCCTATATATTATAAATAATATATGTAATATAAACCATAAATCACAAAAAACAGCCCAGAAACAACAGCAAAGCATGTTTGAAAAGTGTTTTAATGCTGAGCATTTAGCCCAAACACTCAGATAGGACTGAAAGCATTGACAGCTCATAGGCTGCATTGTAGAAAAGCACAGCCTAGAAAGGCTAGAAAGCTAACTCATAGCAACATAGAAAAACTGGCACCGTGCCTTTAAGGCAGCCACGACCCCCAGCTTCCCATCATGCCTCAGGGGTGACAGTTAGGTCAGTTGTTCTTTGCGGTGAGACAAAGCCATAACACAAAGAGTCGACAATTCCTTAAAAATAAGGATGCTTTGCCCGGGGAGGCGGGAGGGTTGCTTATGACTTTGATGAGGATACCCCTGGAAGAGAACTAGGATTACAGGTAAGTAACTAATCCTTCTCTTCCAGGGGATCCTCATCAATAGTCATAAGCACTAGAATAGAATAGCGAGCCTCACCTCATCCACTGCGGGCAAAGGAAAAATAATAATTAACAATCAAGCTCAGACAACTAAACTTGACAATTCAGTCATTTCTTTTATCTGAACAGATTTCTCAAGGAGGCCTGGCCTACTTGAGTATCCGCCCTGGAGTCGGATTCAAGACAATAATGCCTTGTGAACGTATGCACAGATCTCCAGGTTGCTGCCTTGCAAATTTCTGCCATCGGAACGTCATGCAAAAAAGCTGCTGTAGCTGCTTTCCCCCTAGTGGAGTGTGCTTTAGGTGACAATAGGGGTTAATTTGCCAGCTGGTAGGCCAATTTTATACAAGACACTATCCATCTAGAAATGGATCCCTTGGTAGCTGGAAAACCTGTCCTCATGGAACCATAATTTAAAAACAATTGGTCCGATTTTCTTATGACCTTCGTTCCCTCTAGATAGAATTTAAGCACTCTCTTAAGGTCTAGGGAATGGAGTGACCTTTCCGCAGGAGTTGCGGGATTGGGAAAAAAGGACGGCAAAGAAATTGACTGATTAACATGAAAATCAGATACAACTTTCGGCAGAAAAGCAGGGTGAGTCCTTAATGCTACTCTGTTGTGGTGAAAGATAGTATTTGGCTCTTTGGAAGACAGCGCTTGGATTTCGCTAACTCTTCACGCTGATGTAATCGCGACTAAGAAAGCGGTCTTCCATGTCAAATGCTGCAGTGTGGCTTTATGGATGGGCTCAAAAGGAGGACCCATCAACCTAGAGAGGACCAGGTTCAACTCCCAAGGAGGAGAAGGAGGCCGAACAGGGGGATAACACTTTCTTCAACCCCTGTAGGAAATCCTTGACCACCTGTAGTTGAAAAAAGGAAGGCTGGCTTGGAGACTTTCTGTAGGCCGTTATCGCCGCTAAATGTACTCTGATCGATGAATACTTTAACCCTGATTTAGCCAAGTACAGGAGGTAAGGAAGAATATCCTCCTCCTGCCATGTGGTTGGATTAAAGTGATTACGAGTGCACCACAGGTAGAACCATTTCCACGTAAAGGAATATGAAGCCCTTGTGGAAGGTCTCTTTGTCTCCTTTAGTATATGCATACAGTCCTGTGGTAAGTTCAAATGTCCATATTGCAGGACCTCAGATGCCATGCTGCCAAGTTCAGTGAGGGAAGGTTGGGATGTAGGATCTTCCCGTCCATCTTGGTCAGTAGGTCCGATCTGCAAGGAAGCCTCTTGTGGGGGTGTACCGACAGCTGTAATAGGTCCGGGTACCACCACTGCCGAGGCCAGTCCGGGGCTATCAGAATCATTGACATGTTGGACCGGATGAGCTTGGACACCACCTTGGAATCAGAGGCAGGGGAGGAAAGGCGTATGCAAATATTCCGGACCAATCCATCAAAAGAGCATTCCCCTTCGTCCCTGGGCGGTGGAACCTGGAGGCGAAGGCGTGGCATTTTTTGTTTAGATAGTCTGCAAACAGATCTATGGAAGGTTGTCCCCACTAATGGAAAATTTCTGCCACTACTTTGTCGTTTAGCACCCAGTCAGGCTGATATTCGAAGTGTCGGCTGAGTGCGTCTGCTCGCATGTTTTGTTCCCCTGGAAGGTGCACCGCTGTGACGGAGAGGCCTCGGGCTAGAAGCCAATGCCATATCCTTTGAGCTTCCAGGGAGAGAGGGCGAGAGCGCGTACCACCCTGTTTGTTGAGGTAATACATGGTGGTCGTGTTGTCTGTTTGGATGAGGACTGAGTTGGACATGATCGAGGGCTGAAAGGCTTTCAGGGCTAGATGGACTGCCCACAGCTCTAACATGTTTATGTGGTAGGAATGTTCCCTGACGGACCACTGCCTCTGCATTTGTAGGCAATCCATGTGTGCTCCCCACCCTTGAAGCGATGCATCCGTTACCAAGGACTGGGTAGGAACAGGTTGATGGAAGGGGACTCCCACTAAGAGGTTCCGTGGACGAGTCCACCATAGAACAGACGCTTTTGCTGCTGGTGAAAGTACAATCCGGTCCTCCCAGAAACCCGTTGTCTGGTCCCACTTGTCTTCCAGGTCCTGCTGTAAAGGCCTCATCCTCAGCCTGGCGTTGAGAATGAGGAATATGCAAGAAGCCATAGATCCCAATAGGGACGCTACTTGCCGGACCTTTGGGCGATTTGTCTGGAGAAGATCTTCGCACTTCTGCCGAATTGATAAAAGTCTCTGTTCTGAAGGAAACGCTCTTCCTAGGTTTGTATCTAGAACGGAGCCCAGGTAATGGATCACCTGTGTAGGCTGGCGAACTGACTTCTCCATATTCACGTGCAGGCCTAGCCTGCGGAGTAGAGCTAAACACACTTGGAAGTCGTTTACCTGCTGAGGAGATGGCCCTTTCAAGAGCCAGTCGTCCAAGTATGGATATACAAACAGTACTCTTTTGTGTAGAGCTGCCGCCACCACCGCCATTCACTTGGTAAAGACTCGTGGGGGAGATTTTAGTCCGAAGGGCAATACCCTGAACTGGTAGTGACTGCTGCCGACCAAGAATCGCAGGAATTTGCGATGACGGATGTGAGAAGTTGGCCTGATGTATGATGTCACTAGTTCTAGTGTACACCTTATATCAGTCCAAACAGCCCTTATGGTGATTGGTTGTAAAGTCAACCTTATAGACCAGCTATCCTGGTGGTAGCATGGACAAGAGCAGTCTTAGGCTAAACTCTGAATGGCATGTGAAGCCAGCTGTGATACCATATATAATCCCTTGAATACCAAATGAAAGGACACCACAACAGATATATATATAAAATAAAGTGTATTTATTCTAGTCAAACCCTCAGCACTCTTTATGAGATTAGAGGTAAGTACAACACAGTCTTATTTAAGCATAGATTAAGTCACACAGGTAAGTAATACAGTTAGGCCCTAGGGGCCACGCAAACCATATACTAAAGAAGTGGTATAAGGACCACTGTCACGGAAATAGGATAGGCCTAGGGAATCGATGGGGCTACACTACACTAGCAACAGTTAGGAAGTGGGAGGCCCACGGGATTCAGGTGCAGAGTGGAAACACTCGCGCGTAATGCGTAAAAGTCGATAGAATTACTAGCAGTTAGAAATTAACAGTTTAAGGACACTTCTGAAGCAGCTAGAGGGTCGAGACTCGGAAACTAGACCCTAGGATAGTCACTACCCTTGTGAGCACCGAAGTACCCAAGTTACCTAGCCCACGGGCTGCGGGTGCATAGGTGTGAACTTGCGTCGGGTTTCGTCGTGGACTTCTATGGATGCCTGAAGGAAAGTTGCTGACAGGCAGTCAGTGAAGAGTGTCCGGTGGATCCCAAGGCTGGGATCAAGAAGAGAGGAGACCTGCAAGCAGAAGGGACAGAGTCAAGGTCACTAGCCAGTGACCACGTGGAACGAGGAAGGAACCAGGCGATGTCGTGAAGATTGCAGGTGAAGGTGAAGCTTGTCACTGCAGCCACGGGGGCCAGGAGACGTCGAGGACGACCAGGACCAGGAGGCGAGCTGTCCCACGAAGGCTCTTGCTGTCGGCGGTGTCGAAGTTGAACTAGGACTCACCAAGCCTTGGCAAGCGGAACCCACGAAGAACGGAGGACTTGCTTCTGGTGCAGACCAGGAAGGTCTGGGGTGCTTCTCTTTTGCAAGGAAGCGGGAGCCAGTCTGGAGGAGCCAAACCAGCAGTGAAGATTTCAGGATGCGTCGTCACAGAGGCCACTAGCCAACGGGCAAGCAACCGGACAGGCGCGGCAAGCAGGAAAATGCAGAAGGGCCCCACGCAGGACTCGTGGAGTGTGGGGGGCTGATCTTCGGTGCAGATGGTGCTTGGGGTTGGGGCTTCTCAATCCCCGGTGCACAACTTCGAGGGTGCCTCAGAAGCTGCGCTGGAAGATACTAGCCACTTTTCCCAGGTAGCCGGTCCCACGTCTCTCGTTGCCTCCACGGATCTCAGCTCGGCTGTGGATGTGGATCAGGGTCGGAGAAGTCTGGAAGTCAAGGCTCTGGTCGGGCTCTGCTTTCAGTCCCTCGTAGAACTTCAGCAAAGCAAAGGGTAGTCTCTTGATGGTGCCTGTTTGCACAGGGTAGCCACTCCTTGGCCACAAGGGAGATTCTTCAGTCTTCTTCTTTCGTCGAATGTTGAAGGTCCAGAGTTTCTGTTCAAGTTGCAGGTTCAGGATAATCTAATCTCCTGGGGCCCAGCTACCACTCTTATACTAATCTGGGGGGCTGGGTTGCCTGCTAGGTCACGCCTTATGGGTGGGACCTGGGAGGGGGGTGGTTACACCCCCTTCCCTTTGTCCAGTTTCGCGCCAGGACTGGGGCTGGAGTGCCCCAGCACCGGTTTGAACTGGACTATGCACGGGACACCTTGTGTGCCCCAGGCATGTCTCATTCTTTTCATCCCTCCCTGCCCCAATACACTAAGGCCTGTCTGGGGTGGTGCTCGCACCTCCCAAGGCAGGAAACCTATTGTCCAAGCCTCCCTTGCTGGGATCACTCCCAGCAGCAGGAGGTCAGACTCGTGTCTGTGGCAGCAGCATCCATTTTGTGATGCTGGGGCTCAGGTTAACTTTAACCGGGTAAGTAGGTTACAACATGTCTTCTCCCTCTAGAAGGGAGGGATATTATCCTCATCCCCAGAAATGGGATGGGGGTATTATTCCAAAGTGTTAGACACCTTACACGACATGTTGTGATAAAGCCAAACTATAGTTACCATAACCGTTTAAGATTATAAGGCACTTTAAGAGTATATGGTAGGCTATATCATAGAACAGCTATAAGGACATGGTTCCGAAAGCTGCAGACAGGCTCAGCTCATGCTAGAGCACCATCTCACATGTTACCAAGCACTCTGCCTCCAGGATTGTTAAGGCCTGCCATAGGAGTGGCTGATAGGTACACGTGTCTATATGTAAGTTAGGTATAGGAATACTACACCTAAGCAAGGAGTGATTACACAACCTTGCCCCAGCTGAGTGATCAGCCAGTTGTGTCATAATGGAAGGCCAGGCCAGGGGTGGCATAATACATGCTGCAGCCCCTGGTAGGCCTAGGGTACACCTATGCCCTGGGTACCTAAGGTACACTGTACAGGGGCCAATAAGGTGATCCTATCCAAATGGGTTATGCACCTAAAGTACATAGTATCAATTTAGAGAGAGAACAGCAGGGCTGTGGATCTGATTAGCAGGCCCACAGCCACATCTAAGTCGAAAACCAGTAAAGCAAAAGCAAAAAGTGGGGGTGACCATAGAAAGCAGACCCTACTCTCCTACACACCCCCCCCCCCCCTAAACTTAGGGACATTAAACTAACCTTGACCAGTTGATTCTTCATGTTCTAAGTGGAAATATCTGGGGAGTCCATCTGCATTGGCATGGTCAGTCCCAGGTCTATGTTCCACTGTGAAGTCCATCCCCTGTAGGGAAATGGACCACCTAAGAAGTTTGGGATTTTCACCCTTCATCTGATTTAGCCACAAGAGGGGCTTATGGTCTGTCTGAATCTTTAAGTGAGTGCCAAACAAGTATGGCCTGAGCTTCTTCAGGGCCCAAACCACAGCAAAGGCCTCCCTCTCAATAGCTGACCAACGTTTCTCTCTAGGGGTCAGCCTTCTACTTATAAAAGCAATGGGCTGGTCTTGACCATCTACATTCAGTTGTGAAAGAACAGCTCCCACACCTAACTCAGAAGTATCTGTCTGGACAATGAACTCTTTGGAGTAGTCTGGACTTTTCAGAATAGGTGCACTGCACATGGCCTGCTTCATGTCATCAAATGCTTTTTGACAGCTTACTGTCCACTGAACTTTCTTTGGCATTTTCTTGGAGGTCAAGTCATTAAGTGGTGTCACAATGGACCCATAGTTCTTAACAAACTTTCTGTAGTACCCAGTCAGGCCCAAGAAAGCTCTGACCTGAGTCTGGGTAGTTGGAGGAGTCCAGTCCTTGATGGTCTGGATCTTGCTCTCCAGTGGTTGAACCTGACCCCCACCAACTAGGTGGCCCAGGTATACAACCTTGCTCTGCCCTATCTGGCACTTAGTGGCCTTGATAGTGAGGCCTGCCTTTTGCAGGGCCTCTAAAACATTCCTCAGGTGGACCAGGTGATCCTCCCAGGTGGAGCTAAAGACAGCAATATCATCAAGATAAGCTGCACAATAATCATCCAACCCAGTAAGGACTTGATTCACCAACCTTTGGAAAGTGGCAGGTGCATTCTTCAAACCAAAGGGCATTACCACAAATTGATAATGTCCTCCTGGGGTCGAGAAAGCAGTTTTGGCCTTTGCTGCTCAGCTAGTCTGATTTGCCAGTAGCCTGCTGTCAGGTCAAATGTGCTCAAAAACTTAGCAGCTGCCAGTCTGTCAATGAGCTCATCTGCCCTAGGTATTGGGTGGGCATCTGTCCTAGTGACAGCATTGAGACCTCTGTAATCCACGCAAAACCTCATCTCTCTCTTACCATCTTGGGTGTGAGGTTTTGGCACAAGGACTACAGGACTAGCCCAAGGGCTCTCTGAAGGTTCAATGACTCCCAGCTCCAACATCTTTTGTACCTCAACTTTTATGCAGTCCCTGACATGGTCAGGTTGCCTGTAGATTTTACTCTTCACAGGCAGACTGTCTCCAGTGTCCACCTCATGGGTGCACCAGTTTGTCTGACTTGGGGTCAGAGAGAACATATGTCTGTAGGATTGCAGAACCTGTCTGCAGTCCTGTTGCTGATGGACAGTGAGGCTGTCAGAAAAGACCACACCATTAACTGAGCCATCATCAGGGTTCTGAGTCAACAGGTCTGGGAGAGGGTCACTCTCTTCCTCCTGCCCCTCATCTGTAGCCATGAGTAAGCCCATGTCTGCCCTGTCAACATATGCCTTCAATCTGTTGACATGAAGCACCCTGTGGGGGCTTCTGGGAGTCCCAAGGTCCACCAAGTAGGTGACTTCTCCTTTTTTCTCAACAATAGTGTGGGGTCCAGACCATTTGTCTTGGAGTGCTGCTGGGGCCACTGGCTCCAACACCCACACTTTCTGCCCTGGCTGGTAAACAGTCAGCACAGCCTTTTGGTCATGCCAAGCTTTTTGGAGTTCTTGGCTTGCCTCAAGGTTTTTAGAAGCCTTCTTCATATACTCTGCCATCCTGGAGCGGAGACCAAGTACATAATCCACTATATCAAATTTGGGTTGTCTGAGAGGTCTCTCCCATCCTTCCCTTACTAAACATAGGGGTCCTCTTACAGGATGCCCAAACAAAAGCTCAAAAGTGCTGTAGCCAACCCCCTTTTGTGGGACCTCTCTGTAAGCAAACAGAAGGCAGGGTAAAAGGATGTCCCATCTTCGCCTAAGCTTGTCTGGTAAACCTTTTATCATTCCCTTTAGGGTCTTGTTGAATCTCTCAACAAGCCCATTGCACTGTGGGTGATAGGGTGTGGTGAACTTGTAGTTCACACCACACTCCTTCCACATTGCAGTCAAGTATCCTGACATGAAGTTGGCACCTCTGTCAGAAATGACCTCCTTTGGAAAGCCCACTCTGGAGAATACTCCAAGCAGGGCCCTTGCCACAACAGGAGCTGTTGTGGTCCTCAGGGGAATAGCTTCTGGATACCTGGTGGCATGGTCCACTATCACCAGTATGAATCTGTGCCCAGATGCTGTTTGTGGGTCCATTGGTCCTACAATATCTATGCCCACTCTTTCAAAGGGAACCCCCACCACAGGTAGTGGTATGAGGGGGGCCGTTGTGGTGCCACCTGATTTGCCACTGGCTTGGCAGGTGACACAGGAGCGACAAAACTCCTTGGTATCTTCTGACATATGGGGCCAGTGAAAGTGAGGGACAAGCCTGTCCCAAGTCTTGTTCTGGCCTAAGTGTCCTGCAAGGGGAATATCATGGGCCAAGGTAAGAAGGAAGCCTCTGAACTTCAGTGGTATGACCAACCTCCTGGATGCACCAGGCTTGGGGTCTCTAGCCTCTGAATACAGTAGCCCTTCATCCCAATACACTCTATGGGTCCCTTGAGCATCCCCTGCAGCCTCAGCAGCAGCCAGCTGTCTGAGGGGTTCAAGAGAGGGGCAGTCTAATTGAGCCTGTCCCAGATCTGCCCTTGAAGGCCCCCCTGTCCCAAGAAACTCAACCTGATCAGGTTCAAGTTCTTCTAGGACAGTTCCTTCAGGGCTCTCAGAATCATCCTCCTGGGAGGGCTGATCCACCACCTGAGGCAGGGGGGAAGGCACAGCCTTAACCCTACTGCTCTTTCTCTTGGGTTGTGACTGGTCCATAGTTTCAGGATCCAGCACTTGTTCAGTGGTGCACTTTTTGGCCTGTGACCTGGTCACAGCAAGGACATGTGCATCTATCCCCAGCATTTCTGCATGGGTCCTATACTCCACTTCAGACCAAACTGAAGTTTCAAGATCATTGCCCAGTAAACACTCTACAGGAAGGTCTGAACTAACAACAACTTTCTTGAGGCCAGTTACCCCTCCCCAGGAGAAGTTAACAATAGCCACACTATGGGAGGTAGTGGCATTGCTAGCGTTGGTCACTAGGTAATTCTCACCTAGTATGATCTGTCCAGGGTCCACAAAGGCAGGTGTCACCATTGTGACACTAGCCCCAGTGTCCCTGTAGGCCTGAGCCATTCTTTGGTTGATAAAAGGAGTCTGTCTGTACTTGCCCAGGTTACTGGGGCCTACAGTAGAGGACAAAGCTAAGTCCCCATCACAGATCAGAACAGCCTGAGTAGGTATTCTGACTAGGCCAGAATCCTCCTCAGTTCCCAGGGTTAACCCTACTACACCCTTTTGCTTGGAACCACCACTTACAGCTGGACTAGGGGGTACAGTTGCCTTAGGGGCAATGGTGGCTGGGGGCTTATCCTTTTTGGTGCACTCACTAAACCAATGTGAGTTGGACTTACAATAGTTGCACCATGGTTTCTTTTGGCCATCTTTCTTTTTATCCTTTTTGGGACCACCCTCCCCCTGAGCCTTTTGGGGGCCTGGTGAAGACTTCTGGTCTTTTTGTTTCTGATCATTACCCTTCTGGTCTGCCTTTTTCTGATCACCGCCCTGGTTCTGGTTTTTCTGCTTAACTCTAGTCCTGACCCATCTATCTGCCTTCTTTCCCAATTCGTGGGGAGAAGTCAGATAAGAATCAATCAGGTGTTGATGCAGTAGCTGGTTTTGACAGTTGTTAAGGATTTGTTCTCTCATGATCAAATTATACAATCCTGTATAGTCCTTAACCTTACTTCCCACTAGCCAGCCTTCCAGAGCCTTAGTGGCACAATCTACAAAGTCAGTCCAGTCCTGAGTCTGTGTCTTCTGGGTATCCCTGAACAACAACCTGTATTGTTCAGTGGTTAGGCCAAACCCATCAATTAGAGCACTCTTCAGGACAGTGTAATTGTCTGCATCCTCATCACTAACTGTGAGGAGCTTGTCTCTACCTTTCTCAGAGAAGGAGAGCCACAAGATAGCTGCCCACTGACTTTGGGGTACCTGCTGTACTTTGCAAGCTCTCTCCAAAGCAGTTATCCATTTGTGGATGTCATCCCCACACTTGTAGGGAGGGACAATCTTGCTCAGGTTTCTATTATCATAGTGCCTGTCTCTATCCTTAGGGATATTGCTGCCACCAGTGGGTTCTGACCCACTTAACTTTTGCTCTCTAGCCAGAGCAAGCTTCTCCTTGGCAAGCGCAAGTTCTTCCCTCTGAATCCTCGGATTAGCTTCCCTCATTCTGGCTTCATGCTCCTTTCTCTCAGGGGAAGTCATTCCCCTGTGTGAGGAAGCATTAGAGATGCTAGAGACATGGGAGTGGATGGATTCCCTTGAAGGGGATCTGTCCCTCCTGCTTCTCTGTGTAAGCCCACTTGGGGGTCTGTATGGGGGGACCCCATGCAAACTCCCATGTAAGCTTAAGTTAGCCTGGCTAAGTCTTCCTACTTGGCCCTGGCTGTCTACCTCTTCATCTGAAGTCCCATCTGACTCATCTGTGGTGGGTAGACCCTCCTTTGTACCTAGGGTACTGGCCTGTGAGGCCCTCAAAGTATCATACTCCTCTAGGAGTTGTATTAGCTGAAGGAGGGTAGGGTTTGCACCCTGTTTTAACTTTCTGGAGGTACACAGTTGTCTCATCTCCTGAAAAGTTAGGGTATCATATCTAGAGGGGGTCTTCTTCAGACCTGCCCCTCCTGAGAGAGCATCTACTTGATCTCCTCCCAGAGACATGATCTAGTGAGGGTGTGGTGTGCACCTACCTACACTAGTTGTTTCTACTAAACCTCTCTGGTAGTTGTAGTCAGGGTGTGTTACTCCCTTCAACCTACAACCACTAAGTCCAGTAGGACTTAAGTATTATAATCTATGTTATATGTACCTAAACAATATCTGTGTGATCTTTCAATTTAGTATCTCAAGATTACAATGGTATTACAACAGCAAGCTCAGATCCCAACCGCTGCTCACCAATGTGAGAAGTTGGCCTGATGTATGATGTCACTAGTTCTAGTGTACACCTTATATCAGTCCAAACAACCCTTATGGTGATTGGTTGTAAAGTCAACCTTATAGACCAGCTATCCTAGTGGTAGCATTGACAAGAGCAGTCTTAGGCTAAACTCTGAATGGCATGTGAAGCCAGCTGTGATACCATATATAATCCCTTGAATACCAAATGAAAGGACACCACAACAGATATATATATATATAAAATAAAGTGTATTTATTCTAGTCAAACCCTCAGCACTCTTTATGAGATTAGAGGTAAGTACAACACAGTCTTATTTAAGCATACATTAAGTCACACAGGTAAGTAATACAGTTAGGCCCTAGGGGCCACGCAAACCATATACTAAAGAAGTGGTATAAGGACCACTGTCACGGAAATAGGATAGGCCTAGGCCTAGGGAATCGCTGGGGCTACACTACACTAGCAACAGTTAGGAAGTGGGAGGCCCACGGGATTCAGGTGCAGAGTGGAAACACTCACGCGTAATGCGTAAAAGTCGATAGAATTACTAGCAGTTAGAAATTAACAGTTTAAGGACACTTCTGAAGCAGCTAGAGAGTCGAGACTCGGAAACTAGACCCTAGGATAGTCACTACCCTTGTGAGCACCGAAGAACCCAAGTTACCTAGCCCACGGGCTGCGGGTGCATAGGTGTGAACTTGCGTCGGGTTTCGTCGTGGACTTCTATGGATGCCTGAAGGAAAGTTGCTGACAGGCAGTCAGTGAAGAGTGTCCGGTGGATCCCAAGGCTGGGATCAAGAAGAGAGGAGACCTGCAAGCAGAAGGGACAGAGTCAAGGTCACTAGCCAGTGACCACGTGGAACCAGGAAGGAACCAGGCGATGTCGTGAAGATTGCAGGTGAAGGTGAAGCTTGTCGCTGCAGCCACGGGGGCCAGGAGACGTCGAGGACGACCAGGACCAGGAGGCGAGCTGTCCCACGAAGGCTCTTGCTGTCGGCGGTGTCGAAGTTGACTAGGACTCACCAAGCCTTGGCAAGCGGAACCCACGAAGAACGGAGGACTTGCTTCTGGTGCAGACCAGGAAGGTCTGGGGTGCTTCTCTTTTGCAAGGAAGCGGGAGCCAGTCTGGAGGAGCCAAACCAGCAGTGAAGATTTCAGGATGCGTCGTCACAGAGGCCACTAGCCAACGGGCAAGCAACCGGACAGGCGCGGCAAGCAGGAAAATGCAGAAGGGCCCCACGCAGGACTCGTGGAGTGTGGGGGGCTGATCTTCAGTGCAGATGGTGCTTGGGGTTGGGGCTTCTCAATCCCCGGTGCACAACTTCGAGGGTGCCTCAGAAGCTGCGCTGGAAGATACGAGCCACTTTTCCCAGGTAGCCGGTCCCACGTCTCTCGTCGCCTCCACGGATCTCAGCTCGGCTGTGGATGTGGATCAGGGTCGGAGAAGTCTGGAAGTCAAGGCTCTGGTCGGGCTCTGCAGTCGGTCCCTCGTAGAACTTCAGCAAAGCAAAGGGTAGTCTCTTGATGGTGCCGGTTTGCACAGGGTAGCCACTCCTTGGCCACAAGGGAGATTCTTCAGTCTTCTTCTTTCGTCGAATGTCGAAGGTCCAGAGTTTCTGTTCAAGTTGCAGGTTCAGGATAATCTAATCTCCTGGGGCCCAGCTACCACTCTTATACTAATCTGGGGGGCTGGGTTGCCTGCTAGGTCTCGCCTTATGGGTGGGACCTGGGAGGGGGGTGGTTACACCCCCTTACCTTTGTCCAGTTTCGCGCCAGGACTGGGGCTGGAGTGCCCCAGCACCGGTTTGAACCGGACTATGCATGGGACACCTTGTGTGCCCCAGGCAGTGTCTCGTTTCTTTCATCCCTCCTTGCCCCAATACACTAAGCCCTGTCTAGGGTGGTACTAGCACCTCCCAAGGCAGGAAACCTATTGTCCAAGCCTCCCTCGCTGGAAGGACTCCCAGCAGCAGGAGATCAGACTTGTGTCCGTGGCAGCAGCATCCATTTTGTGATGCTGGGGCTCTGGTTAACTTTAACCGGGTAGTAGGTCTTCAACATGCCTTCTCCCTCTAGAAGGGGGGAATACTAACCTCATCGGCAGAAATGGTGTGGAGGTAGTATTCCAAAGTGTTAGACACCTTACACGACATGTTTTGATAAAGCCAAACCATAGTTACCATAACCGCAAGGATTATAAGGCACTTTAAGAGTATATGGTAGGCGGTATCATAGAACAGATATAAGGACATGGTTCCGAAAGCTGCAGACAGGCTCAGCTCATGCTAGAGCACCATCTCACATGTTACCAAGCACTCTGCCCTCAGGATTGTTAAGGCCTGCCATAGCAGTGACTGAAAGGTACCCATGTGTCTATATATAAGGCAGGTATATGGATACTATACCTAAGCAAAGGGTGATTACACGACCTTGCCCCAGCTGAGTGATCAGCCAGTTGTGTCATAATGGAAGGCCAGGCCAGGGGTTGCATAATACATGCTGCAGCCCCTGGTAGGCCTAGGGTACACCTATGCCCTGGCTACCTAAGGTACACTGTACAGGGGCAAATAAGGTGATCCTAACCAATTGGGTTATGCACCTAAAGTACATAGTATAAATTTAGAGAGAGAACAGCTGGGCTGTGGGTCTGATTGGCAGGCCCACAGCCACATCTAAGTCGAAAACCAGTGAACCAAAAGCAAAAAGTGGGGGTGAACATAGAAAGCAGACCCTACTCTCCTACAGAGACCTCCTTCTGTGGTGATGAGACGAAGACGGCCTGCGTTCCTTAGATCTTCCTGCACGGTGCTGACGTACCGGCGAAGGCGATCTATCCACCTCCTGTACCAATCTCTGTAGAGGGGATCTGTGGACAGGGCTCGTGTACTCCTCCTCCCTTCTCGATGCGCCCGCCGGAGTCTTACTCCAGTGATGGACTGGCAAAAGCCTTCTTGGATATAAGTGTATAGACGGAGAGACCCTCCTCTGGGCGATGGGGGTCTCGACGTCGAGCGTATAGTTACATCAGATTGGTCGCACACTGCTACACCTACCAGTCGTGTTCCCCCAATGAAAATGGTCCCTGAAGGTCAGCGTCGGCGGATACACCTATGCTCAAGAGTGCGTGCAAGTATGCGTGGCGTGTGCCATCCCTGGACACGTGTTTCGAGGTAGTTGCCTCTCGTCAGCAGGGAGTAGGAAAATGAGAGTGGGGTTGCTGTGTAAGCTGCTAAAAACATAATCAGGTCTAGTACCTCTCTTAGCGCGCAGGTGCGTAACCATGAGTCCGTCAACTCCACCGGCTCAAGGGAGCCTGAATATAAAGTTACATCAGATTGGTCGCACACTGCTACACCTACCAGTCGTGTTCCCCCAATGAAAATGGTCCCTGAAGGTCAGCGTCGGCGGATACACTTATGCTCAAGAGTGCGTGCAAGTATGCGTGGCGTGTGCCATCCCTGGACACGTGTTTCGAGGTAGTTGCCTCTCGTCAGCAGGGAGTAGGAAAATGAGAGTGGGGTTGCTGTGTAAGCTGCTAAAAACATAATCAGGTCTAGTACCTCTCTTAGCGCGCAGGTGCGTAACCATGAGTCCGTCAACTCCACCGGCTCAAGGGAGCCTGAATATAAAGTTACATCAGATTGGTCGCACACTGCTACACCTACCAGTCGTGTTCCCCCAATGAAAATGGTCCCTGAAGGTCAGCGTCGGCGGATACACCTATGCTCAAGAGTGCGTGCAAGTATGCGTGGCGTGTGCCATCCCTGGACACGTGTTTCGAGGTAGTTGCCTCTCGTCAGCAGGGAGTAGGAAAATGAGAGTGGGGTTGCTGTGTAAGCTGCTAAAAACATAATCAGGTCTAGTACCTCTCTTAGCGCGCAGGTGCGTAACCATGAGTCCGTCAACTCCACCGGCTCAAGGGAGCCTGAATATAAAGTTACATCAGATTGGTCGCACACTGCTACACCTACCAGTCGTGTTCCCCCAATGAAAATGGTCCCTGAAGGTCAGCGTCGGCGGATACACCTATGCTCAAGAGTGCGTGCAAGTATGCGTGGCGTGTGCCATCCCTGGACACGTGTTTCGAGGTAGTTGCCTCTCGTCAGCAGGGAGTAGGAAAATGAGAGTGGGGTTGCTGTGTAAGCTGCTAAAAACATAATCAGGTCTAGTACCTCTCTTAGCGCGCACCTGCGTCGGCAGGTGCGTAACCATGAGTCCGTCAACTCCACCGGCTCAAGGGAGCCTGAATATAAAGTTACATCAGATTAGTCGCACACTGCTACACCTACCAGTCGTGTTCCCCCAATGAAAATGGTCCCTGAAGGTCAGCGTCGGCGGATACACCTATGCTCAAGAGTGCGTGCAAGTATGCGTGGCGTGTGCCATCCCTGGACACGTGTTTCGAGGTAGTTGCCTCTCGTCAGCAGGGAGTAGGAAAATGAGAGTGGGGTTGCTGTGTAAGCTGCTAAAAACATAATCAGGTCTAGTCGAGCGTATAGCCCGCTGCGACGGAGCTCTCCTCGACGTCGAGCGAGATCTTCTAGCCGTCGAAGTTCGACCAGGTTCTGGGAGCGATCTCGGCGTTGACTCCACTTGCTTCGGCGTCAAAAGCGTCGCAGGCGAATGGCGCCTCGACGACGGCAAAATACTTCGTCTCGATGTCGAGCGATGTGGGATTGACGACGCTTAAGGACTTACTCTCCTCGACGCCTATAGTCGGTGTAATGACAACGGCGGAGGGCTGCTAGCTCTCGACGCCGAGCGTCGTTGTACTGATGCCGGCGGAGGGTTTCTGGTCCTCGACGTCGAACGTCGCCGGGATGACGGCGGAGGACTTTTCGTTGTCGACGCCGATCGCCGCCTGGTCTGCGACGGCGGAGAATTCTCTCCCCTCGACGTCGAATGTCTGTGTGACGGCGACTGAGGGTTATCAGCTCTCGACGACGAACGTCTAACCGACGTCGACGGAGGTCTGCTGGCTCTCCACGCCGATCGTCGCCGGGTTGACGACGGCGGAGGCTGTCGAATTCTCGACGTCGAATGTTGTGACGTACCTTCATGCCTGCGTTCTCTCGACAGCGAGCCCGCCGTCGACGGTCTTTTCTTAGATGTATGTCCCTCTGGTGGCTGTTTTCTCAGCGCCGAGCCCGGCACTGATGGTCTAGAAGAGGAGCTGGGCCTCTTGGAGCCTTTTCTTACCGGAGACCTGCCTCTGGAAGCCTTTTCCGCCAGCCCATAAAGACGAATTCGTTCTCTGTCTTTCAAAGTTCTTTTTGAGAGACACTGGCAATGAGGACAAGTCTTGGGGACATGATCTTTAGGCAGGCAAAGAATACAGAGTGAGAGTCTGACCTGGCCTTCTTTTTTCCACAAGAAGGGCAGGGATCAAAAAGGGATGGCATTTTGAGTGGAAATAAATGCCAAAATCAGTCAGAAAAAGCAAACACCTTACTTGACTGGATGAAAGACGTCGAATTAAGATAAAAATGTTCTGAAAAAGGTAGATTATTTCTGAATAAAACCAGAAAAGAGTGGAGCTGTGTAACCAGGGTCCTGACTGAAGGAGCCGGAAAGAACAACTGACCTGTCACCCTTGAGGCATGATGGGAAGCTGGGGGTCATGGCTGCCTTAAAGGCACAGTGCCAGTTTTTCTATGTTGCTATGAGTTAGCTTTCTAGCCTTTCTAGGCTGTGCTTTTCTACAATGCAGCCTGTGAGCTGTCAATGCTTTCAGTCCTATCTGAGTTTTTGGGCTAAATGCTAAGCATTAAAACAGTTTTCAAACATGCTTTGCTGTTGTTTCTTCCCTGTTTTTTGTGATATATGGTTTATATTACATATATTATTTATAATATACAGGGGAGTCCTTACAGCATTATTCAGCTCTGGTTATGTAAGGCTGCATTTACTTTTTTATTATTTATATGTATATATATGTGGAGATGCAAGATGCATATATGTTTATCACATATATGATTATGTTTCCGAGGTCCCGCGCAGGGGCGGGAATATTCTAGTGCTTATTGTAGGGTCTGCTTTCTATGTTCACCCCCACTTTTTCCTTTTGCTTCACTGGTTTTCGACTTAGATGTGGCTGTGTGCCTGCTAATTAGACCCACAGCCCAGCTGTTCTCTCTCTAAATTCACACTATGTACTTTAGGTACATAACCCAATTGGTAAGGATCACCTTCTAGGGCCCTGTACAGCGTACCTTAGGTACCCAGGGCATAGGTGTACCCTAGGCTTACCAGGGGCTGCAGGATGTATTATGCCACCCCTGGCTGGCCTCCCATTATGATACAACTGGCTGATCACTCAGCTGGGGCAAGGTCGTGTAATCACCCCTTGCTTAGGTATAGTATTCCTATACCTGCCTTATATAGACACATGGGTAACCTATCAGTCACTCCTATGGCAGGCCTTAACAATCCTGGAGGCAGAGTGCTTGGTAACATGTGAGATGGTGCTATAGCATGAGCTGAGCCTGTCTGCAGCTTTCGGAACCATGTCCTTATAGCTGTTCTATGATATCGCCTACCATATACTCTTAAAGTGCCTTATAATCCTCGCGGTTATGGTAACTATGGTTTGGCTTTATCAAAACATGTTGTGTAAGGTGTCTAACACTTTGGAATACTACCCCCACACCATTTCTGGCGATGAGGATAGTATTCCCCCCTTCTAGAGGGAGAAGACATGTTGAAGACCTACTACCCGGTTAAAGTTAACCAGAGCCCCAGCATCACAAAATGGATGCTGCTGCCACAGACACAAGTCTGACCTCCTGCTGCTGGGAGTCCTTCCAGCAAGGGAGGCTTGGACCCTAGATAGGACTCAGTGTATTGGGGCAGGGAGGGATCAAAGAAACGAGACACTGCCTGGGGCACACAAGGTGTCCCATGCATAGTCCGGTTCAAACCGGTGCTGGGGCACTCCAGCCCCAGTCCTGGCGCGAAACTGGACAAAGGGAAGGGGGTGTAACCACCCCCCTCCCTGGTCCCACCCATAGGAGGGACCTAGCAGGTAACCCAGCCCCCCAGATTAGTATAAGAGTGGGAGCTGAGTCCCTAGGACTTTAGATTATCCTGAAAACAGCAACTTGAACAGAAACTCTGGACCTTCGACATTCTACTACGGAAGAAGACTGAAGAATCTCCCTTGTGGCCAAGGAGTGGCCACCCTGTGCAAACAGGCACCATCAAGCGACCTGCCGTTTGCTTTGCCCAAGTTCTACGAGGAACCGACTGCAGAGCCCGACCAGCGCCTTGACTTCCAGACTTCTCCGACCCTAATCCACATCCACAGCAAAGCTGAGATCCGTGGAGGCGACGAGAGACGTGGTACCGGCTACCTGGGAAAATTGGCTACTAGCTTCCTGCGCAGCTTCTGAGGCATCCTCGAAGTTGTGCTCTGGGGATTGAGAAGCCCCAACCCCGAGCACCATCTGCACCGAAGATCAGCCTTCTACACTCCACGAGTTCTGCGTGGGGCCCTTCTGCATTTTCCTGCTCGACGCGTCTGTCCGGTTGCTTGCCCGTTGGCTAGTAACCTCTGTGACGATGAACCCTTAACTTTCCACCGCTGGTTTGGCTCCTCCAGACTGGCCCTTGCTTCCCTGTGAAAGAGAAGCACCTCAGGCCTTCCTGGTCTGCAACAGAAGCGAATCCTTCATTCTGCGTGGGTTGCGCTTGCCAACGCTTGTTGGGTCCAACCACGACATCGACGCCGCCAAAAGCAAGAGCCCTCGTGGGACAGCTCGCCTCCTGGTTCTGGTCGTCCTCGACGCCTCCTGGTACCCGTGGCTGCTGCGACAAGCTTCACCTCTTCACCTGCATCTTCACAACATCACCTGGTTCCTTCCCGGCTCCTGGCTGGTGACCTAGACTCTGTCCCCTCTGCTTGCAGGTACCTTCCTTCTTGATTCCAACCTTGGAATCCACCGGACACTCTTCACTGACTGCCTGTCAGCATCTTTTCTTCAGGCATCCATAGGAGTCGACGACGAAACCCGACGCAAGTTCACACCTATGCACCCGCAGCCCGTAGGCTAGGTAACTTCAGTACTCCGGTGCTCACAAGGGTATTGACTATCCTAGGGTCTAGTTTCCAAGTCTCTAACTCCTAGTTCCGAAGTGTCCTAAAACTCTTAATTTCTAAACATCACTATTTCTATCGACTTTAACGCATTACGCGTGAGTGTTTCCACTCTGCACCTGAATCCCGTGGGCCTCCCACTGCCTAGCAACTGGTAGGATAGTGTAGCCCCAGCGATTCCCTATGCCTAGGCCTAACCTGTGTTCGTGACAGTGGTCCTTATACCACTTACTTAGTATATGGTTTGCGTGGCCCCTAGGGCCTAACTGTATTACTTACCTGTGTGACTTATGTATGCTTAAATAAGACTGTGTTGTACTTACCTCGAATCTCATAAAGAGTGCTGAGGGTATTTTGACTAGAATAAATACATCCTATTTTTATATATATCTATTGTGGTGTCCTTTCATTTGGTATTCAAGGGATTGCAAATGGTATAACAGCTGGCTTCACATGCCATACAGAGTTTAGCCTAAGACTGCTCTTGTCCATGCTACCACTAGGATAGCTGGTCTCTAAGGTTGACTTTACAACCAATCACCATAAGGGTTGTTTGGACTGATACAAGGTGTAGACTAGAACTAGTGACATCATGTATCAGGCCAACTTCTCACACTTATGACTTTGATGAGGATCCCCTGGAAGAGAACAGTGTGCGATGGGTGAAAATCCAGAAATAAATAAGCAGTATGGTGCAAGACACCATCATAAAAGACAGAATTAGACACTGCCTACATATAAGTGAAAAAGCTGTGAGAAAGAACCTCGCAAGCTAAGCGAAGACCCTTCCCAAGTGCAACAAGGGAAGAATATCTCAACAGACAGAAATAGACTGTTATTACCATGCAGACAAAATTAGACTGTCAGTACCATGTAGAACTGTGCCATCCAGCAAGAACGGAGCACAGAGAGAACAGTCCACCGCAGGAAGGTATGAAAAGTCTGGCACTGCCCCTATAGTAATGGAGATCTGAAACAGAGGTGAACAGATCCCCAAGAAGACTACTTTAGAGGAGACCAGAACGCTGAGCCAATAGAGAAGGTGGGAAGGCAGCAGGAGAGAATAAGAAATGAAGAGGAATCTCCTGGTGAAGGTCAATCAAAAAGGCATCATTTTACAGGTAATAAACCCTTGAGAGGGAGACAACTGTATTATGGGTAACAGAAACCCCTGAGAGGTAGTGAGCTTTATTATGGCAAGTCTCAAAGAGACGCAACAATGTGAGCAACTATGAGAGAAAAAAACCTAATCCAAACTGTAAAAGGGGGGCCAACGGAGAACCCCACTTGGCAAGGTCCTCGCAGAACGGGGAGGCTGGGTGGGCGTTACCGAAGTTAAGTAACTCATACATCTGATAGAGACATGTAGCCGCAGATTCCTTAACTTAGAATAGATACCACAGCCATACCCCAAAGGGGAGGTGGGTCTGCAACAGAAAGCGCCAAGCATTTGAGCTGGCAACAGAGTGACGGACAATGGGGAAGGCTGTGGCAGAACAACCAGACAGCAACCTAAATAGCTCGAAAGAGCAAAAGATAACGGGATGCCAGACATCCCAAAAATGCCATAATGGTGCTACACCATACCTGTATAAGCAGCACCAGTTATATACCAGAACAAAAGAAAGAGAGGAAGAAGGACCACTTTCAGCGTAATGGCACACTATGTGAACCCCGACCAAAGGTTGAGAAGAAACATGAAGAGCTGCAACCAGAACCTACCAGGCTAGCCCACGGAAGGAAGGCCGGAGAGGCTACAGCCAAGAACCAAATGTCAAGAGATAGAATTAGCAACGGTCTTGAAATTGTAGGCGGAGACAAGAAACATGCCAAGCGCACACCCAGTCCCAAAAGGGGAAACAGGGGCTAACAGTTACAATCTTAAGACCGCTGATGCAGGTCACCAAAGAAACATGAGCAGAGCAAACAGCTACAGAGACCATAAGGTGGCGTAGCTAAAAGAAGCATAAGGATGCTCAACCAGGCCGCTGTAAGACCAAGGTGAGGACCAAAACACGAAATACAGAATGCATGGTGTAGATCTAGGACAATTGACATTAGAAGAGCCGTCCCGCATGTCCAGCTGATACAAAATAGCACAGCCAAAGGAAGGTGCAGCGGAGGCACCAAAGTACTAAGGCGTAGAAACGGAGAAATAATCGCAGAATGTTGGACCACACCCTCCGACTGGAATAAAAGTAACCCTTGTCCAGAAGAGAGAATCGTTCAGTAACTGAACACGAAGAAGGGAGCAGCGGAAACCCGGCGGTTCACCCCAGCAAGCGGAACGCAAAAAGGGGTCTTATTGGTAATGCCGCATGCATCACTGGAAAGGTCCCTGAAACATGGAGACTTCGGACCAGACCTTGCAGCCTCGAAGAGAGGTGAAGAGTTAGGAAGAAGAGTACCCATAGAACTTGTATATATACCGAATTACAGATATTTATATATAGCAAAAACGGGTAAACTAGCCCCGAGTATGCAACATCGTTGGAGAGGAACACATCTGGTACCGTAATGGCAGACAGAGGCTGCCGTTAAAGCGTGATGAACACCCCGAAAACCTCAGAGGGAGGAGAATGAAGCAAGATGACCAATGACGTAAAGATAACGCCAAGGCACCACATTGAGCACTGTGCAACGGCAGAGAAGAGCACCAGAGGACGCCTAGAGGCCAAAGGAACTCGTAGGCCCAGTTGACATAACAGAGCTATATAATAGCAAACAAGTACCCCACATGGAGTATGTACCCCCCTAACAACGGGGACACGTTCATAAGGGCAATCCAGTGTCATTGGAACAATCTGTGGAACTCTGCCACAGCAGGTTAACCGCCAGTTGAAAACGCATAATGCATCCAAAGGATGAGAAATGAAAGGGTAATCACCTCCGACCATGCAAAAGGAAGACCTGAGGCTTACTATCAGCCTAAAACACATAACGCATCAATAGGATGCTAAATGAAAAGGTACCACCCCAGAACAAACGCCTGAGGAGCTGAACAGCCAAGTCGGTGTGCGCATCAAACAATAAAACCCCAAAGGGTAAATCAAGAAGACTCTCCCGTATATTTTCTGGGAAGATGATATCCCGTACCCAAGCATGGCGCCGCATGGCGACCGAACCAGCCATAGCACGGCCTAAGGAATCAGCAGTATCCAAGGCGGAGCAGATCTTAATCTCAGCAAGGTCACGGCCATCCCGGAGAAGATGAAGCAGGTAAACACTAGCGTCTTCCGTGCTGCTGGAGAGCAAAGACTCTGCAGAGTCCCACAGGGCAGAGGTAGCCCGAGCCAGGACACACACTGTATTTATTGACCGTAGCGCAGCACTAGTGGAGGCAAAGATGTTCCGACCCCATGACTCAAACCATCTGTACTCCCGGGAGGGAGGAACCAATAGCCGGGGCAAGAAAGGGAAGGCAGTTTGCAAAACAAACCCCTGCACGTCGGGATGCACAAATAAGCAGACCGGATCACGTGGAGCAGGATGGTGGTGGTGCAAGACAAAACGAGCCAAAGGGTCACCAGAAGCTGACCGAACCCAGGTGGCCAAAAGGGCATCATAAAGAGAAGCTTCACAGGGCAGAAGCGGCTCCACATTCCCTGACCCATGGTGAAGGACATCAAGTACAGGGTCCACAGACAAGGGTGCAGAAGGGGGCTGAATGTTCAAAATCAGAGTGGCCAAAGAGACCACTCTGAGAAAAGCTGCACCAGCCTCAGTAGCCCTCCGAGGAGGGTATAGTAGCTCATCAGTAGGTGATGGCTGTAAGCTAACCCTCCCAAGACAGTGAGGGTGCGACCAATGCCCAACTGAAGGGAGCCCCATGGACTAATGGGGGTCCTGATGAGGCTCTTGAGGAGGCGAGGAGCCTGTCGGGTGCGGGTGCTCTTGAGGAGGTGGGGACCCTGCCGGATCCACATACTCTAAGGGAGGCACAATTATGAATACATCAGGCGTCGCCGGGCGTGAGGGCGACGCTAAACTCTCCCCGGACGCATCCGGAGAAGAGTCAACAACGCGGTGTCGATGCGGCGCCAAAACCACTTTAGTAGGCGCCGACCAAGCTTTGTCCGGCATCGACTCCATCCGCCGTCGAGTCGGCTCCGTCCGGCGCCGAATCCACGATAAGCTCCCCTTCCGAAGAAGGCGCCGGAGCCGGGGATGCAAGCCTCCGGGGCCGCAATGGCACTGACTCAGCCTCAGCCCGGACCGGCTCCAAGGAAAGAAGCGGAGGCAGAGCCCGAGAGGCAACAAGATTACATTCCGAAGAAGGAGAAGGTGGCGGAGCCAAAGGGGGGGGGGGGGCGCAAACCTTTGGTGCCGCACCAGCGCCGCCTCAACCGCAACAGGCTCCGTCTCTGGAGAAAGAAGCGGAGGCAGAGGCAGAGCCAGGGAGGCGAGTCTACGGTGCCGGAACAGCGCCGTTTCGGGCTCCAGATAGGCGGCCGCCTGCCCAGAAGGCTGAGGTGTGCACAAAGAACAAGTTACTTACCTTCGGTAACGATGTATCTGTAAGAAACATTAGTTCGTTAGATTCCTCACCTTAGAATATCCCCAGGCGTCAGGCTGGATCCGGAAAGATTTTTCGTCAGCAATACCCCTTGTGCGAGGCTAGGCGTTGTCTGCGGCTCCGCGTCTGTCGTCAGCGTCGTGCGCCGGAATGACGTCGTCGGAGTACTTAGACGCCGCCCTCACGCACTGACGTCAGTTCTTGTACATAGCTTTCCGTGCCAGGAATGCAGAGCCATGCAAGAGACCGACACTGGTGCCAAAAAATCTAGGGCCCTGAAAGGGATAGCCTTAACCCTAGATGTCGGATCGCAGAACGGGGAGGATGGGTGGGTCGGTGAGTAATCCAACTAATGTTTCTTACAGATACATCGTTACCGAAGGTAAGTAACTTGTTCATCTGAAAGAAACACGTTAGTTAGATTCCTCCCCTTAGAATAGATACCCCAGCAATACCAACCCCGGTGGTGGGTCTGCGAACCAAGATCACACCAGAAAGTCCTGGAGAACAGAACGGCCAAAGAAGCCGTCTCTCCGGACTTGGCTGTCCAGGCAATAATGCTTGGCAAACGTATGCAGCGAGGCCCACATTGCTGCACATTGCTGCCTGACAGATGTCCTGCAAGGGGACTCCTCGGCCCAGGGCAGTATTCGCCGCTGTGGCCCGGGAGATGGTTCTCTTGTGTACTGCCCGCCCCTTCTTAGCACCCACGTATCCAAAAAAGAGTTGGTCGTCCACCGAGGTGGTGGCTACCAGGAAAGCAGTCTTAAGTGTCAGAAGACGAAGGGGACAATTATGAAGAGGCTCAAAGGGAGCGCACATCAGAAATGTCAAGACTAGGTTCAAATCCCACTGAGGCATTACGAAGGGGACAGGAGGAAACATATGAGTAATGCCTTTGAAGAAACGAGAAACAACAGGAGATTTGAAAAGAGAAGGCTGATCAGGAAGCCGTTAGAAAGCGGAGATAGCCATCAGATCCAGAAGCCGCAGCACCAACCTCACCGAAACCCGGGATAGAGGCTGAAAGATGGGAATCAGAGCCTGAATATCCCGGACCCGCTGTTCTGGAGGATAAGCCCGGAACTACGCCGAGTCCAGAACCGCTCCGATGAAGAGGAGCTTCTGGGAGGGACTCAGATGCGACTTCGGCACATTGATGGAGAACCCCAGCAAATGCAGGAGGTCAGCCGTAGTCTGGAGGTGGGAGACGACTTGCTGGGGCGAGCCCGCCTTCAACAGCCAGTCGTCGAGATAGGGGAAGACTGGAACCCCTGATCTGCGTAGATGAGCTGCGACCACCGCCATCACTTTCGTGAACACCCGAGGGGCACTGGTGAGGCCAAAGGGGAGCACTGTGAACTGAAAATGCTCCTGGCCCACCGTGAACCGCAGGTAACGCCGGTGGGCCTGCAGGACGGGGATGTGGAAATAAGCGTCCTGCAAGTCGAACGCTACCATCCAGTCTCCAGGGTCTAGGGCAGCCAGAACCTGAGCTAAGGTGAGCCTCTTGAACTTCTCCTTCCGGAGGAAGGCGTTGACGCTCCTGAGGTCCAAGATAGGGTGTAGGCCCCCTTTGTCCTTCTTGGGAACCAGAAAGTAGTGGGAATAACAACCACGACCTACTTCTGGACCAGGAACGCGCTCGATGGCCCCCTTGGCAAAGAGGGCTGCAACTTCCTCCCGTAGAAGATTCAAGTGATCCCCCGACATGCGGTGGCACTGCGGTGGCATGACTGGAGGGGTCGTCTTGAAGGGGAGGGAGTAGCTCCTTCGGACGATTTGCAGCACCCACCTGTCCGACGTGATGGAACACCGGTGGAGCAGGTCATGGCGAACTCTGCCTCCAACTGGTGTGGAATGGACCTGAAAGCACGGACTAGGAGGGCTTTGAGGCGGATGCTGCCGGGGTTGATGTGGACTGACCGGCACGTTGACCCCTGGTACCGCCTCTGCGGAATCCACGACCGCGTGCAGGTTGGTTCTGCGGCCGGTGGCTAGGCGGACGTGAGGGGGCGCCCCTTCCTTGGCCACGAAAGGGACGAAAAGTGGAAGTTTGCGGTCGTGGCCCCGAGAGGCCCAAGGACTTGGCCGTAGCCCGGGAGTCCTTGAAGCACACTATCCGCCTTTTCGCCAAAAAGGCGAGTGCCATCAAAGGGCATATCCATGAGGGTGCTCTGGACATCCTCTGAGAAAGACGTGGACCGTAGCCAGGCGTGGCGGCGGAGCGCCACCGTGGTTGACATCGCCCTACCCAGCGAGTCCGTAGTGTCTAGTCCACATCGAATAGCATGTCGCGCTGCATCCCGCCCGTCGGCAAGAGCCTGGCCGAGCCACGTCTGGGCCTCCTCCGGACACTGGCGCAGCACGTCCTGCACCGTATCCCACAGAGAGTGAAAATAACGGTCCAAGAGGCAAGCAGTGTTCAAGGACCGCAGTCCCAAACTAAGGGAAGAGAACAGCTTCTTACCGAACTGTTCCAGCCTCTTGGATTCCCGATCCGAGGGAGCAGACAGGAAGGAGGATTGGGAAGTAGAGGCCTGGATAACCAGGCTCTCGGGCGTGGGGTGTTGGGACAGAAAACTGGGGTTGCCCGGAGCAGGGCGGTGGCACCGGGCCACGTTCCGATCCACAGGAGGTACTGTGGAGGGCTTGGACCAGGTGCCCTTCAGAACGTCCACTAGTCCCTAATTGAACTGCAGCAGAGGCTCCGAGGAGCTTGCTGACGGTTGAAGCACTTCAGTGAGGAGGTTAGTCCTCACGGCCACAGCAGGCAGCTCAAGCCCAAGGGCTTCGGCCGCCTTGTGCAGCACCACGGAAAATGCAGCACCTTCCTCCGAAGCCACAGTCAGAGGAGAGATGAAACCAGTGTCCGTGGAGGTGTCCAGACCACTGGCATCCCCCAGCTCATCTGCCCAGTCCTGAGATAAGTTGGCCTGCATGGCCAGAGTGTCCTCAGACCCCTCCCAGTCGCCCCCGTCATCCGATTCCTGATAAACAGGGGGAATAATCGGAGCCGGACGGTAGATGAAATTTCCATCCATCGGCGTCGGCTGCGGCACCGGACGGCGCAGCACCGGGCCCTGACCGGGGCTGAACCGGGGAACGGCGACGTCCGGAGATGGTGCTGGGGGTGGAACCGGTGTCGGCGCCGGCGGAGGAGGCGTCGTGAGGTAGACCGGCACCGACTGAGATCCAGGCCTGGATCCCACGGGGACCTGCGGCGTCGGGACCGAAGTCGACAACAGCGCCGGGGCCAGAGCCGCCGGCTCGCTAGGCCGCCCAGTCGCGCCCACGGGGCCCAAAGGCGCGCCGGCAGGCGTCAACGGCGGAGCCAGGCCCCTCATGGCCGCGAGGAAGGCACTGATCTCCGCCGGAGTCGAGTCAGTCCCAGGGACCGGTGGGTATGGGGACGGACGCGGCTCCGGCGGAGCCGCGGGGGTGGTACCACCCGGACCCTCGACCGAGTCACGTGACCGGCAAGGGGAGTCGAAAGAGCGGTGTCGTCTCTTTGACTTCTTACCATGCTTCGACTTACCCGAACTTGGAACCCGAAGAGCGGTAATGGTGGCTGCGGCTCCGCGACCGGTCCTTCGACCTCCTCCTGGACCGGGACCTTGAATGGCGCGGAGCCGAGTGTCGGAGCTCGAGAAGCTTGCGGGACTGCTCCCGCCTAGCCTTCGAGGTCAAGGCCTGGCAGTCGAGGCACGACTCCGCATCGTGGTCGGCCCCCAGGCAGTAAAGGCACCGGGGGTGGTGGTCCTTCACCGACATCAGTCGGTGACAGGAGTCACAGGCTTTAAACCCAGGCCTCCTACCGGCACCAGTTCGAGTCGAGTAGACAAAAAGAGTCCAAAAAGTTTTAGTCAAAAAGTGACTAAAGGGGTAAGCTCTTCCCGGATCAGCGCTGTCTGCGCGGAAAAAAGAAGAACTGACGTCAGCGCGCGAGGGTGGCGTCTAACTACTCCAACGACGTCATTCCGGCGCACGATGACGGACGCGGAGCCACAGACGACACCTAGCGACGCGCAAGGGGTATTGCTGACGAAAAATCTTTCCGGATCCAGCCTGACGCCTGGGGATATTCTAAGGTGAGGAATCTAACTAAAGTGTTTCTTTCAGATGCGAGGCTTTGAGCACCAGCAACCACCTGTGACGCCACAGGGAGCCCCACGGGACAATGCGTTGCGGCAGGGGTACAATGGGCCGTAGAAGGGGACCTAGCCGGGCCGCACCCTGACTATGCCATATGGATCGTTTAGGGGACCCAGCCGGGCCGTGCCCTGACGATACCACATCTCCGACATCCCTGGAGAGCACAGGCTCATTTGATGCCGGGGGCGAACCCACCGGCGAGTTCGTCGGGGAACCCACAGGTAGCGGAGGCCCCAAGGACGCCCCAGGGAGGGGAGAGGACCCAAGGGAGGCCTGCAAAGCCGTGGCATAAGCCTCCATTTGGGCCCGAGTCGCCCTTGTACCCAGATAGGGCGGATAGAGGGGGGTGGGGGCGACAGACGGGGGGGGCACATCCGGAATATTCCGGGAACCAGTGTCCCTGACAACAGAAAAAAGGGAGGTCGAGGACCTCAGCGACCTGCGCCGCAACTTACCAAGAAATGATGAACGGTGGCTTCGGGCCCCAGAGGGCAATCGATGGCAAAACTGCGTTGAAGAGGTCGTGGGACGAGACGACTCTAACCAGGATAGTCGTGCCGAAAGAAGATTTATCCGGTGCTCCCGCAGGGACTTCGGCTCAAGGTGTTGGTAGTCCGTGGAGTCGTGGTGCTCGCCCAGACACCACATGCAAATAAGATGCGGGTCTGTCACAGAGATTTGCCGAGAACAGGAAGTACAGGATTTAAAGCCAGAGGGCATCGCACACTGTTCCCGACGCGAAGCGTCGAAAAAGGGCCAGAAAACAAGCCAGAGAAACCGCAGGCCTCAAAACATGCCAGAGGAACCGCACACTCCGGATCCCCTTTGCACGCGGAAAAGAAGGAAAACTGACGTCAGTGCGCCGGTAGGGACTTAAACGACCTTTTGGACGTCACGTACGTGGACGACGTCAGGGCGGGGTCGTGTGGCGCCGTCCCCCGACACACAGAGGTGCTGCTGCAAAAATGTTTTCCGGATCCAGTCTGACGCCTGGGGATATTCTAAGTTAAGGAATCTGCGGCTAGATGTCTCAGATAAAATGTGTATCTGCTCTTTTTTGGTAGTTTGGTGACTTTAAGAAAAAAAAACAACTTGGAGGCTAATCTCAGATTCCAGAATCATATTGTTAAGAAATGTATCTAGTGCTCTGCACCCACTTAAATACCTGGAGAGAATATCCATTGAAACAGCCTGGTTATCAGCAAAGCCAGTCCTCCTTGCGATTTATGAAGTTGTAGAACCTCTAGCTTTACCCTGGATGATTTTTTTATTCCAGATAAAGCTTCCGAAACCCGTGACTAGTTCCTGGAAAAGACCGGTAGAAATTTTTATAGGAATATTAGAAAAAAGAAATATTATCAATGGTAGCACCAACATTGTGATCATAGAGAGACGTCCTATCATTGTCAAGGGGAGCGGTGACCAGCTATCAAGCATTCCCTTCATCTTTCACAAAGTTCTTTCATAGTTGAGCTGAAAAAATTATTTGTGACTAATATCCCCAAGTATCTTATTGGGAACTGTATCCTTGTTTGAGGTTGTAGTAAAGTCGGGAGGTCGGCAGCTGTTATGTGACAAACCAATAATTACGTCTTAGCAGGATTAATTTTATATCCACATAGTTACGTAAAGTCCATTATCGTAGGCATTGGACGGCTGATGTTGATCTGATCAGACTGGAGATACAAGATAATATAATCTGCAAAACTGTAATTGTCTGAATCATTGCAAAAAACAGACTGCGTGAAGTATGGGCCCTACAACGTGGGAAGTGCAAGGTATCAGAATCTGAAGGGCTGCAGGTCAGCTGCGTTCCAGTGAGATCAGCGCACCATCTCGGCCGAGGTGAATCTAGAGCAGAATTGGAAAACACAATGGATTGCAAATATTTATCCAGCGTCAGTGGCATAGGCTTCAATGTGAAGGGAAACAGCTCAGTGAGTGCCAATGAGACCGCAGATGGCACTGGAGCAAGTGCTGAACCCGGGAGTGGGTCTGAGGGACACAAATGGCGAAAAAGGTGAACTAGCTAGTGGAAGTCTGACTGGAGGCACATGTGGATCCTTGGTGCCCAAAGGCACTCAAGAGGAAACCGGTAAAGTGCGCAAAAATGTGCAACATGGTAACCCTCAAGACCTCTATTTGCTGCGACATTGCCAACAGACCCAGAAATTCAGGGCACAGCAGGTCTAGCCATGGGATCAGCTTGGATGCAGATCGGGAGCGAGACCAGGTGTACACAGACACCATCACGCCTTTGCTGGAATTCGACAGTGGTGAGAAGGGGCTGATTCCAGTTTAGATGGTTTGTTTGTTCTTGGACTTACCCAAAGACTTTGACCACGATAAGGATCTGCAACAGGAACGGGACAATGCTTTCGATCTCAACCAGTCATGGAGTGTTTTCTATGTTTGGCGTCATGAAACTTCAGCTTGCGGTCCCATATTGCCTTCCGATTCATCTAGGTGCAATCGTGGCAGACCCTGGAGTTATGCTCTGTCCCCAGGCACCATAGATACTGCATGATGGTCTGTCACATACATCTGTTTGCAACAATCTCTGTACAGCTTGAACACTCATTTTAGGAGACGTTTTCCCATGTACACTGAAAAAAGTTTTGCCTAAAAGTTTTGAAACAAGTCTTGAACAGACTAAGGAGTAGGAAGGAAGAAAGGAACCAACTTCAGTGCATATGGATGGCGCTACCATGTGGTTCCGCTTGTAACTTCTGCCATGTAACAAAACTGGCCCAGAGCCACACGACACCACCTACTGGCATGCAGAAGTACTGCTTTTAAGTTTCTGAATCCAGACTGACGCCTTGGCAATAGTCAATCTGTGGTTAGAAGTATCTATCAGAAAGTAACATTGATGGGCTGCTGATAGTTCAATTGTAAAGGCTTGAGTTTTGTTGACCACCCTAGTTGAGGTAATAGTGAATGTCAGTCCTATTTTCTATAACAGGCATTAAAGCCAAGCCTTAAAGATCGGCTTAAAAGTGCCCATCATTAAGTGGGATAGTATTGTTTTTCACTACCTTTTTTTTAGTAGATTTCTTGAAGTAGTGAATTACCTGAAGAGAACTCTCAAGAAATCTTTACTAAATGTTTGAAAACATAATGATGAATGGTTCGGAAATGGACAGTACCTTGATATGGCAGCAACTGGGACTTAAACCAATGCATGCTAAAGCCAGTAGTTGCCTATTCCATAAGGTAATACTGGAAAGAGGGTGCAGACTTTTTGCTGAGCACCAAAGACAAAACATTTCCACTTGGCTTATTACAGTCTGATTGTTGAAAGTGCCCTGCCTGACCTACAATGTTCATATAGTCTGTTGGGATTTCAAAGTGTGGAAACCCGATGAATTCGAGAGAGGGATTATTCGCTTTAAAGATCAAGGATTGTAATGCAGGACTTGTCTGGGGTACCTGGAGAGGAGATATAACTGCCCCCGATGGAAAGAGTGATCCTTCTGCTGGATAAAGTAGGATCACCCAACATGGATCTTGATTCAGTTCTCCAATGATCCTTGGGTTTTAACCACATGTTCCTGACCAGTCAACCAAAAAATGCATTCCCCTATGATCGTTATTCTTTTTCCAGTTTCCTCAGTTGATGTTAGAGTGGGCAGTGTTTGATGGAACCAGAGGGTATGGCCCGATTCCACTACTAAATTACCCAGTAACTGGTAGCATTTAAAAAAAAGAAAACAATCTTAGACCAAGTCGGAGGTTCTCACGCTCGCAGACTAGCATTTCAGGGAAGCCTTCAGCATGCATTAAAGTCTCTTGGTTGCCAGATTGTGTGGTACCTCATTTTCTTGGTGGCTGAACGGAGCAAGATTGCAAATGATTGTGTCTTCATTAATAGCCCTGTTCTTAAAACTTCTGTCAGTATAGATAATAATGTATGTTTTAAATGGCATAGTATGAGGACCAACCTCTGTAGGACAGGGTTTCTTTAAAGCCACAAAAAGAAGGTGGATGTCTTTCACTGCGGACATCGGGGCAGACCACAAGCCCCAGGGAGCAACGTGGCAGGGAGCCACAGAAAGCCGTCACCGTCCGTGCCCGGAGGCGCTTGTTGAAATTTACCCATGGTATCCCGCAGCACGGGAGTCTTTCACTGCAGACATCGGGGGCAGACCACAAGCCCCAGGGAGAAATGCGTCAGGAAGCCATAGTGAGCCGACACGTCCGCAGTCGGAGGCGCTTTTTGGAATTTACCCATGGGCTCCCGCAGCGTGGGAGTCCTTCACTGCAGACATTGAGGGCAGAAAACAATCCCCAGGGAGCAATCTGCCAGGATGCCGCCACCATCACAATCCACACCCGGAGGCGCTTTTTGAAATTTACCCTTGGGCTTCCGTAGTGTGGGAGTCCTTCACTGCGGACAATGGGGGCAGACCACAAGCCACACATAACAACGCAGCAGGGAGCCGCAAAGGGACACCACCGTCACCGTACGTGCCCAGAGGCGCTTGTTGAAATTTACCCATGGGCTCCCGCAGCGTGAGAGTCCTTCACTGCAGACATTGGGCGCATACCACAAGCCCCAGGGAAAAACGTGGCAGGGAGAGAGGACTAGCTGGATAGAGCCATAGGTTACTGATCAACTTTGGCTTACCCACCAAACATACCTGTTCTTCCCTTGACCATAGGTTACTGATCAACCTTGGCCCACTCACCACGAATAACAGAGCCCACAAGGCCCACACTACTCAATTCTCAGCCTGAAGCTTTCTCGCTGAAACTGGTGCCCACCATCCCCCTACCTTGGTCCTGATGAAGACCCCCCTTTCAAGGCACGAAGTCGGCTGGTTCATATAGGGGTCGAAACGTCAACATCTTTTCATTTTTTTGCGTCAAACTTAGATGACAGAGAATATATATCTGCATCTTTCTCATTCTGTTATGATTTATCATTCACGTATATGCCAGACATCTGGTAGGATAGGTCGTCATCACTGATTGTTGATGTATATATGCACACTACCTTCCCTTTGCACATCACCTGCACTTATCCCTTCTATGCACTTGTCACTTCACATTGTGTGCACCTGCTTCTCATAAATGAATAAATGTGAAATAGATTATATTCTATAGATTTGATTAATTTCAATCCCTGTGATATAATTAAATTATAACCATTGTTGGAATGACTTAAGTGGTGTTGTCATACTTTGTCTACTTAGATAATCTGTTGCTCCTCTATGTATTGTGAATGCTCTCCACTGTGACACTATCTTATGAACCCATGGGAGCAACCTGGCAGGATGCCGCCACCATCACAAACCACGCCCGGAGGCACTTTTTGAAATTTACCCTTGGGCTTCCATGGTGTGCGAGTCCTTCACTGCGGACAATGGGGGCAGACCACAAGCCCCAGGGAGCAACGCGGCAGGGAACCGCAAAGGGCCACCACCGTCACCGTACATGCCCGGAGGCGCTTGTTGAAATTTACCCATGGGCGCCCGCAGCACGAGAGCCCTTCACTGCAGACATCGGATGCATATCACAAGCCCCAGGGAAAAACGTGGCAAGGAGCCGCAGAAAGCCGTCACAGCCCGTGCCCGGGGGCGCTTGTTTAAATTTACCCATGGGCTCCCACAGCGCGGGAGTCCTTCACTGCAGACATCGGGGGCAGACGACAAGCCCCAGGGAGCAACACGGCAGGGAGCCACAGAAGCCCCAGGGAAAAACGTGGCAAGGAGCCGCAGAAGGCCGTCACCGTCCGTGCCCCGAGGCACTTGTTGAAATTTAGCCGTGGGCTCCTGTGGCGTGGGTTGTGCCCGGGTGCGTGCCCAGGCGAAGACCGGGCCAAAACCGAAACCAGTCATCGACCGGAGGAGGCCGGGTTGGGCCACTCTCTTTCACATCAAGATTACGCAACTGTCACACGTAAGCTTGGTTTTTAAATAGTTCTTTTTTTAAAACATTATTTTCTTTTCCTCTCTCTTTGGGACTCATTGGCTATCCCGCTGTTTTAAATCCTCACCTTTTCATGTATGAGCAAACGCAAGGGAGGTGATTCGGCAAAAAGTTAAACTTATGATAAAAAACCATAGAGACCAGGGAAAGCCAAACCTAAGCCCCATCTATCAGACTCGAATAAAGGGGCTGATATTGACATCCTAATAGAGGAAGTGGAGTTGCTTTTGACCACTAGTGAGAATAAAGGGAAGGGTAAAGCACCAAAAGTTCCAGCCATGTTTAAAAGGTCCAAAGCTTCATAGCCCCTTGAAGTGTGCGTTTAGACCCCTGTGACAAGTGCAGTATCCTCTGTCCACCTGGATCCTACCGAGCAAGTTCCCCCTAGTTTCAGTGAATCTTGTTGTCATGCAATGGCCGGTACGGCCCTGTGTCCTTTATATCCTAAAATAAATATTGTTCCCAATGTGCCTTGTTAGAATCGCTTCGATCCATTATATTCAATTGGTCCAAATGAAGAAATTCTGACACAAAGTTCCTGTACTTGAAAGTAATTCAGTTCAGTTCACTGAAACGGTACATAAAGCCCATGGGGGAACAATTAGCATTGAATCACTGAACTGTAAATTGGACCATCTTAAAAGTCTGATATTTTTCCTTGTCCGTCCAGGTTACTAGCTTGTTAGCTAAAACCTGCAACTGTTGGCAGGACCTTACATGCAATAAAGGTACTTATGAGCCTCCTTTAAAAGACCAACAAGGCACCATCTCAAATTCTGCAACTAGTGAGGATTTAATCTCGGCTTCAAGCCCAGTAAACATTAAAATAACAATAAAACACATTTAGATAAAATGGATGATTCTGAAAGCAAGCTCTCATAGATCCTACACACAGCATATGCAAAACCATTCGAACTATTCAGCTATCAAGGAAGCACCTGCAGATACTCCATTGGTTCGAAGTAATTGCTAAAGTGATAGGCACTTATATTCAGTAGATAATACTGGACCTCTTACTTCTCTTCCACCAAGAAGCCATGCTACAAAATGCTATTTTAACTCGTCCCAAGAGTCTTTAGTTACTTCTACAAGACAATCATTTTATATGGTTCAGGTCACAAAACTGAAACCAGAATCCTTCGAGGACATAGAAGCCTTAATTAACAAAGTGACCCACTGATTTAGGGTGGAGCGAAACGGTCTTCCAGTGGTTAGATCAGACATAGTGCATGCTTTGAGATTCTTGTTTAATCAATCGTAATACGATTACATACAAGTTGTGTTGTGTTCAAACTATATGGCTGAAAATCTTATAAATTTTGAATTGCGTATTTGCCATCTTACTGGGGTCAAATCGCAGGGAATAAGGCTGAAAGCATCTCCTCTGTCTATGGTGAGAACAAGAGGGCCTGTTAGGAATGTGTCTAATCCCCCTCATTGTGATATCAAAACCCCCTTTCTGTTGTTACATCTAATCTTGATCGACTAACAAACAAATCTCAATTGAATCCCTGCTTGTTCAACAAGAACATATTTTGCAAAGTACCTAATGTAAATCCTAAGGTGATAAAAAGTGGTAATTGCTTTCTATCTGTGAACAAGGATGTGAGAAGTTGGCCTGATGTATGATGTCACTAGTTCTAGTGTACACCTTATATCAGTCCAAACAACCCTTATGGTGATTGGTTGTAAAGTCAACCTTATAGACCAGCTATCCTAGTGGTAGCATGGACAAGAGCAGTCTTAGGCTAAACTCTGAATGGCATGTGAAGCCAGCTGTAATACCATATATAATCCCTTGAATACCAAATGAAAGGACACCAGAACAGATATATATATAAAATAAAGTGTATTTATTCTAGTCAAACCCTCAGCACTCTTTATGAGATTCGAGGTAAGTACAACACAGTCTTATCTTATTCAAGCATACATTAAGTCACACAGGTAAGTAATACGGTTAGGCCCTAGGGGCAACGCAAACCATATACTAAGTAAGTGGTATAAGGACCACTGCCACGAACACAGGATAGACCTAGGCCTAGGGAATCGCTGGGGCTACACTATACTACCAACAGTTAGGAAGTGGGAGGCCCGCGGGATTCAGGTGCAGAGTGGAAACACTCACGCGTAATGCGTAAAAGTCGATAGAATCACTAGCAGTTAGAAATAAGCAGTTTTAGGACACTTCTGGTATAGCTAGAAAGTCGAGACTCGGAAACTAGACACTAGGATAGTCAATACCCTTGTGAGCACCGAAGTACCCAAGATATCTAGCACACGGGCTGCGGGTGCATAGGTGTGAACTTGCGTCGGGTTTCGTCGTGGACTTCTATGGATGCCTGAAGGAAAGTTGCTGACAGGCAGTCAGTGAAGAGTGTCCGGTGGATCCCAAGGCTGGGATCAAGAAGGAAGGATACCTGCAAGCAGAAGAGACAGAGTCAGGGTCACTAGCCAGTGACCACGTGGGACCAGGAAGGAACCAGGCGATGTCGGGAGATTGCAGGTGAAGAGGTGAAGCTTGTCGCAGCAACCACGGGTACCAGGAGACGTCGAGGACGACCAGGACCAGGAGGCGAGCTGTCCCACGAAGGATCTTGCTGTCGGCGGCGCCGAAGTCGAACTAGGACTCACCAAGCCTTGGCAAGCGGAACCCACGAAGAATGGAGGACTTGCTTCTGGTGCAGACCAGGAAGGTCTGGGGCGCTTCTCTTTTGCAGAGGAGCAGGAGCCAGTCTGGAGGAGCCAAACCAGCAGTGGAAATTCAAAGGAGTGTCGTCGCAAAGGCCGATAGCCAACGGGCAAGCAACCGGACAGACGCGGCAAGCAGGAAAATGCAGAAGGGCCCCACGCAGGACTCGTGGAGTGTGGGGGGCTGATCTTCGGTGCAGATGGTGCTTGGGGTTGGGGCTTCTCAATCCCCGGTGCACAACTTCGAGGGTGCCTCAGAAGCTGCGCTAAAAGATACTCGTCACTTTTGCCAGGTAGCCGGTCCCACGTCTCACGTCGCTTCCACGGATCTCAGCTCGGCTGTGGATGTGGATCAGGGTCGGAGAAGTCTGGAAGTCAAGGCTCTGGTCGGGCTCTGCAGTCAGTCCCTCGTAGAACTTCAGCAAAGCAAAGGGTAAGTCTCTTGATGGTGCCCGTTTGCACAGGGTAGCCACTCCTTGGCCACAAGGGAGATTCTTCAGTCTTCTTCTTTCGTTGAATGTCGAAGGTCCAGAGTTTCTGTTCAAGTTGCAGGTTCAGGATAATCTAATCTCCTGGGGCCCAGCTACCACTCTTATACTAATCTGGGGGGCTGGGTTGCCTGCTAGGTCACGCCTTATGGGTAGGACCTGGGAGGGGGGTGGTTACACCCCCTTCCCTTTGTCCAGTTTCGCGCCAGGACTGGGGCTGGTGTGCCCCAGCTCCGGTTTAAACTGGACTATACATGGGACACCTTGTGTGCCCCAGGCAGTGTCTCGTTTCTTTCATCCCTCCCTGCCCCAATACACTAAGGCCTGTCTGGGCTGGTGCTCGCACCTCCCAAGGCAGGAAACCTATTGTCCAAGCCTCCCTTGCCGGGATCACTCCCAGCAGCAGGAGGTCAGACTCGTGTCTGTGGCAGCAGCATCCATTTTGTGATGCTGGGGCTCTGGTTAACTTTAACCGGGTAAGTACGTTTCAACATGTCTTCTCCCTCTAGAAGGGGGGGGGGGATAATATCCTCATCCCCAGAAATGGGATGGGGGTATTATTATAAAGTGTTAGACACCTTACACGACATGTTATGATAAAGCCAAACCATAGTTACCATAACCGTTTAAGATTATAAGGCACTTTAAGAGTATATGGTAGGCTATATCATAGAACAGCTATAAGGACATGGTTCCGAAAGCTGCAGACAGGCTCAGCTCATGCTAGAGCACCATCACATGTTACCAAGCACTCTGCCTCCAGGATTGTTAAGGCCTGCCATAGGAGTGGCTGATAGGTACACATGTGTCTATATATAAGATACGTATAGGAATACTACACCTAAGCAAGGGGTGATTACACAACCTTGCCCCAGCTGAGCGATCAGCCAGTTGTGTCATAATGGAAGGCCAGGCCAGGGGTGGCATAATACATGCTGCAGCCCCTGGTAGGCCTAGGGTACACCGATGCCCTGGGTACCTAAGGTACACTGTACAGGGGCAAATAAGGTGATCCTATCCAAATGGGTTATGCACCTAAAGTGCATAGTATTAATTTAGAGAGAGAACAGCAGGGCTGTGGGTCTGATTAGCAGGCCCACAGCCACATCTAAGTCGAAAACCAGTAAAGCAAAAAGTGGGGGTGAACATAGAAAGCAGACCCTACTCTCCTACACAACCCCCCCCCCCCCCCAAACTTAGGGACATTAAACTAACCTTGACCAGTTGAGTCTTCATGTTCTAAGTGGAAATATCTGGAGAGTCCATCTGCATTGGCATGGTCAGTCCCAGGTCTATGTTCCACTGTGAAGTCAATCCCCTGTAGGGAAATGGACCACCTAAGAAGTTTGGGATTTTCACCCTTCATCTGATTTAGCCACAAGAGGGGCTTATGGTCTGTCTGAATCTTGAAGTGAGTGCCAAACAAGTATGGCCTCAGCTTCTTCAGGGCCCAAACCACAGCAAAGGCCTCCCTCTCAATAGCTGACCAACGTTTCTCTCTAGGGGTCAGCCTTCTACTTATAAAAGCAATGGGCTGGTCTTGACCATCTATATTAAGTTGTGAAAGAACAGCTCCCACACCCAACTCAGAAGCATCTGTCTGGACAATAAACTATTTGGAGTAGTCTGGACTTTTCAGAATAGGTGCACTGCACATGGCCTGCTTCAGGTCATCAAATGCTTTTTGACAGCTTACTGTCCACTGAACTTTCTTTGGCATTTTCTTGGAGGTCAAGTCATTAAGTGGTGTCACAATGGACCCATAGTTCTTAACAAACTTTCTGTAGTACCCAGTCAGGCCCAAGAAAGCTCTGACCTGAGTCTGGGTAGTTGGAGGAGTCCAGTCCTTTATGGTCTGGATCTTGCTCTCCAGTGGTTGAACCTGACCCCCACCAACTAGGTGGCCCAGGTACACAACCTTGCTCTGCCCTATCTGGCACTTAGTGGCCTTGATAGTGAGGCCTGCCTTTTGCAGGGACTCAAACATTCCTCAGGTGGACCAGGTGATCCTCCCAGGTGGAGCTAAAGACAGCAATATCATCAAGATAAGCTGCACAATAATCATCCAACCCAGTAAGGACTTGATTCACCAACCTTTGGAAAGTGGCAGGTGCATTCTTCAAACCAAAGGGCATTACCACAAATTGATAATGTCCTCCTGGGGTCGAGAAAGCAGTTTTGGCCTTTGCATTCTCAGCTAGTCTGATTTGCCAGTAGCCTGCTGTCAGGTCAAATGTGCTCAAAAACTTAGCAGCTGCCAGTCTGTCAATGAGCTCATCTGCCCTAGGTATTGGGTGGGCATCTGTCCTAGTGACAGCATTGAGACCTCTGTAATCCACGCAAAACCTCATCTCTCTCTTACCATCTTGGGTGTGAGGTTTTGGCACAAGAACTACAGGACTAGCCCAAGGGCTCTCTGAAGGTTCAATGACTCCCAGCTCCAACATCTTTTGTACCTCAACTTTTATGCAGTCCCTGACATGGTCAGGTTGCCTGTAGATTTTACTCTTCACAGGCAGACTGTCACCAGTGTCCACCTCATGGGTGCACCAGTTTGTCTGACTTGGGATCAGAGAGAACATATGTCTGTAGGATTGCAGAACTTGTCTGCAGTCCTGTTGCTGATGGACAGTGAGGCTGTCAGAAAAGACCACACCATCAACTGAGCCATCATCAGGGTTCTGAGTCAACAGGTCTGGGAGAGGGTCACTCTCTTCCTCCTGCCCCTCATCTGTAGCCATGAGTAAGCCCATGTCTGCCCTGTCAACATATGCCTTCAATCTGTTGACATGAAGCACCCTGTGGGGGCTTCTGGGAGTCTCAAGGTCCACCAAGTAGGTGACTTCTCCCTTTTTCTCAACAATAGTGTGGGGTCCAGACCATTTGTCTTGGAGTGCTGCTGGGGCCACTGGCTCCAACACCCACACTTTCTGCCCTGGCTGGTAAACAGTCAGCACAGCCTTTTGGTCATGCCAAGCTTTTTGGAGTTCTTGGCTTGCCTCAAGGTTTTTAGAAGCCTTCTTCATATACTCTGCCATCCTGGAGCGGAGACCAAGTACATAATCCACTATATCAACTTTGGGTTGTCTGAGAGGTCTCTCCCATCCTTCCCTTACTAAACATAGGGGTCCTCTTACAGGATGCCCAAACAAAAGCTCAAAAGGGCTGTAGCCAACCCCCTTTTGTGGGACCTCTCTGTAAGCAAACAGAAGGCAGGGTAAAAGGATGTCCCATCTTCGCCTAAGCTTGTCTGGTAAACCTTTTATCATTCCCTTTAGGGTCTTGTTGAATCTCTCAACAAGCCCATTGCACTGTGGGTGATAGGGTGTGGTGAACTTGTAGTTCACACCACACTCCTTCCACATTGCAGTCAAATATCCTGACATGAAGTTGGCACCTCTGTCAGAAATGACCTCCTTTGGAAAGCCCACTCTGGAGAATACTCCAAGTAGGGCCCTTGCCACAACAGGAGCTGTTGTGGTCCTCAGGGGAATAGCTTCTGGATACCTGGTGGCATGGTCCACTATCACCAGTATGAATCTGTGCCCAGACGCTGTTTGTGGGTCCATTGGTCCTACAATATCTATGCCCACTCTTTCAAAGGGAACCCCCACCACAGGTAGTGGTATGAGGGGGGCCTTTGTGGTGCCACCTGATTTGCCACTGGCTTGCAAGTGACACAGGAGCGACAAAACTCCTTAGTATCTTCTGACATATGGGGCTAGTGAAAGTGAGGGACAAGCCTGTCCCAAGTCTTGTTCTGGCCTAAGTGTCCTGCAAGGAGAATATCATGGGCCAAGGTAAGAAGGAAGCCTCTGAACTTCAGTGGTATGACCAACCTCCTGGATGCACCAGGCTTGGGGTCTCTAGCCTCTGAATACAGCAGCCCTTAATCCCAATACACTCTATGGGTACCTTGAGCATTCCCTGCAGCCTCAGCAGCAGCCTGCTGTCTGAGGGGTTCAAGAGAGGGGCAGTCTAATTGTGCTTGCCTCAGATCTGCCCTTGAAGGTCCCCCTGTCCCAAGAAACTCAACCTGATCAGGTTCAAGTTCTTCTAGGACAGTTCCTTCAGGGCTCTCAGAATCATCGTCCTGGGAGGGCTGATCCACCACCTGAGGCACAAGAGCAGCCTTAACCCTACTGCTCTTTCTCTTGGGTTGTGACTGGTCCATAGTTTCAGGATCCAGCACTTGTTCAGTGTTGCACTTTTTGGCCTGTGACCTGGTCACAGCAAGGACATGTGCATCTATCCCCAGCATTTCTGCATGGGTCCTATACTCCACTTCAGACCAAACTGAAGTTTCAAGATCATTGCCCAGTAAACACTCTACAGGAAGGTCTGAACTAACAACAACGTTCTTGAGGCCAGTTACCCCTCCCCAGGAGAAGTTAACAATAGCCACACTATGGGAGGTAGTGGCATTGCTAGCGTTGGTCACTAGGTAATTCTCACCTAGTATGATCTGTCCAGGGTCCACAAAAGCAGGTGTCACCATTGTCTATATGTAAGTTAGGTATAGGAATACTACACCTAAGCACGGAGTGATTACACAACCTTGCCCCAGCTGAGTGATCAGCCAGTTGTGTCATAATGGAAGCCCAGGCCAGGGGTGGCATAATACATGCTGCAGCCCCTGGTAGGCCTAGGGTACACCTATGCCCTGGGTACCTAAGGTACACTGTACAGGGGCCAATAAGGTGATCCTATCCAAATGGGTTATGCACCTAAAGTACATAGTATCAATTTAGAGAGAGAACAGCAGGGCTGTGGGTCAGGCCCACAGCCACATCTAAGTCGAAAACCAGTAAAGCAAAAGCAAAAAGTGGGGGTGAACATAGAAAGCAGACCCTACTCTCCTACACTTACGATTCCTCAGCAGCAGCAGCTGGGGCAGGGACACACAGGCAGAGCTGTGCGGAGGGGGAGCGACCTACCTGGTGGGTCGCTCAAATGTATGTGGTTTGAAGTAGAAATGTGTCGGTTGGATTAGACTTTTTAGCTGTGGTATTGAATGGCGTGGAATTGTGTGGTGCACAGTGGATTTGTATAGTGGAATTATGTGGCATGGTGTGCAGTGGAATCATGTGGGTAGTACTTATGTGGTTTTAAGTGTACAGGAACTATGTGGAATGTATTGTGTGTTATGGAGTGTAATCATCTGGAATAGTATGCTGTGGAGTGGTATGTAGTGGAGTTTAATTATGTGGTGTGCTGTTTAATTCTGTGGTGTGGATAGGATGTATGTGGTGATGTGTAATTGTGTTGTTGAGTTTAATTATGTCGTCAGATGTCGAATTATGTTGTGTGGTTTGGAAATGTGTGGAGTTAAATTGTGAGGCATGGAAAGGAGTGGAAAAGCTTTGCCTTTTTGGTGATGAAAAAAACAAATAGGCAGGAGCTAAGCTCCAGATCACGATCTTTGGGTGTTAAAAAAAGAACTAGTCTGATAGCTCTAGGAAGAAGTGCTGGGCACACATGGCGGTAATCTTAATGTTTTAATCTTTTTTGAAAATTAAATCCTACACAAATCACACACACTTAACCAGCCCAGATTAAAAAACAAATAACACACCAGTACAAAACTCCACATCTGCATTTCCTGCATCCTGCTGTGAATTCCACATCTTCTATTTCACCAACATTGTGTCCATGCCTGCCACAGTGATTTTGTTATGCAGTCAGAATGTTAGTACTTAACTTCTATTTCAGACCTCTGTGGCCTAATTTCCTAAAATCAGTGCAAAAACGTTATTTATGTGAAACAGAAAACCTCTGACAAAGGAGAAAATGTAGATAGAGGGTATATTTTTAACTCCATTCTTAATTGTGAAGGAGGGGAGGCTTATGTTACAGTAATCAAAACCGCATACCTTGACCTTTGTTCGATTGGGACGGGTCCACCTCTTTATTTGCCTCTTTCATCCTGCATGGTTAGCACTAGAAATCTGTACCTCCGGCTAACACCGCCAAAGTTCAACAGTCTCAAAACCCCTGTAGGCAAAGATAACCTGGGAAAATATTGCGGACTGTATTTCCAGCCCAATCCTTTCTCATTGTTAATCGAGAAAACACAAGTTGTCTCTTGGCAGCGTCTATTATTGGACTATTGTAATTTTAAAAACAAATTAAATTTGGGTGAGCACCATTCTATTTTGGACAGTGACATTAAAAACTGTGCAAGCAGACACACTTTGTTTGACTTATGAGCTTGGGCACACCATTCGAGGCATCCCAAAACTAAATCATTAAGCGTCTACCAAAGAAACAGGGTATCATTCTAAAGCTGGGGGTTACCAGTGTTTTCACTTTTAGGAATACTACTTCATTGCAGAGCTAGACTGCCTGTAAAAATTATAAATGACTTGATATCTGAACATTTTTGTCAAATGAACACCTTTTTAAATAAAATAATGTGTTTTCAAATTGAAAATAACACAAATAACCATGTCACTAGTAGACGACTGTAGTGGGCTGGCCCCACATGTTCAGGTGATGAAGTAGACGTAGCGGAGATGATTTTATGTAGTTTATTAAATCCATAAGTAGACGTGACAGCAAGCTAGAACAAGCCCAGAACAGGCCCCACCAGAAGTAGCCTCCTAGCTGCTCAGCCCATCTTCTCAACTGTCTCACACACACAGGCACCCAAACATTCCACTCACACTAAGATTCTAAGCGGAACACACACACTGGCTGAGCAGCTAGGTACAGAACGTCAGGGAACATATTAACATGACCTGAGGATACTACACATCCTCTCCCTTTACACTGAAAACTAATAAGATCTAAACTAAACCCAAACTAAAATCAAATCAACTATACACAGAAATGTACAAAAGATGTAAAGAGTCCATAAACCCAGGGATGCATGATAAAAAACATCACGAGAGGTAAAACAGACACACTAAGGAGGAAGGAAAGAAAGATGAAAGGATAGATAAACACACTAACACCATCCTCCTCCTTTAATACTGAACAAAGAAAATGTAAGAAGTGAAATAAGAGCTCACATAAAACAAGTGAACATGACACACGTGACAGAATAAAAGAGTAAACTCAACCCAGACTAGAATACTATGGGTGGAACGACACCCAAGGAAGTACTTCTCACGTGAGAAGACTGTGGCGAAAACCCAATACGCAACCCCTCATGTGAGGGAAACTATGGGACTAAAACCCAAGTGAAAAAACAAACATTGTTTGGGACTGACACCCAAATGTACAGAATACGTCACATGGGATTAACACCCAAGGACTTGTCCAGCATGAAAAACAGAATGCAGCACAGTGTGGCATCAAAAGAAGACAACCCACACACACGATAACGAACATAGAAGTGAAGGGACTGACACCCAACACCAACATAATAAAGGTGGGACTAACAACCCCTTTAAACAGAAAAATGGGGCTGATACCCATCCCAAATGTATATAACTGTGAACGTGGGGTGATGCGACTAAAAACCCACTCCCATCCCTAGGCAGGGATAAAATATCTGAAACATGGGGTCATGGGACTGAAAACCCACTCCCATCCCTAGGCAGGGATTAAACATCTGAAAATGGGGTCATGGGACTGAAAACCCACTCCCATCCCTAGGCAGGGATAAAGTATCTACTGTGAACGTGGGGTGATGGGACTAAAAACCCACTCCCATCCCTAGGCAGGGATACAAAGTCTGAAATATCTGAAAAGAGAACATGCGTAAATAAGAGACATGGGACTAGGACCCACTCCCATGCCAACAAAACATAACGTGTGAAATGACAGTCATAAATGTTGACATGTAGCAGTAACAAAACACACTGTAAACCCATAAATGTCCTTTTCCTGTGAAAGAAAACATTTTTGCATTGAATCTTATAAAGCTACACAACAAACTTGTATTTCGAAAATGACAATGGTGTGCCTGTCACCGCGATAAAAACAAGGCACAGGCAGATCAAATAAACAAACAAGTACTTTGCAGAAGAGACAACATGACAATGCCGGTGGGCGATCTCTCACCGGATTATGCTGAAAATACTTATGGAATGATGGCTAGTCTCTAATGTAAAGGAAGAATTCCAATTTGAGACACTAGATGGCAACGTAACCTTGTGCAGTACATTAAAAAAAAAACTGTTCATGTTTAAAAGTCATTGTCTCTCCAATAAGCCTTAAAAATATTCCTGTTACTCTTCTGTTATTCCAAATGGTAAACTGCCAAAAGAAACATCAACTCTGACAACGGATGATGGAATGCACTGACCTCTGTAAGATAATCATTATTATCATGTATTGACCTTCTAACGCTGCAGAAACTCGAGTGGAAACCAAACTCCCACTCGTGACAAAGAATATCGCACCCACGATGATGGACGTGAACACTTTAAAAAATATGAAGAAAACGCAACTTCAAAATGGAGGCACGCAAACGACGTGAAAGCTGGATGGCTCACGGAGCGCTTGTGCACCAAAACGTCCAGAACCGCCTTAATCGGCGAGGATGAGCATACGTCACAGAAGCTCACACGAAAGGACAGCAGGACTCAACACACAGGTGAGTGTGCGCGCGACGCGCTTGAATTTCAAATTTTAAACTTGTGGGGAAACTGTCAAATATCCCATATTGCAGTGAAGAACAAAGTTAAACATGAAAAATAAAACTTACATTGCTCCACAAGCAGTGTCCAAGTAAAATATTTATGGAATGCCAATTTTCACCAACACGTCGCACGTCAGCTAAGAGGCTGTTAAATAAACATGGCACTCAAAAGACACAGCGCACGACAATCCCGGTACGTCCATGCTCACACAGATCCCATATTCAGAGGCATAACCAGCCCATAGATCTTCGTAAATGGTCACCAGGAGTGTCGGCTTTCTCATAACGTTGTTCACTGTTGATAATTACCAAAGCATGACGCTGGCTCACTAGCGTTAGGTATCTTAACTGAGAAAAGTGAGCTGCAGCACAGCGCTCAAGATGTAGCAAGTCCCAATAATAGGTTGCCTTGATAAGCCTTTCCAGGTAATGAAACAACATACCTCAGAGCACAGGCAGACACCAATTACCTTGGTTGCAGAGGCACAGTCTCCATTAATAGTGGCATTCTTGACGTTGCTTGTACACAGTGTATATTTGTTTGAGTAGTTGGTTGACAAACCTAGACACCTTTGATGATAAATTTCTGGTTGTTGAAGACACTGAGATGACAACACAACACGCCTGGGCTGGGGCTGTCCGGAGTATTGGACACTGGTGGGGCTGCGAGGCGTGCTTGACTGGTTTCCTGCTTGAATGGTTTCTTTTCTTTTCCTTGAGTTTCTCGATACTTGTTTCTTCCTTTTTCTTAGTAAGTGTAGTAGGTCGTTTCCTACACATAGTCTTGCTGTGCTCCACATCCTTAGTTGGCATCCAACTACCTTTAGCGTAAGATGAGCTCTAGATCGTCGCCATAAATGTAGTGGGCTGGCCCCAGATGTTCAGGTGATGAAGTAGACGTAGCCGAGATGATTTTATGTAGTTTATTAAATCCATAAGTAGAAGTAACAGCAAGCTAGAACAAGCCCAGAACAGGCCCCATCAGGAGCAGCCTCCTAGCTGCTCAGCCCATCTTCCCAACTGTCTCGCACACCACACAGGCATCCAAGCATTCCGCTCACACTAACATTCTAAGCGGAACACTCACACTGGCTGAGCAGATAGGTACAGAATGAAAGGGAACATATTAACATGACCTGAGGATACTACAATGACCATTACTTTTTTTTAGCACATAATATAATTAGCCAACTAGGTCATGGTAAAGTATACATTTGAATGAAAAAACGCCCTAGTATTGTCTTTAGCAAAACGTTTTTGTAGAAAAATAAAAGGTGCAGTGTGCCGTAGGCTTCGCTCAACACTGGGCCAACAAGCCATTTGTGTGCTCATGCCTCCCACCCGTACCCTGCGGTGTGACTGTATGATATAGAATGAAATCAAAAGTAACTGCTTGTGGGAGATACACTAGATGAGGAGCTACGTTAATTGTGGACTTTATACACGGAAATATAAAGAAAGAAACTTACAAGAGGAAGGAGATCGGCCTGCAGAATGAAGGAAAGATCGCCCCACTGTTTTCTGACCAGGCATCAGAAATGAGGTTAAAAACACTGAACATGAAATGGAATTTTCAGAATATTTCAGCGAAGGCTCAACATAGGTGAACTGCAAGTTAAAATTCTATATTACAAAGGCTGCCGCTCCAATTCTACAACTGAGAAAATATTTAATTTTGCAGTTCGTTGTACTGATGTAGAACAATGTGTGTGCGCTTTTGCAAACTATTCCTTGTTTTAAAAGCAAGGCTGTCAGTGGCATCTATGAAGGAAACAGGCAAACAACTAATGTTAAGGAGGTCATGGGACTGGTCAGGTCCAATCTAAGTTAACAAAACACAGGACGTGCAATCGGCTGCATGGGGCACTTCTCAATAATGAAAAGGTTAGTACAACATATCATATTTTTAGGTTCAAAATGTTATATTGGAAATATGTTTAATTACAGAATCAAAAGCTCTACATGGCATTTGTAGATTTAAGAGCCGCGTTCGATCTTATCCCACGCTCAAATGTATGGCGAGTTTTGACAAATATGGGGCCTCTGGGTAATCTTATCCGATTTATAAGTAAATTACTATGAGGAAAACTACACTCCAGTTCGATGGGGTCCCAATGGAGAACTGACTGACCACATCCCTATTGAGCGTGGTGTGCGACAGGGTTGCGTTCTTACGCCATCTAGGTTTTTTTTATATACGAATGATGTTGTGGATGCTTTGGAACACTGTAGAAATTATTCCCCTGCCCTGAACAACAGAAAGGTACCAATTCTTTCATTTGCTGTCAATTCCCTTCCTATTTCCAAGACAACTATAGGGCTCCAAATTTATATTTATAAATTTTTATGTTTTTGTAAATCAAGGGGTCTGGAGCTAAATGTTAACAAAACCAGAGATATGCTGCTTGGCAAAGGCACGAGGAAAAATTCGGATGTTAACGTCGGTAGTGTGATTTTGGAAAGTGTACATAACTGAGTATTGACGTGTTAGACTCATGGATAATTATAAGTGGACAAGTCAATTGAACAAGAGTACTTTAGTAATTGAGCATAGATCTAACGCTATTATAAGATTTTATAAGCAAACAACATTGGGTGCAGTTTTACCAGCCTTGGACATTTATCGTGCCAAGGTTCAAGGTGAGGCACTTTATGGCGCTGAGATCTGGGGCTGTGCTGACATTCATTTGTTAACTACAGCTGAAAACAATTTATTTCATTAGGAAGCTGTTTTCTGTTCCATCTAGCTCACCCCTTATCCCATTATATTTTGATGTAGGACTCAAAAGTATTGCTGACTTGGCAATTTTAAAAATGTTAGTGTATTGGGTCCACCTTTGGACCACATCTGAGTTAGGAGATTACAAGGATTTGCTTATAGATTTATTAAAAGCTCCGGGAGCAGGACTCTCCTTTGGGCTAAATCTGTTTGTACTTGATTGGGGAAACTGGGTTTACAAAGCTATTGAGACGAACCAAATGTAATTCGTAAAGCAGACCTCAGCATCCTGAAGGCATGCTATCGGGCTTACATTAATGACATATTACAAATAGCTCAAACAGCTTTTTGACCAATTTGTTTTTGTTTTTAGATTTTAAGCATTTTTCAGTTTAACAATTTTTAGATTTAATATGCTCTCCACTAGCGAAGAGTTTGTATATACACTTACTAAATGGTACCCTCCCTTTATGAATGTTTACTCAAAAATGGCGCTTGGATACGAATACTACTAATTGCCCAGGGTGTGGCCTGAGTGACCAAAATGAGATACATATAATGTGTTTCTGCCCGGAATACCATAATTGACGATGCAAATGGATTCATCTAATCTGCTGAGATATGGACATTTCTAGACATCTGGTAGTCTTTAGAATTTTAAAAAGTGACATTACTTCAAAAATCGTATTTGCAGTAAGCCGTTCTTCCAGGCAATTTACTGCAAAAGGAATACAGTTTTGAAGGTAGCCATTTAACGCCTGTGCCCATTTTCCAAGTAGCTTTTTCCTCTAGAAATCTTTTCCAATCTTTAAATTATTTAGGATTTTGATCAATATTTTTTCAAACTGTGACATCTTATTGGGAAACTGTAACCGCAAATTTTATTTGCTTTTCTGCACGATTGCTGATCGCAATTTGTACTGTCTCCTGTGTGGAGTTATTCGCACTGATCTATCCCGTACTACCTCTGTCAAAATGTTGTTTTAAAAACTCTTATCTTGCGGCTTTGGATGTAACATTACGTTATGAAATCGAAGATGTGCTTTGTATTGATATTATAATTTGTACATATATTCTCTTTCTGAGTTATGACATACGAATCATTATTGTATATTTGATGCTTTCGTGTTTCACTTTTACTGTGTTTTAATATGTGTCTCTTGTTTAATGGTAAATGATAAACGAATAAATTATTATTATATTTTAAAAAGTTGGATGTCTGTACTAGGCAGGAGGATGTGCACATATGGCTTTGTCTACATGCTTACAAAAGAAAGTTTCTAAGTCACAAGCATATACAGCATGCAGAAAAATGCACTGGGCACATCCATCTCTGTATCAGTGACTGCAGTTGAACCTTCACAGAAAGCTGACTTATTCTCCAATCTCCTGCCCTCAGGAATCAAGTCAATGAATGTTTTTTCACATAATTCCAAATATACCTAGCCACATTCCATGTCATTCCGAATCTCTTTAACAGAACCAAAGCACTGAGTACCTTCATCAATGTAGCTACCATGCAACTCACTCTTTAATCTAGAGTGGATTCACCTTGTATTCCTTGGTTGGTGGTGCTAGGCTCAGAGAGAAAAGATCTAAAGGTTTCAGAAGACCTGCGACACATGTCATGGCAATGGTGGGGGCAAAGAACTAATGCATAGACTATGATGAACAAGTTACTTACCTTCGGTAATGATATATCTGTAAGAAACATTAGTAGTGATATATTCCTTACCTTAGAATTACCCCCAGGCGTCAGACTGGATCTGGAAAGTTTTCGTCAGCAGTACCCCTGCAGGTGGCGGTGTGCGGCTCCGCATCAGTCGTTGGCGTCGTGGTCGCCGGGATAGTATCGCGGGCGCTACTTAAGACGCCGCCCACGCGCGCGGACGTCAGTTCTGTACACGACTTTCCGTGCAAGGAACGCAGAGCCATGCAATATACTGACCACTGGTGCATTGAAACTAGGGCCCTGAAAGGGATGACCTCAACCCTAGAAATCAGTTCCCAGAACGGGGAGGATGGGCGGGGCAGTAAGGAATCTATACCTACTAATGTTTTTTACAGATATATTGTTACCGAAGGTAAGTAACTTGTTCATCTGAAAGAAACACATAGTGAGATTCCTTACCTTAGAATAGATACCCAAGCAATACCAACCCCGGTGGTGGGTCTGCCAACCAATATCACACCAGGAAGTCCTGGAGAACAGAACGGCCAAAGAAGCTGTCTCTCCGGACTTGGCTGTCCAGGCAATACTGCTTAGTAAACGTGTGCAGCGAGGCCCACGTGGCTGCCTGACAGATGTCTTGCAGGGGGACACCACGTCCCAATGCAGTAGTGGCTGTGGTTGCTCTAGTGGAATGAGCACGCAGCCCCACGAAGGCTCCTTTTTAGCCAAAGAATAACAGGCTTTGATACACAAGACAACCCAGCGGGAGATAGTCCTCTTGTGTACCGCCCGACCATTCTTGGTGCCAACGTAGCCAACAAAGAGTTGGTCATTCACCAAGAATGCGGTTGAGATAAAATGAGCGCGCACATTTTGGGTCCAGACGGTGGAGCCTCTCTTCCTCTCGGAAAGAAAGTGGGCAAGGTAATGGACTGCCCAATGTGAAAGGCCGTAACAACTTTTGGAAAAAAGGAAGGACGGGGCCTGAGCACAACCTTGTCCGGGTGGACCAACAGAAAAGGAGGTTTACAAAAAAGAGCCAGGAGCTCACTCACTCGCCTAGCGGAGGTGATAGCAACCAGGAAGACAGTCTTCAAGGTCAAAAGGCGAAGAGGACAGTTGTGAAGGGGCTCGAAAGGAGCACACGTAAGATAAGTAAGAAGCAGATTCAAGTCCCACTGAGGACTCACAAACAGAATAGGAGGGAAAAGGTGTGTAATCTATATACAAAGGAGGGACTAGAGGGCTTTTTCTCTCTTTATAAAGAGGGAGGTCCAGCATATATGCCCCATAGAAAGTCTTGAAAACGAAGGTTATGCTGTTCCTGAAAGATCAGACTCAGGACAAGGGAAATTAAAACCAACCTCACCATGAGGGTTCAAAGTTGGGAGTCCATATATTGGATTTTAATGCCCTCACACACCCAGTTGGGTGTCATGCTTCATAATCTGGGCTGCTCCTCGTTGGGTCGGCGGTGCAATACCCAACGGGCTCCCTATAGTAGGGGCACTTTAGCTGAGATCTTCTTCCAATAGCCGTATGGTGAAGTGGGGGTGAGGGGCCAGAAATGTGTAGATTTATGAATTGAGAGCGCCAGCGCTGGGATTGTTGCTACGCAGGCTTGTGGCTCTTTTGCGAACGCTGCAGGGCGCCCCTTCTGGTGCCACGAAACGAGCGAAAAGCAGAAGGCTGAGGAGGGCGGACCTTAGAGAGTCCCAAGGTCTTGGCAGTAGTCCGTGAGTCCTTAAACCGCTCCAATGTGCTGTCTGCTTTGGTGCCGAAGAGGCGCCGGCCATCAAAGGGCATGACCATAAGTGTTCTTGGGACATCCCCCGAAAATCCAGTTGTCCTCAACTAGGCGTGGCGACGAATCGCCACCGTCGTTGCAATCGATCTGCCCAGTGAGTCGGCGGTATCTAGGCCACAACGAATCATGAACTTAGGTGTGTCTCGCCCCTCTGCAACAACCTAGGAGAGAGCTGTCCGGACCTCCTCCGGACACTGGGGCAGCACTTGCGCCACCGTATCCCACAGAGAGTGGGAGTAACGGCCCAAGAGGCATGCAGTGTTCACGGACCGCAGCACAGAACTGGCGAAAGAAAACATCTTCTTTCCAAACTAATCCAGTTTCTTGGATTCCCTATCCGGTGGTGTGGAAGGGAAGGCAGTTGGAGAAGCAGAGACTTGGACAACCAAGCTCTCGGGGGTGGGGTGTTGAGAGAGGAAAATGGGGTCACCGGGAGCCGGGCAATGGCATCGGCTAAGTTCCTATCCACAGGAGCCCCTGTGGTGGGCCTGGACCAGGTGCCCAAAAGAACGTCAGAAAGGGCTTTGTTGAAGGGAGCAGCGGCTCCGCAGAAGTAGCTGCGGGCTGAAGCACTTCTGTCAGGAGGTTAGTCTTGACAGCCACAGTAGGGAGCACGAGGTGTAGGGCCTCAGCCACCCTACGCACCACCACAGCATAACCAGCGCCTTCCATCGTAGCCACAGTAGGAGGACACAGCATGCCAAGGTCTAATGAGGTATCCAGACCACTGGCTTCCCCCAACTCCTCTGTCCAGTCCTGTTCATACTCGCAATCAGCTGCGAGAGGGTCCTCAGACCCCTCCCAGTTCTCCCATTCCTCCTCAGGCCATTCCACAGGCCTAAAATAAGGAGCAGGGACATGGGGATAAAAATCCCCTAGCAACATCGAGAACGGCATCGATCGACGCCAGCCCAATGCCGCGTCCCCTTCGGGGCTGAAACCGGGGTCGATGTCGTCCCGAGGAGCGGGCGACGTCGGAAGTGGTGCCGGCGGGGTCGACGTCGGTGGAGTTGTTATGAGATCAACCGGCGATGACCGGGATCCAGGCCTGGATCCATAGAGGTCCTGCGGCGCTAGGGCCAGAGCCGGCAGCGACGTCGGGGCTGGCGCCGCCAGTGATGAAACGCGAGGACCCCCAGTCGGAACCGCAGGGCCCGAAGGCGCACCCGCGGAACCCGACGTCCCAAAGAGGCGAGCCATAGCCGACAGGAACTCCTGTATCTGAGCCGGAGTCGATGACGGACCCAGAAAGGGCGGGTAGGCCGGCGGCGACACCAGAGGCTCCGCCGGAGCCGCGGGGGAGGCACCACCCCCACTCTCATCGTGCTAGCGAGAACGATGACGTTTTTTCGATTTCTTGTGCTTCGCCTTACCCGACCCAGAGTGTGAACACTTGGATCCCGAAGATCGATGATGATGACTCCGGGCACGGTCCCTCGACCTCCCATGGGACCGGGACCTTGAACGGCGTGGAGCCGACTGCCGGGCTTCCATCAGCCTTCGGAACCGCTCCCGCAATGACTACGGCGCCATGGCCCGGCAGTCGGGGCACGACTTGGGGTAGTGGTCACGCCCCAGGCAGGAAAGACACTCGGTGCGGATCCGTCACAGACATCATGCGGGACATCCTAACTGCACCAGGAGCCGAAGACTCGATGAAAAAATAGAAACAAAAAGGGCTAAACAAATCTGTCAAAAATTGACTGGGGGTACGTGCTCTTCCCGGATCGACACATGCTGGCACGGAAAAAGAAAGAACTGATATCAGCGCGCGTGGGTGGCGTCTAAGTAGAGCCTGCGCGTCATCTCGGCGACCACGACGCTAACGACGGACGCGGAGCCGCACAACGCCACCTACTGATGCACAAGGGTACTGCTGACGAAAACTATCCGGATCCAGTCTGACGCCTGGGGGTAATTATAAGGTAAGGAATCTATTACTATGTGTTTCTTTCAGATAGGGACTTTCATGAGCTTTGATGCACTTGCAACAGCAGGTTGATGATGGTAATGGGTCCGAGTACATTTCTAGGCTCAAAGCCAAAACACTGCTTCTCTATAGATGTCCTTGGAAAGTCAAAGCACCTGGATGCCCTCTCCAACAATGTCTTTTGCTCCTCCTGAAGCCCGAGTTAGTCTTTGTATTCTTCCGTTAAACTGTTCTCCTTGACAACCGCTTTGTTAGAGACTTTTTCTATATCCTCATCAGTCTGCACTTTATTTTCAGGTCTCACAACCCTCTGTGTTGGAGGTAGGGCGATGGAAGAGATGGTGGTGCTGGCAGTTGAGGCTAAAATGCTGGAAGTACAGCCACGTGTAGCTGGATGACTAGTGAGAGGACAAAATGGGGAATATGGGAAAGAACCCATCCTCATCTGTTAAAGAGACTGCAAAATGTCCAGACAAGCTTAGTCGAGTGGAGGACCCATGTAGTATCTTCTGGATTCCACGTACAGCTCGTACTTGAAGTACTGCTGTCACAGAGTGTTCTAATCAGATTATTAACACAACAAGAAGGGAGATGCTCTTCAACCTCATTCTCCCGTAATTATTCTAACCTCAGCTGGCCTGGTTGGAAAAGTTGTAAAGCACTCAGGAATAGAGATAGTTGAAGTGTCTGTAATAAATTGCAATTAAGCATTAACGGGATGCTGTTCTTTGATGATGTAGTCAGGAAAATAGTCTTTTCAGAGCTAGATTTTCCGTACTTTGGCAGAACAGTATTTTTTATGTTTTTGGGAAAAAAGCTTGAGGCGAAGAACAGATTATATGCTCAACTAATTTAGATAGTTCCTCTTTTGAGAAATCTAATTTAGTCGACTCGTGGAAAATACTGGGTGACTCGTCAAGCAGGGGCAGAGAAAGAGAGGGTCCCAAAAACGCATTTTCCCCATGCAATTTTTAGACACAACTACAGACTGAACTGCTAAACAAAATGACACCAAATTTGGCAGAAAGCTAGATTTTGGTCCAGAAAGAGTGCTTTTTGAAATTTGGTGTAAAATCTGTTAAGTAGTTTTGGAATTTTTAAAGTAAAAAGATGTATGTATATTTGGAGATTGTGGACTGACGGGAGCGTATGTGACGATACTCGGTTCCCAGTGGGTAAAATAAAATTTTAAAGCGAAATAAGGAGTCAGGAGTACAAGTACTGTGAAGGACCCCTCATGGTAAAGAGAGTGTCCCAAAACATATTTTTTGCGCAAGGGTCTGTGGATCCACTGCTGCACTCAGCACAACCCCCTGTGTGCTCTGCATGAGATTCAGACCCCAATTAAAAAAAAAACTTGCACCCACTCACAGAACCACACACCAACTAACACCCACTCACAAAAACCACTCATACCCACTCAAAGACCCAGACACCGACTCGCACCACCACACCTCTCGCACATCCACAAAACCAGTCACAGAACCACACAGCTACTAACACTAGCATTCACAAAGCCACACAAAGACTCAAAACCTCTCACACCTACGCACAGACCCACATCCACTCACATACCCACACAGCCACTCACACATCCATAAAACCACTCTCACACACACTTGCAGATCCATACAGCCCCTCACACATCCACTCGCAGACCCACAAACCCACTCACACACCCACTCAGACCCACACAGCAATTCACATATCCACTCATACACACACACAGACCCATACAGCCACTCACACACCTACTCACAGACCCACAAAACCACTCAAATAGAAACCCTAAGCAGCCCTGGCAAATTTTGTCTGACAAGCCCCAGTATGGTGCATAGGGAGCTAGAGCGGCAAGCGAGCCGGACCACTACAAGGGAGCTTGGAGGGTGCTCCCCCAAGACAATTTGGGAAAATGGTGCATTCTACAACACATTTTTAATGTATAATCAATTGAATTAATTGTTATACCATAGTAAATGATGACTTTACAGTGCACCAGGATACGGCAATCTTTATTGGGGCTATTCAAAGATTCCCACACTATCGCCCTCCAACAGTGCCATTCATTTCTCCATAGCCCCTCTCACACATGTATTTCATCTGTTTTATAGCTCCTCTCATACTAGTATAGGGTGTAGGAGCATTTCACATCACAAACACACACACACACCGTTGTAGGAGAGTAGGGTCTGCTATCCTATGGTCACCCCAACTTTTTGCTTTTGCTTCACTGGTTTTATGACTTAGTGTGGCTGTGGGCCTGCTAATCAGACCCACAGCCCTGCTGCTCTCTCCCTAAATTAATGCCAATGCACCTTGGTGCATTACCAATTGGAACTGGTTCACCTTATTGGACCCTGTAACGGTGTACCCCAGGTACCCAGGGCATAGGTGTATCCAAGGCCTACCAGGGGCTGCAGCATGTATTATGCCACCTCTGGCCTGGCCTCACTATTTCACACAACTGGCTGATCACTCAGCTGGGGTAAGTTGGTGTAATCACCTCTTACTTAGATATAGTATATCTATATCTAACATATATGGACACATGGTAACCTATCAGCCACTCCTATGGCAGGCCTTAACAATCCTGGAGTCAGAGTGCTTGGTTTCATGTGAGATGGTGCTCTGGCATGAGCTGAGGCTGTCTGCAGCTTTTGGAACAACGTCCTTTAGCTGTTTCATGATATTGCCATACCATATACTCTTAAGTGCATTATGTACCTCGCGGTCAAATGCTAACTTTGGTTTGGCTTTATCAAAACATGTCGAGTAAGGTGTCATACGATTTGGAATACTACCCCCTCGCCAATTCTGGCGACGGGGGTAGAATTCCACCTTTCTAGAGGGACACGACATGTACCTAACCTGAAACCCGGGTAAAGTTAGACAGAGCCTCAGCATCACAAAATGGATGCTGCCACCACAGACACAAGTCTGCCCTCCTGCTGCTGGGAGTCCTTCCAGCTTGGGAGGTGTGGACAAAGGGTTTCCTGTCAGGGGAGGTGCTTGCACCACCCCATACAGGATTTTGTGTAGTGGGTTAGGGAGGGCTGAATAGATTGAGACATGCCTGGGGCATACAAGGTGTCCCTGTGCATATGCCAGTTCAAACCGGAGCTGGGGCTCTCCAGCCCCAGTCCTGGCGCAAAACTGGACAAAGGAAAGGGGGTGTAACCACCCCCCTTCCTGGTCCCACCCACAGGAGGGACCTAGCAGGTAATCCGGCCCCTAGATTTGGAATAAGAGTAGGAGCTGTGTCCCAAGACTTCAGATCATCCTGAAACTCGACTTAAATAAGAAGAACTACTGGACTTCGACGTTCTGCTGCACAGAAGACTGAAGAGAATCTCCCTTGTGGCCAAGGAGTGACCACCCTGTGAATACAGGCACCATCCAGCAACTCAACGACTGCTTTGCCGCCGCCTCCCGCCGGAGACCGAGCCCAGAGCCCGACAAGACCCAGACTCCCAGACATCTCTGAGCCAGATCCACAGTCCCTGCAAAGAAGAGACCCGTGGAGGCACCGAGAGACGTGGGACCGGCCATCTTGAAACGTCCACGACAGCTGACTGCGCAGCACCTGAGGCATCCTCAACGCTGTGCTTTGGGCCCTGAGAAGCCCCAACCCCGAGCAGCATTTGCACCAAAGATCAGCCCTCCAGCATCCACGAGATCTGCGTGGGGCCCTTTTGATTTTTGCCACTCGACGCATCATCCCGGTTACTGGCCCGTTGGCTAGTGGCCATCTTGGCGACGAAATCTACGAACACCGCTTGTCTGGTTGCTCCAGACTGGCCCTTGCTCCTGTGAAAAGGAGCAGCCCCTCTGACCTTCCTGGTTAGAGCACCAAGCTTGCATCGATTCCTGCGTGGCTTGCATTAGCCAAGGCCTGTTTGCTCCGATCAAGAAGCCGACACCGCCATCAGCTAGAGCCTTCGTGGGACAGCTCGTGAGTGACTCCTGGTCGTCGTCGATCCCTTCACTTCCACATGGCTGCGGAGACAAGCTTCCCTTCTTCACCGATTGGCACCCGACATCGCCTGGTTCCTTCCTGGTTCCACGCCGGTCACTGGCTAGTGACTTTGAACACTGTCCCCTCTGCTTACAGGTCGTCTACACTTCAGATACACCCTTGGATCCACCCGAACTCTTCCTGCCTGGCCGCCTGCAGCATCTTCATCCTCAGGCTCCATAGACCTGCACGACGAAACCCGATGCACTTTGACCCCTATGCACCCGCTTCCTGTGGGTGAGGTAACGCTGGCACTCCGGTGCTCCTGGGTAGAGAAACATCTCTAGTGTCTAGGTTTCAAGTTGTTAGGTTCTGGTCCATCCGGAAGACTCCTTTTTCTTTAACTTTGTGACTTTTACGCACCCATTGAAATCAATAGGTGCACGCGTGTAACTTTTCACACTGCACAGGCATCCTGTGGGCCTCCTGGTCACTAACTACAGTTAGCTCCTTGTCGTCCCAGCGATTCCCAAGGCCCTAGGCCTTCCTTCCTTTCTATTTGTGGTTCTTTTACCACTATTTAAGTATATGGTTTAGCTGGCCACCTGGCCCATCCATAATTGTGCAACTTTTGTATATTTAAACACTGCCTTGTTTTAACAAATGTGCTCATAAAGAGTATAGGGGATACTTTTAAGTAAATAAATACATATATATTTTGAATATATATCTGTGTGGTGTCCTTTCATTTGGTATTCAAGGAGGTTACATATGGTAAAACAGCTGGCTTCACATGCCCTCAAGAGTTTAGCCTGCAGACTGCACTGTCCACGCTACCACTAGGATAGCTGGTCTATCAAGGTTGACCTCAACCACTACCATAAGGGTTGTTTGGCATGGTACAAGGTGATCACTAGAATTAGTGAGCAGCATATACCAGGCCAACTTCTCACAACCGTGAGACAATAAATCGTGTGTAAATCAGTGTATATAAATGCTACTTAAAACAATGGGGACTACAAGGAGTATGACTTACATGTCATCCGTACTGGTAGTTATTTTTTAAGAGTGCTTCATCTGTGGAAGCACAAATTCAGGATTCAGAATATGACACAGTGGTTAGGGTTAACTTTACTAATAAGAATGTATTTCTACCCAAACAAACTCTTTTTAGAAAAAGTATGTTAATGAAAGACTGGGAAACTTTCTAACCTAAATTACGATTGTAACCAATGAATTGCACAATAACAAAAGGATTTCTGTGACAAAAGTGGTAAACCAATGAGCTATGCATTTAAAACACTGTTCTGTGATCTGTATAGTACACATTCTTTGCAGCAGGAATATTAACCCTCTGCGTTACCTTAAATGAGTCAAAACTGTCACAAGACAAAACTCCAGTTTCTCTCCAGCAGGTACACCAATGGGTCCCATGCTCACTGTGCCGCTGGATTCAAGCTATCCTGGCTGATGAGGGGTGATACCCCAAAACTGATTCCAGGAAGCTGGTTTCCGGTCCAGGGAGGACCTGGCCAGGCAGTCCGGGCGGGACTGTTCCCATGAAGAGCAGGGTCAAGACTGATTTACTGGAATGGCATGGGGAGCAAAAAACGATGGATTTAGGTCTAGATCTCTGTACTGGAGTGAACGTTTGATGTTGTTCAGCATTCTGTCCATCAATTGTTCTTTTTGCATTTTTCACTCGGAGTTAGCCTGGCTGATGATGGGTGGTACCCCAAAACCGGTCCCAGGATGCTTGTTTCTGATCTAGGAAGGACCTGGCCCAGCAGTTCGGACTGGACTGTTCCCATGGGGAGCAGGGTCAAGGCTGATTTGCATATGGCTGGGTTTAAATTGGAATGGCATGGGGAGCAAAAACACGATGGCTTTAGGTCCAGATCCCTGTACTGGGGTGAACGTTTGACATTGTTCAGCATTCTGTCCATGAATTGTTCTTTTTGCATTAAGTAACTTTAGGCAACGAGCCACAGTTTGTCAGCTTAAGTATAACAATATAAGAGCTGAATTTCTATGTTTATGTGTGGGTAAAAAGTCAACCTAACTGTAACGTCCCTGTAACCTTTTTGTTTTCCAGTATATATATATATATATATATATATATATATATTCACTGAAAAAACCATAGGTTTCACACATGTTATAGTTAGCTGGACATTTTGCTGATAAAAAACCAATGAAATTCCCCCGTTATAGTTACTGTAGGCAACTATAACTCACGCGACCGTAATCCTCTGCTGATGCTAATACTGTATTTAGACACTTATTTGCCCATGTCTTCTTCCATTAAATTTTAGCTATACATATATTACAAATATTTTTTTTTCATAAAGACACATATGTCATCAGCAGAGGATTACGGTCGCGTGAGTTATAGTTGCCTACAGTAACTATAACGGGGGAATTTCATTGGTTTTTTATCAGTAAAATGTCCAGCTAACTATAACATGTGTGAAACCTATGGTTTTTTCAGTGAATTTGCAAGGTTTTTTAAATGCTAATTCCTAACTATAACGTGTGTGAAACCTATGGTTTTTTCAGTGAATTTGTACGGTTTTTTAAATGCTAAGTTACTTTACGCCATTTGTGGCGTGCGCGCCCACTTAACGCAGTTCGTTCCGTGCGCGCACAGTGAGCACGCGGTGCGCGTGCCCACGTTACGCTAGATGGGCCATGAACGCACGATGCGCTTTGCGCACCGTGCGCACATGGAGGACATATGATGAGCATCGTTGTGACAGGTAAAATATATGTTTTGTTTTGCTGTAATAAGCCATGCACAAATGGTGCCCTTCGGGCACCATTGGCACACGGGGTGGGGAGAATGTGGATATATATATATATTTTTTCTTTTTAATTTTTTATTACCGTACGCGTACGGTAAGCGTAATCGGCGAAATTTTCGAAAAAATTTAAATTGCCTTTTTTCACTTGGGGGATCGTTGGGGACTCCCTCGACATGGCTAGGTGCTTGGGAGCTGTCTAAACAGCCCCTTTACATGTTTTTGCACTTTGTTTTTCAACCCCCTGTCAGAGTGCGAGAGAGAAAATGGCGGCCGCCGCTTCCTGGTTTCGACCGATTCGAATGTTTACTAAGATCTAACGGCCAATCAGAATCGCGCTCGCGCACGTCACCGTACGCGTACGGTAAGCGCACCGTAAGCTGGCTCAGATATATATATTGATTTAAAGGCTATTTTCTCAGAATCTACTGAACAGATTTACACCAAACCTACAAAAGGCACTTCCTTGACCTGAGGACTACCTCTCTGCCAAATTTCATTAAATTCTGTTCAGCCGTTCGGGCTGTAGCTCTGTCTAAAGGTCCTATGGAAAAATGCATGGGAAAAACGCGTTTTGGGACCCCCCTTTTATCTCAGCCCCCGCTTGACGAATCCCCCCGAGACTTTCAGGGTAGGAGCGGAGCTCAACGCCCCACCTATTTTGAAAATTTTGCGAGGATTCGTCGACCGGCGCCAAAGTTATTCAAAATAGAATGTTGCGGATTTCCTATGGTAAGAGGGTCCTAACTATAACTATCTACTGGCGACCGCCAGTAGATAATATATATATATATACACACCTGTAACATTTTTCCCCCCAGTGTGCGTGTATATATATATATATATATATATATATATATTCACTGAAAAAACCATAGGTTTCAGGGGTGTTATAGTTAGCTGGACTTTTCACTTGTACAAAACCATTGAAATTCCCCCGTTATAGTTAGTTCAGCTAACTATAACTCGCGCGCCCGCAATGCACTGCTGATGACGTCACATATTACATCACTCATGACATGGTCAGTGACATCACTCATGACATCACTGATGACATCATCCAGTGAATGTGTGTTTTTCTGAAAATTAAATATGTTTTATATATGTATATCTCAAGGTCGATGGAAGAATAAATGGGTATATAAGTGTCTAAATGGATGATTTGTTTTTGAAAAATTGATTGTGTAACTGACTGATTAAGTGTATCATAGTGAATACATGGCTTAGTGAGTAATGTTTAAATATGTAAATATCTGTATCAGTCTCTCACTTTGTGTATAAGTGGCTGCATGGGTTGGTGAGTAGCTACATGGGTGTCTATATAGGTTATTAGTTGGTTTTTTGAGTATCAGTCTGAGTGTCTGCATGGTTCGGTGGGGGGTATTACGTAGTGCATCGGTGCATGAATGAGTGACTCACTGTTTGTATGTGTTGAAAACAGCATGTGTGCAGGACTGTATGGGTGGATGAGTGTGTGTATGGGTGTGGTAGTGAGTAAATGACTGTCTCAATAGTGTCTTTATGAGTAACTACATATGTTTTAAACTAGTATATGTGACTATTGGTGTATATAAGTGAGTATATGTGAGAGTGAGAGATTGAAAGAGTTCCTGTATGAATAAGTATGTGTTTCTATAAGTGATTGTTTAAAAGACTAAGTGTTAGACCTGTCAGCCCTTTGGGTGGTCCCTCCTCATCATTATTTATTTTGTCCCACTTTTGCCTCAAACCCTGTTTGAATTTTTCCTTTTTGGGAACCACCAGACTTTTTCGTGTTGCTGCAGATTCAGGGAGCCATTTTAGCTACCCCTGAAACTTCTGTCTGGAGGCCTGAAGCACAAAATGGTGGCCACCTGTGACATCACCAGCATCCACTGGAACCTACCAGCACCTTCCAGAACATTCCAGAACCCTGTGACAGTTGGAGGCGGTTTAGAATGTTGGGAAGCTAAGAGGGAGAGTTGGCAGTTGGAGCTGGCAGTTGGCACCTGACTGGTGAAGAGTGAGCAGCACAAACGTGAAGGAGGAAGGAGTGAAGCAGCAGGGGTGGAAACTTGTGCCTGGAGTGGGGTCCATAAACCCACCCTTGATACTAGTCCCTACTGACGGAGCCCAGCCTAGAGCCCTGTGTGGGAAGAAGTCAGAAAAACCATCCTGAGGACCTGGACAGCAGGAACAGGCCTTAGAAACAAGAGAACAGCAAGATCCTGACCTGGAAGCTGGTTTCCCTGAAGTCCGACGTCGAGTAGCCTAAGACCTGGAGCCCGAGGTGGAGAAGCGGCGCTGACTGGAAGAGCAGACGTCGTACCCGGAGCCGCCAGAGGTCGAGAGAGGGCGCCGTCAGAGGTCGTGAGGAATACCAGAGGTCGAGGAGGAAGTCACCCGAGGTCGAGTGAGCGGCGTCATCGGAGGAGTGAAGTCCGCCCTCCGGAGTCGTCGGAGACCGAGGTGAGGGGTAACGGAGGTCGGGAGTGAGGATCGCACTCCGGAGTCGCCGGAACCTGTGAGAATCGTGCCGGAGGTCGGGAGTGGAGGTCGCACTCCGGAGTCGCCGGAAACCTGTGAGGAGCACCGGAGGTCGGGAGTGAGGATCGCACTCCGGAGCCGCCGGAAGTCGACATCGAGGCAAGGCCGGCCGACGTCATCGAAGCCGAGGTCGCCATCGGACCGGAGCCGCCCGAAGTCGACATCGAGTAAGACTGCCCGACGCCATCGAATCGGAGGCCGAGATCGAACCGAGGCCGCTGACGTCGAGACCGGAGCCGCCGCCGGCGTCGTCAAAGAACTGACATTGTGCCGAGGCCGCCGACGTCGATCTGGAACCGCCTCACGGCATCGACACGACTCCAGCGGCGTCGGAGCATCAGAAAAAGGGCAGTAAGTGGAGTAGAGGGCGCCTAAGGCCCTGTGGAGACCTGAGAGACTGCTCTAAGGGGCTAGGGAGGTGCTGGAACCAACCTGACTGTGCCAGGGGTGAACTGGGACTAATCTAGAGAAGTTGTGTGGAGAGAGAGAGCCAGGTCTCTGGTATTTCCCCCCTTTATCTACCTCAGTTTAGGCCTCAGCCTTGACCAAGCCAGGGAGTAGACACCCCCAAGCCTTCCACATCCCCACAAGCTGTGCCTGGGCCAAATCAGCCCTTAGGAATTCAAAAGTGATCTGATTCTATGAGTGTCACTGTCAGCTTTTAAGTATTTATTAGGGGCACTGTATTTATTGTATTTAACCTATTTATTGTTCCACTGTATTTATTGGTCCACAGTATTTATTGATGCACAATATTTATTGGTTACAGTATTTATTGCCTCAGAATATTTAATTGCCTGTCTGTATTGCACTCTTATTTATGCCTTCAGTATTTATGATCACCCCTATTTATTGAATCAGTAAGCCAGTATTTATTTGTCCTGCACTTTCTAAAAAGCTTGTATATTGTGATTGTTATTTATTTTCTCCAATCAGCAACTAAGAGAAAAAGCAGATAAAGAAAGTTATTTTCATAATTTTTACGGTGTAGAGTCGTTTTTGGAACGGATGCACGCATGGTTATTGTTTGGGTATGTTGTATGCTTAGCACGGAGCCTGATTCCTGACCACTCGAGCCAAGCTACCACAGTGTGTCAGGAAGACCACCACCACCCCTTCTAGTGTGGGAGTGGTTTTCCAACATAAATTGGTGTTCAGTGGTGGGATTGAGCTGTGCCTACGTATACTCAACAATAACTGTGGGTAGTCCATAGGCCTACACCGGGAGTTTTCTCAAAGCGGCCTTCCTAATTGTGGGTTTTTGTTTTTTCCAAATTTACTCTGGTGGTGGGAGGAGGTATTATTAAAGGTACCCCCCTGCATAGTTACTGCACAAAACCTGTCCTCTAACCTGAGTGGGCGAGATGGAATTTGTACTAGAAAATCTAGAAACGTACACTGTGGCCCAACTCAGGGAGTTTTGCCAGCGGGAAGGGGTGTACTGTCCCCCAGGAGCAAAGAAGGGTGCACTCCAAACCAGCTTAAGGGCTTGGGGGGAGGCACGCCGAGAAAGCAAGGCTGAGGAGGAGGACAGGGATAGAGAGCCTGACACCGAGGGGGCTGAGATGTACCAACCTGAGGTGGGGAACCTGTCAGCGGGGCCCGGAACCATTTCTAGGAAGGGCAGCAGTGCCTCTAGCGGTGGCTTGTCTGAAGTGGAGTTAACAGACCGGAGGGAGAAAAGACAGCTCACATGGGACTTAGCAAGGCTGGAGAAGGAGAAGGAGGAGCAGAGGATGGCCCATGAATTGCGACTGAAAGAAATAGATCTTCAGATCTTGAGAATCGGGGCACAACCTGTTCCTAATGGTGGCAGCCAAACCCAAGGGATCACCAGGGAACCTAAACCATACCTGCCAAAGGACATAGTAGCTAGCTATGGAGTGGGCGACGACATCGCCAAGTGGCTAGCGGCCTATGAGGTCTCGTTGAGGGCCCATGGGGTTCCAGAGAAGTACTGGGGAGGGGGATTGTACAAGTACATGCCTCCAGCTGGTAGGGATGCTTTATTGGCCCTCGAGGAGGATGAGCAGACCCACTACCCCACCATGAAACTGGCGCTCATCAGAAAGTTTGGACTAACACCTGAAAAGTACAGACAGAAGTTCAGGGGTAGTCACAAACTGGGCACGCAGAATTGGGTGGACTTCCTGGACTATGCAAAGAAGGCACTGGAAGGTTGGATTCAGGGTAGTGAAGTGAGGAACTACGAGGGGTTGTTTGACCTGGTACTGAAGGAACACCTGCTCGAGAAATGTTTCCCTGAACTGCGGCAACACCTGGTGGATAGCAAGCTGACCAGTCCCCGGAAGCTTGCTGAGGAGGCGGACATTTGGGCTAGTACCCGGGTGTCCACAAGGGGGACTGGAGGGGATACTCAAAAGGCCGGACAGGGCGCCCCCCAGAAGAAAGAGGGAGGGGAAAAGAAAAAGGAGTTCTCCAAAGGCCCCCAAAATAACTTCCAAGGGAAGGGAACAGGATTCACCCCTAAGGCTAACCCGCCCAGAAACCCTAATCCTGGCCAGAGTCAGCAGCCAAGGGTTGTCCATTGCTATGAGTGCGGTGGCGTTGGACACTATAAAGGAGATCCGAAGTGCTTGAAACGACCACCCCCTCCCACTGGAGGAAAGACCCCCGGGGTAGCTAGTGTAGTGCTCGGGGAGGAGATGCCCTTAACTAAGGGAAGGGAGTGGGCGGGTGTCACTTTAGTGTCCCTGGGAGAACGGGAGATGGTTCCTAAGATCCAGGTGCCCGCAAATACCGCAAAGTATGGGCAATGGGTCACCATCAACGGCCAAAGAGGGGAGGCTCTGAGAGACACAGGAGCCAGTATGACTATGGTGCGTAGCCAACTGGTGTCTCCAGAGCAGGTAATTCCCGATGTACTCCACCCAGCCGCGATGGCTGACGGCAGAACAGGCCACTATCCAGTGGCCGAGGTTCCCTTTGAATGGGGGGGGGTTGCAGGTTCACTTCGAGTTGCCGTAAGCCCTGCCGTGCCAGTCGATTGTCTGCTGGGGAATGACATGGAGCACAACGCTTGGAAGGAGGTGGAATACCGGACTCACACCGAGATGCTGGGTACACCTGACTGGGCCTGTGTTAGCACAAGGTCCACGACTACCCGAAGAGGGAGTTCATTCCGGCTGGAGCCTGGAACAAAGGCCCAGCCAGCTGCCAGTCAAGGGAAGAACCGAGGACAGGAGGAGCCTGCCTCGGCGTCCCCACCCCGTAGGACGGATAGGCCACCGGGGGTGGTGGACCAGGAGTCTGCGGTGGGGGACGTTACCAACCTGGAGGACCTACCCATCCCGGCCGAGTGGCACGTGGAGGGAGGCCCGTCCAGGGAGGAATTCTGCCAGGGCCAGAGGGAGTGCCCTACCCTTGAGGGGCTAAGGCGACAGGCCGAAGCCCAGGCAGCAGGGAACGTTGAAGGGAACTACAGTGTTTACTGGGAGGATGGCCTCCTCTACAGTGAACCCAAGGCACCCCTACATGGATCGTCACGAGCCTTGGTAGTCCCTCAACGTTATCGAGCCTTCCTTCTGGAGTTGGCTCACGAGATACCATTGGCAGGACACCTGGGGCAAGACAAGACCTTCGCCCGTCTTGTCCCACACTTTTATTGGCCTCAGATGAAAGTGTCGTCCGATACCTACTGCCGGACATGTGTGTCTTGCCAAGCCAGTGGGAAAACAGGGGTGAAGCTGAAAGCTCCCCTGGAACCACTTCCAGTCGTTAGCACCCCCTTTGAAAGGGTGGGCATCGACATTGTGGGTCCATTAGATCCACCGACTACAGCTGGTCACAGGTTTATCCTGGTACTGGTGGATCATGCCACACGGTACCCAGAGGCAATACCTCTGAGGACCATAACAGCACCTGTTGTGGCTAGGGCCCTGATGGGAATCTTTACCCGAGTGGGTTTTCCCAAGGAAGTTGTGTCCGACAGGGGGACCAACTTCATGTCAGCGTACATGCGGGCAATGTGGAAGGAGTGTGGAGTGACCTACCGGTTCACAACTCCTTACCACCCCCAGACCAATGGTCTGGTGGAGAGGTTTAACAAAACCTTGAAAGGCATGATCAGAAGTCTGCCTGAAAGCCTGCGGAGGAGATGGGACGTCCTCCTACCCTGTCTACTTTTTTCCTACAGGGAAGTGCCACAGAAGGGAGTGGGCTTCAGCCCCTTCGAGCTTCTGTATGGGCACCCTGTACGTGGACCTCTCAACCTGGTGAGAGACGGATGGGAAAGAACTCCCAGAAAGCATCCCCAGGATGTGGTGAGCTACATGCTGGCCTTCCGGAGCCAAATGGCTAAGTTGTGGAAGCAAGCTTCTGACAACTTGGAAGCCAGCCAAGCAGTGATGAAGGCGTGGTATGACCACAATGCTCACCCGGTGGAGTTGGAGCCTGGCCAGAAGGTGTGGGTGATCGAACCGGGAGAGCTTAGTGCCCTCCAGGATCGCTGGTCAGGACCCTTTGAGGTGTTGGAGAAGAAGGGTAAGGCTACCTACTTGGTGGACCTGAAGACCCCTCGTCAGCCCCTGCGGGTGCTGCATGCCAACCGCCTCAAACCCCACCACGAGAGGCCTGAAGTCATCTTGATGATGGTGACTGACGGAGGAGAGGACGTGGAAAGCGAGCCTCTCCCTGATCTGTTTGCGTCTCAAGAGAAGGATGGGTCGGTGGAGGGAGTGATTCTCTCCCCATCTCTAACTCCTGAACAGCAGGAGGACTGTCGCCAGGTCCTGGGGCAGTACTCCTCGTTGTTCTCCCTTGTCCCGGGTAGGACTCACCTGTGCGTCCATGACGTGGACACAGGAGACAGCCCACCTGTGAAGTCCAAGATCTACCGGATGTCAGACAAGGTGAAGGCCAGCATTCATAGTGAAGTCACTAAGATGGTGGAGCTAGGAGTGATCGAACCTTCTAGCAGCCCCTGGTCCAGTCCGGTGGTGTTAGTACCAAAAGCTGCACCACCGGGTGCCCAACCAGAACTGAGGTTCTGTGTGGACTATCGGGGACTGAATTCAGTGACCAAAACTGATGCTCATCCGATCCCTAGGGCGGATGAATTGATTGACCGGCTGGGAGCTGCCCAATATCTAAGTACCTTTGACCTTACTTCTGGGTACTGGCAGATCTCTTTGACTGATGGAGCAAGGGAAAGGTCAGCCTTCTCCACGCCCAATGGCCACTACCAGTTCTGTGTGATGCCCTTTGGGCTCAAGAACGCACCTGCCACGTTTCAGCGCCTGGTAAACCAGATCCTCACCGGAATGGAGAGTTTCTCTGCTGCTTATCTGGATGACATAGCCGTCTTCAGTAACAGCTGGGAGGATCACTTGCGTCACCTGCAAGCTGTTCTCCAGGCCCTGAGACAAGCTGGATTGACGATCAAGGCCAGCAAGTGCCAGATCGGGCAGGGGTCGGTAGTGTACCTTGGACACTTGGTGGGTAGGGGAGCGGTGCAACCCCTCCAGGCGAAGATCGAGGCCATCATGGCCTGGGAACCCCCCAAGACTCAGACTGAGGTCCGAGCATTTTTGGGCCTCACGGGATACTACCGCCGCTTCGTGAAGGGGTACGGTACCATCGTAGCCCCCCTCACGGAGCTCACGTCCAAGAAACAACCTCGACGGGTAGTCTGGACGGAGGCTTGTCAGCAAGCCTTTGAGAGATTGAAGAAAGCCATGTGCGAGGCCCCGGTCTTAAGGGCCCCAGACTTTTCCAAGGAGTTCATTGTCCAGACAGATGCATCAGAACATGGCATTGGGGCAGTGTTATCGCAACTCAACGAAGAGGGTCTGGATCAACCCGTGGTCTTCCTATCCCGGAGACTACTTCCCAGGGAACAGAAGTGGAGTGCAATAGAGCGTGAAGCCTTTGCAGTGGTATGGGCTCTGAAGAAGTTGCGGCCATATCTGTTTGGCTCGCACTTCCTAGTTCAGACCGACCACCGACCCCTTCGTTGGCTGATGCAAATGAAGGGGGAGAATCCCAAGTTGTTGAGGTGGTCTATTTCCCTACAGGGAATGGACTTTCAGGTGGAACATCGGCCTGGAGTGGACCACGCCAATGCAGACGGTCTCTCAAGGTATTTCCGCCTTAGTGATGAGAACTCCCAAGGGGTTGGGTAGCTCTCCCCACTTTCAGCTGGGGGGGACGCGTGTTAGACCTGTCAGCCCTTTGGGTGGTCCCTCCTCATCATTATTTATTTTGTCCCACTTTTGCCTCAAACCCTGTTTGAATTTTTCCTTTTTGGGAACCACCAGACTTTTTCGTGTTGCTGCAGATTCAGGGAGCCATTTTAGCTACCCCTGAAACTTCTGTCTGGAGGCCTGAAGCACAAAATGGTGGCCACCTGTGACATCACCAGCATCCACTGGAACCTACCAGCACCTTCCAGAACATTCCAGAACCCTGTGACAGTTGGAGGCGGTTTAGAATGTTGGGAAGCTAAGAGGGAGAGTTGGCAGTTGGAGCTGGCAGTTGGCACCTGACTGGTGAAGAGTGAGCAGCACAAACGTGAAGGAGGAAGGAGTGAAGCAGCAGGGGTGGAAACTTGTGCCTGGAGTGGGGTCCATAAACCCACCCTTGATACTAGTCCCTACTGACGGAGCCCAGCCTAGAGCCCTGTGTGGGAAGAAGTCAGAAAAACCATCCTGAGGACCTGGACAGCAGGAACAGGCCTTAGAAACAAGAGAACAGCAAGATCCTGACCTGGAAGCTGGTTTCCCTGAAGTCCGACGTCGAGTAGCCTAAGACCTGGAGCCCGAGGTGGAGAAGCGGCGCTGACTGGAAGAGCAGACGTCGTACCCGGAGCCGCCAGAGGTCGAGAGAGGGCGCCGTCAGAGGTCGTGAGGAATACCAGAGGTCGAGGAGGAAGTCACCCGAGGTCGAGTGAGCGGCGTCATCGGAGGAGTGAAGTCCGCCCTCCGGAGTCGTCGGAGACCGAGGTGAGGGGTAACGGAGGTCGGGAGTGAGGATCGCACTCCGGAGTCGCCGGAACCTGTGAGAATCGTGCCGAAGGTCGGGAGTGGAGGTCGCACTCCGGAGTCGCCGGAAACCTGTGAGGAGCACCGGAGGTCGGGAGTGAGGATCGCACTCCGGAGCCGCCGGAAGTCGACATCGAGGCAAGGCCGGCCGACGTCATCGAAGCCGAGGTCGCCATCGGACCGGAGCCGCCCGAAGTCGACATCGAGTAAGACTGCCCGACGCCATCGAATCGGAGGCCGAGATCGAACCGAGGCCGCTGACGTCGAGACCGGAGCCGCCGCCGGCGTCGTCAAAGAACTGACATTGTGCCGAGGCCGCCGACGTCGATCTGGAACCGCCTCACGGCATCGACACGACTCCAGCGGCGTCGGAGCATCAGAAAAAGGGCAGTAAGTGGAGTAGAGGGCGCCTAAGGCCCTGTGGAGACCTGAGAGACTGCTCTAAGGGGCTAGGGAGGTGCTGGAACCAACCTGACTGTGCCAGGGGTGAACTGGGACTAATCTAGAGAAGTTGTGTGGAGAGAGAGAGCCAGGTCTCTGGTATTTCCCCCCTTTATCTACCTCAGTTTAGGCCTCAGCCTTGACCAAGCCAGGGAGTAGACACCCCCAAGCCTTCCACATCCCCACAAGCTGTGCCTGGGCCAAATCAGCCCTTAGGAATTCAAAAGTGATCTGATTCTATGAGTGTCACTGTCAGCTTTTAAGTATTTATTAGGGGCACTGTATTTATTGTATTTAACCTATTTATTGTTCCACTGTATTTATTGGTCCACAGTATTTATTGATGCACAATATTTATTGGTTACAGTATTTATTGCCTCAGAATATTTAATTGCCTGTCTGTATTGCACTCTTATTTATGCCTTCAGTATTTATGATCACCCCTATTTATTGAATCAGTAAGCCAGTATTTATTTGTCCTGCACTTTCTAAAAAGCTTGTATATTGTGATTGTTATTTATTTTCTCCAATCAGCAACTAAGAGAAAAAGCAGATAAAGAAAGTTATTTTCATAATTTTTACGGTGTAGAGTCGTTTTTGGAACGGATGCACGCATGGTTATTGTTTGGGTATGTTGTATGCTTAGCACGGAGCCTGATTCCTGACCACTCGAGCCAAGCTACCACAGTGTGTCAGGAAGACCACCACCACCCCTTCTAGTGTGGGAGTGGTTTTCCAACACTAAGTATGTGTAAGTTTCCGTATAAGTAAGTGTGGTGGTGTGTGTATAACTGTATATGCAAGTAAATGTATGTTTGATTCTTTATTAGCATGAGTGACTATGTGTGTGAGTAACTCTATGGATGAGTGGCATTGTGTAACAGGATGTATAGGTGTATGAGTACATATGATGAGTGAGTACATGTATGAGTGACTGTATAGGACTGTTGGTGAATGAGTGGATGTGTATCTTAGAATTAGTGAAGAGGTTGTTGTAACTGGTATTGGTATGTCCATTGTTTTGAAAATTTTAGTCTCTATTTTTGAATGTGTGTATCAAAGGTTATATTAGGGTGAGAGGAGGTCTGCCACTCTATCACAAGAATGATGTCATCAGTGATGTCATTTGAGATGTCATGAGTGATGTCATGAGTGATGTCACTGACCATGTCATGAGTGATGTAATATGTGACGTCATCAGCAGTGCATTGCGGGCGCGCGAGTTATAGTTAGCTGAACTAACTATAACGGGGGAATTTCAATGGTTTTGTACAAGTGAAAAGTCCAGCTAACTATAACACCCCTGAAACCTATGGTTTTTTCAGTGAATTTCTGAGGTTTTTTAAATGCTAATTCCTAACTATAACGTGCCTGAAACCTATGGTTTTTTCTGTGAATTTCAAAGGTTTTTTTAAATGCTAATTTCTAACTATGCCTACAGAGTGAAGAAAGAAGAAAAAATGCACAGAAAGAAAAAAAAGAAGTGCAGAAAGAAGCAACAGAAGTCCTCAAAGACGAAGAAAAGTGCAGGAAGAAGGATAACGTGCAGAAAGAACAAAAAGAAGAGCAGAAAGAAGCCTTGTTGCAAAATCATCCTGTACCCTCAACTTTTTCAGACGGATACTGGTGGTAACTGAGTCTGACTAACCAGTCCTAGAGCCAGTGCTATGTTAAAAGACACTTAGAATACAGTGAAAACACCTACATACACTAGGGAACATTATGCGTTGGGGTCCCCCTGTGATTAGCATGACCTCCTCTGTTAGCCCCTAGTATATAATAGGGCAGGGGGATTAAAACTACCTCTTAAAAAAGGCCACAGGGCGTTTTTGCACACGTTAACTCAGGCCCCGTCCGCTCCCTTCACCACTGTGTAAACACGCCCTGTGTACGTTTTTAGTCGGGAGATTTATTTCATTTGAATCCTGAGGGTCCCTAGGGTCCAACTAGACCACTAGGTACCTCCAGTAAGTGCCACAGAGCTGCGTTGCAGAGAGGTGTAAAAAGTGGCACGGCCTGGACCACCTCTCTGCAATGCAGCTCAGTGGCGCTTACTGGAAGCACTTGGTGGGCTAGTTAGCCCCAGGGGCTCTCCGTATTGAAGGGAAATTATATCCCCAATTTAAAACGTGCCATAGTGCGTGTTTGCACACGTCACCTCAGGCCCCGTCCCCTCCCTTCACCACTGTGTAAACGCGCCCTGTGGCTGTTCTAAGTTGAGAGATTAAGTCCCCTTGAATCCTTAGGGTCAAACTAGACCACTAGGTACCTCCAGTAAGCGCCACAGAGCTGCGTTGCAGAGAAGTGTAAAAAGGGGCTTGGCCTCAAAACACCTGTCTGCAGCGCAGCTCCCTGGCGCATACTGGAGATGCCTGTTGGCCCTCAGGGACCCTCAGTATTGAAGAGGAATTAATTCCCCAACTTACAATTCGCTAGGGGGCACGTTTGCAGAGTGTTGCAAGGAGGGGGCGTGGCCTCCGGCACGATGCCAGTCTTTTATTTATTTAAATGTTTTAAGAAGGGGGGCTGTGTGGTTCCCCTTCTTATTCTAATGTATTGGCCCTGATGACCCCATCCCCCAGGGCCTGTCTCCTAATTATATTTTTTTGACCCCAATCCCCAGGGCCGGCCACTTTTTTTTATTATTTTAAAAAAATATATATTTATAGACACACCTAGGACATGCTGGACAAACCGCACGTACCTATCACCATGACGATTTGCGTGATATTCATTAAAAGGCGACTATGCATACAATGAATCCAAGTGGAATGTATTTACACCACTAGTGAAGCTCTGACATGTTTGATGCCCTACCGTGCCTAATCCCGGTAGACACCCTTGTCGTTTATTTATACAAACATGGGTAGCTATTGACGGGCACATTTAATACACATGCACACCAAGCCATTCAAAGGGGATTCGACAAAAATTCGACCAAAACTATGCAAGAAACACCCCTCACGGTTAATAAAACACACATCCACTTCCGGATGTGTAATACTTTTTATTTTACTCTCTGCAAAGGGGACGAACATCACTTGAGAGTCACAACGCGCTCCTGGCAGAGCCCAATGCTGTGTTACACCCAACATTGCCTGCTGAGTGCCACACACCTCTGTGTTGTATTCCACTAGCTAGTGCATATGCTATGACACTCTCTAGCCCATGTGCACTGTAACACCACCCCGTGAATATGTCATGCCACACTTGTCTTCGCACGGGTTATATTGCCCCATCTGACGTGCCTTCCTCGATGCCTATGTTATAACGCACAGTGCTATGCCATACATATTACAATCTGGGATCCATATCTTTGTCACAGTGCATATGCAACGTTCCTCCCCCCAGCACATATTTTATATTACAACTTTAGAGACTGGTTAGGTTACACAACACTGCACTGTACATATTACACTCCAAGGCGCATATCGCATAGCACGCGCTAGTGCCTGTGCTATCTCGCGCTCTCCAATGAATCTGTAATTGCGCACAATGTATTGCATATTATATTTCACGCCCGGTTCATCTTATATCACACTTTTTGGTGCATAGTTTATAGCATACACTATATCTAGTTTTCATTTTCAATCGTGCTCTCAGGACTATGTTCTATATAACACTGTGTTCACCTACCCTTTTCACGGGCATTACATTTTGCGATAGGGGGTGGAGGGTCAGGGGGTGTTTCTGCCAAGTGAGCCCGGAGTCACAGTCACAAACGTCCTCTTCTTCCTGAATAAAAGTGAGATTATGCTGCATACTTGTTCATATTTTAAGTAGTTCGCACAGACACACGTTTTAAAAACAATAAAGTTCCTAATACCCGCCTTCTCTGAACAGTTAGCTTGCTGCCCCATCCCCCTCCTCCCTATCCTCTGTTGTGTGAATCCATGGACTAGCCTCCTCCCTCCTGCCATGCATGGTCTGATGTGCTGCCACTGCCCTCAATTTAGTATGATGTACCAGTCCACTCCTCCTGCCCTCCATTGCCCAATTCTATGCCCCATCATTGACCTCCTGCTTAAACTCTGTGCTTAGCTTGCTGCCCCTATTATCCTTCCCCCTGCCCTCCGATGTCTTTGTGCATGCCCCTGCTCCATCCTTTTTGCCCACCATGTTCCATGGACCTGCCACTCCTATCTACTCTGAGTGTTCTGTTGAGCTGCCACTCCCCTCCCACCTGCCTAGCATTGTCAGATGACTGTAACCTGTCCCTGCCACCTCCACCCTGCCTGTCCACATGCCATGCCCCTACCCTCTTCCTCCTGTCCTACATGGTCCATTGTACTGCCACACCCTTCTGCCCTCCCTGGTCTGTTGTGCTGCAACTGCTCCTCCTGCCTGCCCCGTGCGGTCTGTTGTGAGGCCCCTTCCCCTGAACTTTGTCTGTGCACAGGTCCTGACCCTCCCTTCTACCCTCCATCGTCCTTTGTGCATGCCCCTGCACCCTCCTTCTTGCCCATCATAGCCATTGTGCTACCACTAACCCTCCCACTTGCCATGCATGGTCTTCTGTGCTGCCATGGCCCCTCCCACCTTCCCTGTGTGGTCAGTTAGCTGCCCCTGAACCCCTCCCACCTTCCCTCCATGGTCTGTGTGTATGCCATCACAGTCTCACTGTTGCTCTTCATGGTGTGTCTTGCTTCTAGTGCCCATCCTGCCTGACCTCCATGGCTATCTTGCTGCTCCTGCCCTGCCCCCTTGCCCCCAGCCCTCTGTTTACATGTGCAGACCCCTACTCCCTCCCTCCTGGCTTGTCTGTTCCATTGTAATGCCCCTGATCCATCCCTCCTGCCCTTTATGGTCTGTTATGCTGCAGCTTTCTCTCCTGTCTGTCCATTATGGTCCTGCCTCTTGCCCCTCTGTTCTCTGTTGTCCATGTGCATGGTCCTGTCCCCTCCCTCTTGCTTTCTATGGATTGTTGTGCTGCACTCCCGTCCCGCATGTCCTGTGTGGTGTATTGTGCTGCTGCAAACCCTGATGCCTGCCCTGCAGGGTCAGTTTGGTGCACCTCTCCATGTCCCTCCAGTCCTCTGTTATCCAAGTCCATGTCCCTACCCCATTTCCTTCCATGATCCAATGTACCATACTTGCGAACATTTTGAACTTGGTAAGAAGGGGGAGATTTTGAAAAAAAACTGGGGTACTGATTTTCCCCTTTGAGTTACATTGAAAAAGAGGAGATTGTAGACAGGAGACAGATCAAATAAAGCCCATTTGAGCTTAAAAACATTGGAGGTTTCCTGGCTGAATCGGGTCTGTTGGCATGTATGGTTGTACTACCATTGCCTCTTCTTTCTGCCCACAATGGTCTATTACATTGCCACAGCCTCTCTTGCAAGTCCTGTATTGTTGGTTTGTTGCCCCTGCCCCCCTTTCCACTGCCCTCCATAGTCTGTTGTGCTGCCACGGCCTTTCCTGCCTGCTCAGTGTGGTTAAATTGTTGCCTTTGCACCCTCCTACCTGCCTTCAATTTTCAGAGTCTGTGCCCCTGGCCTCTGCCTCTCAACAGTATACTAATGAACAACTAGATTGCTAACATTCTATATTTATTACAAAAGTGTGAAACGCCTGACGTCATCTTGATGTAATCAAAACTGTAATACCTAGAGCATTTCCTTTAGAAATTACATATATGAGAGGGTCTTATTGGCATCAAAATTATGGTTAGTGCTCTAAAAGACTAAAATAAGGACATATTTTCTGAGTTTTCAAATAGCGACAACGCACTTTTAAATTATTTGTTATCTTTATGTTTTTTTATCCAGTTGACCACTTGATTAAATGTTGCACTTAGGGGAGAGGATGTGGTGTTACTTCCAGATCTGCAGACTTTGCAACTGGGGAACCAGGTTGGAGTTTCTGCTTCAGCTCGACATTCTGAGATTCTGGTCAAATCACTTAGTCTCCCCATGTCTACAACCAAAATGAATTTGTTCTTGTGTGATGTAACCAATGCTCATGTAAAGCACTGCAATACCTGACAAGTCTGCACTATATAACACTGCAAAAACACAAAATAATAAGTGGTTTGCACACTTCTGTCATTGGGCTATATTTGGGCTACATGTGGGTGATTTTGGGCTACATTTGGGCTCTTTTGTCTCCGGTGGCCATCTTGGGAGATTTATTTGTTATGAAGTTTCCTAATTTCCTCATGTACTGCAGTCTCCTCAGTAGGAAATGCTTTCAGTTTTTTACTTTGATTCCATCATGAAGGTATTCAGATATGTCACACATTTGCCATAAATTCTGAATGTTAGCACTCTAGTTGCTCATTAGATCACTGTTGTAAAACTACTGTTCACCATGGAAGTCTGCTCCTGGTATTAAAAGTGCATGTTTCAGTCTGCATGTCAGAATTTTTTAATGAAATAGAAGAGGATTTGAGAAGTCACTCAAAATGTGCCCTCATTTTCTTTCTTCAGCATTAATCATAATTTCTATGGTAAAATGAACCCCCTCATTGTGTTCCTTTTTAAATTAAATGTTTTAAGTGTTACCAGTTTATTCCAATCAAGATGGCTTCAGGTGTGCCATAATTTTGTCATAATGAAGACAGTAAGCGCTCTAGTTGTTTTTAAGAACACTCTGGGACATTCTGTCATTGGGCTATACTTGGGCTACATCTGGGTGATATTTGGGCTACATTTGGGCTCTTTTGTCTCTGGTGGCCATCTTGGGAGACTTATTTGTTATGAAGTTTCCTAATTTCCTCATTTACTGCAATCTCCTCAGTAGGAAATACTTTCAGTTTTTTACTTTGATTCCATCAAGAAGGCATTCAGATGTGTCACACATTTGCCATAAATTCAGAATGTTAGCACTCTTTTTGCTCATTAGATCACTGTAGTAAAGCTACTGCTCACCAGGGAAAACTGCTGCTGGTATTGAAAGTGCATGTTTCAGTCTCCATGTCAGAATTTTTTAATGAAATAGAAGAGGATTTGAGAAGTCACTCAAAATGTGCCCTAATTTTTCTTTCTGCAGCACTAATCATACTTTTTATGGAAAAATGAACCCCCTCATTTTGTTCCTTTTTAAATTAAATGTTTTAAGAGTTACCACTTTAATCCAAGCAAGATGGCTTCAGGTGTGCCATATGTTTATCATAAGTAGGACTGTTAGCGCTCTAGTTGTTCTTTGGAACACTCTGGGAAGCTGCAGTAGAACACAAAGGAATCAACTGACAGTCTCTGCCCTTGTTGGATGTACATGTTTTACTGAGAATGTCAGACTTCATTCTCACATGACTGAGAAAGATAATGTGAATTTACAGAAAATAAGCTCTCAGTTTAGCTTATAGATCACCTTCCAAACCTCTGTGGGGAAAAGCATGAGAAAATATTTTTCTCTCAATCATGATATCCCAGCAGAAGGCTTTTTCACATGGTGAAATCACCTTAGAACATACCACAATTCCTAAAATGAGTATGGTACCATCAACAAATGATTTATAATGGAACTAAAGTCTTAAAACCTTCTATTAACTGCAATGCTTTTTAATGAGGTGCTATCATGTATATTGGTCCCAAGATGGCTGCCAACACTTCTTGGATGAAGTGCTGACAGCCAATCAGATCTCAGGATAAGATGTGTGGTTAGGCTCCGCCCACATATGTATATGATTTTACTTTTGATTTTCTCAAGAACTACTGAACAGATTGACACCAGACCTGCAAAAGGCACTTCCCTGACCTGAGGACTACCTCTCTGCCAAATTTCAAGTAATTCTGTTCAGCCGTTCGGGCTGTACCTTGGACTAAAGGTCCCTATGGAAAATGGCATGGGGAAAACACGTTTTGGGACCCCCCTTTTTTCTCAGCTCCCGCTTGACGAATCCCTCCGAGACTTTCAGGGTAGTAGCGGAGCGGAGCGCCCCACCTATTTTGAAACTTTCGCGAGGATTCGTCAACCGGCGCCAAAGTTATTCCAAATAGAATGTTGCAGATTTCCTATGGAAACACGGTCCTAACTATAACTATCTACTGGCGACCACCAGTAGATATTATATATATGTGTGTATATATATATATATATATATATATATATATATATATATATATATATACAAACACACACACACACACACACACTGGGGGGAAAAAAGCTTTTAAGATAAATACACAAGCACTGTGTTCCGGTTATTACAAATGATCTACATTATAATCAGCCATTGCGCTGCGTGTCAAACAACAATGAAATACATTAAATAGAAATGAGATAAAAACACATTGATTAAAATGTCACATGGCCACACAATTGTGGAAATGCATTAACCAATGCAGATGATGTACTCACTGCTAATGACACTTCAATAAAATATAACATTTATGAACTATATTCATTGATCTCATTCACATTTGTACATGTATTATGGAACACGTTTAAATGAATTCAACAAAAGGTCATGTAACCAACACTCACTAAGTTGTGATGCCTGAGTGGGCTACAAATCAAAATGCTTGCCATGCGTCGTAACGAACAAGTTACTTAACTTCGGTAACGATATATCTGTCAGAAACATTAGTTAGTTAGATTCCTCACCTTAGAATATCCCCAGGCGTCAGGCTGGATCCGGAAAGATTTTTCGTCAGCAATACCCTTGCGCGTCGCTAGGCGTCATCTGCGGCTCCGCGTCCGTCAGCGTCGTGATCGCCGGAATGACGTCTGAGTACTTAGATGCCGCCCTCGCGCGCTGACGTCAGTTCTTGTACATAGCTTTCCGCGCCAGGAACGCAGAGCCATGCAAGAGACAGACACTGGTGCCAAGAATCTAGGGCCCTGAAAGGGATGACCTCAACCCTAGATATCGGTTCGCAGAATGGGTAGGATGGGTGCGGCGGTGAGGAATCTAACTAACTAATGTTTCTTACAGATATATCGTTACTGAAGGTAAGTAACTTGTTCATCTGAAAGAAACACTTTAATTAGATTCCTCACTTTAGAATAGATACCCCAGCAATACCAACCACGGCCATGGATCTGCGAACCAAGATCACACCAGAAAGTCCTGGAGAACAGAACGTCCAAAGATGCCGTCTCTCCGGACTTGGCTGTCCAGGCAATAATGTTTGGCAAACGTGTGCAGCGAGGCCCACGTTGCTGCCTGACAAATGTCCTGCAAGGGGCCTCCCCGGCCCAGGGCAGTGGTCGCCGCTGTGGCCCGTGTGGAATGGGCCCTCAGCCCTACAGGAGGTTCCTTTTTAGCTAAAGAATAACAGGCCTTGATACACAAAACGACTCACCGAGAGATGGTTCGCTTGTGCACCGCCCGCCCCTTCTTAGCGCCCACGTAGCCAACAAAGAGTTGGTCGTCCACCCGGAACAGTTTGGTGCGGTCCGGATAGAAGGACAGCGCCCGTTTTAGGTCCAGACGGTGGAGCCTCTCTTCCTCTTTTGAGGGATGTGGAGACGGAAAGAAGGTGGGCAGAGTAACAGACTGGCCGATGTGGAAGGCAGTTACCACCTTAGGGAGAAAGGAAGGACGAGTCCTAAGAACAACTTTGTCCGGATGGACAGAAAGGAAAGGAGGCTTAGAAGAGAGAGCCTGGAGCTCACTCACCCTTCTAGCAGAGGTGATGGCAACCAGGAAAGCAGTCTTAAGAGTCAGAAGACGAAGGGGACAATTATGAAGTGGCTCAAAGGGAGCGCACATCAGATAGGTCAAGACTAGATTCAATTCACACTGAGGCATTACGAAGGGGACAGGAGGAAACATGTAAGTAATGCCCTTAAAGAATCGAGAAACAATAGATAATTTAAAAAGAGAAGGCTGATCAGGAAGCCGCAGAAATAGCTGAAAGATATCCCTTGAGGGTGCCCAGAGCAGAGCCCTGCTGGGCCAGGGAAAGAAGAAAGAGGAGTACCTCAGAAAGAGGGGCGGAAAGGGGATCCCCAGCCTTTGCGGTGCACCATACCACAAATTCGTTCCACCTGCAGGCGTATACCGATTTTGTGGAGGGACGCATGGCTGCCAGAATAACATTAAAGACTTCAGGAGGCAAGTCAAATGGCATCAACTGCCGTCGCTCAATCTCCACACGTGGAGGTGGAGGCTGGACGGGTTCGGGTGGAGGACCGTCCCCTGCTGCTGCAACAGATGGTCCTCCTGAAGAGGCAGTCAAATCGGGGGATCGATCGATAGACTGAGTAGCTCGGAATACCAGTATCTTTGTGCCCAATACGGAGCCACAAGGATGACTTGGGCCCGGTCGCGCCTGATCTTCAGCACTCTGGGCAGAAGTGGTATAGGTGGAAAGGCGTGCAACAGACCGCAGCTCCATTCGTGACGAAAAGCGTCTCAGAGCGAGTGCCGCCTTGGAAATTTTAACACGCAGAACTGCTGACATTGCGCGTTCTCTTCAGTGGCGAAAAGATCTAACCAAGGCTCTCCCCACTGCCGAAAGAGGCCTTGGGCCACGTCCGAGTTCAGACGCCATTCGTGATCCATCATGCACCAGCGGCTGAGTTCGTCCGCCCTGGCGTTCAGAGAGCCCGTCAGGTGTTGAACCACCAGGGTGATGCCCTGATGTTCCAGCCATGTCCAGAGGCGCAGAGCCCCCTGACAAAGGGTCCACGACCCCACCCCGCCCTCTTTGTTGCAATACCACATGGCGGTGGTGTTGTCCGTGAACACCTGCACTACACTCCCCCGAACAGAGGGAAGGAATGCCTTCAGTGAAAGTCGGAATGCCCGCAGCTCCAATAGGTTGATATGGAACCGGGACTCCGCCAGAGACCAGAGGCCTCTGATCTCCGCCTCTGTCATGTGGCTCCCCCATCCCAGGAGGGACGCATCTGTCACCACTACGTGCTCCGGTTGGGGTAGGGAGAGGGATCTTCCACTGACCCAATCGCGGTCCGTGAGCCACCACTCCAACTGTCTGGCAGTGCCCTCCGAGATCAAGACATGGTCGGACAGGTTGCCCCGATGCTGAGCCCACTGAAACTTCAGGTCCCACTGGAGAGCCCGCATCCGCCACCGAGCGTGATGTACCTTCAGAATACAGGAGGCCATCAGACCCAGAAGCCGCAGCACCAACCTGACCGAAACCCAGGATAGAGGCTGAATGATCGGAATCAGAGCCTGAATATCCCAAACCCGCTGTTCCAGAGGATAGACCCGGAACTGCGCCGAGTCCAGAACCGCTCCGATGAAGAGGAGCTTCTGGGGGGGACTCAGATGCGACTTCGGCACATTGATGGAAAACCCCAGCAAATGCAGGAGGTCGGCCGTAGTCTGGAGGTGGGAGACGTCTGCCTGGGGCGAGCCCGCCTTCAACAACCAGTCGTCAAGATAGGGGAAGACTGGAACCCCTAATCTGAGCAGATGAGCTGCGACCACTGCCATCACTTTCGTGAACACCCGAGGGGCACTGGTGAGGCCGAAGAGGAGCACGGTAAACTGAAAGTGCTCGTGGCCTACCGTGAACCGCCGGTAACGCCGGTGGGCCGACAGGACGGGGATGTGGAAATAAGCATCCTGCAAGTCCAACGCTACCATCCAGTCTCCAGGGTCTAGGGCAGCCAGACCCTGAGCTAATGTCAGTATCTTGAACTTCTCCTTCCGGAGGAAGGCGTTGACGCTCCTGAGGTCCAAGATAGGACGTAGGCCCCCCTTTGCCCTTCTTGGGTACCAGAAAGTAGTGGGTGTAACAACCCCGACCTACTTCTGGGCCAGGAACGTGCTCGATGGCCCCCTTGGCCAAGAGGGCCGTAACTTCCTCCCGCAGAAGTTTCAAGTGATCCCCCGACATGCGGTGGTACTGCGGTGGCATGGCTGGAGGGTTCGCCTCGAAGGGGAGGGAGTAGCCCGTTCGGACGATTTGCAGCACCCACCTGTCCGATGTGATGGTACACCAGTGGAGCAGGTGATGGCGAACTCTGCCCCCCACTGGCGTGGAATGGGCCTGAAAGCTCGGTCTAGGAGGGCTTTGAGGCGGATGCTGCTAGGGTAGATGTGGACGGACCAGATCTCTGTCCCCATACTCCGCCTCGGTGGAATCCACGTCCGCGACCGCATTGAGACTGGGTCTGCGGTCTGTGGCTAGTTGGACGTGAGGGGGCGCCCCTTCCTTGGCCACAAAAGGGGCAAAAAGCAGAAGTTTGCGGGCGCGCGGCCGAGAGGCCCAAGGATTAGGCCGTAGCCCTGGAGTCCTTAAAGCGCTCCAGCGCACTATCCGCTTTGTCGCCTAAAAGGCGACGGCCATTGAAGGGCATGTCCATGAGGGTGCCCTGGACATCCCCGGAGAAATTCGTGGTCCTCAGACAGGCGTGGCGACGAATCGCCACCGTGGTCACAATTGCCCTGCCTAGCGAGTCCTTTGTGTCCAGTCCACATCGGATCGAATACCGTGCCGCATCCTGCCCCTCGGCAAGAGCCTGGGCGAGCCGTGTCCGGGCCTCCTCCGGACATTGGGGCAGCACGTCCTCCACCGTATCCCACAGGGAGTGGGAGTAATGGTCCAAAAGACACACGGTGTTGATATACAACACCCCCAAACAAAGGGAGAACAGTTTCTTCCCAAAGTGTTCCAACCTTTTGGATTCCTGATCCGGGGGAGCAGACGGGAAGGAGGTCTGGGAGGTAGAGGCCCGGATAACCAGGCTCTCAGGCGTGGGGTGCACCGACAGAAAGCTGGGGTCGCCCGCCGCGGGGTGGTGGCGTCAGGCCACATTCCGTTCCACAGGAGGAGCTTACCGGCGGTTGAAGCACTTCAGTGAGGTGGTTAGTCCTCACAGCCACTGCAGGGAGCTCTAGCTGAAGAGCCTCGGCAGCCCTGCGCAGCACCACAGAATAGGTAGCACCCTCCTCCGTAGCCACGGAAGGAGGAGAGATGAAGCCAGTGTCAGGGGAGGTAAAAAGACCACTGGCATCCCCCAGTTCGTCTGCCTAGTCCTGGGATAACTGGCACTGCTGTGCCAGAGGGTCCTCAGACCCCTCCCAGTCGTCCAAGTCATCCGACTCCTGGTAGACAGGTGGAAAGGTCGGAGCCGGGCCCGGACCTGGACTAAACCTGGGGACGACGTCGTCCGAAGACGGCGCCGGGGGCAGCACCGAAGGGGTCAGTGCCGACGGAGGGGTCGTAAGGTCGACCGGCGTCGACCGTGATCCAGGCGTGGATCCCCCGGGGGCCTGCGGCGTCGGGACCGAAGTCGACGACGGGGCCGGAGTCGCCGGCTCGCTAGGCCCCCCAAGTCAGACCTGCGGGGTCCGAAGGCGCGCCGGCAGGCCTCGACGTTGGAGCGAGACAACTCATGGCCACGAGGAAGTCTAGGATCTCCGGAGTCGCGTCGGGCCCAGGGACCGAAGGTTGTGGGGCCGGACGCGACTCTTGCGGCTCCGACAGAGCTGCGCGGATGGTGCCACCCGAACTCTCAGCCGAGTTGCACGAGCGGCAAGGGGAGTCAGAAGAGCGATGTCGTCTCTTCGACTTCTTGCTGTGCCTCGACTTACCGGAATGCGAGGACTTGGACCCCGATGAGCGGTGATGGCTGCAGCTCCGCTGTAGGAGAGTAGGGTCTGCTTTCTATGTTCACCCCTACTTTTTGCTTTTGCTTCACTGGTTTTCAACTTAGATGTGGCTGTGGGCCTGCTAATCAGACCCACAGCCCAGCTGTTCTCTCTCTAAATTCGCACTATGTACTTTAGGTAGATAACCCAATTGGTAAGGATCACCTTCTAGGGCCCTGTACAGTGTACCTTAGGTACCCAGGGCATAGGTGTACCCTAGGCCTACCAGGGGCTGCAGCATGTATTATGTCACCCCTGGCTGGCCTTCCATTATGACACAACTGCCTGATCACTCAGCTGGGGCAAGGTCGTGTAATCACCCCTTGCTTAGGTGTAGTATTCCTATACCTATCTTATATATAGACACATGTGTACCTATCAGCCACTCCTATGGCAGGCCTTAACAAGCCTGGAGGCAGAGTGCTTGGTAACATGTGAGATGGTGCTCTAGCATGAGCTGAGCCTGTCTGCAGCTTTCGGAACCATGTCCTTATAGCTGTTCTATGATATCACCTACCATATACTCTTAAAGTGCCTTATAATCTTAAACGGTTATGGTAACTATGGTTTGGCTTTATCAAAACATGTCGTGTAAGGTGTCTAACACTGTGGAATAATACCCCCATACCATTTCTGGTGATGAGGATAGTATTCCTCCCTTCTAGAGGGAGAAGACATGTTGAAGACCTACTACCCAGTTAAAGTTAACCAGAGCCCCAGCATCACAAAATGGATGCTGCTGCCACAGACACAAGTCGGACCTCCTGCTGCTGGGAGTCCTTCCAGCGAGGGAGGCTTGGACACTAGGTTTCCTGCCTTGGGAGGTGCTAGCACCACCCAAGACAGGCCTTAGTGTATTGGGGCAGGGAGGGATGAATGAAACGAGACACTGCCTGGGGCACACAAGGTGTCCCATGCATAGTCCGGTTCAAACCGGTGCTGGGGCACTCCAGCCCCAGTCCTGGCGCGAAACTGGACAAAGGGAAGGGGGTGTAACCACCCCCCTCCCTGGTCCCACCCATAGGAGGGACCTAGCAGGTAACCCAGCCCCCCAGATTAGTATAAGAGTGGGAGCTGAGTCCCTAGGACTTTGGATTATTCTGATAACTGAAACTTGAACAGAAACTCTGGACCTTCGACATTCGACTACGGAAGAAGACTGAAGAATCTCCCTTGTGGCCACGGAGTGGCCACCCTGTGCAAACAGGCACCATCAAGCAAACTGCCGTTTGCTTTGCCCGAAGTTCTACGAGGAACCGACTGGAGAGGCCGACCAGCGCCTTGACTTCCAGACTTCTCCTACCCTGATCCACATCCACAGCAAAGCTGAGATCCGTGGAGGCGACGAGAGACGTGGGACCGGCTACCTGGGAAAATTGGCTACTTGCTTCCAGCGCAGCTTCTGAGGCATCCTCGAAGTTGTGCTCTGGGGATTGAGAATCAATTGAAAAAGGGGACAGCGCACTCCTTACTTTTGAATGGTTAAACCTATAATAATGCTTCTGATATAGGTGCTACAGTGCTATGCTTGCTGTCAGTCAAGCATATAAAATCAAAAGACAAATTGAGACTAACCAGGAGGTAGTCGGCGTTGCGCACAATTCTATGGGTACCCATAACCCAAACAAATATCCAGCGTGTTCAATGGAAAAAATATTCGAATACAATAGGTTATGTTCAAAAACAACGCCACCGGGAACTGACGATCACCATGTGATTAGTCGTGAGTTATTAAGACAGACTTCTACTGTTGGAGATAAATCAAAAGACAAAAGCAGAAGAAGAAAGTGAGCAGGTAGGGGCAAACGAGACAGACTCACCTCGTCAAATATACCAATATGAAAGTAACGAAAGAATAAGTCTGGTCAAACGGAAACCCAAATGTGGTCCGATATGTTACTAGGAGAGAAGAAGGAATGGAACTGATTAGACTACGTTAGTCATAATGGCTCAAGTATGGGAGAGTCAGTAAAACAAGACACTTACCCCCCAATTTGCTCGAGGTAAAAAGACAGTGTGGATCTGAAACAATGGTGATCGACAGTTCCCGGTGGCGTTGTTTTTACACTCTGGTCTCTAAATCCATAGCGTGCTTTTGAACCTTCATTACAGCAGTTTCTGATTAATCTATGGAGATGTGTGATTTATCAATGGAGCACTATGCATCTACACAAGTAATGGTTTCTATGCATTGGGTGCTAATATATTTGTCTAAAAAGTAGTATTGTTAATTATTATTGTCTCCTTGTTTTTAGATTGCCCCTGACGAAGGGACGCACCAGTCCCGAAATGCATTGGGCTTTTTTCATTTCATGTTTATCCATATCTGTACATAAGAAATGTTTCAAATATGCCATGATGTGTGAATAATGGCATTAATATGTTATTCATGGACTGTTATGATTGATGTGTATAAATTTCACTATTTTTGAAAAACTTGAATGTAACAAATACATATATGTGAATAGAATATATGTGACAAATGAACATAACCTATTAGTTGTATTCGAATATTTTTTCCATTGAACAAGCTGGATATTTGTTTGGATTATAGGTACCCATAGAATTGTGCGCAACGCCGACTACCTCCTGGTTAGTCTCAATCTGTCTTTTGATTTTATATGCTTGACTGACAGCAAGCATAGCGCTGTAGCACCTGTATCACAAGCATTATTATAGGTTTAACCATTCAAAAGTAAGGAGTGCGCTGTCCCCTTTTTCAATTGATTCTCAATTCACTGTCCAGACAGCAGCACCCATTCAACAAAAATGTCTTTCGATACCATCACCAATATTACAGATAACAGAGCTAATACTAAAGCTTATACCACTGATGAAGCAACAGAAATATACTCACTCATACAAGAAATAAAAACCACCGACACCCATGGAGGAACCATTACGCAACAATTGCGCCAACTTGAATTTATAACGAGAAGGCAACAGAACCCAAAATTGCATGCTTCTACTCTTGTGCAATATCATAAGGCCAAAAGGATACCCAGAGGTCTTCGTCTAGCTATAAAACCTATGCTTTTCCGGTTTCATCTTAACACTAGTTTCATGGACAAATGGTACGCCATTCTCAACAAATGTTCTCTAGATCTCATTTTGTTGATTATCGAGGAATTATCCAAAACAATCAAAGACCTCGAGGACGAGATATATTCTCTTAAGAATGAGTTACAGATACGCATGGAAACTGACTCTTGGAAATTACAATTAGAAGTATTGAATCAGAAATTGGAGAAATATGAAAGAGAACTGCAAGAGGGCAAACTGCGGAAATACAGACGCGACACTATAGACTACAAGCTTAATGAGGTCTATACGTGGGCGGATATTTATACCAGAAAACGTTTTGATACTAGAAAAACGCCTACATCGTCTGATGAAAGTTCAGTATCTGACAAAGACACAACAGTTAGTCGTACACCAGCGTCAGCAATTATGTTGTCTCAACAAGTTGGACCATCATCTTTATCTACCGCACCAACATCTGGTACTTCAAGTTCTTCGTCTTTTTTAACACAAGCCATGGACCATGGACGACCTCCGGCCCAATCAGATCAGTCCAAGGCAGTGCCGCACGAAAAACACGTAGAGGGCAAGGAAGTAAGCGGAAAATCATTACGCAGTGGGAAAACAGTAACCTAGTCATTAATATCTCTTCCTATACTCTTAACGCGCAAGAAACAGGCCTACTTGGTAGGGGATTATCATTTGTACCTACAACTCATACTACTTCACTTCAAACACAGGGTGAATTCTTTAAGTTCATGCGGACCATTAGACTCAAACATTTTTTTACCAATGTAATTGCCTCGGACACACAAGATACTGATCAGACCAGGCAGCGTTTCAAGCCAAAAAGTACGTTTATGACCCCCATTTCGCACAAAACATTGGATACTTTTGAAACATTAGTTAATAAAGATCTCCAAAAACTAAGTTATCGTCCTAAAAACTACAACAATGTATCCAAGTACGAGAGAAATATCATCAAAAACCTAGCCAATAACACTACAATTACTCTGCAACCTGCTGACAAAGGCGGAGCTATTGTGGTAATGGACACCATATATTACCATACTAAAGTATCTACACATGTTTCAGATACTAACCCGTACATGCTACTTCCTTCTGACCCTACCATTCAACTTCGAGAGATGCTTAACAAACTCCTAACTGAGGCGTGCGACAATGATTGGATCAATGATACTACACGACATTTTCTAACGACTACCAATCCCCGGAGACCAAAGTTGTATATGATCCCTAAAATACACAAGGACCCCAGTGACCCACCATTTCGCCCAATAGTTTCCGGCTGTGGTTCCATTTTTGATCCGGTGGGGAAATTTTTGGACTATTATCTCCAACAATTTGTACAAAAGTGGAGTACATATCTCAAGGACACTACACATTTCCTGCAGGTCTTACAAGATGTTGTGATCGATCCACAGAGTTCAATTTTTCTATGTACTATTGATGTCACAGCACTATATACTTCGATACCTCATGCAGCAGGTCTTGATGCAGTGGAATGGGCTCTTCTACAAATGGGTGATATTGGCATTGAAAAAATATTCATACTTCAACTACTCAAATTTTGTCTGCACAATAGTTATTTTGAATACCAGCATCAATTTTTCGCGCAACTCACAGGAACATCCATGGGTTTTTCGGGAGCACCGGCATATGCCAACACTTTTATGTCGCAATATGAACAGGAAAACATCATCACAAATTCTACTTGGTGGTCACGGATAATCCTTTATTGTCGGTATATTGATGACATTTTCCTCATTTGGTCAGATACAGAAACAGCCTTTACAGCTATGATTGAGTCCCTGAATCAGGTGAATCCACACATTCAGTTGACATACAAGATACACAAAGACACGATACATTATCTGGATGTACAGGTTTCAAAAACCACCTTTAACAAGTTTGAAACAACCATTTACCACAAACCTACTGATCGCAACAGTGTCTTAACTTACTCAAGTTTCCATCCTCAGAGTCTAATCAAGAATTTACCTTTATCCCAATTCATCAGGATACGCAGAATTTGTTCAGACACACAAAACTGTATCACAGAATTACATGAAACCTCAAAACGTTTTGCAGCACGAGGCTACCCTCCAGATGTCCTTAGTAATTGTTTACAGAAAGTAATGGTCAAACCTCGCCAGGATTTACTTGTACAACAAACTTGTCCTTCTGAGCAACGTTTGGTATTTGTCACCAGATTTTCAACTATCTCCTGATCCATTAGGAATATCATAAATTCACGGTGGGAACTTTTGCAACAGGAGAATGATTTTCAAGAGCTTTTCCATTCTAAACCACTTTTTGCGTATACAAGAGGGAAAAATCTTCGCTCCTTACTAAATACTCCTGATACCGCTACTGAACCAACTGTCTATCAAGGGACCAAAAGATGCTCTTCTTGCATTCATTGTAACAATGTGATCACTGGGAATATAATAACCCACCCCTTATCAGGATCAAAAATTCAATTAAGACATACCAGTGACTGTAATTCATCAAACGTGATCTATTGTATTAAATGCCCTTGCGGCAAAGCATATGTGGGCAAGACTGAGCGTAAAATAAAAACACGCATTACCGAACATAAGAGTAGAATCAGGAACAAAAGCACCACCTTAAGTATTGCCACACATTGGGCCGAGGCTAAACATACGATCTCTCAGTTACGGTTCCAAATCTTAGAAAAATTGACAGTACGACCAGGTCTTGATGTTACAAATACTTTATTACGAAGAGAAATATTCTGGATTCAGAAATTGCATTCCATGTTTCCTTCCGGTCTCAATGATCGTTTGGATATGTCGTGTTTTCTTTAAAGACCAGAGCTATTAACTAATATTCAGTAACATCTGATTTCTACCTGACTTTTCATTCATTCTTTCTTTTTTCTATCATTAACACCAATACCGTCATTTCATTTCATTTTGTTCATGGAGCATGACATTTGGGCATGTCCTGCGCTATTTTTCTCATTTCACATAGTGTCCTTAGTGTCATTTGGATTTGCGTGTCACGTGGTTCTTCTGTCATGTCCAGCGTCATTTAACATTAAGTAGATAGGTTTTTATAACTTCTTCTGTATATACATATTTTCTTTGTTGCACCATTAGAACGTACCCCACATTTGTTCTGAGTCTCTACAGCTGTTATCTCTTTATTACCCGTTCAGTATTCAATAGGCTTACATATCCGCCTTTCTCAACTTTTTCTATTTTCCTTATATTGCGACCATTTCGCGCGTTCTTAATTCTTGCTTTGGTTCTTTTAAGTTGTTACTTAACTAGCATTTGTTCAGCATTTGATTCAGTTTTTGCATATGTTGCACTATGCGCTTAACTTTCCAACATGGCCCCCTTTTTCCCTATCTTTCGACAACGACCCCAGAGGTCCGTTGTTTCATTCATTCGTCGTCTTTTGTTTCCAATACTTTATTAGTCAAACACCGTTAGGTCCCGCGATATGTCGGCTTCGGCACCAGACTGCTCCTGTGTAACGCTTTGCGTCTCTACGGTTCAACTCACCAGTAAGTTTCTATTCCGAATCTTTGTTTTTTTGTCCGCTGGACCTGATTTAAGTATTTTGTGTTTAAGTTAATAATTAGCATCTGACACGTATCTGAGCTCTTTTTTCCTTTACCATTGTTTCAGATCCACACTGTCTTTTTACCTCGAGCAAATTGGGGGGTAAGTGTCTTGTTTCACTGACTCTCCCATACTTGAGCCATTCTGACTAACGTAGTCTAATCAGTTCCATTCCTTCTTCTCTCCTAGTAACATATCGTACCACATTTGGGTTTCCGATTGACCAGACTTATTCTTTTGTTACTTTCATATTGGTATATTTGACGAGGTGAGTCCATCTCGTTTGCCCCTACCTGCTCACTTTCTTCTTCTGCTTTTGTCTTTTATTTTATCTCCAACAGTAGAAGTCTGTCTTAATAACTGACGACTAATCACATGGTGATCGACAGTTCCCGGTGGCGTTGTTTTTACACTCTGGTCTCTAAATCCATAGCGTGCTTTTGAACCTTCATTACAGCAGTTTCTGATTAATCTATGGAGATGTGTGATTTATCAATGGAGCACTATGCATGTACACAAGTAATGGTTTCTATGCATTGGGTGCTAATATATTTGTCTAAAAAGTAGTATTGTTAATTATTATTGTCTCCTTGTTTTTAGATTGCCCCTGACGAAGGGACGCACCAGTCCCGAAATGCATTGGGCTTTATTCATTTCATGTTTATCCATATCTGTACATAAGAAATGTTTCAAATATGCCATGATGTGTGAATAATGGCATTAATATGTTATTTATGGACTGTTAGGATTGGTGTGTATAAATTTCACTATTTTTGAAAAACTTGAATGCAACAAATACATATATGTGAATAGAATATATGTGACAAATGAACATAACCTATTAGTTGTATTCGAATATTTTTTCCATTGAACAAGCGGGATATTTGTTTGGGTTATAGGTACCCATAGAATTGTGTGCAACGCCGACTACCTCCTGGTTAGTCTCAATTTGTCTGGGGATTGAGAAGCCCCAACCCCGAGCACCATCTGCACCGAAGATCAGCCCTCCACACTCCACGAGTTCTGCGTGGGGCCCTTCTGCATTTTCCTGCTCGACACGTCTGTCCGGTTGCTTGCCCGTTGGCTAGTCACCTCAGTGACGACGAACCCTTGACTTTCCACCGCTGGTTTGGCTCCTCCAGACTGGCCCTTGCTTCCCTGTAAAAGAGAAGCACCTCAGGCCTTCCTGGTCTGCAACAGAAGCGAATCCTTCATTCTGCGTGGGGTGCGCTTGCCAAGGCTTGTTGTGTCCCAACTCGACATCGACGCCGCCAACAGCAAGAGCCCTCATGGGACAGCTCGCCTCCTGGTTCTGGTCGTCCTCAACGTCTCCTGGTACCCGTGGCTGCTGCGACAAACTTCACCTCTTCACCTGCATCTTCAAGACATAGCCGGGTTCCTTCCTGGTTCCTTCCCGGCTCCTGGCTGGTGACCTAGACTCTGTCCCCTCTGCTTGCAGGTAACCTCCTTCTTGATTCCATCCTTGGAATCCACCGGACACTCTTCACTGACTGCCTGTCAGCATCTTTTCTTCAGGCATCCATAGGAGTCGACGACGAAACCCGACGCAAGTTCACACCTATGCACCCGCAGCCAGTGGGCTAGGTAACTTGAGTACTCCGGAGCTCACAAGGGTATTGACTATCCTAGTGTCTAGTTTCCAAGTCTCTAACTCCTAGTTCCTTCCGAAGTGTCCTAAAACTCTTAATTTCTAAACATTACTATTTCTATCGACTTTTACACATTACGCGTGAGTGTTTCCACTCTGCACCTGAATCCCGTGGGCCTCCCACTGCCTACCAACTGATAGGATAGTGTAGCCCCAGAGATTCCCTAGGCCTAGGCCTAACCTGTGTTCGTGACAGTGGTTCTTATACCACTTACTTAGTATATGGTTTGCGTGGCCCCTAGGTCCTAACTGTATTACTTACCTGTGTGACTTATGTATGCTTAAATAAGACTGTGTTGTACTTACCTCGAATCTCATAAAGAGTGCTGAGGGTATTTTGACTAGAATAAATACATTCTATTTTTATAATATATCTGTTGTGGTGTCCTTTCATTGGTATTCAAGGGGTTGCAAATGGTATAACAGCTGGCTTCACATGCCATACAGAGTTTAGCCTAAGACTGCTCTTGTCCATGCTACCACTAGGATAGCTGGTCTATAAGGTTGACTTTACAACCAATCACCATAAGGGTTGTTTGGACTGATACAAGGTGTACACTAGAACTAGTGACATCATATATCAGGCCAACTTCTCACATTGGTGAGCAGCGGTTGGGATCTGAGCTTGCTGTTGTAATACCATTGTAATCTTGAGATACTAAATTGAAAGATAACATAGATATTGTTAGGTACATGTTAGACCTGTCAGCCCTAGGGTGGTCTCCCCCTGTATTTTACCGTGCCTCATTTTTTCCACCCTCATTTTTGTGTTGGACTTAGGTCTCCGGGCGCCTTTTCATTGCCAACCAGTGTTAAGGTGCAGGTTTTCCCTTCTCCCAAGATGGCTGCCACAGGCCCCTGCTAATGCAGAGTGGCCTTTCTAGTAGCACCCTAGCTGCCAGGAGCTGGCTGGGACCCTACAACAATGTTGCGACACCAGCCCGCCATTTTTGTCCTATAGTTAGAGTGGGGAAGCTCCTGGAATGTGCTGGAACCTTCTAGAAGAAGGGTGGGGTTTTACTTTTGCCGCCTTAGAGAGTGGTCACCTGACCTAGGGCTACTTAAGAGAGGGAGGGAACTTTTTCTAGGCAGTTGGAGTAACGCAGACCTGGGGAACCTACGCAGGAGGTTTATTATTATTATTATTATTATTAAAAACTCTTGTAGAGCGCGTAGTCACCCGAAGGTATCCCAGCGCTAAGAACCCTACCCTAAACCTGACAAGGGGGGCCGGAAGGAGGGGGGGTGAGGGATGGGACGGGGATACAGTGGTTCGGATGGGAAGGGATCATTGGGGAAAAAGATACGTTTTCAACCGCTTCCTGAAGCGAAGGTAATGTGGTTCAGTTCTAAGGTCGCGGGGGAGTGCATTCCAGAGGCTTGCGGTATGGACTGTGAACCGCCTTCCACCTGTGCGTGCCTTCCTGATTCTGGGGGCGCTGATGAAAGGTGGTAGGGCCTAGTCAGGGACCTATGCCTCTGAAAGTGACAGGGCTTAGGTGCTGCCTTTTAAGTGAGTGAGGGATCCTGTACTAGCCCACTGATCTAGCCCAGCGGGAGGGGAACCCAGGAGCCATCTGCCAAGCTTGACTAGGAGCGAACTAGTCACCAACTCAACCCCCCCCCTCCCCCCAAGTAACAGAACCCCCAAGGGCGCCAGAGCCAGCTGCGCCACCAAGACTGCTGAAACTTAATGCTGAAGTTGATTGCTGAAACTTAATGCTGAAACTGACTACTGAAAGAGGGGGGAGATAAAAAGGTGGAGTTCGAGAGGCCCACAAAATAAGCAGTTTGGGAAAGGAGTAGGGACCCCACCTCTGTCCAATTCCCCAAAGCCCACTTACCCTGACAGGAGTCAGCAGCCAAGGATTGTGAGGTGCTACGAATGTGGGGAGATTGGACACTACAAAGGCGATCCTAAGTGTCGCAAGAGACCCCCAGCCCCAACGGGCGGGAAGAGCCCCGGGGTGGCTAGTGTAGCGCTTGGGGTGGAGCTGCCCTTAGATAGGGAAGGGGAGTGGACAGTCCTGACCCTGGTTTCACTCGGGGATAGAGAGATGGTCCCCGTAGTGTCCCTGCCCCCGAACACTGCTAAATACCAGCAGAGGGTGAGAGTTAACGGGGAGGAGGTGGAGTCTCTGAGGGACACAGGTGCCAGCATGACCACCGTAGTGAGGCGGCTGGTGTCCCCAGACCAAGTAGTCCCCGAGGAGCTCCATCCGGCCGTATTGGCTGACGGCAGTGTGAGTCACTATCCAGTGGCTCGAGTCCCATTTGAGTGGGGAAGAGTCAAAGGCCTACTGAGAGTTGCGGTGAGCCCTGCCTTGCCTGTGGGGTGCTTGTTAGGGAACGACCTGGAGCACACCAAATGGAGAGATGTAGAATTTCGAGCTCATACCGAGATGCTAGGATTACCAGGGTGGACTTGCGTAGTCACACGGTCCATGTCTGCCCGGCATGGAACTCAACCCGGGTTGGAGCCTGGGATAATGGCCCAACCCAACGCTGAGTGTGGAGAGGAGAATGTGGTGGAGGACACGCCCTGTGTGATGGATGGGGAGGCGGCAGAGGTGCCCCCGGAGTCCGCGTGGATGTCGTTCCCGTGGGGGACTTGCCGACTGGCACGTGGAAGGAGGACCTACCCGGGAGGAATTTTGTCAGGCGCAAAGGGCGTGCCCCACGCTTGAAGGCATGCGGCGACAGGCCGAAGCCCAAGTGGCCAGTCAGGAGACGGGCGGATATCATGTGTATTGGAAGGATGGCCTCCTGTACAGTGAGCCTAAGGTGCCGGTGCATGGATCTTCGAGGGCCTTAGTGGTCCCCCAATGCTACCGGGCCTTCCTGCTGGAGTTAGCGCACGAGATACCCTTAGCCGGACACCTGGGTCAGGACAAAACCTTTGCGCGGTTGGTCCCACATTTTTATTAGCCCAGGATGAGAGTTGCCTCAGACACCTTTTGTAAGACCTGTAAGTCTTGCCAGGCAAATGGCAAGACTGGGACTAAATTGAAGGTCCCTTTAGAACCGCTCCCGGTGGTCGGGACCCCTTTTGAGCGGGTCGGTATAGACATTGTTGGGCCGTAGGACCCTCCGACCTCTGCGGGACACCGGTTCATTCTGGTATTAGTGGACCACGCCACTCGGTACCCAGAGGCTATTCCTCTGAGGACCATCACTGCACCTGTGGGGGCGCAGGCCCTGTTGGGGATTTTTACCCGAGTGGGATTCCCCAAGGTCGTGGTGTCGGACAGGGGCACTAATTTTATGTCGGCCTATATGCAGGCCATGTGGAAGGAGTGTGGAGTGACCTACCGGTTCTCCACTCCTTACCACCCCCAGACTAACAGGCTCGTAGAGCGCTTCAACAAAACCTTGAAAGGAATGATCCAGAGCCTGCCAGAGGGCTTGAGGCGTAAATGGGACGTCCTCCTCCCTTGCCTGCTGTTCTCCTACCGGGAGGTACCACAGAAGGGAGTCGGGTTCAGCCCGTTCGAGTTGCTCTATGGCCATCCCGTTAGTGGGCCCCTCAGCCTAGTGAAGGAGGGGTGGGAGAAGACTTCGCAGAAGCTTCCCCGTGATATTGTCAGCTACATGCTGGCATTCCGCAGCCAGATGGCCAAGCTGTGGAAGGCGGCCTCAGAGAATCTAGAGGCTAGCCAGGCCGTCATGAAGGAGTGGTATGACCGCAACGCTCGGACGGTAGAGTTGGACGCTGGACAGAAGGTGTGGGTCATGGAGCCTGGGGAGCTTTGTGCCCTCCAGGACCGGTGGACTGGCCCGTACGAAATTGTGGAGCGACGGGGCCAGACCACATACGTAGTTGACTTAAAGACCCCCCGACAGCCCCATAGGGTGCTCCACGTCAACCGCCTGAAGCCGCACCATGAGCGATCGGAGCTTGCTCTCCTTCTGGTGACGGATGGGAGCGAAGAGGAAGAGAGTGAAGCTCTTCCTGACCTTCTAGTGGCCCAGGAGAAGGATGGTTCAGTGGAGGGCGTAATCCTTTCCCCGTCCTTGACCCCAGAGCAACAGAGGGACTGCCGCCAGGTGCTGGGGCAGTACGCCTCGTTGTTCTCCCTCACGCCTGGAATCACTCATCTGTGTACCCATGATGTGGACACAGGGGACAGCCCACCGGTGAAGAACAAGTCTTACCGGCTATCTGACCGAGTGAAAGACAGCATCCAGAGTGAGGTGGCGAAAATGCTGGAGCTGGGGGTGATCGAACCTTCCAGCAGCCCGTGGGCTAGTCCGGTGGTGTTGGTGCCGAAAGCGGCCCCACCGGGCACCACACCAGAGCTTCGGTTCTGTGTGGACTACAGGGGGCTGAACAAAGACAGATGCTCACCCCCTCCCACGAGCAGACGAGCTGGTGGACCGGCTGGGAGCAGCCCGGTACCTCAGCACCATTGATTTAACATCCGGATATTGGCAAATTGCCATGGCCGATGGAGCCAGGGAGAAGACAGCGTTCTCCACCCCCGAGGGCCACTTCCAACTCCGAGTGATGCCCTTTGGGCTCAAAAATGCTCCGGCCACGTTCCAGCGGTTAGTGAATCAGGTACTATCTGGCCTGTAGTCCTTCTCAGCGGCATACCTGGATGACATAGCTGTCTTCAGCAGCACCTGGGAGGACCATCTGTAGCAGCTCCAGGAGGTATTGCAGGCGCTGCAACGCGCTGGCCTAACCATTAAAGCCAGCAAGTGCCAGATTGGACAGGGATCTGTCGTATACCTGGGACACCTGGTGGACGGAGGTAAGGTGCAACCCCTCCAGGCCAAAATAGAGACCATCTTGGCCTGGGAGCCCCCCAAGACCCAAACAGAGGTCCGAGCTTTCCTCGGCCTCACTGGGTATTACCGCCGGTTTGTCAAGGGATATGGTACCATCGTAACCCCCTTGAACCTTCTAGAAGAAGGGTGGGGTTTTACTTTTGCCGCCTTAGAGAGTGGTCACCTGACCTAGGGCTACTTAAGAGAGGGAGGGAACGTTTTCTAGGCAGTTGGCCAGTGGGGTAACGCAGACCTGGGGAACCTACGCAGGAGTTTTAGGCGGTAGGGCCTAGTCAGGGACCTATGCCTCTGAAAGTGACAGGGCTTAGGTGCTGCCTTTTAAGTGAGTGAGGGATCCTGTACTAGCCCACTGATCTAGCCCAGCGGGAGGGGAACCCAGGAGCCATCTGCCAAGCTTGACTAGGAGCGAACTAGTCACCAACTCAACCTCCCCCCCCCCCAAGCAACAGAACCCCCAAGGGCGCCAGAGCCAACTGCGCCACTAAGTCTGCTGAAACTTAATGCTGAAGTTGATTGCTGAAACTGACTACTGAACCTTATTTCTAAAGACTCACTACTGGACTGCCGGGGGATCAACCAGGTACTAGCGCTGTGACCCCTGCGCTCCCCGACCTTGCCTGGGATCCCTCCTAGTCAGTCCTGCCACGGGCGCCGAAGTCACCCCTTAATTTCTGCCCCCCCCCACCGGTGAAGGAATCGGAGGCTCACTCCCCGCTGTGGCCCAGGGCCGGAAGGCTGCCCCCTGTTGTCACCGGGGCCCGCGGAGAAGCCCGGGGCCCCGCCGCTGCCGCCGCAGCCGAAGAATTGCGACCCCCAGCGCCGAGAAGGCCTCGTTGGGCCCAGGCGACTTGCCGCGGCCGCGTAGGCCTGAAGCCAGGAACTCGAGTCACCTGACGGGGGCGGACTGCTAAACGCCGCCCCCGCCGTAGCCCCATTGGTCGATTGGGCCGCGCCCCCGCAGACCGCACTGCCATTGGCGGCTGCGGGCGCGGGCCCCTGAGGTAGCGAGGAGGTCCCCAGAAGCACCGGTGAGGCCGGCGGAGCTCCCCGGTCACGTCTGACCCGACCGGGAGCCCCGCGCTTTCCCCCCCACTCCCCGCACCACTCAACTCAGCGGGAGAAGCCCGCGAGGGAGGCCCTCGACCCGGAGATCGCCGGGAGGCCCCCACGGAGAAGGAGGAAGATCCGCAACGCAGGTAATCTCCGGGGAGGAGGGCGGGAGGCCCCCGAGGCCCGGAGTACGCCCCTCCCCCGGGGAGATCCCCCGCGAGGTCTCAACTGCCCCCTAAGCGTGCCAGAGACTGGGCGGACCCCTGACTGCCTTCCAGACACCGCGCTGTGTGGAACTGCCTCATGTAAAGCGCCAAGGAGTTACCAAGCGCCACGAACTGCTAGGGTTCTCCGCCTCATGGCGTCTACCAAATTCGACACGCTAAGAGTCTGCCAGGTGCCCTGAGTTCCGTGGTCCGATTTAACACGCTATTCAAATGCCATGTGCAGCGCTATGTTCCTAGGCCTGATTTAACGCGCTATGCAAATGCCATGTGCAGCTCTATGTTCTTCGGCCTGATTAAACGCGCTATGTTCCTAGGCCTAATTTAACGCGCTATTCAAATGCCATGTGCAGCGCTAGGCTCTTAGACCTGATTTAACGCGCTATTCGATTGCTATGTGCAGCGCGATGATCCTATGCCTGATTTAACGCGCTATGTGATTGCTATGCACAGCGCTATGTTTAACCGCTGTGCTTGACGCTCCCCAGGATCACCAGGTGTCGCGTCTTGGTCAATGTATTCAGGTATTGCCAATTGAAGTGTAATGAGATGCTTCTGAACCTGACGTTTCAATGTATTCAGGTATTGACAATTGAAGTGTAATGAGATGCTTCTGAACCTGACGTTTCAATGTATTCAGGTATTGCCAATTGAAGTGTAATGAGATGCTTTTGAACCTGACGTTTTAAATGTATTCAGGTATCACCAATTGAAACCTAATGAACTGCGTTTGCATCTAACATGATTAGATAAAACTGATTGATTTCCATTGAACCTACTGCGTGGTGTCCGTTATTGTGTGCGTTTCCTGCTTCAGGGTATGTGTGTGTTGTATGGTCGCTTTACACTTAAGCCTTCGGGTGCCCACCCGCTCGAGTCACGTTACCCCCTTAGGGCCTGGTGACCCCTGGTCCTACAGTACATATAACATTGATTATAAATACTTAAGTCCTACTGGACTTAGTTGTTGTAGGTTGAAGGGCCTAGCACACCCTGACTACAACTACTAGAGAGGTTTTAGTAGATACAACTAGTGTAGGTAGGTGCACACACCACACCCTTACTAGATCATGTCTCTGAGAGGAGATCAAGTTGATTCTCTCTCAGGAGGGGGATATCCTAGAAAGATACCCTCTAGATATGATACCCTAACTTTTCAGGAGATGAGACAATTGTGTACCTCCAGAAAGTTAAAACAGTGTTCAAACCCTACCCTCATTTATCTAGTCTAGATCTTGGAAGAGTATGATGCTCAGAGAGCCTCCCAGGATGGTGCCTTAGGTACCAATGAGGGTCTATCCTCCACAGAAGACTCCCCTCACAATACTGATCAAGATGAGTCAGCAGGGACTTCAGAAGATGAGGTAGACAGCCAGGTCGAAGTTAGGAGACTTAGCCAGGCTAACTTAAGCCTACATGGGAGTCTGAATGGGGTCCCCCCATTCAGACCCTTAAGTGGACTTAACCAGAGAAGCAGGAGAGGAAGATCCCCTTCTAGGGAATCTATCCACTTCCATGTCTCTAATAGCTCCAATGCCTCTTCTCACAGGGGAATGACTTCTCCACAGAGAAAAGAGCATCAGGCCAGAATGAGGGAAGTCAATCTGAGGATTTAAAGGGAAGAACTTGCCCTTGCCAAAGAGAGACTTGCTCTGGCCAGAGAGCAAAAGTTAAGTGGGTTAGGACCCACTGGTGGCAGCAATATCCCTAAGGATAGAGACAGGGCCTATGATAATAGAAACCTGAGCAAGATTGTCCCTTCCTACAAGTGTGGGGATGACATCCACAAATGGATAACTGCTTTGGAGAGGGCTTGCAAAGTACAGCAGGTACCCCAAAGTCAGTGGGCAGCTATCTTATGGCTCTCCTTCTCTGAGAAAGGTAGAGACAAGCTCCTCACAGTTAGTGATGAGGATGCTGACAATTACACTGTCCTGAAGAGTGCTCTGATTGATGGGTTTGGCCTAACCACTGAACAATACAGGTTGTTGTTCAGGGATACCCAGAAGACACAGACTCAGGACTGGACTGACTTTGTAGATTGTGCCACTAAGGCTTTGGAAGGCTGGTTATTGGGTAGTAAGGTTAAGGACTATACAGGATTGTATACTTTGATCATGAGATAACAAATCCTTGACTGTCAAAACCAGCTGCTGCATCAACACTTGATTGACTCTGACCTAACTTCTCCCCAGGAATTGGGAAAGAAGGCAGATAGGTGGGTCAGGACTAGAGTTAAGCAGAAAAACCAGAACCAGGGCGGTGATCAGAAAAAGGCAGACCAGAAGGGTAAGGAGCAGAAATCAAAAGACCAGAAGTCTTCACCAGCCCCCAAAAGGCTCAGGGGGAGGGTGGTCCCAAAAAGGATAAAAAGAAAGATGGCCAAAAGAAACCTTGGTGTAACTATTGTAAGTCCAATTCCCATTGGTTTAGTGAGTGCACCAAAAAGGACAAGCCCCCAACCACCATTGCCCCTAAGGCAACTGTACCCCCTAGTCCAGCTGTAAGTGGTGGTTCCCAGCAAAAGGGTGTAATAGGGTTAACCCTGGGGACTGAAGTGGATTCTGGCCTAGTCAGAATACCCACTCAGGCTGTTCTGATCTGTGATGGGGACATAGCTTTGTCCTCTACTGTGGGTCCCAGTAACCTGGGCAAGTACAGACTCCTTTGATCAACCAAAGAATGGCTCAGGCCTACAGGGACACATGTGCTAGTGTCACACCTGCCTTTGTGGACCCTGGACAGATCATGCTAGGTGAGAATTACCTAGTGACCAACGCTAGCAATGCCACTACCTCCCATAGTGTGGCAATTGTTAACTTCTCCTGGGGAGGGGTAACTGGCCTCAAGAAAGTTGTGGTGAGTTCAGATCTTCCTGTAGAGTGTCTGTTGGGAAATGACCTTGAAACTTCAGTGTGGGCTGAAGGGGAGTATAGGACCCATGCAGAAATGCTGGGAATAGATGCATATGTCCTTGCTGTGACTAGGACACAGGCCAAAAAGTGCAACACTGAACAAGTGCTGGATCCTTGGAAAAATGGACCAGACACAACCCAAGAGAAAGACCAGTAGCGTTAAGGCTGTGCCTTCCCCCCTGCCTCAGGTAGAGAGTCCACCCTCACAGGAGGATGATTCTGAGAGCCCTGAAGGAACTGTCCTAGAAGAACTGGAACCTGACCAGGTTGAATTTCTTGGGACAGGGGGACCTTCAAGGGCAGATCTGAGGCAGGCACAATTATACTGTCCTTCTCTTGAACCCCTCAGACAGCAGGCTGCTGCTGAGGCTGCAGGGAATGCTCAAGGTACCCATAGAGTGTATTGGGACGAAGGGCTGCTGTACTCAGAGGCTGGAGACCCCAAGCCTGGTGCGTCCAGGAGGTTGGTCATACCATTGAGTTTCAGAGGCTTCCTTCTTACCTTGGCCCATGATATTCCCCTTGCAGGACACTTAGGCCAGAATAAGACCTGGGACAGACTTGTCCCTCACTTTCACTGGCCTCACATGTCAGAAGATACCAAGGAGTTTAGTCGCTCCTGTGTCACCTGCCAAGCCAGTGGCAAATCAGGTGGCACCACAAAGGCCCCCCTCATACCACTACCTGTGGTGGGGGTTCCCTTTGAGAGAATAGGGATAGACATTGTAGGACCAATGGACCCCCAAACAGCATCTGGGCACAGATTCATACTGGTGATAGTGGACCATGCCACCAGGTATCCAGAAGCTATACCCCCAAGGACCACAACAGCTCCTGTTGTGGCAAGGGCCCTACTTGGAGTATTCTCCAGAGTGGGTTTTCCAAAGGAGGTTGTCTCTGACAGAGGTGCCAACTTCATGTCAGGCTATTTAACTGCAATGTGGAAGGAGTGTGGTTTAAACTACAAATTCACTACACCCTATCACCCACAATGCAATGGGCTTGTGGAAAGATTCAACAAGACCCTAAAAGGGATAATAAAAGGTTTACCAGACAAGCTTAGGCTTAGATGGGACATCCTTTTACCCTGCCTTCTGTTTGCTTACAGAGAGGTCCCACAAAAGGGGGTTGGCTGCAGCCCTTTTGAGCTTTTGTTTGGGCATCCTGTAAGGGGACCCCTGTGTCTAGTAAGGGAAGGATGGGAGAGGCCTCTCAGACAACCCAAACTGGACATAGTGGATTATGTACTTGGCCTCCGCTCCAGGATGGCAGAGTATATGAAGAAGGCTTCTAAAAACCTTGAGGCAAGCCAAGAACTCCAAAAATCTTGGCATGACCAAAAGGCTGTGCTGACTGTATACCAGCCAGGGCAGAAAGTGTGGGTGTTGGAGCCAGTGGCCCCAGCAGCACTCCAGGACAAATGGTCTGGACCCCACACTATTGTTGAACAGAAGGGAGAAGTCACCCACTTGGTGGACCTTGGGACTCCCAGAAGCCCCCACAGGGTGCTTCATGTCAAAAGGTTAAAGGCATATGTTGACAGGGCAGACATGGGCTTACTCATGGCTACAGATGAGGGGCAGGAGGAAGAGAGTGACCCTCTCCCAGACCTGCTGACTAAGAACCCTGATGATGGTTCAGTTGATGGTGTGGTCTTTTCTGACAGCCTCACTGACCATCAGCAACAGGACTGCAGACATATGTTCTCTCTGACCCCAAGTCAGACAAACTGGTGCACCCATGAGGTGGACACTGGTGACAGTATGCCTGTGAAGAGTAAAATCTACAGGCAACCTGACCATGTCAGGGACTGCATAAAGATTGAGGTACAAAAGATGTTGGAGCTGGGAGTCATTGAACCTTCAGAGAGCCCTTGGGCTAGTCCTGTAGTTTTTGTGCCAAAACCTCACACCCAAGATGGTAAGAGAGAGATGAGGTTTTGCGTGGATTACAGAGGTCTCAATGCTGTCACTAGGACAGATGCCCACCCAATACCTAGGGCAGATGAGCTCATTGACAGATTGGCAGCTGCCAAGTTTTTGAGTACATTTGACCTGACAGCAGGCTACTGGCAAATCAGACTAGCTGAGAGTGCAAAGGCCAGAACTGCTTTCTCAACCCCAGGAGGACATTATCAATTTGTGGTAATGCCCTTTGGCTTGAAGAATGCACCTGCCACTTTCCAAAGGTTGGTGAATCAAGTCTTTACAGGCCTGGATGACTACTGTGCAGCTTATCTTGATGATATTACTGTCTTTAGCTCCACCTGGGAGGATCACCTGGTCCACCTAAGGAATGTTTTAGAGGCCCTGCAAAAGGCAGGCCTCACTATCAAGGCCACTAAGTGCCAGATAGGGCAGAGCAAGGTTGTGTACCTGGGCCACCTAGTAGGTGGGGGTCAGGTTCAACCACTGGAGAGCAAGATCCAGACCATAAAGAACTGGACTCCACCAATTACCCAGACTCAGGTCAGAGCTTTCTTGGGCCTGACTAGGTACTACAGAAAGTTTGTTAAGAACTATAGGTCCATTGTGACACCACTTAATGACTTGACCTCCAAGAAGATGCCAAAGAAAGTTCAGTGGACAGTAAGCTGTCAGAAGGCATTTGATGACCTGAAGCAGGCCATGTGCACTGCACCTATTCTGAAAAGTCCAGACTACTCCAAAGAGTTTATTGTCCAGACAGATGCTTCTGAGTTGGGTGTGGGAGCTGTTCTTTCACAACTTAATATAGATGGTCAAGACCAGCCTATTGCTTTTATAAGTAGAAGGCTGACCCCTAGAGAGAAACGTTGGTCAGCTATTGAGAGGGAGGCCTTTGCTGTGGTTTGGGCCCTGAAGAAGCTGAGGCCATACCTGTTTGGCACTCACTTCAAGATTCAGACAGACCATAAGCCCCTCTTGTGGCTAAATCAGATGATGGGTGAAAATCCCAAACTTCTTAGGTTGTCCATTTCCCTACAGGGGATGGACTTCACAGTGGAACATAGACCTGGGACTGACCATGCCAATGCAGATGGACTCTCCAGATATTTCCACTTAGAACATGAAGACTCAACTGGTCAAGGTTAGTTTAATGTCCCTAAGTTTGGGGGGGGGGGGTTGTGTAGCAGAGTAGGGTCTGCTTTCTATGTTCACCCCCACTTTTTGCTTTTGCTTCACTGGTTTTCGACTTAGATGTGGCTGTGGGCCTGCTAATCAGACCCACAGCCCAGCTGTTCTCTCTCTAAATTCACACTATGTACTTTAGGTACATAACCCAATTGGTAAGGATCACCTTCTAGGGCCCTGTACAGTGTACCTTAGGCACCCAGGGCATAGGTGTACCCTAGGCCTACCAGGGGCTGCAGCATGTATTATGCCACCCCTGGCTGGCCTTCCATTATGACACAACTGGCTGATCACTCAGCTTGGGCAAGGTCGTGTAATCACCCCTTGCTTAGGTGTAGTATTCCTATACCTACCTTATATATAGACACATGGGTAACCTATCAGTCACTCCTAAGGCAGGCCTTAACAATCGTGAAGGCAGAGTGCTTGGTAACAAGTGAGATGGTGCTCTAGCATGAGCTGAGCCTGTCTGCAGCTTTCGGAACCATGTCCTTATAGCTGTTCTATGATATCGCCTACCCTATACTCTTAAAGTGCCTTATAATCCTCGCGGTTATGGTAACTATGGTTTGGCTTTATCAAAACATGTCGTGTAAGGTGTCTAATACTTTGGAATTCTACCCCCACACCATTTCTGGCGATGAGGATAGAATTCCTCTCTTCTAGAGGGAGAAGACATGTTGAAGACCTACTACCCGGTTAAAGTTAACCAGAGCCCCAGCATCACAAAATGGATGCTGCTGCCACAGACACAAGTCTGACCTCCTGCTGCTGGGAGTCCTTCCAGCGAGGGTGGCTTGGACAATATGTTTCCTGCCTTGGGAGGTGCTAGCACCACCCTAGACAGGCCTTAGTGTATTGGGGCAGGGAGGGATGAATGAAACGAGACACTGCCTGGGGCACACAAGGTGTCCCATGCATAGTTCGGTTCAAACCGGTGCTGGGGCACTCCAGCCCCAGTCCTGGTGCGAAACTAGACAAAGGAAAGGGGGTGTAACCACCCCCCTCCCTGGTCCCACCCATAGGAGGGACCTAGCAGGTAACCCAGCCCCCCAGATTAGTATAAGAGTGGGAGCTGAGTCCCTAGGACTTTGGATTATCCTGATAACTGAAACTTGACCAGAAACTCTGGACCTTCGACATTCGACTACGGAAGAAGACTGAAGAATCTCCCTTGTGGCCAAGGAGTGGCCACCCTGTGCAAACATGCACCATCAAGCGACCTGCTGTTTGCTTTGCCCGAAGTTCTTCGAGGAACCGACTGCAGAGCCCGACCAGCGCCTTGACTTCCAGACTTCTCCGACCCTGATCCACATCCACAGCAAAGCTGAGATCCGTGGAGGCGACGAGAGACGTGGAACCGGCTACCTGGGAAAATTGGCTACTTGCTTCCAGCGCAGCTTCTGAGGCATCCTCGAAGTTGTGCTCTGGGGATTGAGAAGCCCCAACGCCGAGCACCATCTGCACCGAAGATCAGCCCCCCACACTCCACGAGTCCTGCGTGGGGCCCTTCTGCATTTTTCTGCTTGCCGCGTCTGTCCGGTTGCTTGCCCGCTGGCTAGTGGCCTTTGTGACGACGCATCCTGTAATCTTCACCGCTGGTTTGGCTCCTCCAGACTGGCTCCTGCTTCTTTGAAAAAGAGAAGCACCCCAGACCTTCCTGGTCTGCACCAGAAGCAAGTCCTCCGTTCTTCGTGGGTTCCGCTTGCCAAGGCTTGGTGAGTCCTAGTCCAACTTCGACGCCGCCGACAGCAAGAGCCTTCGTGGGACAGCTCGCCTCCTGGTCCTGGTCGTCCTCGACGTTCCCTGGTCCTCGTGGCTGCAGCGACAAGCTTCACCTTCACCTGCAATCTTCACGACATCACCTGGTTCCTTCCTGGTTCCACGTGGTCACTGGCTAGTGACCTTGACTCTGTCCCTTCTGCTTGCAGGTCTCCTCTCTTCTTGATCCCAGCCTTGGGATCCACCGGACACTCTTCCCTGACTGCCTGTCAGCAACTTTCCTTCAGGCATCCATAGAAGTCCACGACGAAACCCGACGCAAGTTCACACCTATGCACCCGCAGCCTGTGGGCTAGGTAACTTGGGTACTTCGGTGCTCACAAGGGTAGTGTAGGAGAGTAGGGTCTGCTTTCTATGTTCACCCCCACTTTTTGCTTTTGCTTTACTGGTTTTCGACTTAGATGTGGCTGTGGGCCTGCTAATCAGACCCACAGCCCTGCTGTTCTCTCTCTAAATTAATACTATGTACTTTAGGTGCATAACCCATTTGGATAGGATCACCTTATTGGCCCCTGTACAGTGTACCCTAGGTACCCAGGGCATAGGTGTACCCTAGGCCTACCAGGGGCTGCAGCATGTATTATGCCACCCCTGGCCTGGCCTTCCATTTTGACACAACTGGCTGATCACTCAGCTGGGGCAAGGTCGTGTAATCACCCCTTGCTTAGGTGTAGTATTCCTATACCTAACCTACATATAGACACATGTGTACCTATCAGTCACTCCTATGGCAGGCCTTAACAATCCTGGAGGCAGAGTGCTTGGTAACATGTGAGATGGTGCTCTAGCATGAGCTGAGCCTGTCTGCAGCTTTCGGAACCTTGTCCTTATAGCTGTTCTATGATATAGCCTACCATATACTCTTAAAGTGCCTTATAATCTTAGACGGTTATGGTAACTATGGTTTGGCTTTATCGAAACATGTCGTGTAAGGTGTCTAACACTTTGGAATAATACCCCCATACCATTTCTGGTGATGAGGATATTATTCCTCCCTTCTAGAGGGAGAGACATGTTAAAATCCTACTTTGCTGTTTAACTCTAACCAAAGCCTCAGCATCACAAAATGGATGCTGCTGCCACAGACACAAGTCTGACCTCCTGCTGCTGGGAGTGATCCCGGCAAGGGAGGCTTGGACAATAGGTTTCCTGCTTGGGGAGGTGCTAGCACCTCCCCAGACAGACTTTAGTGTATTGGGACAGGGAGGGCTGAAAGGAATGAGACATGCCTGGGGCACACAAGGTGTCCCATGCATAGTCCAGTTCAAACCGGTGCTGGGGCACTCCAGCCCCAGTCCTGGCGCGAAACTGGACAAAGGGAAGGGGGTGTAACCACCCCCCTCCCAGGTCCCACCCATAAGGCGTGACCTAGCAGGTAACCCAGCCCAGATTAGTATAAGAGTGGTAGCTGGGCCCCAGGAGATTAGATTATCCTGAACCTGCAACTTGAACAGAAACTCTGGACCTTCGACATTCGACGAAAGAAGAAGACTGAAGAATCTCCCTTGTGGCCAAGGAGTGGCTACCCTGTGCAAACAGGCACCATCAAGAGACTACCCTTTGCTTTGCTGAAGTTCTACGAGGGACCGACTGCAGAGCCCGACCAGAGCCTTGACTTCCAGACTTCTCCGACCCTGATCCACATCCACAGCCGAGCTGAGATCCGTGGAGGCGACGAGAGACGTGGGACCGACTACCTGGGAAAAGTGGCTAGTATCTTCCAGCGCAGCTTCTGAGGCACCCTCGAAGTTGTGCACCGGGGATTGAGAAGCCCCAACCCCAAGCACCATCTGCACCGAAGATCAGCCCCCCACACTCCACGAGTCCTGCGTGGGGCCCTTCTGCATTTTCCTGCTTGCCGCGTCTGTCCGGTTGCTTGCCCGTTGGCTAGTGGCCTTTGTGACGACGCATCCAGAAATCTTCACGGCTGGTTTGGCTCCTCCAGACTGGCTCCCGCTTCCTTGCAAAAGAGAAGCACCCCAGACCTTCCTGGTCTGCACCAGAAGCAAGTCCTCCGTTCTTCGTGGGTTCCGCTTGCCAAGGCTTGGTGAGTCCTAGTCCAGCTTCGACGCCGCCGACAGCAAGAGCCTTCGTGGCACAGCTCGCCTCCTGGTCCTGGTCGTCCTCGACGTTCCCTGGTCCTCGTGGCTGCAGCGACAAGCTTCACCTTCACCTGCAATCTTCACGACATCGCCTGGTTCCTTCCTGGTTCCACGTGGTCACTGGCTAGTGACCTTGACTCTGTCCCTTCTGCTTGCAGGTCTCCTCTCTTCTTGATCCCAGCCTTGGGATCCACCGGACACTCTTCACTGACTGCCTGTCAGCAACTTTCCTTCAGGCATCCATAGAAGTCCACGACGAAACCCGACGCAAGTTCACACCTATGCACCCGCAGCCTGTGGGCTAGGTAACTTGGGTACTTCGGTGCTCACAAGGGTAGTGACTATCCTAGGGTCTAGTTTCCGAGTCTCGACTCTCTAGCTGCTTCAGAAGTGTCCTTAAACTGTTAATTGCTAACAACTACTATTTCTATCGACTTTTACGCATTACACATGAGTGTTTCCACTCTGCACCTGAATCCTGTGGGCCTCCCACTTCCTAACCTTTGCTAGTGTAGTGTAGCCCCAGCGATTCCCTAGGCCTAGGCCTATCCTATTTCCGTGACAGTGGTCCTTATACCACTTCTTTAGTATATGGTTTGCGTGGCCCCTAGGGCCTAACTGTATTACTTACCTGTGTGACTTAATGTATGCTTAAATAAGACTGTGTTGTACTTACCTCTAATCTCATAAAGAGTGCTGAGGGTTTGACTAGAATAAATACACTTTATTTTATATATATATATATATCTGTTGTGGCGTCCTTTCATTTGGTATTCAAGGGATTATATATGGTATCACAGCTGGCTTCACATGCCATTCAGAGTTTAGCCTAAGACTGCTCTTGTCCATACTACCACTAGGATAGCTGGTCTATAAGGTTGACTTTACAACCAATCACCATAAGGGTATTTGGACTGATATAAGGTGTACACTAGAACTAGTGACATCATACATCAGGCCAACTTCTCACAAACATTAGTTAGTTAGATTCCTCACCTTAGAATATCCCCAGGCGTCAGACTGGATCCGGAAGATTTTTCGTCAGCAATACCCCTTGCGCGTCGCTAGGCGTCGTCTGCGGCTCCGCGTCCGTCGTCGGCGTCGTGCGCCGGAATGACGTCGGAGTACTTAGACGCCGCCCTCGCGCACTGACGTCAGTTCTTGTACATAGCTTTCCGCGCCAGGAACGCAGAGCCATGCAAGAGACCGACACTGGTGCCAAAAATAAAATCTAGGGGCCTGAAAAGGATAACCTTAACCATAGATGTCAGTTCGCAGAACGGGGAGGATGGGTGGGTCGGTGAGGAATCTAACTAACTAATGTTTCTTACAGATACATCGTTACCGAAGGTAAGTAACTTGTTCATCTGAAAGAAACACGTTAGTTAGATTCCTCACCTTAGAATAGATACCCAAGCAATACCAACCCCGGTGGTGGGTCTGCGAACCAATATCACACCAGAAAGTCCTGGAGGACAGAACGGCCAAAGAAGCCATCCTTCCGGACTTGGCTGTCAAGGCAATAATGCCTGGGAAACGTGTGTAACGAAGCCCACGTCGCCGCCTGACAGATGTCCTGCAAAGGGACTCCCCGTCCCAAAGCAGTAGTAGCCGCTGTGGCCCGAGTAGAATGGGCGCACAGCCCAACAGGAGGGTCCTTTATTGCCAAGGAATAACAAATTTTGATGCACAAAACGACCCACCGACAGATGGTCCGTTTGTGCACAGCTTTCCCCTTCTTAGCACCCACGTATCCAACGAAAAGTTGGTCGTCCACCCGGAACTGCTTTGTGCGGTCCAGATAAAAGGAGAGCGCACATTTTGGGTCCAGACGGTGGAGCCTCTCTTCCTCTTTGGAAGGATGCGGAGGCGGAAAGAAGGTGGGCAAGGTGACAGATTACCCAAGATGAAAGGGAGTCACCCCTTTCGGTAGAAAGGAAGGACGAGGCCGAAGGACAACCTTGTCCGGATGAACAGATAGAAAAGGAGGCTTTGATGATAAAGCCTGGAGCTCACTCACCCGTCTAGCCGAGGTGATGGCTACCAGAAAAGCAGTCTTAAGCGTCAGAAGACAAAGAGGACAATTATGAAGAGGCTCAAAGGGAGCGCACATTAGAAATGTGAGAACAAGATTCAAGTCCCACTGAGGCATTACAAAAGGGAAAGGAGGGAACGTGTGAGTAATGCCTTTCAGAAAGCGTGTAACGACAGGGGACTTGAAAAGAGAAGGCTGATCAGGAAGCCGTAAGAAGGCAGAGATGGCAGCAAGATAACCGTGGAGGCTGGACAGGTTCGGGTGGAGGACCATCCCCTGCTGCTGCGACAGAAGATCCTCCCGAAGGGGCAGACGTATCGGAGGATCGGTCAACATACTGAGTAGCTCGGGATACCAGTACCTTCGTGCCCAGTCCGGAGCCACCAAGATGACTTGGGCCCGGTCACGCCTGATCTTCTTCAGCACTCTGGGCAGAAGTGGTATAGGCGGAAAGGCGTACAACAGACCGCAACTCCACTCGTGACGAAAAGCGTCGCCGAGCGAGTGCCGCCTTGGAAATTCCAACGCGCAGAACCGCTGACATTGCGCGTTCTCTTCGGTGGCAAATAGATCTAACCAAGGCTCTCCCCACTGCTGAAAGAGACCTTGCGCCACTTCGGAGTTCAGACGCCATTCGTGATCCATCATGCACCGGCGGCTGAGTTTGTCTGCTCTGGCGTTCAGAGAGCCCGCCAGATGTTGAACCACTAGGGTAACGCCCTGGTGTTCCAGCCATGTCCAGAGGCGCAGAGCCTCCTGACAAAGGATCCACGACCCCACCCCGCCCTGTTTGTTGCAATACCACATGGTGGTGGTGTTGTCCGTGAACACCTGCACAACACTTCCCCTGACAGAGGGAAGGAAGGCTTTCAGTGCAAGTCGGATCGCTCTCAACTCCAACAGGTTGATGTGGAGACGAGACTCCGCCGGAGACCAGAGGCCTCTGATCTCCGCCTCTCCCATATGGCCACCCCATCCCAGGAGGGACGCATCCGTCACTACGACATGCTCCGGTTGGGGAAGGGAGAGGCTCTTGCCCGTGACCCAATCGCGGTCCGTGAGCCACCACTGCAACTGCTTCGCAGTGCCCTCCGAGATCAAGACATGGTCGGACAGGTTGCCGTGATGCTGGGCCCACTGAAACTTCAGGTCCCACTGCAGAGCCCGCATGCGCCGCCTGGCGTGATGCACTAGTAGGATGCAGGAGGCCATCAGCCCCAGAAGCCGCAACACTAGCCTGACCGAAACCCAGGATAGAGGCCGAAAGATGGGAATCAGGGCCTGAATATCCCGGACCCGCTGTTCCGGTGGATAGACCCGGAACTGCGCCGAATCGAGAACCGCTCCGATGAAGAGGAGCTTCTGAGAGGGATCCAGGTGTGACTTCGGGACGTTGATGGAAAACCCCAGCAAATGCAGGAGATCCGCCGTAGTCTGGAGGTGGGAGACGACTGCCTGGGGCGAGCCCGCCTTCAACAACCAGTCGTCGAGATAGGGGGAAGACTGGAACCCCTGATCTGCGCAGATGAGCTGCGACCACCGCCATCACTTTCGTGAACACCCGAGGGGCACTGGTGAGGCCGAAGGGGAGCACGGTGAACTGAAAGTGCTCCTGGCCCACCGTGAACCGCAGGTAACGCCGGTGGGCCGGCAGGACGGGGATGTGGAAATAAGCGTCCTGCAAGTCCAACGCTACCATCCAGTCTCCAGGGTCTAGGGCAGCTAGAACCTGAGCCAAAGTCAACATTTTGAACCGTTCCTTCCGAAGGAAGGCATTGACGTTCCAGAGGTCCAAGATAGGGCGTAGGCCCCCCCTTGCCCTTCTTAGGAACCAGAAAGTAGTGGGAATAACAACCACGACCTACTTCTGGGCTCGGAACGCGCTCGTCGGCCTCTTTGGCAAAAAGAGGGCCGAAACTTCCTCTCGCAGAAGATGCAAATGATCCTCCGAGATACGGTGGTGCTGCGGTGGCATGGCTGGAGGGGTCGTCTCGAAGGGGAGGGAGTAGCTCCTTCGGATGATTTGCAGCACCCACCTGTCCGAAGTGATGGTACGCCAGTGAAGCAGGTGATGGCGAACTCTGCCGCCCACTGGCGAGGAATGGGCCGGAAAGCTCGGACTAGGAAGGCTTGGAGGCGGATGCTGCCGGGGTGGATGTGGGCTGACCGCGTCGTCCTCCAGAACCGCCTCGGCGGAAACCACGTCCGCGACCGCGCGCAGGTTGGTTCTGCGGCTGGTGGCTAGGCGGACGTGAGGAGGCACCCCTTCCTTGGCCACGAAAGGGGCGAAAGGCGGAAGTTTGCGACCGCGGGGCCGAGAGGCCCAAGGACTTGGCCGTAGCCCGGGAGTCCTTAAAGCGATTCAGCGCACTGTTCGCTTTCTCACCAAAAAGGCGAGTGTCATCAAAGGGCATGTCCATGAGAGTGCTCTGGACATCCCCCGAAAAGGACGTGGACCGCAGCCAGGCGTGACGTCTAAGCGCCACCGTGGTAGAAATCGCCCTACCCAGCGAGTCCGTAGTGTCAAGCCCACATCGGATTGCATGTCGTGCTGCATCCCTCCCATCGGCCAGAGCCTGGGTAAGTCGTGTCTGGGCCTCCTCCGGGCACAGGGGCAGCACGTCCTCCACCGTATCCCACAGAGAGTGGGAATAACGGTCCAAAAGACAGGCGGTGTTCAAGGACCGCAGACCCAAACTAAGGGAGGAGAACAGCTTTTTGCCAAACTGTTCCAGTCTCTTGGAATCCCGGTCCGGCGGAGCGGTCGGGAAGGAGGATTGGGAGATAGAAGCCTGGATAACCAGGCTCTCGGGGGTGGGGTGTTGGGACAGAAAACTGGGGTCGCCCGGAGCAGGGCAGTGGTGCCTGGTGACGTTCCTGTCCACAGGAGGAACTGTGGAGGGCTTGGACCAGGTGCCCTGCAGAACGTCAATGAGGGCCTCATTGAATTGCAGCAGAGGCTCAGTGGAGCTTGCTGCAGACTGAAGCACCTCAGTGAGGACGTTAGTCCTCACAGCCACGGCAGGCAGCTCGAGCCCAAGGGCTGCGGCCCCCTTGCGCAGCACCACAGAGAAAGCAGCACCCTCCTCCGAAGCCACGGTCGGAGGAGAGATGAATCCAGTGTCTGGTGAGGTATCCAGACCACTGGCCTGTGAGAAGTTGGCCTGATGTATGATGCCACTAGTTCTAGTGTACACCTTATATCAGTCCAAATACCCTTATGGTGATTGGTTGTAAAGTCAACCTTATAGACCAGCTATCCTAGTGGTAGCATGGACAAGAGCAGTCTTAGGCTAAACTCTGAATGGCATGTGAAGCCAGCTGTGATACCATATATAATCCCTTGAATACCAAATGAAAGGACACCACAACATATATATATATATAATAAAGTGTATTTATTCTAGTCAAACCCTCAGCACTCTTTATGAGATTAGAGGTAAGTACAACACAGTCTTATTTATGCATACATTAAGTCACACAGGTAAGTAATACAGTTAGGCCCTAGGGGCCACGCAAACCATATACTAAGTAAGTGGTATAAGGACCACTGTCACGGAAATAGGATAGGCCTAGGCCTAGGGAATCGCTGGGGCTACACTACACTAGCAACAGGTAGGAAGTGGGAGGCCCACGGGATTCGGGTGCAGAGTGGAAACACTCACGCGTAATGCGTAAAAGTCAATAGAATTACTAGCAGTTAGAAATAAGCAGTTTTAGGACACTTCTGGTATAGCTAGAAAGTCGAGACTCGGAAACTAGACCCTAGGATAGTCACTACCCTTGTGAGCACCGAAGTACCCAAGTTACCTAGCCCACAGGCTGCGGGTGCATAGGTGTGAACTTGCGTCAGGTTTCGTCGTGGATTTCTATGGATGCCTGAAGGAAAGTTGCTGATAGGCAGTCAGTGCAGAGTGTCCGGTGGATCCCAAGGCTGGGATCAAGAGGAGAGGAGACCTGCAAGCAGAAGGGACAGAGTCAAGGTCACTAGCCAGTGACCACGTGGAACCAGGAAGGAACCAGGCGATGTCGTGAAGATTGCAGGTGAAGGTGAAGCTTGTCGCTGCAGCCACGAGGACCAGGAAACGTCGAGGACGACCAGGACCAGGAGGCGAGCTGTCCCACGAAGGCTCTTGCTGTCGGCGGCGTCGAAGTTGGACTAGGACTCACCAAGCCTTGGCAAGCGGAACCCACGAAGAACGGAGGACTTGCTTCTGGTGCAGACCAGGAAGGTCTGGGGTGCTTCTCCTTGGCAGAGAAGCGGGAGCCAGTCTGGAGGAGCCAAACCAGCGCTGAAGATTTCAGGGTGCGTCATCTCAAAGGCCACTAGCCAGCGGGCAAGCAACCGGACAGACGCGGCAAGCAGGAAAATGCAGAAGGGCCCCACGCAGGACTCGTGGAGTGTGGGGGGGCTGATCTTCGGTGCAGATGGTGCTTGGGGTTGGGGCTTCTCAATCCCCTGTGCACAATTTCGAGGGTGCCTCAGAAGCTGCGCTTGAAGATACTAGCCACTTTTCCCAGGTAGCCGGTCCCACGTCTCTCGGCGCCTCCACGGATCTCAGCACGGCTGTGGATGTGGATCAGGGTCGGAGAAGTCTGGAAGTCAAGGCTCTGGTCGGGCTCTGCAGTCGGTCCCTCGTAGAACTTCAGCAAAGCAAAGGGTAGTCTCTTGATGGTGCCTGTTTGCACAGGGTAGCCACTCCTTGGCCACAAGGGAGATTCTTCAGTCTTCTTCTTTCGTCGAATGTCGAAGGTCCAGAGTTTCTGTTCAAGTTGCAGGTTCAGGATAATCTAAAGTCTTGAGGCCCAACTCCCACTCTTATACTAATCTGGGGGGCTGGGATACCTGCTAGGTCACGCCTTATGGGTGGGACCTGGGAGGGGGGTGGTTACACCCCCTTCCCTTTGCCCAGTTTCGCGCCAGGACTGGGGCTGGAGTGCCCCAGCACCGGTTTGAACTGGACTATGCACGGGACACCTTGTGTGCCCCAGGCATGTCTCATTCTATTCATCCCTCCCTGCCCCAATACACTAAGGCCTGTCTGGGGTGGTGCTCGCACCTCCCAAGGCAGGAAACCTATTGTCCAAGCCTCCCTTGCCGGGATCACTCCCAGCAGCAGGAGGTCAGACTCGTGTCTGTGGCAGCAGCATCCATTTTGTGATGCTGGGGCTCTGGTTAACTTTAACCGGGTAAGTAGGTTACAACATGTCTTCTCCCTCTAGAAGGGAGGGATAATATCCTCATCCCCAGAAATGGGATGGGGGTATTATTCCAAAGTGTTAGACACCTTACACGACATGTTTTGATAAAGCCAAACCATAGTTACCATAACCGTTGAAGATTATAAGGCACTATAAGAGTATATGGTAGGCTATATCATAGAACAGCTATAAGGACATGGTTCCGAAAGCTGCAGACAGGCTCAGCTCATGCTAGAGCACCATCTCACATGTTACCAAGCACTCTGCCTCCAGGATTGTTAAGGCCTGCCATAGGAGTGGCTGATAGGTACACATTTGTCTATCTGTAAGTTAGGTATAGGAATACTACACCTAAGCAAGGGGTGATTACACGACCTTGCCCCAGCTGAGTGATCAGCCAGTTGTGTCATAATGGAAGGCCAGGCCAGGGGTGGCATAATACATGCTGCAACCCCTGGTAGGCCTAGGGTACACCTATGCCCTGGGTACCTAGGGTACACTGTACAGGGGCCAATAAGGTGATCCTATTCCAATGGGTTATGCACCTAAAGTACATAGTATCAATTTAGAGAGAGGGCTGTGGGTCTGATTAGCAGGCCCACAGCCACATCTAAGTCGAAAACCAGTAAAGCAAAAGCAAAAAGTGGGGGTGAACATAGAAAGCAGACCCTACTCTCCTACACAACCCCCCCCCAAACTTAGGGACATTAAACTAACCTTGACCAGTTGAGTCTTCATGTTCTAAGTGGAAATATCTGGAGAGTCCATCTGCATTGGCATGGTCAGTCCCAGGTCTATGTTCCACTGTGAAGTCCATCCCCTGTAGGGAAATGGACCACCTAAGAAGTTTGGGATTTTCACCCTTCATCTGATTTAGCCACAAGAGGGGCTTATGGTCTGTCTGAATCTTGAAGTGAGTGCCAAACAAGTATGGCCTCAGCTTCTTCAGGGCCCAAACCACAGCAAAGGCCTCCCTCTCAATAGCTGACCAACGTTTCTCTCTAGGGGTCAGCCTTCTACTTATAAAAGCAATGGGCTGGTCTTGACCATCTACATTCAGTTGTGAAAGAACAGCTCCCACACCTAACTCAGAGGCATCTGTCTGGACAATGAACTCTTTGGAGTAGTCTGGACTTTTCAGAATAGGTGCACTGCACATGGCCTGCTTCAGGTCATCAAATGCTTTTTGACAGCTTACTGTCCACTGAACTTTCTTTGGCATCTTCTTGGAGGTCAAGTCATTAAGTGGTGTCACTATGGACCCATAGTTCTTAACAAACTTTCTGTAGTACCCAGTCAGGCCCAAGAAAGCTCTGACCTGAGTCTGGGTAGTTGGAGGAGCCCAGTCCTTTATGGTCTGGATCTTGCTCTCCAGTGGTTGAACCTGACCCCCACCAACTAGGTGGCCCAGGTATACAACCTTGCTCTGCCCTATCTGGCACTTAGTGGCCTTGATAGTGAGGCCTGCCTTTTGCAGGGCCTCTAAAACATTCCTCAGGTGGACCAGGTGATCCTCCCAGGTGGAGCTAAAGACAGCAATATCATCAAGATAAGCTGCACAATAATCATCCAACCCAGTAAGGACTTGATTCACCAACCTTTGGAAAGTGGCAGGTGCATTCTTCAAACCAAAGGGCATTACCACAAATTGATAATGTCCTCCTGGGGTCGAGAAAGCAATTTTGGCCTTTGCACTCTCAGCTAGTCTGATTTGCCAGTAGCCTGCTGTCAGGTCAAATGTGCTCAAAAACTTAGCAGCTGCCAGTCTGTCAATGAGCTCATCTGCCCTAGGTATTGGGTGGGCATCTGTCCTAGTGACAGCATTGAGACCTCTGTAATCCACGCAAAACCTCATCTCTCTCTTACCATCTTGGGTGTGAGGTTTTGGCACAAGAACTACAGGACTAGCCCAAGGGCTCTCTGAAGGTTCAATGACTCCCAGCTCCAACATCTTTTGTACCTCAACTTTTATGCAGTCCCTGACATGGTCAGGTTGCCTGTAGATTTTACTCTTTACAGGCAGACTGTCACCAGTGTCCACCTCATGGGTGCACCAGTTTGTCTGACTTGGGGTCAGAGAGAACATATGTCTGTAGGATTGCAGAACTTGTCTGCAGTCCTGTTGCTGATGGACAGTGAGGCTGTCAGAAAAGACCACACCATCAACTGAGCCATCATCAGGGTTCTGAGTCAACAGGTCTGGGAGAGGGTCACTCTCTTCCTCCTGCCCCTCATCTGTAGCCATGAGTAGCCCCATGTCTGCCCTGTCAACATATGCCTTTAATCTGTTGACATGAAGCACCCTGTGGGGGCTTCTGGGAGTCCCAAGGTCCACCAAGTAGGTGACTTCTCCCTTTTTCTCAACAATAGTGTGCGGTCCAGACCATTTGTCTTGGAGTGCTGCTGGGGCCACTGGCTCCAACACCCACACTTTCTGTCCTGGCTGGTAAACAGTCAGTACAGCCTTTTGGTCATGCCAAGCTTTTTGGAGTTCTTGGCTTGCCTCAAGGTTTTTAGAGGCCTTCTTCATATACTCTGCCATCCTGGAGCGGAGACCAAGTACATAATCCACTATGTCTAGTTTGGGTTGTCTGAGAGGTCTCTCCCATCCTTCCTTCACCAAACACAGGGGTCCTCTTACAGGATGCCCAAACAAAAGCTCAAAAGGGCTGTAGCCAACCCCCTTTTGTGGGACCTCTCTGTAAGCAAACAGAAGGCAGGGTAAAAGGATGTCCCATCTTCGCCTAAGCTTGTCTGGTAATCCTTTTATCATTCCCTTTAGGGTCTTGTTGAATCTCTCAACAAGCCCATTGCACTGTGGGTGATAGGGTGTGGTGAACTTGTAGTTAACACCACACTCCTTCCACATTGCAGTCAAGTATCCTGACATGAAGTTGGCACCTCTGTCAGAAATGACCTCCTTTGGAAAGCCCACTCTGGAGAATACTCCAAGCAGGGCCCTTGCCACAACAGGAGCTGTTGTGGTCCTCAGGGGAATTGCTTCTGGGTACCTGGTGGCATGGTCCACTATCACCAGTATGAATCTGTGCCCAGATGCTGTTTGTGGGTCCATTGGTCCTACAATATCTATGCCCACTCTTTCAAAGGGGACCCCCACCACAGGTAGTGGTATGAGGGGGGCCTTTGTGGTGCCACCTGATTTGCCACTGGCTTGGCAGGTGACACAGGAGCGACAAAACTCCTTAGTATCTTCTGACATATGGGGCCAGTGAAAGTGAGGGACAAGCCTGTCCCAAGTCTTGTTCTGGCCTAGATGTCCTGCAAGGGGAATATCATGGGCCAAGGTAAGAAGGAAGCCTCTGAACTTCAGTGGTATGACCAACCTCCTGGATGCACCAGGCTTGGGGTCTCTAGCCTCTGAATACAGTAGCCCTTCATCCCAATACACTCTATGGGTACCTTGAGCATTCCCTGCAGCCTCAGCAGCAGCCAGCTGTCTGAGGGGTTCAAGAGAGGGGCAGTCTAATTGAGCCTGCCTCAGATCTTCCCTTGAAGGTCCCCCTGTCCCAAGAAACTCAACCTGATCAGGTTCAAGTTCTTCTAGGACAGTTCCTTCAGGGCTCTCAGAATCATCCTCCTGGGAGGGCTGATCCACCACCTGAGGCAGGGGGGAAGGCACAGCCTTAACCCTACTGCTCTTTCTCTTGGGTTGTGACTGGTCCATAGTTTCAGGATCCAGCACTTGTTCAGTGGTGCACTTTTTGGCCTGTGACCTGGTCACAGCAAGGACATGTGCATCTATCCCCAGCATTTCTGCATGGGTCCTATACTCCACTTCAGACCAGACTGAAGTTTCAAGATCATTGCCCAGTAAACACTCTACAGGAAGGTCTGAACTAACAACAACTTTCTTGAGGCCAGTTACCCCTCCCCAGGAGAAGTTAACAATAGCCACACTATGGGAGGTAGTGGCATTGCTAGCGTTGGTCACTAGGTAATTCTCACCTAGTATGATCTGTCCAGGGTCCACAAAAGCAGGTGTCACCATTGTGACACTAGCTCCAGTGTCCCTGTAGGCCTGAGCCATTCTTTGGTTGATAAAAGGAGTCTGTCTGTACTTGCCCAGGTTACTGGGGCCTACAGTAGAGGACAAAGCTAAGTCCCCATCACAGATCAGAACAGCCTGAGTAGGTACTCTGACTAGGCCAGAATCCTCCTCAGTTCCCAGGGTTAACCCTACTACACCCTTTTGCTGGGAACCACCACTTACAGCTGAACTAGGGGGTACAGTTGCCTTAGGGGCAATGCTGGCTGGGGGCTTATCCTTTTTGGTGCACTCACTAAACCAATGTGAGTTGGACTTACAATAGTTGCACCATGGTTTCTTTTGGCCATCTTTCTTTTTATCCTTTTTGGGACCACCCTCCCCCTGAGCCTTTTGGGGGCCTGGTGAAGACTTCTGGTCTTTTTGTTTCTGCTCATTACCCTTCTGGTCTGCCTTTTTCTGATCACCGCCCTGGTTCTGGTTTTTCTGCTTAACTCTAGTCCTGACCCATCTATCTGCCTTCTTTCCCAATTCTTGGGGAGAAGTCAGATCAGAATCAATCAGGTGTTGATGCAATAGCTGGTTTTGACAGTTGTTAAGTATTTGCTCTCTCATGATCAAATTATACAATCCTGTATAGTCCTTAACCTTACTTCCCATTAGCCAGCCTTCCAGAGCCTTAGTGGCACAATCTACAAAGTGAGTCCAGTCCTGAGTCTGTGTCTTCTGGGTATCCCTGAACAACAACCTGTATTGTTCAGTGGTTAGGCCAAACCCATCAATCAGAGCACTCTTCAGGACAGTGCAATTATCTGCATCCTCATCACTAACTGTGAGGAGCTTGTCTCTACCTTTCTCAGAGAAGGAGAGCCACAAGATAGCTGCCCACTGACTTTGGGGTACCTGCTGTACTTTGCAAGCTCTCTCCAAAGCAGTTATCCATTTGTGGATGTCATCCCCACACTTGTAGGGAGGGACAATCTTGCTCAGGTTTCTATTATCATAGTGCCTGTCTCTATCCTTAGGGATATTGCTGCCACCAGTGGGTTCTGACCCACTTAACTTTTGCTCTCTAGCCAGAGCAAGCTTCTCCTTGGCAAGGGCAAGTTCTTCCCTCTGAATCCTCAGATTAGCTTCCCTCATTCTGGCTGCATGCTCCTTTCTCTCAGGGGAAGTCATTCCCCTGTGAGAGGAAGCATTAGAGATGCTAGAGACATGGGAGTGGATGGATTCCCTTAAAGGGGATCTGTCCCTCCTGCTTCTCTGTGTAAGCCTACTTGGGGGTCTGTATGGGGGGACCCCATGCAAACTCCCATGTAAGCTTAGGTTAGCCTGGCTAAGTCTTCCTACTTGGCCCTGGCTGTCTACCTCTTCATCTGAAGTCCCATCTGACTCCTCTGTGGTGGGTAGACCCTCCTCTGTACCTAGGGTACCTGCCTGAGATGCCCTAAGAGTATCATACTCCTCTAGGAGTTGTCTTAACTGAAGGAGGGTAGGGTTTGCACCCTGTTTTATTCCTCTGGAGGTACACAAGTGTCTCATCTCCTGGAATGTTAAGGTATCATATCTAGAGGGGGTCTTTTGCAGACCTGACCCTCCTGAGAGAGCATCTCTCCTCTCAGAGACATGATCTAGTGAGGGTGTGGTGTGTGCACCTACCTACACTAGTTGTTTCTACTAAACCTCTCTAGTAGTTGTAGTCAGGGTGTGTTACTCCCTTCAACCTACAACTACTAAGTCCAGTAGGACTTAAGTATTATAATCTTATGTTATATGTACCTAGACAATATCTGTGTGATCTTTCAATTTAGTATCTCAAGATTACAATGGTATTACAACAGCAAGCTCAGATCCCACCGCTGCCACCAATGTGAGAAGTTGGCCTGATGTATGATGTCACTAGTTCTAGTGTACACCTTACATCAGTCCAAATACCATTATGGTGATTGGTTGTAAAGTCAACCTTATAGACCAGCTATCCTAGTGGTAGCATGGACAAGAGCAGTCTTAGGCTAAACTCTGAATGGCATGTGAAGCCAGCTGTGATACCATATATAATCCCTTGAATACCAAATGAAAGGACACCACAACAGATATATATATAAAATAAAGTGTATTTATTCTAGTCAAACCCTCAGCACTCTTTATGAGATTAGAGGTAAGTACAACACAGTCTTATTTAAGCATACATTAAGTCACACAGGTAAGTAATACAGTTAGGCCCTTGGGGCCACGCAAACCATATACTAAGTAAGTGGTAGAAGGACTACTGTCACGGAAATAGAGTAGGCCTAGGCCTAGGGAATCGCTGGGGCTACACTACACTAGCGTTAGTTAGGAAGTGGGAGGCCCACGGGATTCGTGTGCAGAGTGGAAACACTCACGCGTAATGCGTAAAAGTCAATAGCAATAGTACAGTTTAGAAAACGGTAGATTTAGGACACTTCCGGAGTAGCTAGGAAGTTGAGACTGGAAAACTAGACACTAGGATAGTCACTATCCTGATGAGCACCGGAGTACCCAAGTTACCTAGCCCACAGGCTGCGGGTGCATAGGGGTGAAGATCCGTCGGTTTTCGTCGTCGACTCCTATGGATGCCTGAAGAAAGATGCTGACAGGCAGTCAGTGAAGAGTGTCCGGTGGATCCCAAGGCTGGGATCAAGAAGAGAGGAAACCTGCAAGCAGAAGGGACAGAGTCAAGGTCACTAGCCAGTGACCACGTGGAACCAGGAAGGAACCAGGCGATGTCGTGAAGATTGCAGGTGAAGGTGAAGCTTGTCGCTGCAGCCAGGAGGACCAGGAAGCGTCGAGGACGACCAGGACCAGGAGGCGAGCTGTCCCACGAAGGCTCTTGCTGTCGGCGGCGTCGAAGTTGGACTAGGACTCACCAAGCCTTGGCAAGCGGAACCCACGAAGAACGGAGGACTTGCTTCTGGTGCAGACCAGGAAGGTCTGGGGTGCTTCTTCTTTGCAGAGAAGCGGGAGCCAGTCTGGAGGAGCCAAACCAGCGCAAAGGATTTCAGGGTGCGTCGTCACAAAGGCCACTAGCCAGCGGGCAAGCAACCGGACAGACGCGGCAAGCAGGAAAATGCAGAAGGGCCCCACGCAGGACTCGTGGAGTGTGGGGGGCTGATCTTCGGTGCAGATGGTGCTTGGGGTTGGGGCTTCTCAATCCCCGGTGCAAAACTTCGAGGGTGCCTCAGAAGCTGCGCTTTAAGTTACTAGCCACTTTTCCCAGGTAGCCGGTCCCACGTCGCTCGTCGCCTCCACGGATCTCAGCTTTGCTGTGGATGTGGATCAGGGTCGGAGAAGTCTGGAAGTCAAGGCTCTGGTCGGGCTCTGCAGTCGGTTCCTCGTAGAACGTGGGCAAAGCAAAGGGTAGTCTCTTGATGGTGCCTGTTTGCACAGGGTAGCCACTCCTTGGCTACAAGGGATATTCTTCAGTCTTCTTCTTTCGTCGAATGTCGAAGGTCCAGAGTTTCTGTTCAAGTTTGCAGGTTCAGGATAATCTAAAGTCTTGAGGCCCAACTCCCACTCTTATACTAATCTGGGGGGCTGGGATACCTGCTAGGTCACGCCTTATGGGTGGGACCTGGGAGGGGGTGGTTACACCCACTTCCCTTTGTCCAGTTTCGCGCCAGAGCTGGGGCTGGAGTGCCCCAGCGCCGGTTTGAACTGGACTATGCAAGGAACACCTTGTGTGCCCCAGGCATGTCTCATTCCTTTCAGCCCACCCTGCCCCAATACACTAAAGGCTGTCTGGGGAGGTGCTAGCACCTCCCCAAGCAGGAAACCTATTGTCCAGGCCTCCCTGGCTGGGATCACTCCCAGCTGCAGGAGGTCAGACTTGTGTCGTGGCAGCAGCATCCATTTTGTGATGCTGAGGCTTTGGTCAGAGGCTAACAGTGAAGTATGATTTTAACATGTCCTTCCCTCTAGAAGGGGGGAATAATATCCTCATGTCCAGAAATGGCATGGGGGTATTATTCCACAGTGTTAGACACCTTACACGACATGTTTTGATAAAGCCAAACCATAGTTACCATAACCGTTTAAGATTATAAGGCACTTTAAGAGTATATGGTAGGCTATATCATAGAACAGCTATAAGGACTTGGTTCCGAAAGCTGCAGACAGGCTCAGCTCATGCTAGAGCACCATCTCACATGTTACCAAGCACTCTGCCTCCAGGATTGCTAAAGCCTGCCATAGGAGTGACTGATAGGTACACATGTGTCTATATGTAAGTTAGGTATAGGTATACTACACCTAAGCAAGGGGTGATTACACGACCTTGCCCCAGCTGAGTGATCAGCCAGTTGTGTCAGAATGGAAGGCCAGGCCAGGGGTGGCATAATACATGCTGCAGCCCCTGGTAGGCCTAGGGTACACCTATGCCCTGGGTACCTAGGGTACACTGTACAGGGGCCAATAAGGTGATCCTATCCAAATGGGTTATGCACCTAAAGTACATAGTATTAATTTAGAGAGAGAACAGCAGGGCTGTGGGTCTGATTAGCAGGCCCACAGCCACATCTAAGTCGAAAACCAGTAAAGCAAAAGCAAAAAGTGGGGGTGAACATAGAAAGCAGACCCTACTCTCCTACAGAGTCCACATCGGATTGCATGGCGCGCTGCATCTCTCCCATCTGCCAGAGCCGAGGAAAGCGGTGCCCGGGCCTCCTCCGGGCACAGTGGCAGCACGTCCTCCACCGTATCCCACAGAGAGTGGGAATAACGGTCCAAGAGACAGGCGGTGTTTCAAGACCGCAGGCCCAAACTGAGCGAGGAGAACAGCTTCTTACCGAACTGTTCCAGTCTCTTGGAATCCCGGTCCGGAGGAGCGGACGGGGAGGAGGATTGGGAGGTAGAGGCCTGGATAACCAGACTCTCGGGGGTGGGGTGTTGGGACAGAAAACTGGGGTCGCCCGGAGCAGGGCGGTGGCGCCTGGCAACGTTCCTATCCACAGGAGGGACTGTGGAGGGCTTGGACCAGGTGCCCTGCAGAACGTCAGTGAGGGCCTCATTGAATTGCAGCAGAGGCTCAGTGGAGCATGCGGCAGACTGAAGCACCTCAGTGAGGATGTTAGTCCTCACAGCCACGGAAGGCAGCTCAAGCCCGAGGGCCGCGGCCGCCTTGCGGAGCACCACAGAAAAAGCTGCACCCTCCTCCGAAGCCACAGTCGGAGGAGAGATGAATCCAGTGTCTGGTGAGGTATCCAATCCACTGGCCTCCCCCAGTTCATCAGCCCAGTCCTGCGAAAGTTGCCCTTGAAGGGCCATAGGGTCCTCAGACCCCTCCCAGTCGCCCCCGTCATCCGATTCCTGGTAAACAGGAGGAATGATCGGAGCCGGTCGATAGACATAATGTGTCTCAAGCGGCGCCGGATGCGGCGTCGGGCGGCGCCGCATCGGCGTCGGGACCGGACAGGGGCTGAACCGGGGATCGACGTCGACCGGAGTCGGAGGTGGCACCGGTGTCGACGCCGGCGGAGGAGGCGTGACGAGGCCGACCGGCGTCGACGGGGGCCCAGGCTCGGGCCCCTCGGGGACCTGCGGCGTCGGGGCCGGAGCCTCCAACGGCGCCGGGGCCGGAGCCGCCGGCACGCAAGGTCGCCCAGTCGAGTCCGCGGGGCCCGAAGGCACGCCAGCGGGCGTCGACGGCGGGGCCAGGCTCCTCATGGCCGAGAGGAAGGCACTGACCTCCGCCGGCGTTGCGTCAGTCCCAGGGACTGGCGGGTATGGGGACTTGCGCAGCGCCTGCGGCTCCTATGGAGCCGCGGGGGTGGAACCACCCTGACCCTCGGCCGAGTCGCGTGACCGGCGAGGGGAGTCCGAAGAGCGGTGTCGCCTCTTGGACTTCTTGGAGTGCTTCGACTTACCCGAAGACTTCGAGCCAAACGAGCGACGAGGTCGAGTGCGGCTCCGCGACCGATCCTTGGACCTCCTCCTGGACCGGGATCGAGAGGGGCGCGGAGCCGAGTGGCGAAGCTCGAGAAGCTTGCGGGACCCCTCCCGCCTAGCTTTCGAGGACCGGGCCATACAATCGGAGCACGACTCCGCGTCGTGGTCGAGGCCCAAGCAGTACAGGCACCGGCGGTGATGATCGGTCACCGACATCAGTCGGTGACAGTCGTCGCAGGCCTTGAAACCAGGCATCCTACCGGCACCAGAGTCGAGAAAGTGACCAAAAGAGTCAAAAAAGTTAGTCAAAAATTGACTAAAGGGGTAGCTCTCCCGGATCAGCACTTACTGGCGCGGAAAAAAGAAGAACTGACGTCAGCGCGCGAGGGCGGCGTCTAAGTACTCCGACGTCATTCCGGCGCACGACGCCAACGACGGACGCGGAGCCGCAGACGATGCCTAGCGACGCGCAAGGGGTATTGCTACAAAAATCTTCCGGATCCAGTCTGACGCCTGGGGATATTCTAAGGTGAGGAATCTAACTAACGTGTTTCTTTCAGATAACCAAACTATGTGGACCCACACTGAGAGGAAAAAGTAGGAGTTCCCACATCTACCTGATCCTCATAAATAAGCTTAAAGTGTGTGGACCATTGATTTTCTGTAATATTACACTCCAGGGGGGAGTTGCTAATGCCAGTAAAATAAGTTTTATTTACTATCTCCCAGAACCTGGTCTGTTCTTCAGAACATCCACCGAAAGCAAGTCATTCCAGGCTTCTTGTTTGATTTCGGTTTTACGGGTTTCTAGGGCACACTTATAATCTTTCTTAATGCAGCTATGTGGAGTTTATCTTGGGGTACTTGTTTTAAGGCAATAAAAAGTTTTTGATGGGCTTCAGTACATTTATGGTAAAACCACTTCTCACCTACGTCCTTATGATTTCTACTTGGGAGTGTAAGACCCTTAGCCACCTTTACACAGATCCTCTCAAATGCGATGAAAGTTTCTACCCCTGGCTTAGTATGGTCAAGACAGACCCCAAAGTCCTCATTATCATTAACACAAAGGTCTTGGAAAAAGAGGTCCGGGACTACCGTGTCCATTTCAGCCTGCGCCCCTGGTCTGATAACTTTAAACAATTTTCAGTAGGGGCTTCCCCAGCTTTACCAGTTAATCCAATGCCCCCACCCGATATAAGATAAACAGGATTCTGTTCACTAAAGTGAGACCAGAGTGCATTATAAGAAACCACCTGAGGTAGCAGGACTGGGGAAATAAAAATATAATCAATTATACAATCCAGGCCTCTCGCCTTAAAAGTAGAGATCCTTGGCTCTCCAAGGTCTATACTTGGTTGTACCAGATCTAAATCAGCCAGCAGGTCCTCGAGAAAGCCCCCTCGCTGCATGTGCTCAAAATGCGAGCCAGAACAATGAACAGAACACAAAAAATCTGTAATGTGACAATTGATTGGGCATAAGTGAATATTAAAATCGCCTACGATTATTATCGAATAAGAAGTGGATTGTTTCTCCCTATAAACCTCTAAAAAACATTTTAAATTACATAAATGTTCATTAGTAAAACTACTTTAAAGGAGTATTAAAAGTTAACAATGAGGAATTTTGATGTATGGGCAGGCGTTACTCCACCGGTAAACAATTACAGGAACCAGTATCCACCAAACAGTGTTTTCCTGGCAGTTCAAGGGAAATGAGAATTAAAAATCCCCCTTAGAACTGCAATCTGATGAGGGCTGTGCGGATTTCCCAATAACTTTTATACCCGTAATCCAAAAATTGTTATCCCTGTTCCAGGTCTCTTGTAAGACCACCAAATCAAACTCCCTCAGTAAGTCCGCCCACTTATGATCAATTTCTTTTGTTTCTCAGGTAGGATATTCTAGTTGAGAACCCTTAAATATAGGTTATCACACTCATCGGCCCAATGACTAGGACTGAGACTGGAAATGGTAAGACTAGGATCATCTGGGCTATGGGTCTGCAGCCGGGAGGCTGAATCCAGTCAGTTGTTATTGTCCAACTGGCCCAGACGAAGGAATCTATTTATGGCCATTAGGCTATTCTCACCAGCCTCTTCCCTAGATAATTATTTACAAGATGGAGGTGGATTAGAAGATGGGGTGGGCATGGTAAAGAAGCAGAAGAGTTGGGGAAAAAGGACAACAGTCTCTAGGTCTTGGTCTATACATTGGGCGTGCCTTCGCTGGCCCAGATGCTGAACTTCCCAGCTTGCTCGTGCTAATACCCTGAGGCCCCTCTAGCGGTGGGTAAAAGAAGCCAAGCGGTAAGGCCCTAATGCCCCCTGGGCCCTGATTTGGACCCCCCCTGGAACAACTTCCCTGCAATGCCGAACTGATCAAAATTAATAATAATACAGTCACCCTCTTTTAGTTTGGCCTTCTTCCTACCCAGCCCACCCGTCAAGCCATGATAATACGAGTGCACGCTAGAGCCCCATTGTCTGAGAGTTGTTTGCAGCAATATTTAGTTTTACGAATAAGCTCCTGTGTTTATATGGCGCTCTTCCCTTTGAGTGAGGGAAGCCCTGTATAAACTGCTACCAGGGGAGTAGCTTCCGGGGGCAGTTGGAAACTACAGATATTTGGGATCCCATTTTTGCTCCGGTTTGTAGGAGTCTTGCCATGTCTGGCAGGAAAGTGATTATCCGAAGGGGTACGTTTGCCCAAGTTCTTACAATTTTTTTCTGCCTTCCTCCTCCCCCCCCACTCCCCCCCACAAGACAGACCCTCAGCTTAACTTTTTCTTGAATCCCTGTTCCATTATACCAGGTGGTCTGCCCTACCGGCCACAAGATTCCCCCCCCCATACTACTAGAAGCCATGTTTGGCAGAGCAGATGCATCAGGCATATTGGTAGCCACCCCCTATTATTCCTAATCATCAATTGGGTATCTATATGCGCCAACTTGCCTACCAACAAATCGGCCATTGATTCACAAAGTTTAGAAATGTCATCAATAAGGGTGGAGAATTGTGGTTCCAGGTGCTTTTGAAACAGGTTCTCCACTAATTGTCTCACTACTGGGAGAGATAGGAGTTCAATATCTGTGTTACTTCCACTGTCATGGCTCTCGGGACCGGGGCCACAGACTGATGCGGTGGAGGTAAGGCAGTTGCCCCAGAGTTCATTCGCTCGGCTGTCAAGGAACCCCTTAGTGAAATCTGTGCACCCTCTGACAAGTCAACTTGCTTTGTGGGAGTACCAAGAACTTCGATCAATCAATCAGGGGGATTTGTAAGCTTGCTACTCACCCGTGCGGGTCTCAAAGCGCTGGGGATGGGGGCAGGGGTGGCGGGGGAGGGTAAAGCAGCTCCGTTAAGTCTATAAGCCAGGTCTTGAGCGTCCTCCTGAAGATGTTCAGAGACGGAGCGCGTCTGATTTACTTCACATGGGGGTACGCTCAGAGGAGGTTCAAATGAAGAGACGCTCAACACTAAGTGGTCAGCCCTCAAACCCAGCTGTTCCTCTGCATTTTAAATATCCTTTGTTAGAGCTCCCACTGCTGTAGTTAAATAAGAAATAATTGAAGCAGAGTTTCAGGGAACTTTAGCTTTAGGTTTACTCAAATCTGAACTGCACGGTCGTTTGCGCTTACCCATTGTGGCTGTCGAGGGATGGGAAAAAAGGGGTTGGCCCAGCCCAGCCTCTGACAGTCGCGTACAGGCGCAGATGGGCCTGCCCGGGCTTTGGCCGGGCACGCTCGCACTCATCCCATACAGCGGGAGTGCCTGCTGGGTTTTTTTTGCGCCCCGGGCGCGCGAAAAGAGCGGCGGCTCACGGCGGCAAAGGAAGCTGGGACTGGTAGTCCCCCCAGTCCCGTTGCTGTGCCTGGTGCACCAGTACTGCAGGATTTCCTGCTGGGTTTTCTTTGCGCCTCTGGGCACAAAAAGAGCGTCGGCTCACGGCCACAAAGGAAGCAGGGACTGGTAGTCGCCCTGTCCCGCTGCTGTGTCTGGTGCCACCGCACTGCAGGAGTTCCTGCTGGGTTTTCTATGCGCCTCCGGGCGCGGAAAGAGCGTTGTGGTCGGCTCACGGCTGCAAAGGAAGCCGGGAATGGTAGTCCCCCAGTCCCGCTGCTGTGCCTTGTGTCCCCCCAAAGATTTGTATATTTTCCTGGTTTTGAAACATCCAACCCAGCCTCTTACTACTATAGGCTCGCACCTACACCAGCAAAGAAGAATATGCTCACAAACACCAAGCTGATTTACTCTGCTTCCTTTATTTCCCAACTGTCTATACAGGGTTACAACTTATGGAAAGACACAATAGACATAAAATCTGTCTGTGGAACAAGATATTGCCAGGTTCAAGGTCAAGAGGCCTTATTCAGAGCATGCCTCATACCACATCAAATGATTTTTCTGAATAAAACAGTCCAACATACTTCCTGTCTTGGTTTAGCTATAGTGTAAATATCTCGCATTCCAACATTTGCCCATTTTGAATATTGGCAACAATACATGAAGTATAGTGAGGATACATTAGATACCATGCTTAAAAATGGATCATACAATACATCAGACCCCGATCAGCAGGGTTGGCTGGAGGGCTCCCACTTGTCCTGCTACTTTTGGTGTGAATCCTAATTTTAATTTTTTTGCTGCACAATGGACGATTCGGAATGGAGACAGCATTGCTTATGCTACAATGCTGTGAGCACATGGTTCACCCGTTTGGCACACTTCGACAACTGGATGGCTATTGGTTCTTGTCCTTCAGGCCTGTTGGGTTTAACTGCATACAAGCTGTAATCTACTGCCTACTATGCGGCCACAAATGCATATTGGACATATGCCTAGGATCACAATAGGTTGCGCAATTGGTGTACTGCTGGACCCGTTAATTGCCCATGGGTATTGTTGTCCCCAGTGTCTTCCATTGCTGATAAATGCATTTCTTGGGCCACCCTGGGATGCTCCGGCTCCTAGTGACTTGGACAACAGCTCTACGTTCACGTACAGGATGCAGTCTGTCCTCAGCGGCTGCTATGGGAATTGGATGTAAATCACCTTTGCTTCATAAATCTGCTTTGCGGTGCACCTCTGGGATCGTCGTCTGCGGCTATGGACAATAGCAATGTTGTGTCTGCCACTCAGAACACATGAAATGACTGGCACTTTCCCGTGTAGGACCTGTTCAGCTTGGTTTTTTTCAACAAAATTCGTCCGAAACTTTTTTTTTTTCCGCTAGGCACCATGGCTTTAGGAGTGCTTAGGATTTCAAACATTATAATCACTTTAATGCTTTTATGCATATTTCAAAGGGAAGCTTTCGTTTAGACAATGTTCAGAGTAGTTTATTCCATTTTATGATATGCTTTTTAGATAGCTTTTATATATCGACCCTTACGATTGGGTGTTATATTCCTGAGTTAGGCCCATGTAGCGAAGCAGCTTATTTCTTACACTGTCCTAGAAAATACCATTTCAGCAGTGAACATTTCCACACATTTGCATGCACAACAATGTTGGATTAGTTTCTCTGAAACTACTTTGTTTACACATCCAGCTGCGCACAACATTATCACTATGCCTTAAACATCATGTACCAGGCCTATCTACGCACTAGGTACAAAAGTCGTCCTAGCCTTATCCACAGGGCGACAGTGCTATCTACATATCCATAACATTACTAATCACACTCACATATCGCAAAGGCTGCTTTTTATTATGAATAATAGGCATCCCGAAAGATTGGTAGAGGAGGCCCTTCTGCTGACCCAGAGGGTCTGTGCATGCTGAAAATCTGCCACGCACCAGTCTGACATTCCATGAGGGGTGTCCAACTTGAAACCAAGACAGGGTCCTTCACTCTATTCAATCAGGTAATGGGGTTGGATCGCCCCTTCGGAGGATTCTGGACTCTACACCCATACACACTCTAGGTACACTCAGATTCGGTCCGCATCATAGGAGTACGTTAGATTACAGTATTTTCCATATATGACTACATACAGCCTTTGCTTCAGCACCATGGTTGAAATATATCTGTTTACTCTTTCGTTGCTTGTAATCTCCTTTATTTGTCTCTGTCTCCTAATCATTGCAGCACATGTATTTTATACAAGTTAACATTGGTTCAATAAATATTATTGAAAACGTCCCACTGTGTATTCTCTGTATATTCTTCTGAGAATAAGGGAGCACGAGTGACTGAGCGAAAGGTTCTGAACTGTTTACATGATTCCTGAAGAATCAGGGTTGTCATGTTCAGTGGTTGCCAGAAACCATTTGCTCCCTGGTAAGGCTTACGGTGGTGCTGTGAGCTAGCTGGTCTATTGGACAACTTATCCTGCGGGGGTGTCTGGAATCAGTCATGACGCCAAACCCATTGTTTATGTTGTCAGAAAAATGCACAGATCCTACGGACTAGCAGGAACAAAATTACAGTGGAGCTGCCCAGCTATGCCTGCTGGTGAGCAGAGATACTACACATGATTTTCCGGGTCCAGGCTGATGGCTGGGGAACATTCTAAGTAGAGGAATCTGCAGCAAGAATCCTCAATCAGAAAACCAAATGCTGAAATCAAATGATGAGGTGGAGGCAGGAGAGAGACATGGCAGAAGAAAGGAGAAGGCAATGTGGGAATCAAGGAGGATGAAGAAAGGAAAAGTGTCAGGATTTAAGAGGGAGAATCAGACTCACGTGCATCGTCGAAGGTCAGGGTCATCTACTTGGTTGCAGAGATTAAGACCAAGTTGGCAGCATTCTTCTGATAAAGGAAGGAATACATCCTTACCAAGGTTGCGGGCTAGGATCCCCAGTGTCTCTAAATTCAGAAGAAATTAATCAGTAAGATTTTTTAAGTACAAACTAATCTATTTCAGACATCAGAAATTCTTTATTAAAAATTTTACTAACCATAACAGTTCAAATTGAGTTACGTTTTGTGTTCAGAGACCTTGCCTGTGGACTTCACTTTCTATGACCAGATGGGCTACTGCAGGGGCGAGTCGGGTGGGGGGGGGGGGGGGGGAGGAAGGTGTAAATTCGTGTAAGTATCATGGCGCTTTAAGTTTTCACACAGGTGCATTTATTGCGCTTATACAAAGTGGCAATTTAGTAATGCTCATTAAACCAGCTCTGAGACCAGCATCGTACAGCCAATGCACAGAAACCTATTCTAATGAGAGGAACACTCATGCCATCTTTTCATACTTGTTTTTTTTAATGCTTGAAAGTTTTGATTCATGTATCTGAACCTAAGAAAAATGCCAACACTACAGTTGCAGGTAAATACCCTCCTCCTTCTGAGAGATAATGACGCTGAAAAACTCTAAATAGAAGAAAGAACATTTTGCCCCTCTACGGTTGTATCTTTCTGTACCAGTGGTACAGGAAACAGCCTTTACAACAAGGTAAACATGTCACATGCTTTTGCCTCACATTTTTTTGCACGCATATTTTTTACTGCGATTATGTATTTACATTGCATGCCAATACCACGTATATATTGTTTTTAAATGTAAAAACAATGCGTGGTATTGGCATGTCATTTAAATGCATAAACGCTGTAAAAACATGTGTGCTAAGAAATTCGAGGTGTGGCATGCAGAACAAGTTACTTGCCTTCGGTAACAATATATCTGTAAGAAACATTAGTTAGTTAGATTCCTCACCTTAGAATATCCCCAGGCGTCAGGCTGGATCCGGAAAGATTTTTTCGTCAGCAATACCCTTGCGCGTCGCTAGGCATCGTATGCGGCTCCGCGTCCGTCGTCGGCGTCGCGATCGCCGGGATGACGTCGGAGTACTTAGACGCCGCCCTCGCGCGCTGACGTCAGTTCTTGTACATAGCTTTCCGCGCCAGGAACGCAGAGCCATGCAAGAGACCGACACTGGTGCCATAAATCTAGGGCCCTGAAAGGGATGACCTTAACACTAAATACCGGTTCGCAGAACGGGGAGGATGGGTGGGGCGGTGAGGAATCTAACTAACTAATGTTTCTTACAGATATATCGTTACCGAAGGTAAGTAACTTGTTCATCTGAAAGAAACACGTTAGTTAGATTCCTCACCTTAGAATAGATACCCCAGCAATGCCAAACCCGGAGGTGGGTCTGCGAACCAAGATCACACCAGGAAGTCCTGGAGAACCGAACGGCCAAAGAAGCCGTCTCTCCGGACTTGGCTGTCCAGGCAATAATGTTTGGCAAATGTGTGCAGCGAGGTCCACGTTGCTGCCTGACAAATGTCCTGCAAGGCGACTCCCCGGCCCAGGGCAGTGGTCGCCGCTTTGGCCCGAGTGAAATGGGCCCTCAGCCCCACAGGAGGTTCCTTTTTAGCTAAGGAATAACTGGACTTGATACACAAAACGACCCACCGAGAGATGGTTTGCTTGTGCACCGCCGGTCCCTTCTTAGCGCCCACATAGCCAACAAAGAGTTGGTCGTCCACCCGGAACTGTTTGGTGCGGTCCTGATAGAAAGAAAGTGCCCGATTTGGGTCCAGACGGTGGAGCCTCTCTTCCGCTTTCGAGGGATGCGGACGCGGAAAGAAGGTGGGCAGATTAACAGACTGGCCGATTTTAAAGGCAGTTACTACCTTAGGGAGAAAGGGAGGACGAGTACTGAGAACAACTTTATCCGGATGGACAGAAAGGAAAGGAGGCTTAGGCTTAGAAGATAGAGCCTGGAGCTCACTCACCCTTCTAGCAGAGGTGATGGAAACCAGGAAAGCAGTCTTAAGAGTCAGAAGACGAAGGGGACAATTATGAAGTGGCTCAAAGGGAGCGCACATCAGATAGGTCAACACTAGATTCAAATCCCACTGAGGCATTACGAAAGGGACAAGAGGAAACATGTGAGCAATGCCCTTAAAGAATCAAGAAACAACAGGGGATTTAAAAAGAGAAGGCTGATCAGGAAGGCGTAAGAAAGCAGAAATACCCGAAAGGTATCCCTTGAGGGTGCCCAGAGCAGAGCCCTGCTGGGCCAGGGAAAGAAGAAAGAGGAGAACCTCAGAAAGAGGGGTGGAAAGGGGATCCACAGCCTTAGCTGTTCACCATGCCACCCATTTTTTCCACCTGCAGGCATATACCGTCTTTGTGGAGGGACGCCTGGCTGCCAGAATAACATCACAGACTTCAGGAGGCAAGTCAAATGGCATCAACTGCCGCCGCTCAAAATCCACGCATGGAGGTGGAGGCTGGACAGGTTCGGGTGGAGGACCGTCCCCTGCTGCTGCGACATAAGGTCCTCCTGAAGAGGCAGTCGAATCGGGGGATCAATCGATAGACTGAGTAGCTTGGGATACCAGTATCCTCGTGCCCAATCCAGAGCCACAAGGATGACTTGGGCCCGGTTGCACCTGATCTTCTTCAGCACTCTGGGCAGAAGTGGTATAGGCGGAAAGGCGTACAACAGACCGCAACTCCACTCGCGACGAAAAGCGTCTCCGAGCGAGTGCCGCCTTGGAAATTCCAACGGGCAGAACTGCTGACATTGCGCGTTCTCTTCGGTGGCGAATAAATCTAACCAAAGCTCTCACCACTGCCGAAAGAGGCCTTGCGCCACGCCCGAGTTCAGACGCCATTTGTGATCCATCATGCACCGGCAGCTGAGTTCGTCTGCCTTGGCGTTTAGAGAGCGCGCCAGGTGTTGAACCACCAGGGTGATGCCCTGATGTTCCAGCCATGTCCAGCGGTGCAGAGCCTCCTGACAAAGGGTCCACGACCCCACCCCACCCTCTTTGTTGCAATACCACATGGCGGTGGTGTTGTCCGTGAACACCTGCACTACACTTCCCCGAACAGAGGGAAGGAATGCCTTCAGTGCAAGCCGGATCGCCCGCAGCTCCAATAGGTTGATATGGAGCCGGGACTCCGCCGGAGACCAGAGGCCTCTGATCTCCGCCTCTCCCATGTGGCCCCCCCATCCCAGGAGGGACGCATCCGTCACTACTGTGTGCTCCGGTTGGGGAAGGGAGAGTGATCCGCCACTGACCCAATCGCGGTCCGTGAGCCACCACTGCAACTGTCTTGCAGTGCCCTCTGAGATCAAGAGATGGTCGGACAGGTTGCCCCGATGCTGGGCCCACTGAAACTTCAGGTCCTACTGCAGAGCCCGCATCTGCCACCGGGCGTGATGTACCAGCAGGATGCAGGAGGCCATCAGACCCAGAAGCCGCAGCACCAACCTGACCGAAACCCGGGATAAAGGCCGAAACATCGGAATCAGAGCCTGAATATCCCGAACCCACTGTTCCGGAGGACAGACCCGGAACTGCGCCGAGTCCAGAACCGCTCCGATGAAGAGGAGCTTCTGGGAGGGACTCAGATGCGACTTCGGCACATTGATGGAAAACCCCAGCAAATGCAGGAGGTCGGCCGTAGTCTGGAGGTGGGAGACGACTGCCTGGGCCGAGCCCGCCTTCAACAAACAGTCGTCGAGATAGGGGAAGACTGGAACCCCTAATCTGCGCAGGTGAGCTGCGACCACCGCCATCACTTTCGTGAACACCCGAGGGGCACTGGTGAGGCCAAAGGGGAGCACGATAAACTGAAAGTGCTCGTGGCCTACCGTGAACCGCAGGTAACGCCGGTGGGCAGGCAGGACGGGGATATGGAAATAAGCATCTTGCAAGTCCAACGCTACCATCCAGTCTCCAGGGTCTAGGGCAGCCAGAACATGAGCTAATGTCAGCCTCTTGGACTTCTCCTTCCGGAGGAAGGCGTTGACGCTCCTGAGGTCCAAGATAGGGCGTAGGCCCCCTTTACCTACTTCTGGGCCAGTAACACGCCTGATGGATCCCCTTGGCCAAGAGGGTCGTAACTTCCTCCTGCAGAAGTTGCAAGTGATTCCCCGACATGCGGTGGTACTGCGGTGGCACGGCTGGAGGGGTCGCCTCGAAGGGGAGGGCGTAGCCCCTTCGGACGATTTGCACCACCCACCTGTCCAATGTGATGGTACACCAGTGGAGCAGGCGATGGCGAACTCTGCCTCCCACTGGCGTGGAATGGGCCTGAAAGCTCAGAGTAGGAGGGTTTTGAGGCGGATGCTGCTGGGGCAGATGTGGATGGACCGGCTCATTGTCCCCCTGCTCCGCCTCGGCGGAATCCACGTCCGCGTTGAGGCTGGTTCTGCAACCTGTGGCTAGACGGACGTGAGGGGGCGCCCCTTCCTTAGCCACGAAAGGGGCGAAAAGCGGAAGTTTGCGGGCGCGGGCCGAGAGGCCCAAGGACTTGGCCGTAGCCCTGGAGTCCTTAAAGCGCTCAAGCGCACTATCCGCTTTTGTCGCCAAAAAGGCGACTAACATCGCAGGGCATGTCCATGAGGGTGCTCTGGACATCCCTGGAGAAGTTCGTGGATCTCAGCCAGGTGTGGCGATGAATCGCCAGCGTGGTCGCAATTGCCCTGCCTAGTGAGTCTGTTGTGTCCAGTTCACATCGGATTGAATACCGTGCCGCATCCCACCCCTCGGCAAGAGCCTGGGCGAGCTGTGTCCGGGCCTCCTCCGGACACTGAGGCAGCACGTCCGCCACCGTATCCCACAAAGAGTGGGTGTAACGGTCCAAAAGGCAAGCGGTGTTGATAGACTGCAACCCCAAACTTAGGGAGGAGAACAGCTTCTTCCCAAACTGTTCCATCCTTTTGGATTCCCGATCCGGGGGAGCGGACGGGAAGGTGGTCTGGGAGGTAGAGGCCTGGATAACCAGGCTCTCGGGCGTGGGGTGCACCGACAGAAAACTGGGGTCGCACCGGTGCAGGGCGGTGGTGCCGGGCCATGTTCCGGTCCACAGGAGGGACTGTGGAGGTCTTGGACCAGGTGCCCATCAGAAAGTCAGTAAGTGCTTCATTGAACTGCACCAGAGGCTCCAAGGAGCTTACTGGCAGTTGAAGCACTTCAGTGAGGAGATTAGTCCTCACAGCCCCAGCAGGGAGCTCCAGCTCAAGGGCTTCGGCCGCCTTGCGCAGCACCACAGACTATGTAGCACCCTCCTCCGTAGCCACGGAGGGAGGAGAGATAAAGCCAGTTTCAGGGGAGGTATCAAGACCACTGGCATCCCCCAGTTCTTCTGCCCAGTCCTGAGGAACAAGTTACTTACCTTCGGTAACGATGTATCTGTAAGAAACATTAGTTAGTTAGATTCCTCACCTTAGAATATCCCCAGGCGTCAGGCTGGATCCAGAAAGATTTTTGTAGCAATACCCCTTGCGCGTCGCTAGGCGTCGTCTGTGGCTCCGCGTCCGTCGTTGACGTCGTGCACCGGCATGACGTCGTCGGAGTACTTAGACGCCGCCCTCGCGAGCTGACGTCAGTTCTTGTACACAGCTTTCCGGGCCAGGGACGCTGAGCCATGCAAGAGACCGACACTGGTGCCAAAAAATCTAGGGCCCTGAAAGGGAGAACCTTAACCCTAGATGTCGGTTCGCAGAACGGGGAGGCTGGGTGGGTCGGTGAGGAATCTAATTAATGTTTCTTACAGATACATCGTTACAGAAGGTAAGTAACTTGTTCATCTGAAAGAAACACGTTAGTTAGATTCCTCACCTTAGAATAGATACCCCAGCAATACCAACCCCGGTGGTGGGTCTGTGAACCAAGATCACACCAGAAAGTCCTGGAGAACAGAACGGCCAAAGTGGCCATCCCTCCGGACTTGGCTGTCCAGGCAGTAATGTCTCGCAAACGTGTGCAGCGAAGCCCACGTCGCTTCCTGACAGATGTCTTGCAAGGGGACTCCCCGCCCCAGTGCAGTCGTGGCCGCAGTGGCACGAGTAGAATGGGCCCGTAGCCCAACAGGAGGAACCTTTTTCACCAAAGAATAGCAGGTCTTAATACACAACACGACCCACCGAGAGATGGTCCGCTTGTGTACAGCTTTACCCTTCTTAGCCCCTACGTATCCAACAAAACGTTGGTCGTCTACCCGGAACTGTCTTGTGCGGTCCAAATAAAAGGATAGCGCACGTTTTGGGTCCAGACGGTGGAGCCTCTCTTCATCTTTTGAAGGATGCGGAGGCGGAAAGAACGTGGGCAGCGTGACAGATTGCCCGATGTGAAAGGGAGTCACGACTTTAGGCAGGAAAGAAGGACGTGTCCGGAGGACAACCTTGTCCGGATGAACTGAAAGGAAGGGAGGCTTAGATGACAAAGCCTGGAGCTCACTCACCCGCCTAGCGGAGGTGATTGCTACAAAGAAAGTAGTTTTCAAAGTCAAAAGACGGATGGGACAGTTATGAAGGGGCTCAAAGGGAGCGCACATCAGAAAAGTGAGAACAAGGTTCAAGACCCACTGAGGGATTACGAAAGGAACAGGAGGGTACATATGAGTAATGCCCTTGAGAAAGCGTGAAACAACAGGGGAGTTGAAAAGATAAGGCTGATCAGGAAGCCGTAGGAAAGCAGAGATAGCAGCAAGATAACCTTTCAAGGTGCCCAGAGCAGAGCCCTGCTGGGCCAAGGAAAGAAGAAAGAGGAGAACCTCAGAAAGAGGGGCGGAAAGGGAATCCACAGCTTCTGCTGTGCACCATGCAAGAAATTTGTTCCACCGGCAGGCGTATACCGTTTTTGTGGAGGGACGCCTGGCTGCCAAAATGACATCACAGACTTCTGGAGGCAAGTCAAATGGCATCAACTGCCGCCGCTCAATGTCCACGCATGTAGGTGGAGGCTGGACAGGTTCGGGTGGAGGACCGTCCTCTGCTGCTGCGACAGAAGATCCTCCTAAAGAGGCAGTCGTATCGGGGGATCGATGGACATACTGAGTAGCTCGGGATACCAGTACCTTCGTGCGCAATCCGGAGCCACCAAGATGACTTGGGCCCGGTGTGAGAAGATGATGTCACTAATTCTAGTGTACACCTTGTATCAGTCCAAACAACCCTTATGGTGATTGGTTGTAAAGTCAACCTTATAGACCAGCTATCCTAGTGGTAGCATGGACAAGAGCAGTCTTAGGCTAAACTCTGAATGGCATGTGAAGCCAGCTGTGATACCATATATAATCCCTTGAATACCAAATGAAAGGACACCAGAACAGATATATATATATATAAAATGAAGTGTATTTATTCTAGTCAAACCCTCAGCACTCTTTATGAGATTCGAGGTAAATACAACACAGTCTTATTTAAGCATACATTAAGTCACACAGGTAAGTAATACAGTTAGGCCCTAGGGGCCACGCAAACCATATACTAAGTAAGTGGTATAAGAACCACTGTCACGAACACAGGATAGGCCTAGGGAATCGCTGGGGCTACACTATACTACCCAAGGTTAGGAAGTGGGAGGCCCACGGGATTCAGGTGCAGAGTGGAAACACTCACGCATAATGCGTAAAAGTCAATAGAAATAGTAGTTATTAGAAATTAACAGTTTTAGGACACTTCTGGGATAGCTAGGAGTTCGAGACTTGGAAACTAGACCCTAGGATAGTCAAAACCCTTGTGAGCACCGGAGTACTCAAGTTATCTAGCCCACGGGCTGCAGGTGCATAGGTGTGAACTTGCGTCGGGTTTCGTCGTTGACTCCTATGGATGCCTGAAGGAAAGTTGCTGACAGGCAGTCAGTGAAGAGTGTCCGGTGGATTCCAAGGATGGAATCAAGAAGGAAGGATACCTGCAAGCAGAAGGGACAGAGTCTAGGTCACCAGCCAGGAGCCGGGAAGGAGCCAGGAAGGAACCAGGCGATGTCGTGCAGATGCAGGTGAAGAGGTGAAGCTTGTCGCAGCAGCCACGGGTACCAGGAGGCGTCGAGGACGACCAGGAGGCGAGCTGTCCCACGAAGGCTCTTGCTGTCGGCGGCGTCGATGTCAAGTTAGGAGCCAACAAGCCTTGGCAAGCGGAACCCACGCAGAATGGAGGACTTGCTTCTGGTGCAGACCAGGAAGGTCTGGGGTGCTTCTCTTTCACAGAGGAGCGAGTGCCAGTCTGGAGGAGCCGGACCAGCAAGTTGAAATCAAAGGTTCGTCGTCGCAGAGGTCACTAGCCAACAGGCCAGCAACCGGACAACACGTCGAGCAACTCAGGTGCAGAAGGGCACCACGCAGAACACGTGAAGTGTGGGGAGCTGATGATCTTTGCAGATGGTGCTCGGGATGAGGGCTTCTCAATTCCCCAAGCACAGCCTCGAGGAATCCTCAGAAGTCACGCTAGTCAGTTACTAGCCACTTTTCCCAAGTCGCTGGTCCCACGTCCCTCGTCGCCTCCACGGGTCTCAGCTTTGCTGTAGATGTGGATCTGGTTCAGAGGTGTCTGGAAGTCTCGGCGCTGGTCAGTCTCTGCAGTCGTCCCTCGTAGGATCAGTCACAAAGCAAGCAGCGGTCGCTGGATGGTGCCTGGTTGCCCAGGGTGGTCACTCCTTGGCCACAAGGAAGATTATTCAGTCTTCTTCCTGAGGTCGAATGTCGAAGGTCCAGCGTTTCTGTTCAAGTTGCAGATTCAGAATAATCTAATTCTGCAGGGCTCAGCTACCTACTGATATACTGGGCTAGTGGGCTGGGCTACCTGCAAGGTCCCTCCTATGGGTGGGACCAGGAAGGGGAGGGGTTACACCCCCTTTCCTTTGTCCAGTTTCACGCCAGAGCTGGGGCGGGAGTGCCCCAGCGCCGGTTTGAACTGGACTATGCATGGGACACCTTGTGTGCCCCAGGCAGTGTCTAGTTTCTTTCATCCCTCCCTGCCCCAATACACTAAGTCCTGTCTGGGGTGGTGCTCGCACCTCCCAAGGTAGGAAACCTATTGTCCAAGCCTCCCTCGCTGGAAGGACTCCCAGCAGCAGGAGGTCAGACTTGTGTCTGTGGCAGCAGCATCCATGTTGTGATGCTGGGGCTCTGGTTAACTTTAACCGGGTAAGTAGGTTTCAACATGTCTTCTCCCTCTAGAAGGGAGGAATAATATCCTCATCGCCAGAAATGGTATGGGGGTATTATTCCAAAGTGTTAGACACATTACACAACATGTTTTGATAAAGCCAAACCATAGTTACCATAACCGTTTAAGATAAGGTACTTTAAGAGTATATGGTTGGCTATATCATAGAACAGCTATAAGGACTTGGTTCCGAAAGGTGCAGACAGGCTCAGCTCATGCTAGAGCACCATCTCACATGTTACCAAGCACTCTGCTTCCAGGATTGTTAAGGCCTGCCATAGGAGTGGCTGATAGGAACACATGTGTCTATATATAAGGTAGGTATAGGAATACTACACCTAAGCAAGGGGTGATTACACAACCTTGCCCCAGCTGAGTGATCAGCCAGTTGTGTCATACTGGAAGGCCAGGCCAGGGGTGGCATAATACATGCTGCAGCCCCGGGTAGGCCTAGGGTACACCTATGCCCTGGGTACCTAAGGTACACTATACAGGGGCCAATAAGGTGATCCTTACCAATTGGGTTATGCACCTAAAGTACATAGTATGAATTTAGAGAGAGAACAGCTGGGCTGTGAGTCTGATTGGTAGGCCCACAGCCACATCTAAGTCGAAAACCAGTGAAGCAAAAGCAAAAAGTGGGGGTGAACATAGAAAGCAGACCCTACTCTCCTACACCCCCCCCTCCCAAACTTAGGGACATTAAACTAACCTTGACCAGTTGAGTCTTCATGTACTAAGTGGAAATATCTGGAGAGTCCATCTGCATTGGCATGGTCAGTCCCAGGTCTATGTTCCACTGTGAAGTCCATCCCCTGTAGGGAAATGGACCACCTAAGAAGTTTGGGATTTTCACCCTTAATCTGATTTAGCCACAAGAGGGGCTTATGGTCTGTCTGAATCTTGAAGTGAGTGCCAAACAAGTATGGCCTCAGCTTCTTCAGGGCCCAAACCACAGCAAAGGCCTCCCTCTCAATAGCTGACCAACGTTTCTCTCTAGGGGTCAGCCTTCTACTAATAAAAGCAATGGGCTGGTCTTGACCATCTACATTCAGTTGTGAAAGAACAGCTCCCACACCCAACTCAGAAGCATCTGTCTGGACTATGAACTCTTTGGATTAGTCTGGACTTTTCAGAATAGGTGCACTGCACATGGCCTGCTTCAGGTCATCAAATGCTTTTTGACAGCTTACTGTCCACTGAACTTTCTTTGGCATCTTCTTAGAGGTCAAGTCATTAAGTGGTGTCACAATGGACCCATAGTTCTTAAACTTTCTGTAGTACCCAGTCAGGCCCAAGAAAGCTCTGACCTGAGTCTGGGTAGTTGGAGGAGCCCAGTCCTTTATGGTCTGGATCTTGCTCTCCAGTGGTTGAACCTGACCCCCACCGACTAGGTGGCCCAGGTATACAACCTTGCTTTGCCCTATCTGGCACTTAGTGGCCTTGATAGTGAGGCCTGCCTTTTGCAGGGCCTCTAAAACATTCCTCAGGTGGACCAGGTGATCCTCCCAGGTGGAGCTAAAGACAGCAATATCATCAAGATAAGCTGCACAGTAGTCATCCAGACCTGTAAGGACTTGATTCACCAACCTTTGGAAAGTGGCAGGTGCATTCTTCAAACCAAAGGGCATTACCACAAATTGATAATGTCCTCCTGGGGTCGAGAAAGCAGTTTTGGCCTTTGCATTCTCAGCTAGTCTGATTTGCTAGTAGTCTGCTGTCAGGTCAAATGTACTCAAAAACTTGGCAGCTGCCAATCTGTCAATGAGCTCATCTGCCCTAGGTATTGGGTGGGCATCTGTCCTAGTGACAGCATTGAGACCTCTGTAATCCACACAAAACCTCATCTCTCTCTTAACATCTTGGGTGTGAGGTTTTGGCACAAGGACTACAGGACTAGCCCAAGGGCTCTCTGAAGGTTCAATGACTCCCAGCTCCAACATCTTTTGTACCTCAACTTTTATGCAGTCCCTGACATGGTCAGGTTGCCTGTAGATTTTACTCTTCACAGGCAGACTGTCACCAGTGTCCACCTCATGGGTGCACCAGTTTGTCTGACTTGGGGTCAGAGAGAACATATGTCTGTAGGACTGCAGAACTTGTCTGCAGTCCTGTTGCTGATCAGTGAGGCTGTCAGAAAAGACCACACCATCAACTGAGCCATCATCAGGGTTCTGAGTCAGCAGGTCTGGGAGAGGGTCACTCTCTTCCTCCTGCCCCTCATCTGTAGCCATGAGTAAGCCCATGTCTGCCCTGTCAACATATGCCTTCAATCTGTTGACATGAAGCACCCTGTGGGGGCTTCTGGGAGTCCCAAGGTCCACCAAGTCGGTGACTTCTCCCTTTTTCTCAACAATAGTGTGGGGTCCAGACCATTTGTCTTGGAGTGCTGCTGGGGCCACTGGCTCTAACACCCACACGTTCTGCCCTGGCTGGTACACAGTCAGCACAGCCTTTTGGTCATGCCAAGCTTTTTGGAGTTCTTGGCTTGCCTCAAGGTTTTTAGAAGCCTTCTTCATATACTCTGCCATCCTGGAGTGGAGGCCAAGTACATAATCCACTATGTCCAGTTTGGGTTGTCTAAGAGGTCTCTCCCATCCTTCCCTTACTAAACACAGGGGTCCCCTTACAGGATGCCCAAACAAAAGCTAAAAAGGGCTGTAGCCAACCCCCTTTTGTGGGACCTCTCTGTAAGCAAACAGAAGGCAGGGTAAAAGAATGTCCCATCTTCACCTAAGCTTGTCTGGTAAACCTTTTATCATCCCTTTTAGGGTCTTATCTCTCCACAAGCCCATTGCACTGTGGGTGATAGGGTGTAGTGAATTTGTAGTTAACACCACACTCCTTCCACATTGCAGTCAAATATCCTGACATGAAGTTGGCACCTCTGTCAGAAATAACCTCCTTTGGAAAGCCCACTCTGGAGAATACTCCAAGTAGGGCCCTTGCCACAACAGGAGCTGTTGTGGTCCTTAGGGGTATAGCTTCTGGATACCTGGTGGCATGGTCCACTATCACCAGTATGAATCTGTTTGGGGGTCCATTGGTCCTACAATGTCTATCCCCACTGTCTCAAAGGGAACCCCCACCACAGGTAGTGGTATGAGGGGGGCCTTTGTGGTGCCACCTGATTTGCCACTGGCTTGGCAGGTGACACAAGAGCGACAAAACTCCTTGGTATCTTCTGACATGTGAGGCCAGTGAAAGTGAGGGACAAGTCTGTCCCAGGTCTTATTCTGGCCTAAGTGTCCTGCAAGGGGAATATCATGGGCCATGGTAAGAAGGAAGCCTCTGAAACTCAATGGTATGACCAACCTCCTGGATGCACCAGGCTTGGGGTCTCTAGCCTCTGAATACAGTAGCCCTTCATCCCAATACACTCTATGGGTACCTTGAGCATTCCCTGCAGCCTCAGCAGCAGCCTGCTGTCTGAGGGATTCAAGAGAAGGACAGTCTAATTGTGCCTGCCTCAGATCTGACCTTGAAGGTCCCCCTGTCCCAAGAAACTCAACCTGATCAGGTTCTAGTTCTTCTAGGACAGTTTCTTCAGGGCTCTCAGAATCATCCTCCTGTGAGGGCTGATGCACCACCTGAGGCAGGGGGGAAGGCACAGCCTTTACCCTACTGCTCTTTCTCTTGGGTTGTGTCTGGTCCATTGTCCCAGGATCCAGCACTTGTTCAGTGGTGCACTTTTTGGCCTGTGACCTGGTCACAGCAAGGACATGTGTATCTATCCCCAGCCTTTCTGCATGGGTCCTATACTCCACTTCAGACCAAACTGAAGTTTCAAGGTAATTTACCAACAGACACTCTACAGGAAGGTCTGGACTTACCACAACTTTCTTGAGGCCAGTTACCCCTCCCCAGGAGAAGTTAACAATTGCCACACTATGGGAAGTAGTGGCATTGCTAGTGTTGGTCACTAGGTAATTCTCACCTAGCATGATCTGTCCAGGGTCCACAAAGGCAGGTGTCACCATGGTGACACTAGCCCCAGTGTCCCTGTAGGCCTGAGCCATTCTATGATTGATAAAAGGAGTCTGTCTGTACTTGCCCAGGTTACTGGGACCCACAGTAGAGGACAAAACTATGTCCCCATCACAGATCAGAACAGCCTGAGTAGGTATCCTGACTAGGCCAGAATCCTCCTTAGTTCCCAGGGTTAACCCTACTACACCCTTTTGCTGGGAACCACCACTTACAGCTGGACTAGGGGTTACAGTTGCCTTAGGGGCAATGGTGGCTGGGGGCTTATCCTTTTTGGTGCACTCACTAAACCAATGTGAGTTTGACTTACAATAGTTGCACCAGGGTTTCTTTTGGCCATCTTTCTTTTTATCCTTTTTGGGACCACCCTCCCCCTGAGCCTTTTGGGGGCCTGGTGAAGACTTCTGGTCTTTTTGTTTCTGATCATTACCCTTCTGGTCTGCCTTTTTCTGATCACCGCCCTGGTTCTGTTTTTTCTGCTTAACTCTAGTCCTGACCCACCTATCTGCCTTCTTTCCCAATTCCTGGGGAGAAGTTAGGTCAGAGTCAATCAAGTGTTGATGCAGCAGCTGGGTTTGACAGTTATTAAGGATTTGTTCTCTCATGATCAAATTATACAATCCTGTATAGTCCTTAACCTTACTACCCAATAACCAGCCTTCCAAAGCCTTAGTGGCACAATCTACAAAGTCAGTCCAGTCCTGAGTCTGTGTCTTCTGGGTATCCCTGAACAACAACCTGTATTGTTCAGTGGTTAGGCCAAACCCATCAATCAGAGCACTCTTCAGGACAGTGTAATTGTCAGCATCCTCATCACTAACTGTGAGGAGCTTGTCTCTACCTTTCTCAGAGAAGGAGAGCCACAAGATAGCTGCCCACTGACTTTGGGGTACCTGCTGTACTTTGCAGGCTCTCTCCAAAGCAGTTATCCATTTGTGGATGTCATCCCCACACTTGTAGGGAGGGACAATCTTGCTCAGGTTTCTATTGTCATAGGTCCTGTCTCTATCCTTAGGGATATTGCTGCCACCAGTGGGATCTAACCCACTTAACTTCTGCTCTCTGGCCAGAGCAAGCTTCTCTTTGGCAAGGGCAAGTTCTTCCCTTTCAATCCTCAGATTGACTTCCCTCATTCTAGCCTGATGCTCTTTTCTCTGTGGAGAAGTCATTCCCCTGTGAGAAGAGGCATTGGAGTATTAGAGACATGGGAGTGGATAGATTCCCTTGAAGGGGATCTTCCTCTCCTGCTTCTCTGGTTAAGTCCACTTGAGGGTCTGAATGGGGGGACCCCAGTCAGACTCCCATGTAGGCTTAAGTTAGCCTGGCTAAGTCTCCCAACTTGGACCTGGCTGTCTACCTCATCTTCTGAAGTCCCTTCTGACTCATCTGTAGTGGGTAGACCCTCACCTGTACCTAGGGTACTATCCTGGGAGGCTCTCTGAGTATCATACTCTTCTAAGATCTCCACTAGTTGAATGAGGGTAGGGTTTGAACCCTGTTTTAACTTTCTGGAGGTACACAATTGTCTCATCTCCTGAAAAGTTAGGGTATCATATCTAGAGGGTATCTTTTTAGGATCTACCCCTCCTGAGAGAGAATCAACTTGATCTCCTCTCAGAGACATGATCTAGTGAGGGTGTGGTGTGTGCACCTACCTACACTAGTTGTATCTACTAAACCTCTCTAGTAGTTGTAGTCAGGGTATGCTAGGCCCTTCAACCTACAACAACTAAGTCCAGTAGGACTTAAGTATTTATAATCTATGTTATATGTACCTAACAGTATCTATGTGATCTTTCAATTTAGTATCTCAAGATTACAACGGTATTAACAACAGCATGCTCAGATCCCAACCGCTGCTCACCAATGTGACAAGTTGGCCTGATATATGATGTCACTAATTCTAGTGTACACCATATATCAGTCCAAACAACCCTTATGGTGATTGGTTGTAAAGTCAACCTTATAGACCAGCTATCCTAGTGGTAGCATGGACAAGAGCAGTCTTAGGCTAAACTCTGTATGGCATGTGAAGCCAGCTGTGATACCATATATAATCCCTTGAATACCAAATGAAAGGACACCACAACAGATATATATATAAAATAAAGTGTGCGTTTATACTTTATTCGATAACAAGGTATCATAAAAGTAATTACATTTCGAATCAACATAGGTACGACCACAGGAATGATAACATTTCAAAAATATACATTTAAAAATTTCATCCAGAAAAAGAAAAAAAGAAAAAAGGGAGATTAAGTAAAACAGAGGAGTAAGAGAATGAAGGCGAGAGATACATATCCAGTTATAAAAATTGTTTGATGTGGATGGTAAAGAGAGACAAGATGGCAATCTAAGCAGAGCTTGCTTCAACCAGCTTAGATCGTAATATCCAAGCTTTTCCAAGATATTTGGCTACCCCACAAACTACCAGCAAGGATGTTGTGTCCGTCGTTAAAATACGGAGGGCCACTGATGACTGCCTGGTACCCAGATTACTACAAACTGGAGTTAACCAGCGCTTTCTAGGTGCCCTGTACGCCTTGCAGGGAAACAGGAAATGCCCCAGTGACACAGTAGGATTAGAACATCCCGGGCAAGCTGTGTGATTGGATTTAGAATTTTTCCAATTATTTGTAAAATCATTAAGAGGTAGTGTGCCAAACCTCATTTTGAGGAACAAAGCTCTGTCCCTTGGTGAGGAGATGAAATCTAAAAAAGGTTCCAGCTTCGGAGCTGGCTTGCAGGTCATGAATGCATCAGTTAGAGCACCCAACTTTGCGTCTGTCAAAGCCATTCCCTCGACGCTTGACCAATATAGTTTCTTAATAATATCTTTTTGCGGGGGCTGCTGCAAGAGCCATTCTTCTTTTAGCCCTAGCTTAATTACCATGTCCCTCAGATTTTTCAACCATGGGATTAGTCTGAAACCATTTAAAGCAATAAGTTCGTCAAGGGCGGCTGCATAATTGCTCAGTTCCAGGGTTCTCCTGAGCCGGGCCCAAAATAAAACGGGCCGAAGGCCAACAATGTCTTTAATGGAACGGCGTCCCAAATCATAAAGTAACGGCTTAATAGGAGTGGAAACTGGGAGACCCACTAATTCTCTCATAAATTTATGTTCTGCAGAGACTAAATCAGCAACTCTTTCGAATCCCCACAGTTCAGATCCGTAAGCAGCAGCAGACAATGCCTTGCCCTCGTATACTAATAAGGCAGGGCTAATAGGCTTAGTTGATGATAAACGGTGGTCTCTAAGGATTGCTCCTGTCACTCTCTTTAGATTTAAAGTCATTTTGGCAATGTGCGAATCCCATTTCATTCTAGAGTTTATCCTGACCCCCAAATAATCAAAGGCATCCACTTCTTCTAAGGGGGTGCCATTTAATGCGACAGTGGTTTTTTTAAAGTTTTTTGTTTCTAGATAATACCATCAATTTGGTCTTAGTAGTATTGATGGTAAGTCCACGATTGTCGCAAAAGATACAGAACTTGTCAAGCAGTTTCTGAAGACCCATAGGGGTCTTAGACATGAGGAGTGTATCGTCTGCAAAGAGGAGGGTGGGTGTTTTTTCCTCCGCCAGGGCGGGGGCATCCGCTGGGTCCTCCCTCAAATGGTCTACCACCCCATTAATAAAGAGGGAGAACAGTGTCGGAGCCATCACACATCCCTGGCGAACCCCCCTCTGGACAGGGATACGGTCAGTCAATTGGCCTTCACTCCCCCATCTAATTCTTGCATATGTGTCCTCGTGCAGTCTTTTGATAAACTCCAAAAGGTATCGTGGCAACCCCATTCCATGTAGAACCTGCCAGAGTTTGGCCCGGGGAACGAGATCAAATGCAGTTTTAAGATCAATAAAGGCCAGGTATAAAGAACCCCCGCCAATCAGGACAGTCTTCCAATATGTGGCGAGGAATCTGAACACCTGGTCCATAGTGCCCACTTTCTTCCTAAACCCTGCTTGTAAATGTGATAAGACGTTTCCCTCTTCAAGCCAGGTCCACATTCGCGAGTTGAGAACCCTGCCAACCACCTTTTGGATGACATCGATTAAACTTATTGGCCTGTAGTTGGCAGGGTCCTCTCTCGCCCCCTTCTTATAGATTGTGACTACCTCGGCACCCTTCCATGAATCAGGGATAGCATGGCCTCTTAGCAGTAAGTTCATCACATTAGTGATAAGTTCTGCCCATATTAGGGGGTCATGGAGAATCAAATCGCCTGGAAGGCCATCAGGGCCTGCCGCCTTCCCGGAAGCTATGCTTTTGATGGCGATCTGGACCTCCCCAGAGGTAAAAAGGTCCATTGGATCAGGCTGTAAAAAGGTTGGGTTAAGGTCTGGACTATCAGACGTGAGGTGGTCGGGCTCTACCTCGTTACAATATAATTTCGAAAAATGCACAGACCACTGCTGTTTGGTTATATTGTTGGGGATTGGTTCAGAGTCTCTTCTGGATAGTTGAGTTATTAAGGTCCAGAAGATTTTAGAGTCTTTTGAAAAGGCTGCGTACTTAAGTGCTTGCCAATGTTCCTCCTCCCAAGCCCGTTTAGCAGCTGCTATGGATTTTTTATAAGCTTGCCTAGCCAGCCTGACAGCTATCGGATCTTTATTCCGAAGTGCAAGTATGATCTCCTGTCTCAGGGTTCTACATTCGTTGGTAAACCATGGTTTGCCTCTCTTGGGTTGATGATTTATGCCAGCTTTTGGACCTTTTATTATAAAATGAGAGCCTATGTCCTCCATGAGGGTTTTATAAGTGTTAATAAAGTTAGCATGGTTTGTCACAAGCGACCCTGCATTGAGGTGAGCAAATTCAGCAGCCTTAGAGGCCACTAGGAGGTTTATGGAGGTTAGGGTGTCCTCGTGACCTGATACTTTGTGCCATTTCAACCTTCTATTGCAGTTTGTAGGAGTTACTGCTTTTGAGGCCAAATTCAAATGTAAGGAGTTTGGCCTTGAATTCCATTTAAAAACTGCACAGAGGGGATTATGGTCACTATCTGGCATCTGTTCTACCTTCATATCAACCACCTGGTCCCAAGAATTTGCATCTATGATAATGTAATCGATACGCGATGGCCCATGTAATCTATTAAAGGTCATAGCCCCATGTGGATCAGAGAGAGTTCTTCCATTTAGGGCACGGAGGTTAAATTCCAGAGTGAGACCAGTCATCTGAAGTGCCCTTGCTGACCATCTCATAGTAGAACTCAAATTTAAAGGGGGGATACAGTTTTTACTGTCTTCCTCAGTGAGCCCTAAAAGGTCAGCATCTCTTAGTGGTTCGTACGTACAATTCAGATCACCACCTATAATGATATTAGAGAGTGGTGGGATACCTGACAAAACGTTTTCCAGAATGGAGATGGTGGCAGAGTTTTGAGTGGGAGGGCCTCCTCTAGCGTATACATTGAGGAGGTCGACTCTAGAGCCATTTCGGGGCCGTTTGAAAGATATATGAAGAAGATCTACTGACTTGGCATTGTGGATTTTAATGTCCAAATTCAGAGCGACCTTAATCCAAATATGTAGGCCTCCCGAAGGTCGGCCCACACCCTGGTGGACTGCCGGGATATGAAAAGTAGAATAACCAGGCTTATAAAGAGGGTCTAAACTCCAGGTCTCCTGGAACATGCAAATATCGTATTGGTTGACGAAGTCAAGCCAATCCGGGTTGGCCAGGTGTTTCTTAAGGCCTGCGATATTCCACGAAAGTATTTGGATTGTTCCCGAATTGGCCTTCCCACTATCTGGTATAGCATTAGTCAGGGGTACGGGGGAATAATTTGTGGGTAAGTGTCCCTTCGTTGAGCCATATGGGGGATGCTGAGTATAATGTACTAGGGGGCGTCAATCGATATCCTCTAATCCTCTAAGTGGGGAGAAGCGATTAAAAGTAGGTACATTAAAAAGAGATGGTCCTGCCTGTGGCCGAGTTGGGATGATGGGGTAAGTAGGATTCCTAATTAGTGACTGCGGATAAAAATAGGTTAGATCGAGGGTTCTAATGGGGCTCTGGTATGGAGCTTGGGACCAATTCACAATGTGTCTAGTAGCTCTAACATCTCTAAAATTGACAACGATTACGTCGCCCTCAATGTCCTTGGGCCGTGGGCCCACCCAACCAAGCCTACGGACATTCAAAAGTTCGCCATTTATATTAAGAGGTAACGGCCTATTCTTTCCCAACCAGTGTAAAACTTTGTTTTTTAGGTCATAATAACCTTCCTTCTTGCCTGCCTCTAGTGCAGGAACTCCTGTCATAAGTACAACGTAGGGGGTTGCCTCTGGTGGGAGGTCTATGTGGTCAGGACTACCGTCGTGTTTTTTATTTGAAACAGTGGAGGGAAGGGCGTTGATTGTGGAAGGGAGGATGCCTCTAGAGGAAGGGGAAATAACAGTTGTCTTACGAGAGGATGATAGGTTAAGTACATTTGATGGGGGTGGGACAATTTTGATATTAGGCTAAGCAGACCAGAAATAACTATCATCTGGCGTTGGAGATAGGTTAACAGCAGGAGTGTTATTTGATGATACCAAGGCCTTTGGGAATTGCTCGTTTAATTTGTCAGTGTTTTTCTGGATCATTTGCTCTAATAGCCCTAGTTGGTTGGACACATTCTTTATCCTTTCTGTTAGTGGAAGAAGGAGTGATTTAAGAACTTTCTCAATTTGGGACATCATATTGTTTGATAGGAGATCAAATTTACAGTGATCTGACTCCGTAGCTTGCTCTGCTGGCTGCTTAGCTACTGGGATAGAAGTTTTTGCGATGTTTCCCAACGCAGTGTGTTTAGCAATACCCAAATGGTTCGTTTTGTTAAGATTTTTCCCTCCTTTTTTTCTTTTTTTGGAAGGGGGGGGGGCTATGATGTTGCTTCTCCCTCTCAACTTTTGCGGGCTGACAGCATTAGAATTGGATATGGCTCCAGGAACAGATGTGGTCGGAGGTGTAAAGCCCCTAGGATGACTAATAGGGAGGGTAGGATCAGACAAAGTTGGGTGTGAGTGAGAAGGTGACGTTGGATTGTCAACATGAATGGTCAGAGAAGATGTAGAAGCAAGGGAGCTGACCGGTAAACAAGAGATAGGTGGGGCCGGCGACGGTGAAACAACCAACTGGATAGGGCTAAGAGAAGATCTTTTAGATTGTAAGATTTCGGCCGATAGACGTCACTCTGCCATAGCTATCTCCTTTTCCAGGACAGAGGTAGCTCTTGTAATAAAATTGTCTAGCGTGCCTCTGACTGAGCCTCCCAACGTGGATAATTTACGTGATGGGGTACAGGTAGCCATAGTGTGAGATGCACAAATGGCCCAAACCAGTGATTACACACGGCAAAATTATACCACCAATATAAATGACATACGTGGCTTTTATATCAGGTGGCATGCAAACAACAACTACGTTAGATGATATGTGTGTGCCCCTTTAACATGCGCTTGTAAACAGGTAGTACCTCAGGGAATGGAGTAATGGCACACAGATCTTAGAGAGTGGGCCCAGCCCAGCCTCCTCCTGCCTCTGACGGCCTCAGACGGCCCGCCCTTTGCCCGGGCTTAGCCCCGGGCACTCCCGCGCGCTCCCGCGCTGCGGGATAACAAGAACTAAAATAGGATGTGTGGGGGGCGTGTCTTCCAGGGAGAGCTGCCCAGGTGTAAGCAATTGGGCGCGCAGGGGCTCCTGGGCAATGGAGTCCCCTGCTGCTCGCAGCCCTGTCAGCTGACGCACACCCGGCTCTATTCAGTCCTGCTCCAAACCGTTTCCGCAAATCCTGATGGACGCTGCGGGACTCGCGCAGCGGGTCCGGCGAGGTACTAGCGTCGGTGGGGCAAGGAGAGTCCTGGTGCAGTTCCGCGTTGGTTCAAGATCAAAAGGTGAGTCCCAAAGGCTCCAAGTGGAAGGGCAGATTTAGCTTGCAGATCAGCTGGGGGCGTGTCTTCCAGGGAGAGCTGCCCAGGTGTAAGCAATTGGGCGCGCAGGGGCTCCTGGGCAATGGAGTCCACTGCTGCTCGCAGCCCTGTCAGCTGACGCACACCCGGCTCTATTCAGTCCTGCTCCAAACCGTTTCCGCAAATCCTGATGGACGCTGCGGGACCCGGGCAGATTTAGCTTGCAGATCAGCTGGGGGCGTGTCTTCCAGGGAGAGCTGCCCAGGTGTAAGCAATTGGGCGCGCAGGGGCTCCTGGGCAATGGAGTCCCCTGCTGCTCGCAGCCCTGTCAGCTGACGCACACCCGGCTCTATTCAGTCCTGCTCCAAACCGTTTCCGCAAATCCTGATGGACGCTGCGGGACCCGCGCAGCGGGTCCGGCGAGGTACTAGCGTCGGTGGGGCAAGGAGAGTCCTGGTGCAGTTCCGCGTTGGTTCAAGATCAAAAGGTGAGTCCCAAAGGCTCCAAGTGGAAGGGCAGATTTAGCGTGCAGATCAGCTGGGGGCGTGTCTTCCAGGGAGAGCTGCCCAGGTGTAAGCAATTGGGCGCGCAGGGGCTCCTGGGCAATGGACTCCCCTGCTGCTCGCAGCCCTGTCAGCTGACGCACACCCGGCTCTATTCAGTCCTGGTCCAAACCGTTTCCGCAAATCCTGATGGACGCTGCGGGACCCGCGCAGCGGGTCCGGCGAGGTATTAGCGTCGGTGGGGCAAGGAGAGTCCTGGTGCAGTTCCGCGTTGGTTCAAGATCAAAAGGTGAGTCCCAAAGGCTCCAAGTGGAAGGGCAGATTTAGCTTGCAGATCAGCTGGGGGCGTGTCTTCCAGGGAGAGCTGCCCAGGTGTAAGTAATTGGGCGCGCAGGGGCTCCTGGGCAATGGAGTCCCCTGCTGCTCGCAGCCCTGTCAGCTGACGCACACCCGGCTCTATTCAGTCCTGCTCCAAACCGTTTCCGCAAATCCTGATGGACGCTGCGGGACCCGCGCAGTGGGTCCGGCGAGGTACTAGCGTCGGTGGGGCAAGGAGAGTCCTGGTGCAGTTCCGCGTTGGTTCAAGATCAAAAGGTGAGTCCCAAAGGCTCCAAGTGGAAGGGCAGATTTAGCTTGCAGATCAGCTGGGGGCGTGTCTTCCAGGGAGAGCTGCCCAGGTGTAAGCAATTGGGCGCGCAGGGGCTCCTGGGCAATGGAGTCCCCTGCTGCTCGCAGCCCTGTCAGCTGACGCACACCCGGCTCTATTCAGTCCTGCTCCAAACCGTTTCCGCAAATCCTGATGGACGCTGCGGGACCCGCGCAGCGGGTCCGGCGAGGTACTAGCGTCGGTGGGGCAAGGAGAGTCCTGGTGCAGTTCCGCGTTGGTTCAAGATCAAAAGGTGCTGACAAGGAGCGTTTTGCAGCAGGAGCGTTACGGCGCTGCCGCGCAAATTTTAAAATCTCACCTGTTTATTTTTTCTTTTAGGTTTACGGACTTGCGCTTCACTCCCCCCCTCACTTGCACTGTAATTCGTGCCCTCACCGCCGTTTGGCGGGCTGGTTCCGGGGTGGCAGACATCTTGGGTTGGGGTGTGAGGATCGGGCTGACAGCGCTTACTGCGCATGCGCCAGCGTGGGAACGTGCATTTAAGGCGAGTCCCCGCCTTCCATCCCCCTGACAAGGAGCGTTTTGCAGCAGGAGCGTTACGGCGCTGCCGCGCAAATTTTAAAATTTCACCTGTTTATTTTTTCTTTTAGGTTTACGGACTTGCGCTTCACTCCCCCCCTCACTTGCACTGTAATTCGTGCCCTCACCGCCGTTTGGCGGGCTGGTTCCGGGGTGGCAGACATCTTGGGTTGGGGTGTGAGGATCGGGCTGACAGCGCTTACTGCGCATGCGCCAGCGTGGGAACGTGCATTTAAAGCTCCTCCCCTAGCGCAGCGGGATCGCGCAGCGGGCGTGTCCTCGCGTGGCCGGAGTCATGCCAGAGTCCTGCCCGTCTGCGCCCGTCCGCGCTAAGGCCGTGCGGGACGTGGCGGACTCTGGCTCGGGTGCGTGAGAGCTGAACATCGTGTCTGCTGCCATGCTGACATATACCAGGGAAAGTTTGATGTTAATCAATCAGGTGAGTCGCTGCTGTGCGTACCCGCCTATCCATCCTCTCCGTGGCCCTTACCATTGCCCATGCAATGGCCTGATACTTGGCCCCCCAAAGCCGCTTCTACGGAAATGTCACTCGGTTGTCCAACGTAGCAGGGTGTCTTCTCCCGCTTTGCGGATTATGAACTTGAATGTGAGGTCGATTTTGAAACATCAACAAAATCTGTTTGATCTCATTGAGGATGAAGCTCCGGACATTATGGCTATAACTGAAACATGGCTTCAGGAAGCAGATACTGCCATTCTCAATCTGGCATGCCCCTCTGGCTATTCGATATACACCTTGAATAGAGCTTCTAGAGGAGGGGGAATAGCGCTGATAGTTAGGTCTTGTTTTCCCTGTGTGTGGAATAGCATTAAGATCGCTGGCTGTGAAAGTGCCTCTTTCAAAGTTTCTGTCAACCCTGAGTTTACACTGTCTGGGATGGTAGTATATCGTCCGCCTGGCAGTGATGTGTCGTTTAGAAATGCTTTTGTGGATACTGTCGGCACTCTGACCACTGACTGCGCCAATTTTTCTATACTGGGCGATTTAAATTTGCACTTCGACACATTGTCCAGTTTGACAGCTCGTGCCATCTCTTTGGATCTAGAGGCTTTTCAACTATTCCAGCTGGTCTCACTGCCTACGCATATCGGGGGACATACTTTGGACCCTTTCTTTACCAACTTGACTGAGGCCAAAGTCAATACAGTTACACCAGTAGAATGGTCTGACCATTTCCTGGTGTCTATTCAGTGTCCCGTATCAGTGACCTTTCCCATCTCTTCAGCCAGACGGGTACTCAGGAGATCTTGGAACAAACTCAGGCTGGAAGACTTTCACCACTTTTTGTTGGTGGAACCCTTGGGCACATCGGACAATGTGGATGAAGGGTACGATCTCTTCTGCTCTTGGCTTACTAGGGCGCTGGACGCTCTGATACCTATTGTATCAATTAAGATCAACCCCCGTGAGTCCAGTCCCTGGTATGGCGGGGCTTTACGCGCTTTGAAGGGAGCCTGTAGACGGGCGGAGAGGGCATGGCGGAAGACCTATGGGGCTGACTTAAAAGCCGCATATGCTGCTTCGGTTAAGCTCTATCACCGGGCCATATGTCGGGCTCGTGCGGCCTTCTATGCTGAAGAATTTCGGAACAGCATCAACCCGTCGAAGGCTATCTTCAAAGCGGTTAAAGATCTTATGGCCAAACGGACTATCCCTTTGGCCGAGAGCTCGGTCTCCCATTGTGAAGCCCTAGCCTCTTATTTCCTGGGAAAGGTCCAAGTCATCTATCGGACCTTCCCTAGTATTGGGGCTCCGCTGGAAAGTTCCATCGAGACATCACGTCAGCTCATCCTGCCTTCATTTCCCCCCCTCACCTCTGATGGGTTTGACAAACTTGCTTTGCAAGTTAAATCAGGATCTCCATCTGATCCGGTAAAGCCTGCTCTCTTTCGAGACCAGACCTTTCTGGGGTGCCCTGCGGTGCGCTCCCTTGTCAACCTCTCCCTGGAGTCGGGGGTAGTTCCAACTAAATGGAAGCAGGCGGTAGTGTCTCCGATTATTAAAAAACCCTCCCTAGACCCGTCTAAGCCTGAAAGTTTCCGCCCCATCTCGCTGCTACCGTGGCCGGCAAAGTTGACAGAGGCCCATGTCAATCTGGCCCTGTCGGAACATCTAGCCCGGACCAATGCCCTTGATCCCACACAGAACGGTTTTCGTGCTGGTCACAGCACGGAGACCGCTCTCCTCGCAATGGTGGAATATCTGCGTGCTAGGTTGGATGCGGGTCAGACGGCGGCGCTGATATTGTTAGATCTCAGCGCCGCCTTCGACACTGTATCTCATGGCATCCTCCTGCATCGGCTAGAGGAGATTGGTGTCCGGGGTCTGGCGTTGCAGTGGTTCCGCTCCTTCCTGGACAATCGTTCCTTCTGTGTGGCCATTCCTCCCTTCTCGTCCAGTTTTCAGCCTCTGGCCATGGGGGTTCCGCAAGGGTCTTCGCTAAGTCCCACGTTGTTCAACCTTTACGTGAGACCGCTGGCTGATGTCGCGAGGCAGTGGGGCCTTACTTTGGTCTCATATGCCGATGACACTCAGCTGGCGGTTACTCTTAGCGGAGATGTCCATCTAGACGCCCCTAGGTTTCAGTCCGGACTGAAGGCGGTGGCTTGCTGGTTGACAGAAAACTGTCTCCAGCTTAATGCCACAAAAACAGAGGTGATGGTTGTTGGGAAGGGAGTGGAGCTTTGGGGTGATCAGTGGTGGCCTTCTGAGCTGGGCCCCACTCCGACCCCTGTGTCGGAGGTGAAAAATCTGGGGGTCTGGTTGGACGCCGGCCTTACTTTCACAGGACATACTAAAAAAACGGCAGCCTGTTGTTTCGGCCTATTAAGAGGTCTTAGACCAGTCCTCAAATACTTCGATGCCCCTAGCAGACAGCTTATAGTCCAGGCTACTATCATCTCTCGCCTGGACTACGCTAGCTCTCTTCTGGTTGGGGCGAATCAAGCTGAGTTAACTCGCCTACAGCGGGTTCAAAATGCTGCGGCTAGAGCCATTGTTGGCCTGCCCAGATTTTGCCCGGTGGCGAATGTCCTTCGTTCCTTGCATTGGCTCCCTGTAAGGAAGCGTATTCTTTTCAAGGTCCTCTGCTTGGCTTTTAAGATACTAAGAGGTATTGGCCCTGAAATTTTGTCCAATCTTATCTCCTTCTATGTCCCCACTCGTAGCCTCCGATCTCAGGGCCAGGCCCTTGTTGTGGTCCCCAGATTTAGACTCTGTCGGATGGGGGGTCGTTCCTTCAGCGTGAAAGCTGCACTAATTTGGAACACCCTCCCAGTTGAAATCCGACAGTTAGACGATCTGCTTTCTTTCCGTAGAGCGATTAAGACTTTTTTGTTTTAGCTGTCTATCTTGGGCGTCTTTGTTTTGCTGTGTTGTGTTCCTCCTTGTCTTTGCGCCGGGACGCTCCTTGGCTGGAGTAGCTGTGCGCATAATAAATCAACTTAACATAACATAACATAACATTTAAGCATACATTAAGTCACACAGGTAAGTAATACAGTTAGGCCCTAGGGGCCACGCAAACCATATACTAAGTAAGTGGTATTAGAACCACTGTCACGAACACAGGATAGGCCTAGGCCTAGGGAATCGCTGGGGCTACACTATACTACCCAAGGTTAGGAAGTGGGAGGCCCACGGGATTCAGGTGCAGAGTGGAAACACTCACACGTAATGCGTAAAAGTCAATAGAAATAGTAGTTATTAGAAATTAACAGTTTTAGGACACTTCTGGGATAGCTAGGAGTTCGAGACTTGGAAACTAGACCCTAGGATAGTCAAAACCCTTGTGAGCAGCGGAGTACTCAAGTTACCTAGCCCACGGGCTGCGGGTGCATAGGTGTGAACTTGCGTCGGGTTTCGTCGTGGACTTCTATGGATGCCTGAAGTAAAGTTGCTGACAGGCAGTCAGTGAAGAGTGTCCGGTGGATCCCAAGGATGGAATCAAGAAGGAAGGATACCTGCAAGCAGAAGGGACAGAGTCTAGGTCACCAGCCAGGAGCCGGGAAGGAACCAGGAAGGAACCAGGCGATGTCGTGCAGATGCAGGTGAAGAGGTGAAGCTTGTCGCAGCAGCCACGGGTACCAGGAGGCTCGAGGACGACCAGGAGGCGAGCTGTCCCACGAAGGCTCTTGCTGTCGGCGGCGTCGATGTCGAGTTAGGACCCAACAAGCCTTGGCAAGCGGAACCCACGCAGAATGGAGGACTTGCTTCTGGTGCAGACCAGGAAGGTCTGGGGTGCTTCTCTTTCACAGAGGAGCGAGTGCCAGTCTGGAGGAGCCGGACCAGCAAAGGTTCGTCGTCGCAGAGGTCACTAGCCAACGGGCCAGCAACCGGACAACACGTCGAGCAACTCAGGTGCAGAAGGGCCCCACGCAGAACACGTGAAGTGTGGGGAGCTGATCTTCTTTGCAGATGGTGCTCGGGATGGGGGCTTCTCAATTCCCCAAGCACAGCCTCGAGGAAGCCTCAGAAGTCGCGCTAGTCAGTTACTAGCCACTTTTCCCAGGTCGCCGGTCCCACGTCCCTCGTCGCCTCCACGGGTCTCAGCTTCGCTGGAGATGTGGATCTGGTTCAGAGGTGTCTGGAAGTCTCGGCGCTGGTCAGTCTCTGCAGTCGTCCCTCGTAGGATTCAGTCGCAAAGCAAGCAGCGGTCGCTGGATGGTGCCTGGTTGCCCAGGGTGGTCACTCCTTGGCCACAAGGGAGATTTCTTCAGTCTTCTTCCTGAGGTCCAATGTCGAAGGTCCAGAATTTCTGTTCAAGTTGCAGATTCAGGTTAATCTAATCTAGCAGGGCCCAACTAGCTACTAATATACTGGGCTAGTGGGCTGGGCTACCTGCAAGGTCCCTCCTATGGGTGGGACCAGGAAGGGGAGTGGCTACACCCCCTTTCCTTTGTCCAGTTTCGCGCCAGAGCTGGGGCTGGAGTGCCCCAGCGCCGGTTTGAACTGGACTATGCATGGGACACCTTGTGTGCCCCAGGCAGTGTCTCGTTTCATTCAACCCTCCTTGCCCCAATACACTAAATGCTGTCTATGGTGGTGCTCGCACCTCCCGAGGCAGGAAACCTATTGTCCAAGCCTCCCTCCCTGGAAGGACTCCCAGCAGCAGGAGGTCAGACTTGTGTCTGTGGCAGCAGCATCCATTTTGTGATGCTGGGGCTCTGGTTAACTTTAACCGGGTAAGTAGGTTTCAACATGTCTTCTCCCTCTAGAAGGGAGGAATAATATCCTCATTGCCAGAACGGTATGGGGGTATTATTCCAAAGTATTCGACACCTTACACGACATGTTTCGAGAAAGCCAAACCATAGTTACCATAACCGTTTAAGGATATAAGGCACTTTAAGAGTATATGGTAGGCTATATCATAGAACAGCTATAAGGACATGGTTCCGAAAGCTGCAGACAGGCTCAGCTCATGCTAGAGCACCATCTCACATGTTACCAAGCACTCTGCCTCCAGGATTGTTAAGGCCTGCCATAGGAGTGGCTGATAGGTACACATGTGTCTATATGTAAGTTAGGTATAGGAATACTACACCTAAGCAAGGAGTGATTACACGACCTTGCCCCAGCTGAGTGATCAGCCAGTTGTGTCATAATGGAAGGCCAGACCAGGGGTGGCATAATACATGCTGCAGCCCCTGGGAGGCCTAGGGTACACCTATGCCCTGGGTACCTAAGGTACACTGTACAGGGACCAATAAGGTGATCCTATCCAATTGGGTTATGCACCTAAAGTACATAGTAATAGTTTGGAGAGAGAACAGCTGGGCTGTGGGTCTGATTAGCAGGCCCACAGCCACCTCTAAGTCGAAAACCAGTGGAGCAAAAGCAAAAAGTGGGGGTGAACATAGAAAGCAGACCCTACTCTCCTACACTCATTACGAGCAGGATGGGCAGTGGAATCTCAATCTCCAACTCAGCCCCATATCGCACCACACCTGAAGGAACTCCACTGTCTTCCTATACACAAGTGTGCACAGTTCAAGCTCCTCGCCCACAAGTTCAAAGCACTACATAACACAGGCCCAGGTTATCTGAACAGCCACATCATCTTCCACCAAACATCCAGGTATCTCCACTCAGACAGACTCCGACTCGCACACATCCAATGGATACACAGGAACAGAACCGTAAGATGAACTTTCTTATTCATTGTTCCTAAAGTGCGAACGACATCTGTAGGAAAGTAGAATCTGCTTTCATGGCAACACCCACTTATTACTTGGGGCCGGTATGTTTTTGACTAGACTGACTGGGATCCTGCTAATCAGGACCTCAGTCACTGGGTTTTCTCCCTAAATTGACCATGGTAAGGTCTTCTGTACATTCACCATTGGCTACTGGTTTAACCTTGTAATTCCCTAGTATATGATACTGAGGTATCCAGGGCATAGGTACACCAGGGGTCTCCCATGGGCTGCAGAATGTATTGCAACACCCATGGGAGTCCATTTAAACTGTGACTACAGGCCTGCCATTGCAGCCTGTGTGACTTTGTGCTTGCACCTCTCACAACAGATAAAAGTTTGCTTCTATCTGAGGTCACTGGACTCAAAACCTATAAGTCATCCCTATGGCAGGCTCTTCAGTGCTGTGGGCAGGGTGCTCGTTATAAGTGTGAGGGTGCCTCTGCATGAGCAGCACTTCCCTACAAACCCCAATCGATTCTCTAGGCTTTGGTCAGCCATTTTAAAACATATAGTGGATATTGGTCAATACGAGATGTTTAACTATATAGTAGCTGCACCGAGAGCGGTCATTTTAGAATCATACCCCAACACCGATTCCAGTGTTGGAAGTAAGATCCCATGTTTAGTGGGAGGTTCCTTTAGGGTACCGCCCTGTACTCACGGTAAAGACCTTCCAGGGTCTGACAGCAAGCTAGTGCTGCTACTGACCACAGACACGATTCAGCCCTCCTGCTGCTGAGCAAAGCTCGAGCAGTGGAAGATAGAAAAGGTTTCCTGTCGCCGGGAGGTGTGACCACCTCCAAGATAGGACTCAGAGTATTGGGCTGGGGTGGGGGCACTTACCAGTGCCATCAGACTGCTTTTAAGGGCCCATTTGGTGGCCTTCTTGCATACTCCAGTTTCAGCCAGTTCAGGAAGCACTTGGCTCCCGCTTTGGCGCGAAACTTGACAATGGACATAGGAGTATCCTCTGCTCTGTCCAGCCCCTCCTCTGGGAGTGACCCCTGAGTCGTTCCAAGCCTTTCCCTAGAATGCTTAAGGGCTTACCTGTGGGTGGCTCTTCAGATTCGTCGTGGGACAAGACTCAAGCATGAAACCATATTACTCTTCGACTGTCTGGACACTTCGACTTCACTGGACTTCACCTGGAACCAAGACTGCACCAAGGAAGACTCCTGCTGGTCTTAGTCCTGCTGTTCTGCAAAGTCTTCTTCGTCTGTGTCTGTGCTTCTTCCAGGATCTTCAACAGACCTGTGGGCATCAAGGACACCAGAAGTAAACTTCTTTGCATCTGCATCTTGCATCTGCAGGAATCGCAACAAAGCTGACCGGTCTGCTGGTCCTGACGTCCCATGGCCTTCCCGAGATTCCGCAACAAGTGGTGGTTCTAAATCTCCCTCGAGGCCTGACCTGTCCTCTATGCAATTTTGAGGCCAGTATCCCTCGTCGGAACCACTGGGACAGAATCCATGTGCACCGCGTCGAATGGCCATTGCCAAGCAAGACCTGCTGGTTCTGCACTCTAGAGATCGTCAGGTTACAAGAAGCTCCAGTCTCCAGAATCTCCTTCTGCCAAGTACAGCGTCCTCACCACATCCTCTGCACCGTGGGCCTTCCTTCCTAGTGAGCTTGCGACTCCTGTGCCTTCAGCCTATGGGACCTCCTAAAGGTCTTTTCCTGCTTCAGTGGGCTCCCCTGCCTTGCTCGGGACCTGCTCTGACTCTCCTGCTTGTGGTGAGTCCCTTGGAACTTGCTGGTCCCAACGTTGCTCCATTTTTGTTCTCCACGCCAGATGTGGCTACCAAGGCTTGTTGGTGCTCCCGACAGACACCGACCACCTAGTCACGACAGCAGACGTGGGAGAGCTCCTGCACGGCTCCTGGTCTTTCTCAGCGTCGCCTGGTCCTCGCAGCAACAAGGTCACCGTCATCACTTCTGAAACATCCAACATCGATGGACATTGCTCTTCCGTGTCTCCTGGTCACTCATGAGTGCCATAGACTTTGTCCCCGCTGCTTGCAGGTTCTTCACTTCAAAAAACCACCCCCTGGATTCCACCTGACTTATTCTTGAACTTCTCCAGAGCATTTTTTCAAAATATCCACTGTCGTCTATGGCAGGTTCCGATGTCTCTTCACCACTAGGCACCCAGCTTCTCTGGTGCAGTTAACCTGGTTCCTGGGGCATCCACGGGTGGGGTGGCTCTCCAACCGTCAGTCCTCCAAGGGAATTCTTCTGAGTCCTCTTGGAAGGGTCCTTCTTTAAAACTGTGGACATGGGAGTATCCTCCCATCTGTCCAGCCCCTCCTCTTGGAGGGACCCCCTTCCCCCCCCCCCCCCCCCCAGGAGTGGTTTCATCCCTTTTCTTAGGGTATTTAAGGGTTCTGCTGTGGGTGGCACCAGCCTCAACCCTGAAACTATGTCACTCTTTGTAGGCAGTTGGCTTGCTATATACTATACCAAAGGTATAGTGTGCACAGAGTCCAGGGAGTCCCCAGAGGTATAGCAGAGGCTAAATTGGTTAAGTACTAACAGCTCTCATTGTGGTAGTGCGGGCAAGCAGTTAGGCTTATCCAGAGGGTGTGTTAAGTATTTCTTGTATTCACTCACTCAAGGACTGATTGCACACACTCAGACAGAATTCAGACCAATTGGGCAAGTACATAATAGGTATACTTATATTTTATTTCTAGAACCAAGCAGGACTCGGTACAGGTAGGTAAAAGACTGTTTGGATTGTAAACCTTTACACAGAAATGCAATTGGGAAGGGATTTACACCTGTTACGGGTTGGTATGGTTTCAAACAGCAGCTTCAATTACACAGTAATTACTTTTAGAATACTTTTTGATTACTTTCAGATTACATCTACTACTTGGGATGGTATACCTAGACACCACACCGAACGACCTTACAATGCAAGGTAAGTAAGACTTTTCTTTGTTTAAGTTATAGTTACCTTTTCCTCCATACAAAACAACAGTTCAACACAGAACATTTTAGGCCGAAAAACTCATCACAGGGGTTGCTACGGGAGAAAAATGGTTATCGGTTTCACAGGTAAGTAAATATCTTAAGAGTGGAAGTTTTGAATTGGGGCGGTCAGGTGCAGAGGCCTAATGTTAGCCAATGGGGCTAAAAGGGCCTTTGGTTACGGACTGCTTATGTGCAGGCCACTCGAGTGTGGGAGCAAAACTCCTGGGATTAAGGTAAGTACTCTAGGGGCCAACAATCAGCACCGGAGCTGCACCACCAGTGGCACATGGGCAGCAGGGTGCCAAGAAGACATCTGGGACCCTGTGGTTTCAAATTGAGACCTACGGTTTGGCAAAGTTGCTGCAGGCTCGGGCAGGGAAACTTCCTGAAAGTGACTACCGGCTCGAGGGGTAAGTTAGGTTCTTGGGGGATGACTGGACACCGTCGGTTGGGCCAGCCAAGCCTGTGGGGCATTGGGTGCAGGGGGTGCATTTTGGCATCAGGTCTTCTTACAAGCTCCGGTCGCGATCAGGGGTACCCTACAGGTTTAGACTGCAGGGTCGTCTTCAAGCTTGAGGGATGTCGAGGATCACCAGATCCCAGGTCAGGACCACTGGGGAGACCACTGGTGGGCCACTCAAACACAGGCCGTGGCCGTCTGGTGTAGAATAGCAGTGCAGCCAGGATCCAGATTCTGTCGGTGAGTTGTTGCTTGAGCAACTCCGTGCTCATGGAAGACAGAGTCTGTAAGATGGTTGCAGGGCAGGACCTCTGTGCTCTGGGGGCTGCTGGATATGCGGTATCTTCGTTGCAGGCAAGTTGGTGGCAGGAAAGGCCGGTAGGGCTGGGGCCAAAGCAGTAGGTGTCCTCTTCTTCCTGGGACTTCTTTCTACCTCAAAACTCAGGAGGCAAGGTTCCCAGACGCCCCTAAAGAACAAGTTACTTTCCTTCTGTAACGATATATCTGTAAGAAACATTAGTTAGTTACATTCCTCACCTTAGAATATCCCCAGGCGTCAGGCTGTATCCGGAAAGGTTTTTCATCAGCAATACCCTTGCGCGTCGCTAGGCGTCGTCTGCAGCTCCGCGTCCGTCGTCGGCGTCGTGATCGCCAGGATGACGTTGTCGGAGTACTTAGACGCCGCCCTCGTGCGCTAACGTCAGTTCTTCTACATAGCTTTCCGCGCCAGGAACGCAGAGCCATGCAAGAGACCGACACTGGTGCCAAAAATTCTAGGGCCCTGAAAGGGATGACCTCAACCCTAGATATCGGTTCGCAGAACGGGGAGGATGGGTGGGGCGGTGAGGAATCTAACTAACTAATGTTTCTTACAGATATATCATTACAAAAGGTAAGTAACTTGTTCATCTGAAAGAAACACGTTAGATTCCTCACCTTAGAATAGATACCCCAGCAATACCAACCACGGTGGTGGGTCTGCGAACCAAGAACACACCAGAAAGTCCTGGAGAACAGAACGGCCAGAGAAGCCATCTCTCCGGATTTGGCTGTACAGGCAATAGTGTTTGGCAAACGTGTGCAGCGGGGCCCACGTTGCTGCCTGACAAATGTCCTGCAAGGGGACTCCCTGGCCCAGAGCAGTGGTCGCTGCTGTGGCCCGAGTGGAATGGGCCCTCAGCCCTACAGAAGGTTCCTTTTTAGCTAAGGAATAACAGGCCTTGATGTACAAAACAACCCACCGAGAGATGGTTCGCTTGTGCACCGCCCGCCCCTTCTTAGCACCCACATAGCCAACAAAGAGTTTGTCATCCACCCGGAACTGTTTGGTGCGGTCCAGATAGAAGGACAGCGCCCGTTTTGGGTCCAGACGGTGGAGCCTCTCTTCCTCTTTCGAGGGATGCGGACGCGGAAAGAAGGTGGGCAGTGTAACAGACTGTCCGATGTGAAAGGCAGTTACCACCTTAGGGAGAAAGGAAGGACGAGTCCTGAGAACAACTTTGTCCGGATGGACGGAAAGGAAAGGAGGCTTAGAAGAGTGCCTGGAGCTCACTCACCCTTCTAGCAGAGGTGATGGCAACCAGGAAAGCAGTCTTAAGAGTCATAAGACGAAGGGGACAAGTATGAAGTGGCTCAAAGGGAGCGCATATCAGATAGGTCAATACTAGATTCAAATCCCACTGAGGCATTACGAAAGGGTCAGGAGGAAACATGTGAGTAATGCCCTTAAAGAAGCGAGAAACAACAGGGGATTTGAAAAGAAAAGGCTGAGCAGGAAGCCGTAAAAAAGCAGAAATGGCTGAAAGGTATCACTTAAGGGTACCCAGAGCAGAGCCCTGCTGGGCAAGGGAAAGAAGAAAGAGGAGAACCTCAGAAAGAGGGGCGGAAAGGGGATCCACAGCCTTTGCTGTGCACCATGCCACAAATTTGTTCCACCTGCAGGCGTATACCAATTTTGTGGAGGGACGCCTGGCTGCCAGAATAACATTACAGACTTCAGGAGGCAAGTCAAATGGCATTAACTGTCGCCGCTCAATCTCCACGCATGGAGATGGAGGCTGGACAGGTTCGGGTGGAGGACCGTCCCCTGCTGCTGCGACAGAAGGTGCTCCTGAAGAGGCAGGCGGATCGGGGGATCGATCGATAGACTGAGTAGCTCGGGATACCAGTATCTTCGTGCCCAATCCGGAGCCACCAGGATGACTTTGGCCCGGTCGCGTCTGATGATCTTCAGCACTCTGGGCAGAAGTGGCATAGGCGGAAAGGCGTACAACAGACCGCAACTCCACTCGCGACGAAAAGCGTCTCCGAGCGAGTGCAGCCTTGGAAGCTCCAACGCTCTCCCCACTGCCGAAAGAGGCCTTGCGCCACGTCCGAGTTCAGACGCCATTGGTGATCCATCATGCACCGGCGGCTGAGTTTGTCTGCTCGGGCGCTCAGAGAGCCCGCCAGATGTTGAACCACAAGGGTGATGCCCTCATGTTCCAGGCATGTCCAGAGGCGCAGAGCCTCCTGACAAAGGGTCCACGACCCCACCCCGCCCTGTTTGTTGCAGTACCACATGGCGGTGGTGTTGTCCGTGAACACCTGCACTTCCCCGGACAGAGGGAAGCGATGTCTTCAGTGCAAGTCTGATCGCCCTCAGCTCCAGAAGGTAGATATGGAGCCGAGACTCCGCCGGAGACCAGAGGTCTCTGATCTCCGCCTCTCCCATGTGGTCCCCCCATCCCAGGAGGGACGCATCCGTCACTACTATGTGCTCCGATTGGGGTAGGGAGAGAGATCTGCCACTGACCCAATCGTGGTCCGTGAGCCACCACTGCAAGTGCAGTGCCCTCCGAGATCAAGACATGGTCGGACAGGTTGCCCCGATGCTGGGCCCACTGAAACTTAAGGTCCCACTGCAGAGCCCGCATCCGCCATCTGGGGTGATGCACCAACAGGATGCAGGAGGCCATTAGACCCAGAAGCCGCAGCACCAACCTGACCGAAACCCGGGATAGAGGCCGAAAGATGGGAATCAGATCCTGAATATACCGGACCCGCTGTGCCGGAGGATAGGCCCGGAACTGCGCCGAGTCCAGAATCTATCCGATGAAGAGGAGCTTCTGGGAGGGACTCAGATGCGACTTTGGCACATTGATAGAGAACCCCAACAAATGCAAGAGGTCGGCCGTAGTCTGGAGGTGGGAGGTGACTTCCTGGGGCGAGCCCGGCTTCAACAACCAGTCGTCGAGATAGGGGAAGACTGGAACCCCTAATCTGCGCAGATGAGCTGCGACCACCGCCATCACTTTCGTGAACACCCGAGGAGCACTGGTGAGGCCGAAAGGGAGCACGTAAACTGAAAATGCTCTTGGCCCACCGTAAACCGCAGGTAACGCCAGTGGGCCGGCAGGACGGGGATGTGGAAATAAGCGCCCTGCAAGTCCAACGCTACCATCCAGTCTCCAGGGTCTAGGGCAGCCTGAACCTGAGCTAAGGTGAGCATCTTGAACTTCTCCTTCCGGAGGAAGGCGTTGACGCTCCTGAGGTCCAAGATAGGGCGTAGGCCCCCTTTGCCCTTCTTGGGAACCTGAAAGTAGTGGGAGTTACAACCCCGACCTACTTCTGGACCAGGAAGGCGCTCGATGGCCCCATTGGCCAAGAGGGCCTTAACATCCTCCTGCAGAAGTTGCAAGTGAACCCTGAAATACGGTGGCACTGCGGTGGCATGGCTGGAGGGGTCGCCTTGAAGGGGAGGGAGTAGCCCCTTCGGACGATTTGCAGCACCCACCTGTCCGATGTGATGGTACGCCAGTAGAGCAGGTAATGGCGAACTCTGCCTCCCACTGCCGTGGAATGGGCCTGAAAGCTCGGACTAGGAGGGCTTTGAGGCGGATGCTGCTGGGGTAGATGTTGACGGACCGGCTCGTTGTCCCCCTGCTCCGCCTCGGCGAAATCCACGTCCGCGACTGCGTTGAAGATGGTTCTGCGGCCTGTAGCTAGACGGACGTGAGGGGGCGCCCCTTCCTTGGCCACGAAAGGGGCGAAAAGCGAAAGTTTGCGGACGCGGGCCGAGAGGCCCAAGGACTTGGCCGTAGCCCTGGAGTCCTTAAAGCACTCCAGCGCACTATCCGCTTTGTCGCCAAAAAGGCGACTGCCATCGAAGGGCATGTCCATGAGGGTGCTCTGGACATCCCCGGAGAAACTCGTGGATCTCAGCCAGGCGTGGCGACGAATCGCCACCGTGGTCGCCATTGCCCTGCCTAGCGAGTCCGTTGTGTTCAGTCCACATCGGATAGCATGCCGTGCCGCATCCCGCCCCTCGGCAGGAGCCTGGGCGGGCCGTGTATGGGCCTCCTCCGGACACTGGGGCAGCACGTCCTCCACCGTATCCCACAGGGAGTGGGAGCAACGGTCCAAAAGGCACACGGTGTTGATAGACCGCAACCCCAAACTAAGGGAGGAGAACAGTTTCTTCCCAAACTGTTCCAACCTTTTGGATTCCCGATCCGGGGAAGCGGACGGGAAGGAGGTCTGGGAGGTAGAGGCCTGGATAACCAGGCTCTTGGGTGTGGGGTGCATGGACAGAAAACTGGGGTCGCCCGGTGCAGGGTGGTGGCGCAGGGCCACGTTCCGGTCCACAGGAGGAACTGTGGAGGGCTTGGACCAGGTGCCCTTCAGAACGTCACTCAGTGCTTCATTGAACTACAGCAGAGGCTCCTAGGAGCTTGCTGACGGTTGAAGCACTTCAGTGAGGAGATTAGTCCTCACGGCCACCGCAGGCAGCTCCAGTCAAAGGGCTTCGGCCGCCTTGCGCAGCACCATAGAAAATGTAGCACCTTCCTCCGAAGCCACGGTCGGAGGAGAGATGAAGCCAGTGTCAGGGGAGGTATCAAGACCACTGGCATCCCCCAGTTCGTCTGCCCAGTCCTGAGATAACGGGCCCTGCCGGGCGAGAGGGTCCTCAGACCCCTCCCAGTCGTCACCGTCATCCGATTCCTGGTATACTGTGTAGGAGAGTAGGGTCTGCTTTCTATGTTCACACCCTCTTTTTGCTTTTGCTTCACTGGTTTTCGACTTAGATGTGGCTGTGGGCCTGCCAATCAGACCCACAGCCCAGCTGTTCTCTATCTAAATTTATACTATGTACTTTAGGTGCATAACCCAATTGGTTAGGATCACCTTATTGGCCCCTGTACAGTGTACCTTAGGTACCGAGGGCATAGGTGTACCCTAGGCCTACCAGGGGCTGCAGCATGTATTATGCCACCCCTGGCCTGGCCCCCCATTATGACCCAACTGGCTGATCACTCAGCTGGGGCAAGGTCGTGTAATCACTCCTTGCTTAGGTGTAGTATTCCTATAGCTACCTTATATATAGACACATGTGTACCTATCAGCCACTCCTATGGCAGGCCTTAACAATCCTGGAGGCAGAGTGCTTGGTAACATGTGAGATGGTGCTCTAGCATGAGCTGAGCCTGTCTGCAGCTTTCGGAACCATGTCCTTATAGCTGTTCGATGATATAGCCTACCATATACTCTTAAAGTGCCTTATAATCTTAAACGGTTATGGTAACTATGGTTTGGCTTTATCAAAACATGTCGTGTAAGGTGTCTAACACTGTGGAATAATACCCCCATACCATTTCTGGTGATGAGGATATTAATTCCCCCCTTCTAGAGGGAGAGACATGTTAAAATCCTACTTACCCGGTTAAAGTTAACCAGAGCCCCAGCATCACAAAATGGATGCTGCTGCCACAGACACAAGTCTGACCTCCTGCTGCTGGGAGTCCTTCCAGCGAGGGAGGCTTGGACAATAGGTTTCCTGCCTTGGGAGGTGCTAGCACCATCCTAGACAGGGCTTAGTGTATTGGGGCAAGGAGGGATGAAAGAAGCGAAACACTGCCTGGGGCCCGGACAGGTGCTAAACCGGGCAACGGCGTCGTCCGGAGACGGCGCTGGGGGAGGAACCGGTGTCGGCGGAGGAGGCGTCGTGAGGTCGACTGGCGCCGGCAGAGATCCAGGCCTGGATCCCTCGGGGACCTGCGGCGTCGGGACCGAAGTCGTCGACGGCGCCGGAGCCGCCGGCACGCGAGGTCGCCCAGTCGAGCCCGCGGGCCCGAAGGCGTGCCGGCAGGCGTCGACTGCGGAGCCAGGCCCCTCATGGCCGAGAGGAAGGCACTGACCTCCGCCGGAGTCACGTCAGTCCCAGGGACCGGCAGGTTTGGGGACGGACGCGGCTCCTGTGTCTCTGATGGAGCCGCGGGGGTGGGACTACCCTGACCATCGGCCGAGTCGCACGATCGGCGAGGGGAGTCCGACGAGCGGTGTCGTCTCTTGGACTTCTTACCATGCTTCGACTTACCCGAAGACTTGGAACCCGACGAGCGGTGATGGTGGCTGCGGCTCCGCGACCGGTCCTTCGACCTGCTCCTGGACCGGGACCGTGACCGGCGTGGAGACGAGTGTCGGAGCCCGCCTAGCCTTCGAGGTCAAGGCCTGGCAGTCGAGGCACGACTCTGCATCGTGGTCGGCCCCCAGGCAGTAAAGGCACCGGCGGTGGTGGTCCGTCACCGACATCAGTCGGTGACAGGAGTCACAGGCTTTAAACCCAGGCATCCTACCGGCACCAGTTCGAGTCGAGTAGACAAAAGAGTCCAAAACGTTTTAGTCAAAAAGTGACTAAAGGGGTAAGCTCTTCCGGATCGGCGCTGTCTGGCGCGGAAAAAAGAAAAACTGACATCAGCGCGCGAGGGCGGCGTCTAAGTACTCCGACGACGTCATTCCGGCGCACGACGCCAACGACGGACGCGGAGCCCCAGACGACGCCTAGCGACGCGCAAGGGGTATTGCCGACGAAAAATCTTCCGGATCCAGCCTGACGCCTGAGGATATTCTAAGGTGAGGAATCTAACTAACGTGTTTCTTTCAGATAGAGTGGTTAGCAATGTTTTGCTAGCAACATTGCCTCTAGAGTTAGAATCTTGTTTTCACTCCAATAGGTGTGTTAATTTATACAATGTGTTTATGGCATTTTTCCTAATGATACCCAACATCCCCCATGGAGACTGCTGGCCAGCTCTGGTCTGAGGGGAAAAGACGCCTAAGGCCCGATAGCATGGCTCATGTACTAGCTACATACCAGCACTGAGGAGGTGAGCAGTGAAGCCGGGAGCAGAGACCTGGTCCCTGCACTGGGAGACGCGGCGACTCCTGCAGCGGAGGTGCAACAAAATTAAGAGAGTGTCCGGGGGTGCAAAGTGCTGCCACTGAGATGCAGACGGGCCCGGGACCTACTTCAGCACACCTTGAATGGTGAGTTACCACCTCCAGCGACCTGGCTCTGATTATCTAGTCGTCCAGGCAAGAGAAAATTGGGATGCCTAACTTTTGGAGGTAAGCTGCAACCACCATAAATCACCTTCATGAAGGCTTGAGGCACCAATGTTAAGCCAAATGGGAGGACTACAAATTTGTAGTGTGTAGAACCCACCACCACAAAGTGCAGGTACTTCTGGTGCAACCGCAGGATAGGGAAATGGAGGTATGCATTCTGCAGCTCGAGTGACACCATCCAATGCCAGCAACACGTAGCTACAGTCAAGAGTTTTGACCTTTTCCTTGTTGAGTTGAAGGTTCAAATCTCTGAGGTATAGCATCATACTGATACCGTCGACAATTTTGGGGACAAGAGAGAACCATCCTTGGCACCATTTGCTGTTACTGCACTAACCCCACAGCTCCTTTCCGTAGGGCTGCTGCCACTTCTCTTTGCAGAATGGCGAGGTGATCCAGGAAAGGAGAGAAAAGCTGAGGGGGGTCAGAGGGCAGAGCCAAAAGTAAGAGAAGGTGTAACCTCTATGATCTGGAGGACCCACTAATTCAAAGCAATTGTCGTTCAGGGTAGTGGAAAGGAGGACACCCATCCTCCCAAAACTGAGTTTGGTGAATCAAACTAGGTCTGCTTGCCTAATGGTGCAGGGCAGGAGGAGTAGAAGGATTGCTGGGTGGATCCTCAACCGTTTTTTCTGGCTCTTCCTCTATACTGTTCAATCAGATTTTGCTGGTGCTGAGATTGTGGCTCACATGGTTGATACTGGTGAAAGGAGAATCCTCTCAAAAGTCCAAAAAACACAAAAACTGGTATTAACTAGAGTCCCAAATAACATGCTGTCCCTTTACTAGTTTTAAAATGCTCCAGCAACTAATCCGCCTCAGAAACAGGCATGTGCCGTCAAACAGTAGATCCATTAAATTAGCTTGGACATCAGAAGAGAAGAAACAAGTTATTTACCTGTAACTATGTTTCTCCAGTATTGGAAGCTTTCATAGATTTACATGCTTTCATCATTCCCCGTCGTCATGATGGGAGTCTCCTGTACTTAAAATAGTAGTAATAGACTTAGTAGAAGTAATAGTACATTGATAGGTATAGACTAGAAAGGACTAGGCCTCTTGATTTATTAACCTATCATGGTCATTCTTAAAGAAAAGCTTAAGTTTTGCCCCAACCAATCAGCATCAGTAACCCTCTAGAACCTTCCAGAGAGAAGGTCAGCACCTCAGATTTTCGAGCAAAAGTGCTAACGAACAAGTTACTTACCTTCGGTAACGCTTTTACTGGTGGATACAGTATCTGTCTGTGGATTCCTCACCTTATGAATATCCACTGCGCCAGCATTCGGCGGAAATTTTTCCTAGCTCTCCACACCGATGAGGTCGTCACAATGCTATGGCTCCGCAAGCGGCTCCGCATGACGTCCCTGGAGCCATAAGAGGGCCACGTCGGCGTGATGACGTCAATTCCACCCATTTTTTCCGTCCCTCCGAGGCGAACGGGCGGATCGACCATAGAGACAATGCATACATAGTATACAGTGTTCACACAAATACACACAGTGTAAAGTGAAAAAGGAAAGCAAAAGAAAGCAAGCATTTCCTATAAGCCTACACAAAGGCAAACAGAGGCCATACAAAATGACAATATGAAACAACCATATTAACCAATACCTCTTGAGGTATAAAAGGGTGGACAACGTGGAGGCGGGTGGGTCAGTGAGGAATCCACAGGCAGACACTGTATCCACCAGAAAAAGTGTTACCGAAGGTTAAGTAACTTGTTCTTCTGATGGATACATCTGCCTGTGGATTCCTCACCTTATGAATAGAATCCCACAGCAGTCCATCCTCCTGTGGAAGGGTGTCTTGCAAAACAGGGCGCGCAAAATGGCCGTCCCTCCTCACCTCGGAAACTAAGCAGTAATGCTTCACGAAAGTGTGGAGGGAGGCCCAAGTTGCGGACTTACAGATGTCCAACACAGCAACACCTCTAGACAAGGTAGAAGTAGATGATTTGCCCTGGTGGAATGAGCTCTAAGGCCTTCAGGGGGCTCCTTACCAGCCAGAGCGTAGCAGATCTTGATGCACAAGATGATCCACCTGGATAGAGTGCGCTTGTGCACCGCCTTGCCCTTCATGCGTCCAACGGAGCCCACAAAGAGCTGATCGTCCAATCGCAGGTCCTTCAATCTATCCAGATAGAAATTAACTGCCCTCTTAGGATCCAAGCGGTGAAGCCTCTCTTCCTCCTTGGAAGGGTGAGTGGGGGATAGAAAGTAGGGAGGGTAATGAACTGCCCTAGATGGAAGGGAGTTACCACCTTTGGCAGAAAAGCAGCCCTGGTCCTGAGAACCATCCTTTCAGCGTGAATAGTCAGAAACGGAGGCTTAGAACTCAAAGCCTGAAGCTCACACACCCTCCTGGCTGAGGTGATAGCCACCAGGAAGACCGTCTTGAATGACAGCAGTCTCAAAGGACAACTATGCATAGGTTCAAATGGGAAACCCATTAAGAAAGTTAAAACCAGATTTAAATCCCATTGGGGCATAATGAAGGGAGTAGGTGGAAACATATTAGTAAGGTCCTTAATAAACCTTAAAACAATCGGAGATTTAAAAAGAGATGGCTGATCAGGCAAACAAAGAAATGCCGATAAAGCCGACAAATAACCTTTAACAGTAGCCACAGCACAACCCTGCTGGGCCAAATGCAGCGAAAAACAAAGAACATCAGAAAGATGAGCTTTTAAGGGCTCAATAGACCTCTCTCCACACCATTTAACAAATCTTGACCACCTGTAGGAGTAAATGGACTTGGTGGAGTGTCACCTGGCCGATAAAATAACATCCACCACGTCAGGTGGGAGAGAGAAAGAATTCAGGTTGCCCCGTTCAATCTCCAGGCATGAAGCTGCAGGCTCTGGAGGTGAGTGTGTAGAACATGCCCCTCCGACTGCGAGAGGAGGTCTACCCTGAGAAGGAGACGGAGCGGGGGGTGCAACGAGAGATGAAGAAGGTCTGTGTACCACATCCTTCGTGGCCAATCCGGGGCAATCAAAATAACTTCGGCCCGGTCTTGGCGAATCTACCTCAGAACCCGAGGAATCAAGGGTATGGGAGGAAATGCGTAAAGGAGTTGTGAGCTACAACTCAACTGAAACGCGTCCCCCAACGTCCCCTGCATCGGAAACTGGAGACTGCAGAATGACAGGCAGTGTGCATTCAAGAGTGGTGAACAGGTCCACCCGAGGAGTCACCCACTTCCGGAAGACGTGTCAAACTACCTCCGGATGAAGCCTCCACTCGTGGTTGGCGGAGAACTGCTGACTGAGACTGTCCGCACGCACGCACGTTCAGCACGCAGGCCAGATGATTTTCTATCAAGCAAATCCGATGGACCTGAGCCCAGGACCAAAGCCGCAACGCCTCCCTGCAGAGACGGTACGACCCTACTCCTCCATGCTTGTTGACGTACCACATCGCGGCAGTTTTGTCAGTCAGGACTTGAACCGACTGACCGCGAAGGGAAGGGAGAAAGGCCTTGAGCGCCAAACGTATCGCCCGCAATTCCAGAAGATTGATATGAAGCAATCTTTCCTCTGGAGACCAAAGACCCTTGATCTCCAGATCCCCCAGATGAACACAACACCCTAGGGTAGAGGCATCCGTTATCACTGTAGCCACCGATTGAGGAAGATGAAAGGGATTTCCTTGAGACAGATTGCCCTCCACACTCCACCAAGACAGATCCGCTGCAGCTTCTCTGGAGATCCTGACATACTCCCTGAGATCTCCGTTGTGCAGATACCACTGCCTGCGGAGGCAAAACTGGAGCACCCTCATGTGCCAGCGTGCATGGTTGACCAACACAATGCAGGAGGCGAACAGACGGAGCAGGCGTAGGACCTTCAGAACTGGAACAATCGCTCCATTGTGAAACAAAGGGATCATTTCCTTTGCGGAGGAGGAAAAGCTCGACACAGTGATATCCAGTACTGCCCCTATGAACAGGTTGCGCTGAGAGGGCACCAGGTGAGACTTGGGCACATTTATCGAAAAACCCAATCTGAACAACAGCTGAGTTGTTACCTGCAGATGACTTAGCACCATCTCTGGAGATTCTGCCTTCAGAAGCCAGTCGTCCAGGTAGGGGAAAACCAGGATCCCCAGACCTCCTGAGATGGGCAGCCACCACTGCCATCACCTTCGTGAAGACTCGAGGTGCAGTTGTAAGACCAAACGGAAGGACCGCAAACTGAATGTTGCAACCCTACCGTAAACCGGAGATACTTCCTGTGCGACTTCAGGATGGGAATGTGGAAATACGCATCCTGCAAATCGATCAACACCATCCAGTCCTCCTGATGCAGCGATTGAAGAACCTGCGCAAGGGTGAGAATCTTGAACTTCTCTTGCTTCAGAAAAAGATTCAAGATCCTGAGGTCCAATATTGGACGCAATCTGCCGTCCTTTTTCAGAATCAGGAGATACCGGGAGTAGCATTCCTGACCCCTTTCCCGCTCTGGAACCACCTCTATCGCACCTTTTTTTTTTAGTAATGTCAGGACTTCCTCCTGCAGGAGAAGAAGGTGGTCCCCTGAGCAAGCACCTTGTCAAGGAGGGTAGTTTGGAGGGAATTCCCGAAAGGGAAGAGCGTACCCATTTTCTACAAGATCTAGAACCCAAAGATCTGTAGTAACCGATTCCCAATCTTGTAAAAAATGGGTAAGCCGGCCACCCACAGGACCAGCATGATCCAGCATGGTGGATCGAGGGCTGCTTTGCAGTGATGGGAGGGGCTGAGGAGGAGGAGAGCTGTCGACCTAGAGTGCGACCTCTGACTCTGCCTCTGTAGCTCTTATACAGAGTGTTCTGCTGCTGTGGCTGTCTGTATGAACGAAAGGATAACTTTCCAAAGCACCTGTATCTCCTGAACGAACCCCAAGGCTGAGTTTGAAGGCCCAAAGGTTTAGCCCTGGCCTTACTCTCCTTAAATCTTTCAAGTGCAGCATCCGCTTTTTTGCCAAAAAGTCCAGAGCCATCAAAAGGCAAATCCAGGAGTGTTGCCTGCACATCAGGGGAGAACTCTGAAGACTTGAGCCACGCACTCCTCCTCGTGGCAACAGAAGAACCCATGATCCTTGCGACCGAATCAGCTGTATCCAAGCCGCTTTGGATTACCTGACATGCAGCCGCTTGGGTATCCGACAGAACCTCATTTTAGTTCATTCTACCCTCTTCTGTTTTGGGGCCAATTGCTTTGCTGAATCCAGAAGAGCATGGATATACCGGCCCAAAAGACAGGTGGCATTCGTCGATTTTAAGGCCATACTGGCAGAAGAGAAGACCTTTTTAGCCGACTGGTCTAATTTCTTCGCATCCCTGTCACTCGGGACTTGGGGAAAAGCACCTGTAGATTTTCTGGAACAGGCAGCCTGAACCACCAGACTCTCCGGAAAAGGATGAGATGTTAAAAAATCTGGGTCTCCTGGAGCTGCCCTATACCTCCTAGCAATAACCTTAGAAACTGCAGGAGCAGAGAAGGGCTTATGCCATACTTCCATTACCGGTTCTATAATGGCGTCATGAAAAGGGAGCAATGGCTCCGATGCAGAGGAAGGAGAGTGTAGAACCTCTGTCAGGATGTTAGGCTTAAACTCTGCAGGTGGCAACTGCAGATCTAGAAGTTCAGCCGCCTTCTTAGTAACAGCGTGGTATGGAGCCACATCCTTTTAAGGAGCATCAGCAGGAGGAGTAATCTCCCATTCAGGCGACAAATTCAGGCCACTAGCCTCCTTCAATTCATCAAACACTTTGTCTGACTCCATCAGCTCACCTTCTTCTACTTCCTCCATCAGGTACCTCTGTTCTTCTAGTACCCTTTGGGCCTCCCTCCTAGATCTGATCCTCACAGCAGGAGTCGGCGGCTCCGTGACCGAATCAGACGGCGCCAGAGCAGCCGTCGAGCGCGGATCCAAAGGAACAGCCGACGTCGAATGAGGTCGAGTCGGAAAAAATGGCATGAAGGGAGCCTGAGGATAAGCTTGGGGAACTCCCAAACTGAAGGCCATAGGACCCGAAGGTGCGCCAGAGGGGTACAAGGCTCTGGAGAAGACCCCTTACATAGCATTAAGATAATGTGTCGGATCTTGACCTGGGCCTGGAAACCATGGATATGGCTCAAGCTGAGGCATCACCGGACTCGGGCCGACCGGCGCCGACGGTGGAATCTGTGGAGCCAAAGGCTCACCCGGAGCTGGAAGCTCCTCAATCGGAACAGGAGACGTAGCCGGAGTCGGAGATGGAGCCGGTGCCGGAGATGGAGCAGGTGCCGGAGCCAGAGAATGCTCCGGTGAAGCCACAGGTGACGACAGGCCAACAGGAGAATGAGGAACAGGCGAAGGAAATACAAAGTACTTACGGCATTGGGAGGGCGAGGTCTATCTCAGAGCCGTATCCCTACCCGAACGATGTCGAGATCAATGCCTCTTCTTTTTCTTGTGCTTCTTGGACTTAGAAGCATGTCCCAAAGTCGACCTCGATCTTCTCCGGCCTCTTTTCTCCTTTTTCATCCTGGCGATGAATAATTTGGCTTCCCTCTCCTTCAGAGCCTTTGAGCTCATCTTGCGACAGGAAGAACATCCATCTACATCGTGGTCCGATGAAAGACACCATACGCAGTCTTCATGCGGATCCGTTATTGACATGTGCATACCGCACTCTCGGCAAGGCTTAAAACCAGACTTCTTCGTCGTCATATTCAGCTGAAGACAAGAAGAGAGAGAGAGATAATAGCAGAAAACAAAGTATCAAATACAGCTACAGAGAGAGTCCCGATAACCGTTAGCGTTGACGGCGCGGAAAAAAGGGAACTTACGCCATCACGCCGACGAGGTCTTCTTATGGAGCCGGTGACGTCAGCGTAGTCGCGAGCGGAGCCGTGTCTCTGTGACGTCGTCTTCGACCTAATCGGCGTGGACTGCTACAAAAGTTTCCAAATGTTGCTGGCGCAGGGGATATTCACAAGGTGAGGAATTCACTGGCAGATGTATCCATCACAAGAGTTTTTTATTCTGGGAAGAAAGACCTGTAGGGCTAGATGCACCACTTTCAGTTCCAGAACATTTATGTGGGATTGAGTTTGAGTCTAATTCAACTTGCCACTTACTTGGGGCTCCTGGAGGTAAGCTCCACATCCCTCTAAGGTCGCATCTGTTGTAACCACTAGTGGTGCAGCGACTTGCTGCAAGAATAGTCCTGCTGACAGATGCTCGTCTATCTACCGCCCTAGGGTTTTCACCAGATGTGGAGTTACTTCTCCTACATCGTGGCCAAGACCTGGAACGAGCTCCCGATCGACATCAGACGCGCCCCCTCCCTGAACACCTTCAGGAAGGCTCTCAAGACCTGGCTATTCGGCTGAAAGGAACTGCTGAGCCACCCCCCTCCCCCGACACTCACGGTGAGTAACGCACTTACAATTCCCTGATTGATTGATTTACTTTGATGGTGTTGTCAAAGGAGCCTACTGATTGTACCCACTGCCTGTCCAGCTCCTCTTGAATTGGACACATTTTGAGACGATAGAAGGGAACCAGTGGAATGCATGACATCATTCCCAAAAGGGATTTGTAAAGTCTGACCGAAAGGGACTTTTTTCTTCTGATGGAATTTGCCTGATTGATAAGTCGCCGCTGGCGTTCTTCTGCAGGACACGCCTTTAAGGAGACTGTGTCTAATTGAGCTCCTAGGAAGACAATCTTTTGAGACTGAATCTGATTGGGTCTTACTATCAACCTACAAAAATCCAATCTCTTGAAGAGAGTCGTGCATGCTTTTGTGACTTTTTGGCTGCTGTCTAGGACAGAGCCTTGATCAGCCAGTCGTCCAGATATGGGAAGACTTAATGTTGCTGCTGTCTGAGAAACGCTGCGACAGGAGCAAGGCACTTGGTAAAAATCCTGGGAGCAGACTTCAGACCAAAGGGAAGTACTCTGAATTGGTAGTGGTATCTGGCTACCACAAATCACAGGTATTGAATGGGGAAGTAGGCCTCTTGGAGGTCTTAAGTTGTCATGAAATCGCGCAGATTTAGGAGCTTCAGTACCTACTGCAATGTTATCATTCGGAACAATTGCTTCCTCAAGTACAGATTTAGGTTTTGGAGGTCCAAAATTGGTCTCCACTGCCTTAACTTCTTTTTGATCAAGAAGAAATGGGAATAGAAACCTGTGCCCCTTCTGGACAACGGGACCTTCTCTATTGCTCCTTTTTGAAGCATGTTTCTAACCTGCTTTAGTGCTTTGAGATGCCTGTGGGAGGAGGCTTGAGGAGGGGTTGTAGGCGGTTTCTGGATAAATTCTAGTGTGTGTCCAAATAGTATTAGGCGAAGGACCCACTGGTCCGTGGTAATGGACTGCCTTTGGTGGAGGTAGTGGGAGATATTGCCAGATCAGTTGACTGGGGTTGAGTGTTTGCAATGTTCGGCACTCCGTCCATCATCCCCTTTGATTTTGCTTTGTTCGCCCTAAGTTGGCAGGGTATGCCCAGACGTGGGTCCCTTGCTCACTTTGCCACTGGATTCAAGATAGCCTGGCTGATGACGTCTGATTATCCAGAAAACGGTCCTAGGATGCTTGTTTCCGGTCCAGGGAAGACATGGCTTGGCAGTTCGGGCTGGACTGTTCCCATGAGGCATAGGGTCAGACTGATTTGCATATGGCCGTGTCTGAACTGGGGTGGCGGAGTGAGCTAAAGAATGATGATGGATAAAAACCCAGATCAGTTGGATGGAGCCGGAGCCTGTGGTATATCATTGTCAACGGCTAGTATCCTTGCCAGCTCTTGGCATTTTTCCTCTATTTGCTCTGATGTAGGATGACTGAGGTGGCTGCCACTGTTGGTATTGAGGTCGTTATGACTGAGATATTGAAGAATATGCTGGGTAACGGTATTGCTGATACCCCCCTCTGTAGGAAAGCTGTCCTCTTCCCCTACATCCTCGAAAATAAACTTTCCTGAATTGCAGCGTCCACAATAACTTGCCAGTATCTGTATCTGCCTTGATGGTTTTGAGGGCCTCCTCTACACGACTACAAAAAAGAGCTATCTCCCATCATATGGAAGATCCAGTATCGTATTTTGAACCTCTGGACAGAATAAGGTGGCTTTGAGCCATCCCTGTCTGCGCAAAACTGCAGCTCCAGCCAGTTGCCTAAACCCCGTCACAGCGACATCCATAGCTGAATCGATTATCTCATTGGAGGCCCTCTCACCTTCGTGCAGAATCTTTTTTGCTTCTTCTTTCATATCTTCCGGCAGTTGGTCGCTATATGAGGCAATGTCCGACCACATTTGGCGATCGTAGCGCCCTAGAATCGCATGGGAATTTGCAGCTTTAACTGTTAGTACCAGACATCGCTGAGAACCTCTTGCCAATGAAATCCAGACGTCTGCCCTCTCTGTCCGGAGTTGCAGATAGAGGTGCCGCAGGATTTTTGGAGCGCCGTTGAGCGGCCTTCATTACCACAGAGTCTGGTTTTGGGTGACCAGTGAAGCGCACTGGGGAGTCATCTGTGGTTTTATACTTTTAATCAAGACATGGCAGTACTGCTGGCACCGAAGCCGGGATCTTCATGATTCTAATACCGTCATCCCAGATGTAATCTATTATGGGAATAACTCTGACTGACTTACAAAATGGCTCTTTAAAATCGTATGAATAGCTTGTTTGGAAGGCATAGGTATAGCAATTCTTTTCACTGCACGCTCCAACATAATTGTGAAATCTCCCAAAATCCTCTGGTGGGGAATCTACCGGAGGGGGTGTTGGTGAAGCAGGTGAGGACATTCAGTAATCGTCCCTTTCTGAGGCCGTATCATGCAATTCCCCCGCTTCATCTGAAGAGGCCGGTTCCTGGCGAGGAGCTTGCGGAGTATTCGGGACCGATGATACAGCAGGAGTATTTAGTCGTACAGGTGATGTCACCTGAGATGGTGGAACTCTAATAGCGGTCTCTGATGGTGTAAAGCATTGCCGGTAGTCTTGTAGCATGAATTGCAGATCCAAGAACAATGCGGAAAGCATCGTAACCATTTCCTCATGAGACTGCGGACGTCCTTGTGCAGGCTGCATGAAATAGGCTTGATCATAGTACTGCTAATCATCCGCCTCGTCATCATATGGCTGACACTTAACGTGCAATTCCGATGGGCTATAAGCATCCCCAAAGGGGCCACTATCTTGTTCGGAATCCTCACCTTCCTCTTCCAGTAGATTAGTTGGTAATAGAGGTGTAATTCTACTGGGCGAGGTGTGCTCTGGTGTAATTTCCACTTCCTGTGTTTTTTCCGGTGAAATTGCCTTCATTGACACACTTGTCTTTCATTCCAAGCGTCGACGATTACTTCGACGACAGTCATGGCTTCGTCAACAGTTGCAGTTTCGTCGACGGTAGAAATTTCGTCGGCAGAGGTGATTGCTCCTTCGTCAACAGCTACTTCGACGACGATATCGGCGACGGTGGCATGCTCGACGACAATGACTTCCTCCTCGACCACTGTAGTTTCGTAGACGTCTCTGCCGAAGACAACGACTTCAACGACTGTACTTTACTTGGCGACGACTGTGTTGACATCATCCCTGACGAGTGCTTGGTTAACAATGGGCCTTTCTCCTTAGTTGTTAGAGGAAAGGTAGACGAAATTGGACCCTGCGTCACGATGTCAAGGATGTCGTTGACTATGAAAGAGCCATGGACCAAGTTGCCAAAGTGCCTGCAGTGCAGCCTCTCGTCGACGATATGGTTGAAACACACTCCCTCACATGAGAACTCAGTGATGGCTTGTCAGAAGAGGGTCTTTTGAATGTTAATTTAAGTTGTGTTGGAGGTGTATTTGAGGAAAATTCGTCAAGGGACTTTTTGGTGCATTTTTTGACAGGTTCGTTATCGGACTGTGAAGGGTCCCTGACCCTTCGTGAAGAGATTTTAGAAATTTTTGAGGAAGTTGATTGCTCACTGCGAGTCTGATACAGGGCCGGACCTAGTTTTTAATTTCTGAAGCCAGATGAAAAGACGTCCTTCTCGATCTCTCAGGGTTTTGTTAGAAAATGTATGACAAATCTTGCAGTCTGTAGCTTTATGAGATGGGTACAAACAAAGCAGTCTTTATGAGGGTCCTCTATTTATAGCCTTTTCTTCAAACAAGTGGCACATTCTCCAAAGAGAACTCTTAGCCTTATCAGCCATAATTCAGTCAGATTTAGCAATCCACCGACAAATATATATATATATATATATATATATATATATATATCCACTGTATTAATATCAATATAATCAAATTATAGGACTTACCTGACAGAAATTATCTTTAGAAGAGAAACCTGAGAAGAGCTCGGAGGAGACTCCCTTAGCACAACGTGCGGTAGAAAATCTGAGGTGTTGACATTCTCTCTGGAGGGAGACTGATGCTGATTGCTGATTGGTTGGGGCAAAACTTTGGTTCTTCTTTTATAATGACCATGATAGGTTAATAAACTAAGAGGCTTTTCTAGTCTATACCCATCAGTGTACTATTACTTCTTCTAAGACTATCACTACTATTTTAAGTACCTGGGACTCCCATCATGACGATGGGGAATGATTCTGGCATGTGAATCTATGAAAGTTCCAATACTGGAGTAATTTTGGCATACATAGTCAAGCATGTCTGCAAATTGTGATAGAAGTACCCATGGCTCGGACTACGGAGTCGTCCGTATCCAGTCCTGCTTTATGATAAGGTGTGATGGATTTTGGCCAGAAGACAGAAGTTTAAGAAGAAAATAAATTACTTACCTGTAACTAGTTCTCAAGCATTGCTGTCTTTCATAGATTAACATACTTGAATCATTCCCAATCGTCGAAGTGGGAGCCCCACAGTACAATTACAGAGCAGTACAGCACAATACATACAGTCTATAACGGCTGGAAAACTTTCATATTAGTGACCTATCCACATTCATTTATTAAGAACCAACATTTCAGTTAATTCAGAAGACAGCACCCTCTAGAACACTCCCAGCAGAGGCTTAATTCCTTCAGATTTTCAAACACTACAGGGAAACCTAATCCCATATAAATAAGGGGAACCTCTACAGTGAGGAAGGTGGGTCGCATGTGAATCTACAAAATATGCCAAAACTGGAGAACTACAATTACAGGCAAGTAATTGATTTCTTCTCCAGCTTTTGATCTTTCATAGACTTACATGCTTGAATCTTAATAGCTAGCAGTTAGAACACAAGCACAATCATAAGTACCATGACACAATAGCGGATGGTGGGGTAACAGAATAGAAAAGGTGCGCCTTAATAGAACAAATGGCATAACACTGCTTGTCCCACAGCCGCATCACTGTGCTCTGACGACTTCAGGAAGTAATGTTGTGTGAACGTATGCCTGCTCTTCCATGTTGCCGCTCACACATATTTCCGAGAGACACACCAGGGAATAGATCAGTCGCCCTAGAAAAAGCTCTGGTAGAGTGTGCTGCTGGAGAGCCACTGAAATCCATCGAGCTATGCTAGACTTGGAAGCTAAAAGACCTTTGAGGGGATTTCCAAATGCCACCAGCAACTGGTCTGTTCTCATAAACTGTTTTGTCCCCTACAAATAACATTTAAGGCATCTTTAATGTTCAATGTATTTAATGATTTTTCACCTGCACTTTGCAGATTCTGAAAGCATGTCTTCAGGACAATAGGTTCATTTAAATTAAAATCCATTCTGACATTTGAAATAAATTTGGGATTAGTTCAGAGAACCATACTATTATTCTTGACTGCATAAAAGGCTCTTTAATTGTGAAGGCCTGCTTCTCGCTAACTTTTCTTCTGATGTAACAGCCAATAAAAGTGCCAATTTCAACGTTAAAAATGTCTTATCTGTTTTGTGGATGGGTTCAAATAGAGCCTTAATCAGTTGTGCAAGCTCTGTATCTAGTTGCCAAAATGAAGGCTTCTTCATTGGAGAAAAGGCCTTTAAGAAATTGTGTGATCGCCCTGCTAGAACGTAGGAAAGGTGACCCAGTCGACCTTCTAAATATTGGAATTGCTACAAAGTGCATCTAATTGAGAAATGGACCAAACCAGATTTTGACAAAAGTAATAGATATGGTAGAATCAGATCTGCCAGTGCGGATATAGGGTGATTTTCTTTATTTTTGGCACCGTAACTAGAAACTTTCCATTTGAGCTAATACGCCCTATTGGTAGTATCAGCTCTGGCTTAAGCAATAATTTCTCTAGTCTTGAGGAATGTTTATGCTCGCAAACTTATAGTATTCAGGAGCCAAGATGATAATAGCAAGGAGGTAGGGTCCGGAGGGAGTATTTGGTTGTGGTTCACTGTCAGTAATGTAGGTAGAGGTTTCAGCTGAATGTGAGTCTTCTCCAATAGGAGTTGTAGTTTGGTGAAATAATGTTGGCTGGGCACCTCCTAGGGCAATCAGAATTTTTTGGCACGGTTCCCTCTTCATTTTGCTGAGAAGTCTTGGAAATAACAGAATCAGAAAAGATACCGGACCATCTGATGCGAAAACGCATTCCCCCACAACCCCTGGAGTGGGTGCCAACCTGCGGAAAACTGGCATTTTTGATTTTTCTGAATCGGAAACAGATCTAGAGTCTGCTTGCCCCAACAATCAAAAATTCTGTCTACAATGTCCTAGTCGAACTCCCATTGAGGACAGCTGTTCCTGGTTCTGCTCAATGTATCTATCAGAACATTGCTTTTCCCTGGAACATGCTCAGCTTTTGTTATTTCTTGTACTACAGCCCACTTCCAAATTTCTTTTGTTTCTTATGACAGAGCTAAAGATCTTGTGCCCCCTTGCTTGTTTATATAATACATACTGGTGGCGGTGTCTGTGGGAATAAATACTAACAAACCTTTCATCCTGGGTAGGAATGATTGCAGACTCAATACTATGGCCTTGAGTTATAACAAATTTGTCTCCAGTTTTCATTTGACGCGGAATCCATTTCCCACAAATTCTTAAATCCTATAGATGAGCGCCACATACCTCTAGGGAAGCATCTGTGGTAAGAACAAATTTGGGTATCTGAAGTAGAAAACTTAATTCTGTTGACAGAATGTCATCCTTCATTCACCAAGGTAAAACTGATGTTATGTTCGGAGTGATATGGATTACATCATCCAGTAATCCTTGAGACTGAAGCCATGGTTTGTCTAACACTTCCTGTAAAGGCCACATTCTGAGGCAGTAAAATGAAAAAAAGGCAGAGGACATCATGCCTAGAAGTGACTTGAATATGCAAACTGAAATGGACTTTCTTTTTAGTAATCTCTGCGCTAATAGTTTGAGTCTTATTCGCCTTTCTTGTGATAAGAATGCGTTGTCTTGAACTGTATCCCTAACTGCTCCTATATTTTCATTGAAGGATTGAATGACGATTTCAGCTAATTGATCGTAAGACCTTGATTGTTGAAAAGTGTTAGACAGAATCTTGTTGCTTTTGTAGCCCGACGAGAAGTTGGTACCTTTATCATCCAATCGTCAAGGTATGGGAATACCTGGAAACCCATTCGTATTAAAAGAGCTGCTACCAGAGATAAACATTTTGTAAAAAAAACCATGAAGCTGATTTCAGCTCAAAAGGGAGAACCTTGAATTGGTAATGAGTGCTGGCCACCCCGAAACCTAAAAAAACTGTGATGTTTTGGGGGAATAGGGGTATAAAAGTAGGCATAATGTAGATCCAAAGTTAACATGTAACTCCTGCAATTGAAAAGATGCAGGATTTCTTGAAGAATACCCATGCAAAAGGATTGTTTTCTTAGGTACTTGTTTAGCTTCCGCAGATCCAAAATGGGTCGCAGTTCTCCTGTTTTCTTTCTTATTAAGAAGAATTGGGAATAGGAACCCATTCCCATGGAGCTGATATGTAACAGGCTGGCTTAGTATATGGTACACACTTATTTAAGTGAAGAACCATGCACTAATCCAGACAGCCATTATGGTGAATTTAGTGGTCTTAGACAACCATAGAAAGCTTTCAAAGTGGTAGATGCGGAGAGCAGCCTTTTGGCTTAGTCCAGAAGGAGTGTTAAGTAGCGTGTTCAACCAGAACTAATTATATAGTTTAGGTTAACCCAAAAATAACCACACAGTGTAATTATAAAATTTAGTATATTTATTATACACACTCACTAACACATTGGTATATCCCCTACCCAGAGATATTGACAAAATACACACAATACTTCAAATGTAAAACAGGTTAGTAAGCACAGATACAAAGTGGTCTCCAGGGGAAGACCAAACCATATGCTAAACAAGTGGAATGTGAACTGCGACCTGAGTTGGGACTTGGACCAGGAGAGCTGGGGAACCACCCGAGGTAAGTATCTGGGAACACCACAGAGGCTGTGTGCAGAGTGGAAACACAGCAGCGTACTCAATGTAAGTAAATGGGAAAGTCGCAGTCGCAGTTTTTAAGAAGGATCCTTCCAAGTGGACCCTGAAAAATCCCCATGTAAGACAGAAGATGGGAGTCACCCCACCCATGGATACCCCAGGAACCAGGATACCTACACCAGGGAAGCCGGGTGCATAGGTGCGAAGTGACGCCGGAAACCAATATATACCACAATGGAGGACTTCAGGAAAGATGCCGCTGGTGAAGAAGATGAAAGAGTCCGGTGGAATCCAAGGATGGATTCTTGAAGGGAAGTACCGGCAAGCAGAGGGGACAGAGTCTATGAAACTCATAAGTGACCAGGAGGCACGGAAGACCAATGACCACGATGACAGAAGATGCAGGAGTGATGACGGTGACCTTGTTACAGCAGCTGCGAGGACTAGGCGACACTGTGGAAGACCAGAAGCCGTTCACGTGCTGTCCCACATCAGTACTCAAGAACTAGGGGGTCGTGGCTGGCGGGAGCACCAAAAAGCCATTACAGCAGCAACAGACGTAAACGAAAAAGGTGCAGCATTGGGACCAAGAAGGTCCAAGGGACTCACCAAGTGTAGGAGAGTCAGAGCAGGCCCCGAGCAAGCAGAGGAGCCCACTGTAGCCAAAGACGACCCTCAAGAGGACCCACAGGCTGAAGGCACAGGGGTCACAAGAGGACTTCGAGCAGCTCACCAAAGATGTAGGCCCACTGTGCAGTGAATGCGGTGAAGAACAACATCTTGGCAGGAAGAGATGCTGGAGTTTCTTCTAGCCCAAAGATCTCTGGAGGACAGTCAACAAGCCTTGGCAACAGCAAGTTGACGCTGTGCACAGGCGTTCTGTTCCACCAGTTGCGACGAGGGATACTGGCCTCAAACCTGCTGAGAGGTCAGGTCAGGCCTTGAGGGAGTTGCAGAACCACTACCTATGTTGCGAAGTCTTTCTGAGTCCGTGGGATGTCAGGAGCAGCAGACCAATCAACTTTGTTGTGGTGCCTGCAGGTGCAGGGGAGTGACTCCATCACTTCAAGGGAGATTCCTTCGGGTGTCTTTGATGCCCACAGGCCTGGAGAGGAACCTGGATAAAACACAGGCACAGACGACAAAGACAACTTGCAGAACAGCGAGACCAGGAGCAGCAAGAGTCTTCCTTGGTGTTGTCTCGGTTCCAGGCGAAGTCCAAGGTGCCCAGACGGTTGAAGTGGTTTCAAGTTTGAATCTTGCCCCACGACGAATCTGAAGAGCCACCCACAGGTAAGCCCTTAAGTCCCCTAGGGAAAGGGTGGAAACAATTCAAAGGTCTCGATTGAGGAGAGGCCGGAGAGAGGGGAGGAGACTCCCATGCCCTTTCTCCAGTTTTGCACCAGAGCGGGAGCCAAGGCTCTCCGAACAGGCTTAAACTGGAATATGCAAGGAGGGCACCTTCAAAAAAGTCCGGTGGCACTTGGAAGCGTCCTCACCCCAGCCCAATACACTGTCTGGGAGGTGGTCAAACCTCCCTGTGACAGGAAATCTATTGTTCTACCTTCCCCTGCTCAAGCTCAGCTCAGCAGAAGAAAAGCAGAATCGTGTGGGGTCCGCAGCAGCACTATCTTGCTGGCAGATCTTGGAAGGCTGGTACCGGGAGCACTGAGGGCTTCCCGAAGAAGTCCTCCAGTACATGGAATCATACCTCTAACACCGGTAACGGTGTTGGGGTAGGATTCAAACATGTTTGATAACAAACATGCCCAGGTTTGACACAGCAAATATATAGTTAGCCAACCTGTAATGACGCCTGGCCACTAGGTTTCAAAATAGCTGACCGCACTTATAAAGCCTGGAGAATCGACTCTGGGGTTTGTAGGGGGTGTCCTGCTCATGCAGGGCACCCGTACACTTATAAGAAAACAAGTTACTTACCTGTAACTACAGTTATCCAGTATTGGTATCTTTCATAGATTCACATGCCTGAATCATTCCCCGTCGCCGAGGCGGGAGTCCCCGGTAAATAAAAAAGTAGTGCCAAAATGCTAGTAGTAGTAGTAGGTCCAAAGAAAAGGCCAAAAGCCTGTATCTTAGCAGCCTATCTACCTCATTATGCAAAAAGAACCAAGAATTTGGTAACAACCAATCAGACACCAGCACCCTTCTAGAACCCTCTCAGCAGAGCCAGTTCTCCTCAGATTTTCGTAGCACAAGTGGGAAGTGAACGTCCCAAATTATATAGAACTGACTCTACGGGGAGGAGGGTGGGTGCATGTGAATCTATGAAAGATACCAATACTGGATAACTGTAGTTACAGGTAAGTAACTTGTTTTCTTATCCAGTATTGGGGTATCTTTCATAGATTCACATGCCTGAATCAGAATAGCGAGCAGTATACCAAGTATACAGTCGTTTGCGGATGGCGGGAGACTAGTGCTGATACTCCCTAATTGCATCCACAGCTTGTTAACAAGAGTTATAAGAAAAATCTTAAAATTCAAAATATGCCATCTATAAAGAGAAAAGCATGTTAACATGAAAGCAAATCATCATTGTAACACATTGCATTGTTATATTAAAGATATCAACATCTTACATATTAAAATATGAAAAAAGGGTACCTGAAGGTATCTCAAAGAAACAGATGTCGTAGTACAGCTTGCCCAACTGCTGCATCATCACGATGCGTAGATTGGAGGCAGTAATGTCTGGTAAAAGTGTGGACATTTTTCCACGTCGCAGCACGGCAGATATTTTCTAGAGTCACACCAGCAAACAATGCTGTAGACGCTGCTACTGTCCTCGTGGAATGGGCCTTGGGTTTCCTCAACAGAGGCCTGTGAGCCTTGTCATGGCAGAAAAGTATTGTAGATGCTATCCATCTGGCAATGGTGGATTTTGTAACCGCCTTTCCCAGAGTAGTTTGGCCATAAGCCACGAATAATTGATCAGACTTTCTGAGGTCCTTTGTTTTCAGAAGATAGAATTTAAGACATCTCTTGATATCGAGAGAATGTAAGGCTCGTTCCACTGGGGTGGATGGATTAGGAAAGAAAGTCTTTAACGTCACTGGTTCATTAAGATGAAACTGTGAAGGCACCTTAGGGATAAACGTTGGATTAGTTCGGAGGTGCACGTAGTCTTGAGTGAAGCGTAGAAAAGGTTCCTTTACAGTAAACGCCTGAATTTCACTCACTCTTCGAGCTGATGTTAAAGCCAGAAGTAAAGCAACCTTCCATGTAAGGAATTTTAGGTCAGCCTTATGGATGGGCTCGAATGGATGCTTCATTAACTGCAATAAGACTGTGTTGAGTTCCCATTCCGGTGGCGGAAGTCTGACCGGAGGAAACTCTCGGAATAGTCCTTTCATAAACTGTTTAATTAAAGAGGATGAACAAAGGGAAGGGCCATGAGCACCCCTTCTGAATCTGGAAAGTGCAGCTAAGTGGACCTTGACTGAAGGGAAAGAAAGCCCAGATCTTGCCAGGTGTAACAAGTAAGGAAGGATCTTTTCTGCAGGGTCATCCACCGGGTGCACCTGGTTTGCTTCACACCAGCAGCAAAACCGTTTCCATTTTAGACGGTAAGTTTTTATCGTGCTCTGAGCTCGTGATTTTGTTAATATATCCCTACAGTCCTGAGAGATATCCAGGTCCTTAAACTCTAAGAAGTCAGGAGCCATGCGTGTAAATGTAGGGACTGAGGGTCCGGGTGGAGAACCTGACCCTTGTTCCTTGACAGCATTGTGGGCGTCGGGCGAAGACTGATCGGCTGGTCCTGTGATAGCAATAGGAGCTCCTGAAACCAGTATTGGCGTGGCCATCTGGGTGCAATCAAGATGAGACGACAGCCCTCCAACTTCATCTTGCGTATGACCCTCGGTATCAGGGGTATCGGGGGAAAAGCGTAAGCACAAATCCCTGACCATCGCATGGACAGGGCATTCCCCCTTGAGCCCTGTTGAGGGTATCTGCTGGCATAGAAGCGGCATTTCTTGTTCTCGTTCGTGGCGAACAAATCCAGCGGTGGTGTTCCCCAAGCTCTGAATATTCTGAGCACCTGAGCTTGCTCTAGCTCCCATTCGTGGCAATCTGATTGGGATCTGCTGAGCGTGTCCGCTAATGTATTGCAGAGACCTCTGACATGTTCTGCTCTGAGGGTTATGTTGTGGAGTGTGACCCATTCCCACAACTCCTGAGCTTCCGTGGACAAAGTTGCTGATCTTGTTCCTCCTTGTTTGTTCACGTAGAACATGCTGGTGGTATTGTCGGTTCGAATCAGAACCGAAGAACCTGCAATCCTTGGAAGGAAAGCTTGCAGAGACAGAAAAATTGCTCGCAATTCCAGACTGTTGATGTGTTTGTTTTTGTACTCTGGGGACCACTTCCCCTGTATCTGTAAATCTTGGAGATGACCTCCCCATCCTTCCATGGAAGCATCGGTAGTGAGGACAAAGTCTGGAATTTTCTGAATGAAAGTAAGTCCTTCTGATAAGTTGGGAATATGGGACCACCAACGTAGAGCGCTCTTCATGCCTGAAGTGACTCTGATGATGTCGTCGAAGGAGCCCATCACCTGCTGCCACTGAAGGTGTAACTCCTCCTGCAAGGGTCGCATGCGGAGCCACGCCAGAGGAACGAGGTGTATTGCAGAGGAGCACATCCCTAGCAGCGACGCGAACATCCGGACAGAAACTGACTTTCTTTTGGAAATTCGGATTGCTAAGTTTTGAAGACGAACCTGCCGTTCGTGAGACAAGAATGCCTTGCAGCGGACGGTATCTAACAGCGCGCCCAAAAAAGGAAGGATCTGCCTTGGTTGTAATTGAGATTTGCTCCTGTTGAAGCCCCAGAGAATGGAACAGACGAAGAGATGTTGTCACGGCAGTCTTGACTGATCTTTCCGAAGGACCCTTTATTAGCCAGTCGTCTAAATACGGAAAGACTTGGATTCCTTGGGAGCGCAACACTGCTGCCACTGGAGCTAGGCACTTCGTAAAGATCCTTGGGGCAGATTTTAACCCAAACGGGAGCACCTTGAACTGGTAATGGGCGCCAGCCACTGTGAAGCGAAGATACTTGCGATGCTTCGGATGTATTGGGATGTGAAAGTAAGCGTCTTCCATATCTAAGGAAGCTAGAAAATCTCCCTCGTTGAGGCAACCTAGAATTTCCGCCAGAGTGACCATGCGAAATCCCTGCTTCTTGAGGAATCTGCCTGAGATGCCCTATGAGCATCATACTCCTCTAGGAGTTGTCTTAACTGAAGGAGGGTAGGGTTTGCACCCTGTTTTATTCCTCTGGAGGTACACAAGTGTCTCATCTCCTGGAATGTTAAGGTATCATATCTAGAGGGGATCTTTTGCAGACCTGATCCTCCTGAGAGAGCATCTACTTGATCTACTCTCAGAGACATGATCTAGTGAGGGTGTGGTGTGTGCACCTACCTACACTAGTTGTATCTACTAAACCTCTCTAGTAGTTGTAGTCAGGGTGTGTTACTCCCTTCAACCTACAACTACAAAGTCCAGTAGGACTTAAGTATAATAATCTATGTTATATGTACCTAAACAATATCTGTGTGATCTTTCAATTTAGTATCTCAAGATTACAATGGTATTACAACAGCAAGCTCAGATCCCAACCGCTGCTCACCAATGTGAGAAGTTGGCCTGATGTATGATGTCACTAGTTATAGTGTACACCTTATATCAGTCCAAATACCCTTATGGTGATTGGTTGTAAAGTCAACCTTATAGACCAGCTATCCTAGTGGTAGCATGGACAAGAGCAGTCTTAGGCTAAACTCTGAATGGCATGTGAAGCCAGCTGTGATACCATATATAATCCCTTGAATACCAAATGAAAGGACACCACAACAGATATATATATAAAATAAAGTGTATTTATTCTAAGCAAACCCTCAGCACTCTTTATGAGATTAGAGGTAAGTACAACACAGTCTTATTAATGCATACAGTAAGTCACACAGGTAAGTAATACAGTTAGGCCCTAGGGGCCACGCAAACCATATACTAAGTAAGTGGTATAAGAACCACTGTCACGGAAATAGAATAGGCCTAGGCCTAGGGAATCGCTGGGGCTACACTACACTAGCGTTAGTTAGGAAGTGGGAGGCCCACGGGATTCGTGTGCAGAGTGGAAACACTCACGCGTAATGCGTAAAAGTCAATAGCAATAGTACAGTTTAGAAAACGGTAGATTTAGGACACTTCCGGAGTAGCTAGGAAGTTGAGACTTGAAAACTAGACACTAGGATAGTCACTATCCTGATGAGCACCGGAGTACCCAAGTTACCTAGCCCACAGGCTGCGGGTGCATAGGGGTGAAGATGCGTCGTTTTCGTCGTCGACTCCTATGGATGCCTGAAGAAAGATGCTGACAGGCAGTCAGTGAAGAGTGTCCGGTGGATCCCAAGGCTGGGATCAAGAAGAGAAGAAACCTGCAAGCAGAAGGGACAGAGTCAAGGTCACTAGCCAGTGACCACGTGGAACCAGGAAGGAACCAGGCGATGTCGTGAAGAGTTGCAGGTGAAGGTGAAGCTTGTCGCTGCAGCCAGGAGGACCAGGAAGCGTCGAGGACGACCAGGACCAGGAGGCGAGCTGTCCCACGAAGGCTCTTGCTGTCGGCGGCGTCGAAGTTGGACTAGGACTCACCAAGCCTTGGCAAGCGGAACCCACGAAGAACAAAGGACTTGCTTCTGGTGCAGACCAGGAAGGTCTGGGGTGCTTCTTCTTTGCAGAGAAGCGGGAGCCAGTCTGGAGGAGCCAAACCAGCGCAGAAGATTTCAGGGTGCGTCGTCACAAAGGCCACTAGCCAGCGGGCAAGCAACCGGACAGACGCGGCAAGCAGGAAAATGCTGAAGGGCCCCACGCAGGACTCGTGGAGTGTGGGGGGCTGATCTTCGGTGCAGATGGTGCTTGGGGTTGGGGCTTCTCAATCCCCGGTGCACAACTTCGAGGGTACCTCAGAAGCTGCGCTGTAAGTTACTAGCCACTTTTCCCAGGTAGCCGGTCCCACGTCGCTCGTCGCCTTCACGGATCTCAGCTCTGCTGCAGATGTGGATGAGGGTCGGAGAAGTCTGGAAGTCAAGGCTCTGGTCGGGCTCTGCAGTCGGTTCCTCGTAGAACGGACGCAAAGCAAAGGGTAGTCTCTTGATGGTGCCTGTTTGCACAGGGTAGCCACTCCTTGGCTACAAGGGAGATTCTTCAGTCTTCTTCTTTCGTCGAATGTCGAAGGTCCAGAGTTTCTGTTCAGTTTTGCAGGTTCAGGATAATCTAAAGTCTTGAGGCCCAACTCCCACTCTTATACTAATCTGGGGGGCTGGGATACCTGCTAGGTCACGCCTTATGGGTGGGACCTGGGAGGGGGTGGTTACACCCACTTCCCTTTGTCCAGTTTCGCGCCAGAGCTGGGGCTGGAGTGCCCCAGCGCCGGTTTGAACTGGACTATGCAAGGAACACCTTGTGTGCCCCAGGCATGTCTCATTCCTTTCAGCCCACCCTGCCCCAATACACTAAAGGCTGTCTGGGGAGGTGCTAGCACCTCCCCAAGCAGGAAACCTATTGTCCAGGCCTCCCTGGCTGGGATCACTCCCAGCTGCAGGAGGTCAGACTTGTGTCGTGGCAGCAGCATCCATTTTGTGATGCTGAGGCTTTGGTCAGAGGCTAACAGTGAAGTATGATTTTAACATGTCTTTCCCTCTAGAAGGGGGGAATAATATTCTCATGTCCAGAAATGGCATGGGGGTATTATTCCCTAGTGTTAGACACCTTACACGACATGTTTTGATAAAGCCAAACCATAGTTACCATAACCGTCTAAGATTATAAGGCACTTTAAGAGTATATGGTAGGCTATATCATAGAACAGCTATAAGGACAAGGTTCCGAAAGCTGCAGACAGGCTCAGCTCATGCTAGAGCACCATCTCACATGTTACCAAGCACTCTGCCTCCAGGATTGTCAAGGCCTGCCATAGGAGTGACTGATAGGTACACATGTGTCTATATGTAAGTTAGGTATAGGAATACTACACCTAAGCAAGGGGTGATTACACGACCTTGCCCCAGCTGAGTGATCAGCCAGTTGTGTCAAAATGGAAGGCCAGGCCAGGGGTGGCATAATACATGCTGCAGCCCCTGGTAGGCCTAGGGTACACCTATGCCCTGGGTACCTAGGGTACACTGTACAGGGGCCAATAAGGTGATCCTATCCAAATGGGTTATGCACCTAAAGTACATAGTATTAATTTAGAGAGAGAACAGCAGGGCTGTGGGTCTGATTAGCAGGCCCACAGCCACATGTAAGTCGAAAACCAGTAAAGCAAAAGCAAAAAGTGGGGGTGAACATAGAAAGCAGACCCTACTCTCCTACATGCAGTTCCGAAGGATGGCGAGCAACCCCAAAGGGCCCTTCGTCCTCGTCGTCCACATAATCATCATCGTCACACTGCACATAAGTTTCCAGGAGATGCGAGGGAGTAAGCGGTGAAATGTCCTGCCTTTGAAAAGACTTTAGTTGAAAAGTCCTGGTGGAAACTGGAGTAGAGATCATCGTCGACGAGGCCGTCGTCGACGGGGCTGTGGTGGACGGGATCGTCGACGGTATCGTAGATGGTGTTATTGTCGTCGACTGGCTCACCGTCGACGGAGCCGTCGTCGACGGGCTCGACGTCGATGGAGCCGTCGTCGACGGGCTCGACATCGATGGAATCTTCGTCGACGAGCCCTTCGTCGACGGGCTCGACGTCGACGGGGTCTTCGTCGATGGAATCTTCGTCGATGGAATCTTCTTCGACGAGCTCTTCGTCGACGGGCTCGACGTCGACGAGCTCTTCGTCGACGGGATCTTCGTCGACGATGGAATCTTCGTCGACGAGCTCTTCGTCGACGAGCTCGACGTCGACAGGCTTTTTAATGGCAGAATCGTCGACGGCGGTACTGCTGACTTCGTCGACGAGGACTTCGTCGACGACCCCTCGACGGTGGGCTTCTTTGAGAGGATAGTAATCTTCGTAGACATAATAGGAGAGGAAAGCGCCGTCGTCGTGAATGTTTGCGTCAATGAAGAAGCAGACGAGGTGACAGAAACTGAAGATTGAGAGTAAGCCAAAGATTTTGAAAGGCTTTTACTCACAGTTTGCTTGACTGTAGATTCCTGAGGAGAGTGCGCATCAGAAGTAGAATGATGCGATTTCTGACGCTTCTTCCCTTCGCTGGAAGAGCTGTCCTGCGATCTAGCTCTCTTGCTAGAAGTAGAGGCTTTGTCATCCTCCTCAGCCGAAGAGGATTTAAGCCACAAAAGCACTCTCGCCTCCCTATCCCTGAGAGTTTTTGTAGGGAAGGTGCGGCAAATCTTGCAATCTTTTGCCTCATGTTTAGGGTAGAGGCAGTAGATGCAGTCTACATGTTGATTATCAACATGGACTCTCTTCTTGGTGCAGGTCCTGCAGGACTTAAATAAAGCCTTCTTGTCATACATGCTGAAGCAAGTTGAAAGAAAACTGAGAGGCACTAAGGGAGACTCCCTTCCACACGACGTGCGGTGAAAATCTGAGGAGAACTGGCTCTGCTGAGAGGGTTCTAGAAGGGTGCTGGTGTCTGATTGGTTGTTACCAAATTCTTGGTTCTTTTTGCATAATGAGGTAGATAGGCTGCTAAGATACAGGCTTTTGGCCTTTTCTTTGGACCTACTACTACGACTAGCATTTTGGCACTACTTTTTTATTTACCGGGGACTCCCGCCTCGGCGACGGGGAATGATTCAGGCATGTGAATCTATGAAAGATACCCCAATACTGGATAACCTAGCACCCTGCCCTCAGGATCAAAAGTCCTGCTTTAGAGGTGACTTATAGATTTTATGTGCAGTGACCTCAGACAAAAAAAAAGTATATATATCTGTCATAAGTGGTGCTAACACCCGCTTACACAGGCAGCAATGGCAGGCCTATAGTCCCAGTTTGAGTGGTCTCTCATGGGTGGCATAATTCATGCTGCATCCCATGGGAGAACCCTGATGTACCTATGCACTGGATAACTTAGTAATATATACTAGGGATTTTTCTGGGTACACCAGTAGCCAATTGGGAATGGACCAAAGTACTTACCATAGTCAAATTTAGTGAGGAAAAGCACATTGACTGGGGTCCCGATTAGCAGGATCCCAGTCCGACTAGTCAGGAAAAGAACACCACCAGCAAAAAGTGGGGGTAACCATGAAAGCAGATCCTACTTTCCTACAAGATGTAGATGAGACGGGGTGCTCCTTACGACAGTGTTTAGTGGTCTTTGAGCGAATCACAAGGTATGCCTTCAGGTGATTAAATCCAAAAGCCATCTGTCTGATATCAATTTCTACTGATGAATATAATTTAAGATTCTGGCCCCAAATGGTTGGTGGGATAGAGAGGGTGTAACCAGCAACATCAATTCATTGCTGTTTTTAACCAGCGTCCCTTCCTTGAGAAGTTTGCTTTCTTCTTGCCGCATTTTTTGTATAAGCTGCTAATGGTGGTTGTCTAAATTGTTGAGGATATGAAGGCCGATACTGTTGTTGAACGAGCTGATATCTATACCATTGATATTCTCTCCATATGAAAATAAGCCTCTTCCTCCACTCAAAACTGTATTTTCCTGGTCTGCAAGGTTCCTAAGGATCTTGTGGTACCTGTGCCTACTTTTATTGCCTGTAAGGCATTGTCCACATGCTTGCCAAACAATGCATCATATGGCATGTTCTATTTTTTACTCTGAATTTCTAATCTGAACGATGTGGCTTTTAACCATCAGTGTCTTCTGTGAACAGCAGCTCCTGCTAGCTGGCGAAAACGTGTCTACGCAATACCCATCGTGCAGTCTAGCATTTCTGAGGAAGCTCTTTCCTGCAAGGCCTTTTTTGCTTCTCCTCATACATGTTCCTGCAAGAGATGAAAATAAGTTACTTACCTGTAAACTGTGGTTCTCAAGTATTGGTATCTTTCATAGATGCACATGCTTGCATCATTCCTCGTCGTCAAAGTGTGAGTCCCACAGTATATTAAAAGCAGTAAGTAATGACTAACATTAAAGTTAATAGAAAATAAAAACATTCACTTTAATATCTCGTCCTAGTCATTGGGAATGGTCCAAATTCCAGCCAATCAGGCGACAGCACCCTCTCCTCAGAGGCTCCTGGAAATGAAAGCGTATAAAAATAACCAGGGGTGCCTCTATGGGGAGGAGGGTGGGTTGCATGTGAATCTTCTCCAGTATTGGGGTATCTTTCATAGATTCACATGCTTGAATCCGAATAGATAGCAGTAGTATTATAGGTATGAATGCTGATATAAAGCATGCAGTAAAAACCATACGTATTCCTGTACTTAGTAAAATGCATCACAATTACATATACATACATATATATATATTATACAGACATTCGCCCGAGTATATGTATTTAAATATACAAGCGTGCATAACAATGTTTACACGATAAAACAAACTTACTTTAATTATCAATCAAATAAAAGCAATAGTCAAAACATGTAGGAATGTGGGAAGGAGAAAGGCTCACCTTTTAAAAAACATTACGCTTGTCCCACAGCTGTGTCAGCATTGCTTGTAGCTTCCAAAGTAATGCCTTGTAAATGTGTGCCTGCTGGACCAGGTTGCTGCTCTGCAAATCTGTTGTATAAGCACACTGGCAAAGAGGATAGTCGGAGAGGAAAAAGCTTTCGTAGAGTGAGCTTTCACTGTAGAAGGTAGTGGTTTGCCTGGTTGTTGATGGCAGAACTGTATAGCTGATGAGATCCAATGTACTATAGTTTGCTTAGTAACAGGATATCCTTTCTTGATGTTCCCATATGCCACAATAAGTTGATCAGTTTTACAGATGCTGGTGGTCTTCTGCAAATAGAACTTTATACACCTCTTTAGATCCAAGGAGTGTAAAGATCTTTCAGCTGGTGTTTGAGGAATTGGGAATAAAGTTTTCAATATGACTGGTTAATTTAAATGAAAATACGATGGGAACTTAGGGACGAAGGTAGGATTGATACGAAGTATAAAAGAGTCCCCTGTAAATTGAAGGAAAGGATGACAAATAGTGAAAGCTTGTACATCGCTTACTCGTCTAGCTGACGTAAGAGCCAGCAGAAGAGACGTCTTTCATGTGATATATTTAAGGTCCACTCTATGAATGGGCTCAAATGGACCTTTCATAAGTTGTGCCAACACAACGTTGAGATGCCAAGGCGGAGGTGGACGCCTTATTGGTTGGAACATACTAAACAAGCCTTTTAGAAATTGTTTCAAAATTCTTGATGACCAACCGACTGTGACCCAGTATGCTGCCCAAAAGTGGATACTGCAGTGAGGAAAACTTTAATGGACGAATGGGAGAGACCCGACTTAGCCAGCTGCAGAAAAAAAGGTAGTAACTGCTCTGGAGGAGATTGGATAGGATGTACCTCGGAGCCTGCACACCAATGGCAGAATCTCTTCCATTTAAGCTTGTAAGCCTTGATAGTGGACGGAGCTCTAGCGTTCGCAAGCACCCCCCGACAGTCAGCAGGGATGGATAGATCGGCTACCTCAGTGTTCAGGAGCCGAGCCGACAAACGAAGAGATGTTGGGTCTGGTTGGCAGACTTGGCTGCGATTCGTCGTTAACAGGTTCGGTATTGGACATAACAGAATGTGTTTGCACTCCAAGAGAAGGAGAAGCTCTGTGAACCAGAATTGGCAAGGCCAACAGGGTGCTATGAGTAGTATTCAGCAAGGTTCCTTCCTGATATTCCGGGGCACCCTTTGAAATAAAGCAATCGGAGGAAAGGCGTGAGCACAAATCTTTGACCAATTTATCAAAAACGCATTCCTGCACAATCCCTGTTGGAGTAACCACCTGGCGAAGAATCGGCATTTGCGGGTCTGACAGGTCGCAAATGGGTCTAACTTCGGTTAGCCCCATGACAGAAAAAGGCGATCCAACATCGGTTGGTGGAGTTTCCAATCGTGGTTAGCCGAGATTGACCTGCTCTGGGAATCTGCCAGGATATTGGCCACTCCTGGAACATGCTCCGATGTTAATATTATCTGGTGCTGAATTGCCCAATCCCAAATTTGCTGGGCTTGCAGAGATAACGTAGTCAATCTTGTCCCTTATTGTTTGTTCAGATAGTGCATACTTGTAGTATTGTCTGTCTGAATTAAAACTGATGCTCCTGAGATTTTTGAAAGAAAGAACTTCAGGGCAAGGAAAAATTGCCTTTAGTTCCAACAGATTGATGTGTAGGGACCGTTGCTGGCTATCCCTTTTGCCTTTGACTGTCTGACCCTTCAGATGTTTTCCACATCCTTCGATGGAGGCATCGGTCGTAATTATTTATTTCAAAGAATCTATTAAGAACGACTGGCCTGTGGATAAGTTCGGGATGTGAGTCCACCATTGAAGCGCCTCCATCTATGGTGTTATCCTTATAATATCCGCGAAGGACCCTGAGATTTCTAACTACTGACTGTCTAGTTCTTCTTGCAAGGGTCTCATCCTTAAGCGGCAGTTGGGAATGAGAGGAATGCAGGACGACACTCCCAGAAGCGATGAACAAGTTACTTACCTTCAGTAATGATATATCTGTAAGAAACATAGGTTAGTTATAGGTTCCCTACCTTAGAATTACCCACAAGAGTCAGACTGGATCCGGAAAGATTTTCGTCAGCAGTAGCCCTGCGCATCGAAATGTGGCATTAGTCGACTCCGCGTTCGTCGTGGTCGCTGGGATGACATCGCGGTAGCTACATAGACGCCGCCCTCACGCGCTGACGTCAGTTCCTTCTTTTTCCGCGCCAGCTAGCGCAGATCTGGAGAGAGCGGTACCTCCAGTCACTTTTTGCCAGACTTTTTGCCGACTTTTGTCGACACCGTTTTCGAGACTTCAACTCCTGGTGCACTTCAGGGATGCCCGTCTTCAAGGCTTGCGGTTCCTGTAACCGACTGATGTGGGTGACCGATCCGCACCGCGTGTGCCTGTTTTGCCTGGAGAGCGAATTTGTTGAGTGTCCAAGGTTTCTCCTAAGAACGTTCTGACCGTCGAAGGAATTTAGTGAGACTTTGGAACGTTGATGGATAGCCCCAAGGACTAGAAAAGGGATAGGCATTTCTGAGTATGACTGCTTGCCACTGTAAAAAAAATAGCTTTTATGAGACAATCATCCAGGTAAGGGAAAAATTGAGCCCCTGCTTGTCTTAGATGGGCCGCCACTGGTGCTAGGACATTGGTGAACACTTGAGGCACTGAACAAAGGCCAAATGGGGGAACGCGGAACTGAAAGTCAATGCCAGCCACTCTGAAGCGCAAGAATTTTGTGTGCTTGGGGTGCAACTTCGGCACGTTGATGGAGAACCCCAGCAAATGCAGGTCGTCAGCCGTAGTATGAAGGTGGTTGACGACTGCCTGAAGCGGGCCCGCCTGCAACAACCAGTCATCGAGGTAAGGGAAGACTGACACCCCGACCTGCGCAGGTGAGCAGCGACCACCCGAGGGGCGCTGGTAAGGACAAAGGGGAGCACGGCAAACTGAAAATGCTCCTGGTCTACCGTGAACCGTAGGAAATGCAGGGGGCCGGCACGACGGGGATGTGAAAATATGCGTCCTGCAAGTCCAATGCTACCATCCAGTCTCCAGGGTCGAGGGCAGCCAGGACCTGAGCCAGAGTCAGCATTTTGAACTTCTCCCGGAGGAAGCGATTGACGTTCCAGAAGTCCTTTGTCCTTCTTGGGGACCAGAAAGTAGTGGGAAAAACAACCACTCCCTACTTCCGTCCAGGAACGCACTCGATGGCCCCCTTGTCCAAGCGGGCCGTGACTTCCTGCTGGAGAAGTACCAAGTGATCCCCCGACATGTGGTGGCACCGAAGTGGCATGGCTGGAGGGGAGGACTGAAAGGGAAGGGAGGAACCCCTGCGGATGATCTGCAACACCCACTTATCCGATGTGATATCGTGCCAGTGGGGGAGGTGGTGGCGGATCCTGCCACCCACCGGCGTGGGGTGCTCCACAAAGCTTGGATTAAGAAGGTTTGGAGGTAGAAACAGCAGGGGCGGAGGTGGACTGACCCCTACACTGATTCCCAGACCCGTCCCTGCGGAAGTCGCGGCCACGCTGAGGCTGGCTCTGCACAGGTTTGCTGAAGGAACGTGCCTGGGCGCCTCTGCCATGGCCACGAAAGGAACGAAAACCAGGAGTGGCCGGGCTCTTCGCAGAAAGACCCAAGGACTTGGCCGTGGCCCGCGAGTCCTTAAAACTCTCCAGTGCACTGTCGGCCTTATCGCCAAACAGGCGAGTGTCATCAAAGGGCATGTCCATGAGCGAGCTTTGGACATCTGGCGAGAACCCGGTAGATCTCAACCAGGCGTGGCGAACAAAGCGCCGCAGTCGTAGAAATCGCCCTACCCAGTGAGTCTGGGGTGTCCAAACCACACCGAATGGCAAACTTAGCCGCATCCTTACCCTCAGCAACCGCTTGAGACAGCACAGCGTGGGTCTCCTCAGGACACTGAGTCAACACCTGTGCAACCGTATCCCACACCGCGTGGGAATAGCGGCCCAATAAGCAGGCGGTGTTCACTGACCGCAGCCCCAAGCTGGTCGAAGAGAACAATTGCTTACCGAACTGTTCCAGCTTCTTAGGGAGTGCTTATCAGGCGGACCCGTGGGAAAGGCACTCTGCGACGTCGAGGCTTGGATAATCAGGCTCTCAGGTGTAGGATGAGTGGTCAGAAAAGCGGGGTCACCAGGCGCCGGGCGGTGACGCCTGGCGACATTCTTATCCACAGGGGCCCCTGTGGCTGGCCGCGACCAAGTGCCCAACAAGACGTCAGTGAGGGCGTTGTTAAATGGGAGCAGAGGCTCCGACGAAGTGGACGCCGTCTGGAGCACCTCAGTGAGGAGATTAGTTTTAAGGGCCACCGTAGGGAGATCAAGGTTTAGAACCTCAGCTGCCAGACAGAGCACCAACGTGTAGGAGGCGCCCTCCTCCATGGTAGGTGGGGGAGAGGCAAACCCCGGGTTAGAGGAGACGTCGAGGTCACCGGCGTCCTCCAAGTCGTCCACCCAGTCCTGCTAGGAGTCATACTGATGGGCAAGAAGGTCCTCGGACCCCTCCCAGCCATCCTCCACCTCTGTCACCTCTGGGAATAGACGATAGAAGGAACAAACTGCGTCAGAAACGGTGCCGGGAACATCTCCGGCCGGGGCTGAGCCGGCGCAGCATGCCAGTGCGGATCCCAGGCCGGAACAAAATGGTCCTGAAACCTGGGCAAGGGCAGGACGAAGGGCACCCACTGCGGCACCGGGGGCGGAGCCGAGGGTGGCGGTGGGCCGGAGCCGGCAGTGCTGGACCTAGTGGCACCGGTTCCTGAGCCAACGGCGCAGGATCCTGTGGCGCCGAAGCTGAATCCACCGGCGGCGCCCCAACAGGATCTGGAAACGGGACCGCAGGGACTGAAGGCGCGCCAGCGGGAGCCCGAGGCCTAAAGAGGTAACAAGAAATTCTTGCACCTGTTCGGGAGTCGCCGACGGACTGGGGTAAGGCGGGTAGGCTGCAGGACTCCCAGGGTCCAAAGGAGCCGCAGGGGCAGAACGCCTGTCCCCTCGTCCGCATCAGAGGACCGACGGGGGGACGTTGGAGAACGAACTTGCTTCTTCAACTTCTATTTGTGTCTCTTACCCGAATCCGAGGGCAAAGACTTGAAGCCCGAGGAGCGATGACTGCGGCCCCGCGAGCGTTCCCAGGAACGGGACCTGGAACGGCGCTGGGACGAGTGCCGGACCTCCAGCAGCTTCCGGCGCTGCTCCCTCAAGGCCTTCGGGCCATGGCCTGGCAGGACCGGGAGTCGTGGTCGGTTTCCGGGCAGTAGAGGCAAACATCGTGGGGGTCCGCCACCGACATATTGCCCCACAATCAATCAATCAGGACATTTGTAGAGCGCCCTACTTACCCGTGAGGGTCTCAAGGCGCTGGGGGAGGGGGAGGGGGAGGGGGGAGTGCTGCTAATGCTCGAATAGCCAGGTCTTGAGGAGTCTTCTGAAGGTTAGCAGGTCTTTCGTCTGCCGTAGGAGGATGGGGAGGGTGTTCCAGGTTTTGGCGGCGAGGTGGGAGAATGATCTGCTGCCTGAGGTCGCTCTTCGGATGCGGGGGATTGTGGCGAGGGCGAGATCGGCGGAGCAGAGCTGGCGGTTGGGGGTGTAGAAGCTGAGTCGTCTGTTGAGGTATGCTGGTCCGGTGTTGTGGAGTGCCTTGTGGGTGAGTAGCTTGAAGGTGATCCTCTTGTTGACGGGGAGCCAGTGCAGGTCTCAGGTGGGGTGTGATGTGGCTGCGGCGAGGGATGTCGAGGATCAGGCGAGCCGAGGCGTTTTGAATGCGCTGGACTCGTTTCAGGAGTTTGGCCGAGGCTCCTGCGTAGAGGGCGTTTCCGTAGTCCAACCTGCTGCTGACGAGGGCCTGGGTGACCGTTCTTGTTTTGGTGGGGATCCACCTGTTGATCTTGCGGAGCATGCGGAGGGTGTTGAAGCAGAAGGACGAGACAGCGTTGACCTGCTTTGTCATGGAGAGAATAGAGTCGAGGATGAACCCTAGGTTGCATGCGTGGTCGGTGGGTGTTGGAGCTGTTCCCAGTGCGGTCGGCCACCAGGAATCGTCCCAGACCGAGGGGGTAGAGCCGAGGATGAGGACTTCCGTCTTGTCCGAGTTTAGCTTCAGTCGGCTGTTCTTCATCCACTCAGCGACGGCTTTCATTCCTTCGTGGAGGTTGGTTTGGGCGGTGAGGGAATCCTTGGTGAGGGAGAGGATCGGCTGGGTGTCGTCGGCATAGGAGATGATGTCGAGGTCATGCAGTCGGGCGACGTGGGCGGTGCCATGTAGATGTTGAACAATGCTGGGCTGAGGGATGAGCCCTGGGGTTCGTCGCAGATGATCTCGATGGCTTTGGAGCGGAAAAGCGGGAGGCGGACGCTCTGGGTTCTGCCGGAGAGGAAGGAGGTGGTCCAGTCTAGAGCCTTGTCTTGGGTCCCAGCGTTGTGGAGGCGTGTGCGTAGGGTGCGGTGGCAGACAGTGTCGAAGGCGGCTGACAGGTCCAGGAGGATAAGGGCCGCGGTTTCTCCGTTGTCCAGTAGGGCCCTGATGTTATCAGAGGCGGCGATGAGGGCAGTTTCGCTGCTGTGGTTGCTGCGGAACCTGGACTGGGACGGGTCAAGGATGCTGTTCTCCTCGAGGTAGCGGGTCAGTTGTCTGTTGACGGTCTTTTCGATGACCTTCGCCGGAAATGGGAGCAGGGAGATGGGCCGGAAGTTCTTGAGGTCCTTGGGGTCAGCCTTGGGTTTCTTGAGTACGGCGTTGATCTCGGCGTGCTTCCAGCTCTCCGGGAAGGTCGCTGTCTCGAAGGAGATGTTGATGGCTTTCCAGAGATAGTTGCGATGGTGGTGCTGGCTTTGTTGAAGATGTGGTGTGGGCATGGGTCTGACGGAGATCCGCAGTGGATGGTGTTCATGATTTTGATGGTGTCATCGTTTATGTTGGTCCAGGCGAGCAGGGGGTCGGTGCGAATGGTGGCCCTGGGGATGGAGGTCTCGGTGGTTGTCGGGGCGGTCGTGACGTTGAGGCTGTCGTGGATGTCAGCGGTCTTGCGATGGTAGAAGGTGGCTAGGGAGTCGCACAGGTCTTGCGAAGGTGGGATGTCAGTGTTGGAGCTGGGGTTGGAGAGTTCCTTCACGATGTTGAAGAGCTCTTTGCCGTTGTGTGCATTGTTGTCTAGGCGGTCTTTAAAGGAGGCTCTTTTGGCGGATCTGATGAGGTGGTGGTGTCTGCGGGTGGCGTTCTTGTGGGCTGCGTGTCTGGTGTCTGTTCACGGTGCCATTTCTTCTCTAGCTTTCGGCAGGTTTGCTTGGAGGCCTGGAGGTCTTCAGTGAAACAGCTGGCTTTCTTGCTGGTGTGTCTGTTGGAGAGTTTCTTGAACGGGGCGAGGGTGTTGGTGCAGTCGTCGATCTATTGTCTGAGGTTGCGGGCGGCGGTGTCCGGGTCAGCAGGTGGGCGAGGGTGGTGGTTAGCTTGTCTTCGATGACTTTGCACCAGCAGCGACGGGGGATCTGTTGGGTGTGGTGGTGCGTGGTAGGTTTCCAGCAGGTGAAGTGAATGCAGCGATGGTCGGTCCAATGGAGTTTGGTGGTGTGGTTGAAGGAGACGTGGGAGCTTGCAGAGAAGATGGGGTCAAGCGTGTGACCGGGGTGGGCGTTGTGACTGTAGGAGAGTAGGGTCTGCTTTCCATGTTCACCCCCACTTTTTGCTTTTGCTTCACTGGTTTTCGACTTAGATGTGGCTGTGGGTCTGCCAATCAGACCCACAGCCCAGCTGTTCTCTCTCTAAATTTATACTATGTACTTTAGGTGCATAATCCAATTGGTTAGGATCACCATATTGACCCTGTATAGTGTACCTTGGGTACCCAGGGCATAGGTGTACCCTAGGCCTACCAGGGGCTGCAGCATGTATTATGCCACCCCTGGCCTGGCCTTCCATTATGACACAACTGGCTGATCACTCAGCTGGGGCAAGGTCGTGTAATTACCCCTTGCTTAGGTGTAGTATTCCTATACCTAACTTACATATAGACACATGTGTACCTATCAGCCACTCCTATGGCAGGCCTTAACAATCCTGGAGGCAGAGTGCTTGGTAACATGTGAGATGGTGCTCTAGCATGAGCTGAGCCTGTCTGCAGCTTTCGGAACCATGTCCTTATAGCTGTTCTATGATATAGCCTACCATATACTCTTAAAGTGCCTTATAACCTTAAACGGTTATGGTAACTATGGTTTGGCTTTATCAAAACATGTCGTGTAAGGTGTCTAACACTGTGGAATAATACCCCCATACCATTTCTGGCCATGAGGATATTATTCCTCCCTTCTAGAGGGAGAAGACATATTGAAACCTACTTACCCGGTTAAAGTTAACCAGAGCCCCAGCATCACAAAATGGATGCTGCTGCCACAGACACAAGTCTGACCTCCTGCTGCGGGGAGTCCTTCCAGCGAGGAAGGCTTGGACAATAGGTTTCCTGCCTTGGGAGGTGCGAGCACCACCCCAGACAGGACTTAGTGTATTGGGGCAGGGAGGGATGAAAGAAACTAGACACTGCCTGGGGCACACAAGGTGTCCCATGCATAGTCCAGTTCAAACCGGCGCTGGGGCACTCCAGCCCCAGCTCTGGCGCGAAACTGGACAAAGGAAAGGGGGTGTAACCACTCCCCTTCCTGGTCCCACCCATAGGAGGGACCTTGCAGGTAGCCCAGCCCACTAGCCCAGTATATCAGTAGGTAGCTAAGCCCTGTTAAATTAGATTAACCTGAATCTGCAACTTGAACAGAAACTCTGGACCTTCGACATTCGACCTCAGGAAGAAGACTGAAGAAATCTCCCTTGTGGCCAAGGAGTGACCACCCTGGGCAACCAGGCACCATCCAGCGACCGCTGCTTGCTTTGCGACTGATCCTACGAGGGACGACTGCAGAGACTGACCAGCGCCGAGACTTCCAGACACCTCTGACCCAGATCCACATCTGCAGCGAAGCTGAGACCCGTGGAGGCGACGAGGGACGTGGGACCGACGACTTGGGAAAAGTGGCTAGTAACTGACTAGCGCGACTTCTGAGGCTTCCTCGAGGCTGTGCTTGGGGAATTGAGAAGCCCCCATCCCGAGCACCATCTGCAAAGAAGATCAGCTCCCCACACTTCACGTGTTCTGCGTGGGGCCCTTCTGCACCTGAGCTGCTCGACGTGTTGTCCGGTTGCTGGCCCGTTGGCTAGTGACCTCTGCGACGACGAACCTTTGTTTTCATCTTGCTGGTCCGGCTCCTCCAGACTGGCACCCGCTCCTCTGTGAAAGAGAAGCACCCCAGACCTTCCTGGTCTGCACCAGAAGCAAGTCCTCCATTCTGCGTGGGTTCCGCTTGCCAAGGCTTGTTGGGTCCTAACTCGACATCGACGCCGCCGACAGCAAGAGCCTTTGTGGGACAGCTCACCTCCTGGTCCTGGTCATCCTCGACGCCTCCTGGTACCCGTGGCTGCTGCGACAAGCTTCACCTCTTCACCTGCATCTTCACGACATCGCCTGGTTCCTTCCTGGTTCCTTCCCAGCTCCTGGCTGGTGACCTAGACTCTGTCCCTTTTGCTTGCAGGTATCCTTCCTTCTTGATTCCATCCTTGGAATCCACCGGACACTCTTCACTGACTACCTGTCAGCAACTTTCCTTCAGGCATTCATAGGCGTCCACGACGAAACCCGACGCAAGTTCACACCTATGCACCCGCAGCCCGTGGGCTAGGTAACTTGAGTACTTCGGTGCTCACAAGGGTAGTGACTATCCTGGAGTATCCTCGTGGAGTGTGGGGGGCTGATCTTCGGTGCAGATGGTGCTTGGGGTTGGGGCTTCTCAATCCCCGGTGCACAACTTCGAGGGTGCCTCAGAAGCTGCACTGGAAGATACTCGCCACTTTTCCCAGGTAGCCGGTCCCACGTCTCTCGTCGCCTTCACGGATCTCAGCTCGGCTGTGGATGTGGATCAGGGTCGGAGAAGTCTGGAAGTCAAGGCTCTGGTCGGGCTCTGCAGTCGGTCCCTCGTAGAACTTCAGCAAAGCAGAGGGTAGTCTCTTGATGGTGCCTGTTTGCACAGGGTAGCCACTCCTTGGCCACAAGGGAGATTCTTCAGTCTTCTTCTTTCGTCGAATGTCGAAGGTCCAGAGTTTCCGTTCAAGTTGCAGGTTCAGGATAATCTAATCTCCTGGGGCCCAGCTACCACTCTTATACTAATCTGGGGGGCTGGGTTGCCTGCTAGGTCACGCCTTATGGGTGGGACCTGGGAGGGGGGTGGTTACACCCCCTTCCCTTTGTCCAGTTTCGCGCCAGGACTGGGGCTGGAGTGCCCCAGCACCGGTTTGAACTGGACTATGCACGGGACACCTTGTGTGCCCCAGGCATGTCTCATTCTTTTCATCCCTCCCTGCCCAACTACACTAAGGCCTGTCTGGGGTGGTGCTCGCACCTCCCAAGGCAGGAAACCTATTGTCCAAGCCTCCCTTGCCGGGATCACTCCCAGCAGCAGGAGGTCAGACTTGTGTCTGTGGCAGCAGCATCCATTTTGTGATGCTGGGGCTCTGGTTAACTTTAACCGGGTAAGTAGGTTACAACATGTCTTCTCCCTCTAGAAGGGAGGGATAATATCCTCATCCCCAGAAATGGGATGGGGGTATTATTCCAAAGTGTTAGACACCTTACACGACATGTTTTGATAAAGCCAAACCATAGTTACCATAACCGTTTAAGATTATAAGGCACTTTAAGAGTATATGGTAGGCTATATCATAGAACAGCTATAAGGACATGGTTCCGAAAGCTGCAGACAGGCTCAGCTCATGCTAGAGCACCATCTCACATGTTACCAAGCACTCTGCCTCCAGGATTGTTAAGGCCTGCCATAGGAGTGGCTGATAGGTACACATGTGTCTATATGTAAGTTAGGTATAGGAATACTACACCTAAGCAAGGGGTGATTACACGACCTTGCCCCAGCTGAGTGATCAACCAGTTGTGTCATAATGGAAGGCCAGGCCAGGCCAGGGGTGGCATAATACATGCTGCAGCCCCTGGTAGGCCTAGGGTACACCTATGCCCTGGGTACCTAAGGTACACTGTACACGGGCCAATAAGGTGATCCTATCCAAATGGGTTATGCACCTAAAGTACATAGTATCAATTTAGAGAGAGAACAGCAGGGCTGTGGGTCTGATTAGCAGGCCCACAGCCACATCTAAGTCGAAAACCAGTAAAGCAAAAGCAAAAAGTGGGGGTGAACATAGAAAGCAGACCCTACTCTCCTACAAGTGTTCCTGTGGACGATGGCGATTCCTCCTCCTACTCCGCTGGTACGGTCCCTGCGGGTGATCTTGTAGCTGTCCAGGATGGCTATGGCGATGTCGGGTGCCGAGGAGGGGTTCAGCCAGGTCTCCGTCAGGAAGGGAGGTTGAGTCGAGTAGGTCCCAGAGTTCAACGGCGTGTTTGCAGGCAGAGCAGGTGTTGAGAAGGATGCATCTGAGGTGGTTGGGTTCTTTCCCGCTGGGTGGATTTGCGGTTCGGAGGCTGGTGAAGCTGCAGTTCCGGCAGGTGAAGGGTCCTTGCGTGGTGTTTCGGGGCAGCCAGGAAGCAGGTGTATGCTTGTCCAATGTTGAGTGTGTGGAGGGTGTTTGCATTGTAGCAGTGTCGTGCGTCGTGGCATTTGCGGGGGCAAGGGGTTCTGGCGCTGGGCGCAGTCCAGGCGCGGCCAATAAAAAGCAGAAATAAAAGCAGAAACAGATGGCAGCACAGTCAAAACGAGACAATACAATTACAGAGCAACCTCGAACTCGCGTTGGGCACCAGCAGCGAGCTGGGGGGGCGGTCACAACAGGTGCTGTTGCGGCGGCGTGGGGAGCGACCTGGCCGAGAGCAGGGTCAAGGGTCGCTACTTTCACCACACAGCGGCCGCCATATAAGGGGAGGTGGGAGGGAGGAACAGCTGGGAGGCGGGAGCGGGGCAGCGAATGGGCGAGCTGGGGGCAGGGGCGCAAGGATGCAGCGGCGGGAAAAAAACAGGTGAGGAACGGCAGAGGGAACAGAAGGTAAAAAGGGCACAGACTCACCGGGGGGGACAAAAGGGAATAAAGCAATAACGGATGGCAGAAACAGTTCAGCTGGGAGGCAGGCGGCGGGAACCAAAAGGGGGAGGAACGGCAGAGGGAACAGAAGGTAAACAGGGCACAGAATCACAGGGGGGACAAAAGGCAATAAAGCAATAACAGATGGCAGAAAAAGTAAGAAATAGTACAGACAAGATTTGAATCCAGGCATCCCCATGCACCATATTCTATCGCTTTGGGGTACGCAATCTTGCCCTACACACACGGGGGGCTTCACAAACTATGGTACATTGTTGGTATGGAGCGCATACAAGCCACTCTGACGCAATCTGTGGCTTCCTTCAACACTATCTGGCACCCTATACTTTCCCTTCTAGCGTTGGAATTCAACTAAACCACTTGCCCGAAATATCTGCGCCTCACTGACACTTCGACACCAGAAGACGCCCCAGAAAGAGAAAAGTGGCAGTTCACACAAATATCCCACAATGGCAGGATGTTGGCACACCGGTTCGGGGGGGGGGGGGGGGGGGGGGGGGAATACTTTCGTTATTTCCTTGGTTCACCGAACGTTGATAACTGGCTACCTTCTTGCACCCGTGGACATTCGCCATCCAGACTAATTCTTGCTGATGGGCAATATTATAAGGAGGCAGGGTTGGTACTGGGGGCAGCCTTTATTGTTTCTAAACGGGAATGTATGGAACCTGTACTGTACATGTTTCAATGCCAAAATTTAATAAACAAAGTTAAACTTAAAAAGGGTAGTCAAAAAGTGACTAAGGTACGTGCTCCAACGGGATCTGCGCTTGCTGGCGCGGAAAAAGAAAGAACTGGCGTCAGTGCGCATGGGTGGCGCCTAAGTAGTCTCTGTGACGTCATCTCGGCACTTACGATGCCAGCGACGGACGCGGAGCCGCACGACGCCACCTACTGACGTGCAGGGGTACTGCTAGCAAAAATTTGCGGATACAGTCTGACGCCTGGGGATTATTCTAAAATAAGGAATCTATCACTAACGGGTCTCTTTCAGATACCCAACCCGATGCCGGATTCGGCGTCAGGTGACGCCGGATTCGGCGTCAGGTGACGCCGGTCCGGCTCCGTGTCCATGTCGGGATGGAGGCCGGGGTCGACGACGGCCGGATAGCCAACCGGCACCGAACACGGTAGTGGTGCCGATCCGGATCCCGGCCTAGATCCAAGCGGGGCCTGCGGTGCCAGTGCCGGCGGCAGCGAAGACCTAGGCCCCCCAACCGACTCCGCAGGGCCGAAGGCGGGCCAGCGGCATCGGTCCGCCCCAAGATGGCATGCATCACCTCGTAGAACGTACGAAGCTGGGCGGGAGTCGCTCCGGGTCCCGGAAAGGGAGGAAAACTCAGAGTCGTCCCTTCAGGCTCCGCGCGCGGAGCCGCATGAGTAGCACCACCCGCGTGCCTCGTCCAATTGGCCGTACGAGAAGTCGAAGAGCGACGATGCTTCTTCGACGACTTCTTATGCTTCGACTTACATGACCCCGAGTGCGAAGACTTCGATGATTTGGAACCAGACTGGTGGCGGCTCCACTACCGGTCCCTCGACTGCCCACTCGACCAGGACCTCGAACGGCGCGGAGCAGACTGTCGGCATTCAAGCAGTTTTCGGGACGGCTCCCATAAAGCCTTTGGCGCCATCGATTGACAGTCTGAGCACGACTCGGGTCGTGGTCGCGCTCCAGGCAAAAGAGGCACACGTGGGGCAGATCCATTACCGACATCAGTCGGTTGCAGGAACCGCAGGCCGTGAAACCGGACATCCCTCGTGCACCCGCTCGGAGTCGAAGATTTGAAACAAGAATAAGTCAAGAAAAACTTAGTGAAAAATTGACTGAGGTACAGCTCTTCCCGGATCTGCGCTGGCTGGCGCGGAAAAAAAAGAACTGACGTCAGTGTGCGAGGGCGGTGTCTAAGTAGCTGCCGCAACGTCATCCCGGCGACCACGCCGCCGACAACTGACGTGGAGCAGACCGGTGCCACCTTCCGACGTGCAAAGGTACTGCTGACAAAAAAACTTTACGTATACAGTCTGACACCTGGGGGTAATTCTAAGGTAATGAATCTATAACTAATGTGTTTCTTTCAGATATAAAGTCCAAGAATATCTAATGCATTGGCGGCACAAACAGTCATTGCCGACAGTGGAAAAGCATTTCCCAATGTTATCTAAGTGCCAGCCAGCTCTATCAGGTAGTGTTGAGATGGACGTGGATGAATTCTTGGTTCGACTTTTAACTGCTTGTGTTACTACAGAATTTGGTTTTGGATGAGCTATCAGGCATGCTCGTAAGTTTTCTGGTGCTTTATATCTTTTATCTAATACAGATAAAACCGCTACTACAGCTGGGTTATTCATTATGTTAACACCTTCCTCCCAAATAAAAATTACTATTAGGATTTCCTTAACTCATTTTTAGCAGGTTCTTCAAAGACCTATAAAAAACAATCTGACTGCTTAATAGTTGATGGTAATTGAAACCTTTTCATGGCTCTTTCTATCAAATTGTGAAATCCTCCAATGTCATTAGTTGTAGAATCCACTAGTTGCAGTTGGAGAACCCACCGGTTGTGGTAAAGGCGGAGATGGTACTGGAATTAGGTAATCATCCCATTCATTTAGTGTTGATTGTCAGGGATTCACTTTCTCCCTATCTTCATCCAAGGAGACTGCCCCACCCGTAGGCGACACTGCAATGTTCAAAGTTGGTGTTCTCTTGGGTGTCAGATGGGTAGGAAAACCACGCGGCGTGAGGTTATATATCTGAGGGGATTGCAGAGGAGCATTGGCTGTGATGGATATTCAGCCTTCGTAGGTTCCATAAACCTCTTGTAATAGTCTTACAGCATACCGTGGAGGTCTTATACTAAAGTTATTGGCACTTCAACCATGCTCTCTTGAAGCTGATGGTCACCATAATGTTGGAATAGGTCCATGTATTGTGCAGGTTTCTCTATATAATATTGTCATCCTGAGGAATAATACATTCCTCTTCATCTTCATCCTTCTGCTTAACATTCAGTTCAGCAGGAATATAGACCGTTCCAAATGGCCCTTCATCATCTGAATTCTCTTCATCTAGTAAGTGGTTTGGCAGGAGAAGAGAAACTTCGCTTGGGGAGGTATTTTAAAGATACAGATTTATTTTTTCCTCCGTCAACAATCCAACAGTAGTCCAACGGAGACCTCTTTCCCGTCGCAGAGAGCGTACTTGATTGCTTCTTCATCAAAAGTGTAATCATCGTCGGTGTCGTCATTGCCATGATTGTCATCAACAGTGTCATGATCATTGACGTAGTTGCCTGTGTGGATGTCAACGTCATCAGTGTTCATGTCAACAACATTGTTGATAACAATTTTGAGGTTGGTTTACCAATTTAACAAGTTGCACTAGGTCTGAAAAGTGCTTTCTTTGTTAATTCTGACATTCGGAGTAGTCAGATATTGGCATGTAAAGGTTAGAACTGTCTTTCCTGATGAATAAGCCTCCTATAATGCGAAATATTGGTAATAAACTGAGCAGAGCTCAGAGAGACTTCTATCACATGAAGTGCAGACATGAAGAGCAGTAGAAAATCTGAGGGTATGAAGCCTCTAAAGGGAGTGTTCTAGAGGGTGCTGTCACCTGATTGGGTGACGTTTGGTTCTTAATAAATAAATGTGGATAGGTTACTAAAGTGAATGTTTTCTAACCATTATAGGCTGTGTGTATTATACTGTACTGCTCTTGTAAATAACAGTGGGATTCCCACTTCGACAATAGAGAATGATTCAACCATGTGAATCTATGAAAGATCCAATACTGGAGAACAAAGAACAGTTTCTTCTGCAGAACCTCAAAAACAATGTATCCTTTGCCTCCAAGATTACATAAGTGATTAATGGCCAATACTGTACATAGTATATAATTAACATCATGTTTCTCCTAAGCACAACACCCAAATATCTAGGGAACAGAATAATCAACATGATCTTCATTACACACACCCATCCTTACCCAGAGATTGTATCTGGATAGGCCGCAATTCATCTTGAGTATTAACAAGATAACCCTTCAAGTGCTCAATGAGTGCTGGAAAGTATGGCAAGAGCAGATCCTCAGCTGCATTGGCTGCAAAGAGAAAAAAATAATCACATTTTGCCACCTATTAAATACTTTCTGCTGAAGAAAATTCACATTTGCCAACAAGTGATAAAAAGACTGTAAATACTTTTGACATGGAGAACTTCAGAACAGAAGTCTATTCTTCACATCAATGATTACCATTATGTGCTAATTCCCAAACACAGTTGACCAACACTGTACATAACCCTAGAAGGCCTCAAATATTCCTTAGTTGGGGTTCATTTTACTGAAATGTACAAGTTACCATGTATCTGGTAGAGACGATTCTAGCCGCAGATTCCTTAACGTAGAATTATCCCCAGGCTCGAGACTGGACCCGGAAACATTTCTTGCCCCGCCTCTCCACCCGCCAGGGACCGGCACCTCGCGACTCCACCCCGATGTCCTCCGCGGGCATGACATCAGCGAGGTCACATAAGCCCCACCCCGGAGCGCTGATGTCAGTTTGCTTCGGAGAACTTTTCTGCGTCACAACGCGGAGCCATCACAACAAAACTGTGGAGAGCATGGGAACAGTGTGCAAAAACCAGAGAAACAAAAAGAGTGAGAAAAGATGAGCAACAACACCAGGTGGCACAGAGTCGCCAGGAGGCTACAACAGGAAAGCCAAAGCAGGAAAAGAGCAGACCACCTGTAGGAAGGTGGATATCGGACTATGGTTACCTCCAACTTTTTGCCTAGTGTCTAGCTGGTTTTTCGACTTAGTTGGCCTGAGATCCTGCCATTCAGGGTCTCAGGCTGTCTGCTCTCTCTTTAAAATGGACTCCATGTACCCTAGGTACATACCCAATTGGTAAGGATCACCTTATTGGACCCTGTACAGTGTACCCTAGGTACCCAGGGCATAGGTGTACCCTAGGCCTACCAGGGGCTGCAGCATGTATTATGCCACCCCTGGCCTGGCCTTCCAATCAGACACAACTGGCTGATCACTCAGCTGGGGCAAGGTCGTGTAATCACCCCTTGCTTAGATATAGTATACCTATATCTACCCTTAAAATAGACACATGTGTACCTGTGAGCCACTCCTATGGCAGGCCTTAACAATCCTGGAGGCTGAGTGCTTGGTAACATGTGAGATGGTGCTCTAGCATGAGCTGACCCTGTCTGCAGCTTTCGGAACCATGTCCTTATAGCTGTTCTATGATATAGCCTACCATATACTCTTAAAGTGCCTTATAATCTTAAACGGTTATGGTAACTATGGTTTGGCTTTATCAAAACATGTTGTGTAAGGTGTCTAACACTTTGCAATATTACCCCCATACCATTTCTGGTGATGAGGATATTATTCCTCCCTTCTAGAGGGAGAGACATGTTAAAATCCTACTTTGCTGTTTAACTCTCACCAGAAGCCTAAAATGGATGCTGCTGCCACAGACACGAGACTGACCTCCTGCTGCTGGGAGCCCTCCCAGCCAGGGAGGCCTGGACAATAGGTTTCCTGCTTGGGGAGGTGCTAGCACCTCCCCAGACAGACTTTAGTGTATTGGGGCAGGGAGGGCTGAAAGGAATGAGACATGCCTGGGGCACACAAGGTGTTCCATGCATAGTCCAGTTCAAACCGGTGCTGGGGCACTCCAGCCCCAGCTCTGGCGCGAAACTGGACAAAGGAAAGGGGGTGTAGCCACTCCCCTTCCTGGTCCTACCCATAGGAGGGACCTTGCAGGTAGTCCAGCCCACTAGCCCAGTATATTAGTAGCTAGTTGGGACCTGCTAGATTACATTAACCTGAATCTGCAACTTGAACAGAAACTCTGGACCTTCGACATTCGACCTCAGGAAGAAGAAGAAATCTCCCTTGTGGCCAAGGAGTGACCACCCTGGGCAACCAGGCACCATCCAGCGACCGCTGCTTGCTTTGCGACTGAATCCTACGAGGGACGACTGCAGAGACTGACCAGCGCCGAGACTTCCAGACACCTCTGAACCAGATCCATATCTCCAGCGAAGCTGAGACCCGTGGAGGCGGCGAGGGACGTGGGACTGGCGACTTGGGAAAAGTGGCTAGTAACTGACTAGCGCGACTTCTGAGGCTTCCTCGAGGCTGTGCTTGGGGAATTGAGAAGCCCCACTCCCGAGCACCATCTGCAAAGAAGATCAGCTCCCCACACTTCACGTGTTCTGCGTGGGGCCCTTCTGCACCTGTGTTGCTCGACGTGTTGTCCGGTTGCTGGCCCGTTGGCTGGTAGCCTCCGTGACGACGAACCTTTACTTTCAACTTGCTGGTCCGGCTCCTCCAGACTGGCACCCGCTCCTGTGTGAAAGAGAAGCACCCCAGACCTTCCTGGTCTGCACCAGAAGCAAGTCCTCCATCCTGCGTGGGTTCCGCTTGCCAAGGCTTGTTGGGTCCTGACTCGACTTCGACGTCGCCGACAGCAAGAGCCTTCGTGGGACAGCTCACCTCCTGGTCCTGGTCGTCCTCGACGTCTCCTGATACCCGTGGCTGCTGCGACAAGCTTCACCTCTTCACCTGCATCTTCACAACATCGCCTAGTTCCTTCCTGGTTCCTTCCCGGCTCCTGGCTGGTGACCTAGACTCTGTCCCTTCTGCTTGCAGGTTCCTTCCTTCTTGATCCCCAACTTGGGATCCACCGGACACTCTTCACTGACTGCCTATCAGCAACTTTCCTTCAGGCATCCATAGAAGTCCACGACGAAACCCGACACAAGTTCACACCTATGCACCCGCAGCCCGTGGGCTAGGTAACTTGGGTACTTCGGTGCTCACAAGGGTATTGACTATCCTAGGGTCTAGTTTCCGAGTCTCGACTTTCTAGCTATACCAGAAGTGTCCTAAAACTGCTTATTTCTAACTGCTAGTCATTCTATCGACTTTTAAGCATTACGCGTGAGTGTTTCCACTCTGCACCTGAATCCCATGGGCCTCCCACTTCCTAACTGTTGGTAGTATAATGTAGCCCCAGCGATTCCCTAGGCCTATCCTGTGTTCGTGACAGTGGTCCTTATACCACTTACTTAGTATATGGTTTGCGTGGCCCCTAGGGCCTAACTGTATTACTTACCTGTGTGACTTAATGTATGCTTAAATAAGACTGTGTTGTACTTACCTCGAATCTCATAAAGAGTGCTGAGGGTTTGCCTAGAATAAATACATTCTATTTTTATATATAATCTGTTGTGGTGTCCTTTCATTTGGTATTCAAGGGATTACATATGGTATAACTACATATGGTATAACAGCTGGCTTCACATGCAATTCAGAGTTTAGCCTAAGACTGCTCTTGTCCATACTACCACTATGATAGCTGGTCTATAAGGTTGACTTTACAACCAATCACCATAAGGGTTGTTTGGACTGATACAAGGTGTACACTAGAATTAGTGACATCATATATCAGGCCAACTTCTCACACCACCTATGAGGAACAACTGTGCAAGCCAAGCAGCAGCACCAAGCAACACAAAAGTACCAAAAGACCACATCAGTAAAGCCACAGAAGGGAAGCATAAAGTACTCCTCCGCAGAAACAACGTGTAAGCCAAGGCGAGAGCCAGGCTGGAGGCACAAGCAGTGGAAGCGCTGTAAGAGAAGGAGAGAGAAACTGCCACTGTAGGAGAGTGGCATCGACTGCATTGTTGCCCCCAACTTTTTGCTGATGTTTTCACTGTTTTCTGACCCTAGCCAGGCTGTGGCCCTGCTATCCAGGACCCCAGCCTATCTGCTTCCTCCCTAAACTGATGTGAGTACCCTAGGTACATCCCAATTGAATACTGAGGACACCCTATCAGCCCCTTGTAGATGGTACCCTAGGTACCCAGGGCATGGGTCCCTCAGAGGCCTACCAGGGGCTGCAGCACTTATTGTGCCACCCCTGGGACAGCCATACAAACTGACACCACCAGACCACTACTGTAGTCTGGGTAAGGTGGTGCTTGCACCCCTTACAGGGATATAGGTATCCGTTATCCCACCTAATACAACACATATATCCTCATAGGTCACCCCTAAGGCAGGCCTTGCTAATCCTACAAGGCAGGGTGCTGAGATATGTGTGAGGGGGAACCCCTACCTGAGTAGGGCCCCTCTGCAACCTTCGTAAAACTATTGCTGGGTTGTTTGTAGTGCAGCCATACCATATACTCTTAACCGCATTTTAAGTAATCGCGATAGCGTGATAACTTGAGAGTGGCTGCACAGAACCATGTCGTGTTTGGTGTCAAACATGTAGGAATCATACCCCCAATCCAACCATGGGAGTGAGGGCATGATTCCCCCCTGCTAGAGGGGCGATATGGTAAAAGCGGCAGATTTTAGACACCAATTTAAAAGTGCACACGTAGTACAAAATGGATGCTACCCGCCACCCACACGACTCTGGCTGCCTTTTGCTGGGCAGAACTCCAGCCACGGCAGCTGGACAATAGGGATCTTGTTGCAGGGAGGTGCTCCCACCTCCCCAGACAGACTATGTGGATTGGAACTGGGTGGGTGCACCATAGGATGTCTTTCAGACTTTCACGTAGGCTTCTCCAGTGCCTACTCCTGCATGCACCGCCTCAAACCGGTTCAGGGGCATCCTGTCCCCTGCCCAGGCGGGAAACCACACAAAGGGGAGAGGGTGTAGCCACCCTTTCCTGCCTGAACTCTCATTGGTGGGCTCTGATCTGGACACTCCCCTAATCCTTGGATAAAGGTGAATACAGGGTCCCCAGAGCCTCAGATTATTCTTGGACTTCACAGACTTGAACCTGCGACTTGCTGCCGCACAGCTAAATGAAGAAATCTCCCTTGTGGTAAAGGAGTTACCCCCCTGCTTGGACGGCACCTGAAACACTGCAAGTGACCCGGTTGGAACTCCGCTGCTCCTACGGGCAACGAAGACTTCTGCCTACTTTGAGGTGGGTTTCCAGGCATCCCAGAGGCCAGTGAGTGTGCACAGCAAAGCTCAGCACCATGGACCCCGTGTGTGCCGAGATCCCCAATACCCCAGGACACCGGCCACCTCTTGCACAGCACACGACCCCGACCAGTGGGGAAGTTGTGCTTTGGCCCATTATTGAGCCAACCTCTCAGCATCATCTGTGCCAAAGATCGACGCCCTAGCCCGCTCCGGCGACCCGTGGGCGCATCTTTACGCACGCCAAATTGCTGCCTCCCGCGGTCCCATGTCTCTCGACTGGTGGGCCCTAGCGGAGGTCAATCTTCACTTTAAAGGGCTCCCCTGCTTGCTCCAGGCCTGCTCTACAGTCTCCTCGCTGGAGACCTTGCTCAGACCTCGTGGGTCTGCACCAGTAGCTGTTTTGTGATTCTTGCGTGGGTTGCGGTTGCCAAGGTTTAGTGGATCCAATCCGGACACTAACACCGCAGCGACCCTCATCCTTCGTGGGACAGTCGCCCTCCAGAAGCTGGCCTTCCTTGAAGCCTCCTGGACCCCATGGCTGACGATCCAAGATACTTATCTTCCACCTGGAAGCACCCGACATTGAAGGGCTCTTTCGCCTGAGCCCCCTGGTCACTGTGCCGTGACCCAGACTCTGTCCCCTCTGCTTTCAGGTCCTTACCTTCAAGATCTACATCTTCAATCTGCACGACATCGACAATGCTTCACGCCAGCAGCAGTTCTTCACCTTTTTCCATTGAAAACTAGATCGTGACCCGACATCGAAAACGACCTATGCACCCGGCTTCCCTGGGGCAGGTAACAGTGGTACCTCGGTACTGTCGTGGGTGTGGGCCCTCCAAAAGCTTAACTCTAAGCTGCTGAACTTGAACTCCTGCTAGAAGTGTTTTAATTCTAGCAATTTCCAACCGCGACATTCTCCATAGGGTTTAATAGAGATCCCGACAGTAGTTTATACCACTGCACGCGTCTCCCGTGGGCCCCCTTCCTCACTACCTTGGGTGGTTTCTTAAGGGGCCAGCAACCCTAAGTGCCCTAGGCATTGTCTGTAGAATTGTCGTGGTTCTTATACCACTTTTTTAATATATGGTTTGGTCCCCCCCTGGGGCCCTATGATTCCTGTGCTGTTTATTGTAACTATCAATGCTTGTTTGAATTTTATCTTTACCTCCAGTTTCATAAAGAGACTAGTGGGATTATTCTTAGAATAAATACATATATTTTATATATATATACCTGTGTGGACTACTCTTTCATTTGGTTATTCAAGAGGTTATCTATGGTAAAACAATAAGTTTAACACTCCTTCAAGACTTAGCCTGAAGGCTGCTCTCCACAGCTACCACTAGGATAGCTTTCTTTAAAGGTTGTCTTTTAACCTATCACCATAAGAGTCGAATTGGACTGGTGCAAGGTGTCCCCTATAACTATTGCACAGCAAAGGCCAGGTCAACTTCTCACAGCCACCATAGACCACACAGCAAAGGGCCACAATCCCGGCACAGAGGAGCAACAGCAATCCACTCCCAGACTACACAGTCAAGGAGGGCCAGGGTCTCTGAAAGGAGTAGGGGGCCAAGGACAGGCAAAATAACCCCCAGCGTAGAAGACCGCAAGGGGATCAGGAATTGCAATAACAAAGGGAAAAGAGCAAAAGCAGGCCCCTACACTGGAGAGAGCCCAGCTGGAGGGAAGCCCGACAGGCAGAAAACAAAAATGACCCCCCACAGAAGACAAGCCACCCAGAGGAAGGTGAGTGCATAAAACCAAGCTGAGGGTCCTCGCAGAACGGGGAGGAAGGGCGGGTGGTGAAGAAATCTGCAGCTAGAAACGTATCTACCAGATACATCATTACCAAAGGTAAGTAACTTTTACATCTGATAGAGACTACTAGCCGCAGATTCCTTAACGTAGAATAGATACCCTAGCCATACCCAGAAGAGAGGAGGGCCTGCGAGAGAGCCTCTCCACCAGAAGAGACAAGGGCCCCAGTAGAGGGCATGGCACAAGACCCAGAAAGAAAGGCCAGGATATCCAAGCCCAACACCCCGCAGGGGCAGACAGCATCCCAAAAATCTCAAGGAACACAAGGGCCACCCCGAACCCAGTGAGAAGAGGAAGAGCCAGAGGCAGGGCCTACCGACAGAAACATATGCACAGGGACAGAAAAGAGCCGAAAACACAGAGGCCGCAAGCAGCGGACAAGGCCGGAACGGCACCACCGCCAACAGCACAGGCGGAAGAAGAAAAGCACCGTAGTGTGCAGCCATAGCGGAACCAGAGGCAGGGGCGCAAGGAAACACAGCAAGAGCACAATTGTGGAGCGGAACAAGCAGTCCAGCAAGGGCACGCGCCACCAGCAACAGGCAACACCACGGAACAGCGTACCCAGGAAAAGGCAGACGCCAGCCAAAGGCAGAGGCCAGGGAGGACCAGGACACACCCAAAGGAAGGGGCAGGGCCAGAGACACACACGCACAGACCCCCGAAGAAGTGGAGGAACCGGCAGAAAATAAGAGAGAGAGAGACGAAGGAAGGGCCCAAGCCAGCCATCAGACACAGGCCAAGGAAAGCCAACCCTCTGGAGCATCAGGCAGAGGACCATGCCAAAACACAGGACCAAAGAGCGGAACCGCCACAACACGATGCCGCAGAAAGCAGGCCAGACCGGCCGAACGACATGGCGACAAGGAGGAGGACAGACCGAGTGCAAGCCGAACCAAGATAATTGGCAAGAAAATCGCACCTGAGACATACCGTGATGCCACGGAGAGCAAGGGACCCGAAAGGGTGACCACACCTCCCCAGCACATGACATAGCTATGTAATAGCTACAAGTACCCCACATAGGGTAGGTTATGTCCCAAAAACCATGGGAACACCTCTTAGGAAAAACTTTCCACAGCAGAGGACAAAACAAAGACCTGCAGAAAAAAAAACAGACTGCTTATCAAGCAGCCAATAAGGAAGAAACAGAAGACCCAATCTCAAGGCCTACCAGGCTTACCAACAGCCAAAACCACAAGACAACAAAGGGCCGGACCAGCAGTCAACAGCACCAAGGGCTCAACAAAAGGACCCTAAGGCACAACAACCGTACAGAATACACAACCTGGGCTACCCGTTACAAGGCCCCAGGAAAACAACGGGAGAACACCTCCCAAAACACAGACCAACAGTCAGGTCACTGAGGTGGAGGAGGAGGAGGTGGAAGGCGAAGCCCCGCAAGAAACCTCTGAATGGCAGAATCCGCAGGGGCGTGAAACAACAGAGCGCCAGTACAGGGGAGGTCAATTAGCCGTTGGCGACGAAGCCGAGCGAAGAATGAATGCTGCCAGCTCTCGGCCATCCAACACATGGTGCCGCAGGCACCCTCCTGAGAAGCGGAAGACAGAAGGGACTTTGCTGAGTCCCATAAGGAAGAAGTGGCTCTGGCCAACACACAAAGACTGTTAAGGGCCCGCAAAGCAGCACTGGAAGAGGCGAAGATGTTGCGCCCCCAGGAATAAAACCAGCGGGCCTCCCGCGACTGGGGAGACAAAATTGATGGCAAGGAGGGAAAGGCAGTCTGTAAAAGAGGGTCCCTGGTAGAAGGATGGAGGAAAAGACAGACAGGATCATGCGGAGCAAGCCGGTGGCGGTGCAGAAGAGGCTGGGGCACCGGGTCCCCCGTGGCATTGTGGAGAGCAGCCTCGAAGGGCAGAAGCAGCTACCTTGCACCAGAGCCCTGATGCAGTACCTCCAGCAGATGATCAGTGAGGAAATGGGAAGCTGGATCGCCCATACGCAAGATTCCCGCAGCCGTGGAAACAGCCCGAGCGAAGGCAGCACTCGCCTCCGTAGGGCCCCGCAGCAGGGAAAGCAGCTCCTCCGTGGCCCAACCGGAGGAAGGAAAGGCCAAGCTCAAAAAGGGGGAGGGTGGACTGATGAATGGGGAACCTGAGGTGCCTCCGGCGAAGACTGTGGGCGCCGGGGACGGCGAAGAGCCGTCCTTAGAAGACGCCGGGGAAAAAGACACAACGCGGCGACCCGTCTCCGGAGAAGATGAAACAAACAGCTGCCAAACTCCTGGAGAAGAGGGGGTGTCCGAAGACGAATCAACGACCCGACGTCGGCCCAGCGCCGTAGAGTCTGCCACAGGCGTCAGGTCAAAGTCGACCGGCACCGAAGGGGACGCCGGAAAGACCTCCGCCACAACGCGCGGCGCGGGAGACCGGGGCTGGGTAGGAGCCGGGCGGCTAAGGAACGGCGCCAAAAAGGCGTCGACTCGACCTCCGTCGAGGCAGCCGCCTGCGTGGAGAGACGAGGGGGGCCCGGGGTCACACCCCGGCCCCGGCAACCTCCCGCGACTCCATAGGGACCCCCGCGGGGGTTTGCGGCGAGGCAGAGGCGCCGTTGTCCGAAGGAGGGAACCCTGAAGGGCCGCACCCCGACGGCACCACATCCTCCAAACCTGGATCCGAACCTGTCGGCGCCGGAACCGCCTCAGGAGTCCCCACACGCGGCAAGGGATCCGCAGACATCCCAGGAGAGGAGGAGGAAGAGCCAACGAGGCCTGCAAGGCCGCCGCATAGGCCTCCATCTGGGCTCTGGTCGCGACGCGCGGGGCCGCACCACCCGCAGAGAACCCACGCCCTCAACAGGCCGGGGACCAGTCCTCGGGGACAAACTGCGACACTTTCCAACAGGTGAGCGGTGCCCTTGCGGCCTGCGAGAAGGGCTATGTCGGAGACGGAAGCGGCAGTTCCTGAAGCAGTCCGCGGGGGACGGACACAGCGACAACGCCGGCCTGGACATGCGTACCGAAAGGATTTTCATCCTGCACTCCCGCCGGGACTTCGGCTTCATTTGCTGACACGCCTCGCAGTCCGTTGAGTCCTGGTGCTCCCCCAAACACCACATACAGATGGGGTGAGGTCCATTGACACATCTGGCACGCGCAAGACGAGCACGTCTTAAAACCCGAAGAACAAGTTACTTACCTTCGGTAACGATGTATCTGTAAGAAACATTAGTTAGTTACATTCCTCACCTTAGAATATCCCCAGGCGTCAGGCTGGATCCAGAAAGATTTTTGTAGCAATACCCCTTGCGCGTCGCTAGGCGTCGTCTGCGGCTCCGCGTCCGTTGTTGGCGTCGTGCGCCTGAATGACGTCGGAGTACTTAGATGCCGCACTCGCGCGCTGACGTCAGTTCTTGTACATAGCTTTCCGCGCCAGGAACGCAGAGCCATGCAAGAGACCGACACTGGTGCCAAAAAAGTCTAGGGGCCTGAAAAGGATAACCTTAACCCTAGATGTCAGTTCGCAGAAAGGTGAGGATGGGTGGGTCGGTGAGGAATCTAACTAACTAATGTTTCTTACAGATACATCGTTACCGAAGGTAAGTAACTTGTTCATCTGAAAGAAACACGTTAGTTAGATTCCTTACCTTAGAATAGATACCCCAGCAATACCAACCCCGTGGTGGGTCTGCGAACCAAGATCACACCAGAAAGCCCTGGAGAACAGAACGGCCAAAGAAGCCATCTCTCCGGACTTGGCTGTCCAGGTAATAGTGCTTGGCGAACGTGTGCAGTGAGGCCCACGTCACCGCCTGACAGATGTCCTGCAAGGGAACTCACCGTCCCAGGGCAGTAGTCGCCGCTGTGGCCCGGGTGGAATGGGCTCTCAGCCCAAGAGGAGGGTCCTTTTTCGCCAAGGAATAACACACCTTTATACACAATACGACCCACCGTGAGATGGTCCGCTTGTGTACAGCCCTCCCCTTCTTAGCACCTACGTACCCAACAAAAAGTTGGTCGTCCACCCGGAACTGTCTGGTGCGGTCCAAATAAAAGGACAGCGCACGTTTGGGGTCCAGACGGTGGAGCCTCTCTTCCTCTTGCGAAGGATGCGGAGGCGGAAAGAAGGTGGGCAATGTGACAGATTGCCCGATGTGAAAGGGGGTCACCACTTTTGGAAGAAAAGAAGGATGAGTCCGGAGGACAAACTTGTCCGGATGAACAGAAAGAAAAGAAGGGTTAGATGACAAAGCCTGGAGCTCACTCACCCGTCTAGCCGAGGTGATAGCTACCAGGAAAGCAGTCTTAAGAGTCAGAAGACGAAGGGGACAATTGTGAAGAGGCTCAAAGGGAGCGCACATCAGAAAGGTCAAGACAAGATTCAAATCCCACTGAGGCATTACGAAGGGGACAGGAGGTAACATGTGAGTAATTCCTTTAAGAAAACACGAAACAACAGGGGACTTGAAAAGAGAAGGCTGATCAGGAAGCCGTAAGAAAGCAGAGATTGCCGAAAGAAAACCTTTCAAGGTGCCAAGAGCAGAGCCCTGCTGGGCCAAAGAAAGAAGAAAGAGAAGAACCTCAGAGAGATGGGCGGAAAGGGGATCCACAGCCTTTGCTGTGCACCATGCCACAAATTTGTTCCACCTGCAGGCGTATAACGATTTTGTGGAGGGACGCCTGGCTGCCAGAATAACATTACAGACTTCAGGAGGCAAGTCAAATGGCATCAACTGCCGCCACTCAATCTCCACGCATGGAGGTGGAGGCTGGACAGGTTCGGGTGGAGGACCGTCCCCTGCTGCTGCGACAGAAGAGACAGTCGAATCGGGGGATCGATCGATAGACTGAGTAGCTCGGGATACCAGTATCTTCGTGCCCAATCCGGAGCCACAAGGATGACTTGGGCCCAGTCTCGCCTGATCTTCTTCAGCACTCTGGGCAGAAGTGGTATAGGCGGAAAGGCGTACAACAGACCGCAACTCCACTCACGAACTGCTGACATTGCGCGTTCTCTTCGGTGGCGAATAGATCTAACCAAGGCTATCCCCACTGCCGAAAGAGGCCTTACGCCACGTCCGAGTTAAGACGCCATTCGTGATCCATCATGCACCGGCGGCTGAGTTCGTCTGCCTTGGCGTTTAGAGAGCGCGCCAGGTGTTGAACCACCAGGGTGATGCCCTGATGTTCCAGCCATGTCAAGCGGTGCAGAGCCTCCTGACAAAGGGTCCACGACTCCACCCCGCCCTCTTTGTTGCAATACCACATGGCGGGGGTGTTGTCCGTGAACACCTGCACTACACTTCCCAAAACAGAGGGAAGGAATGCCTTCAGTGCAAGCCATATCGCCCGCAGCTCCAATAGGTTGATATGGAGCCGGGACTCCGCCGGAGACCAGAGACCTCTGATCTCCGCCTCTCCCATGTGGCTCCCCCATCCCAGGAGGGGCGCATCCGTCACTACTGTGTGGTCCGGTTGGGGAAGGGAGAGGGATCAGCCACTGACCCAATCGCGGTCCGTGAGCCACCACTGCAAGTGCCCTCTGAGATCAAGACATGGTCGGACAGGTTGCCCCGATGCTGGGCCCACTGAAACTTCAGTTCCCACTGCAGAGCCCGCATCCGCCACCTGGCGAGATGTACCAGCAGGATGCAGAAGGCCATCAGACCCAGAAGCCGCAGCACCAACCTGACCGAAAACCGGGATAAAGGCCGAAAGATCAGAATCAGAGCCTGAATATCCCGGACCCGCTGTTCCGGAGGGTAGGCCCGGAACTGCGCCGAATCTAGAACCGCTCCGATGAAGAGGAGCTTCTGGGAGGGTCTCAGGTGTGACTTCGGCACATTGATGGAGAACCCCAGCAAATGCAGGAGGTCGGCCGTAATCTGGAGGTGGGAGACGACTGCCTGGGGCGAGCCCGCCTTCAACAGCCAGTCGTCGAGATAGGGGAAGACTGGAACCCCCTGTAGGAAGGTGGATATCTGACTATGGTTACCCCCAACTTTTTGCCTAGTGTCTAGCTGGTTTTTCGACTTAGTTGGCCTGAGATCCTGCCATTCAGGGTCTCAGGCTGTCTGCTCTCTCTGTAAAATGGACTCCATGTACCCTAGGTACATACACAATTGGTAAGGATCACCTTATTGGACCCTGTACAGTGTACCCTAGGTACCCAGGGCATAGGTGTACCCTAGGCCTCCCAGGGGCTGCAGCATGTATTATGCCACCCCTGGTCTGGCCTTCCAATCAGACACAACTGGCTGATCCCTCAGCTGGGGCAAGGTCGTGTAATCACCCCTTGCTTAGATATAGTATGCCTATATCTACCCTTATATATAGACACATGTGTACCTATCAGTCACTCCTATGGCAGGCCTTAACAATCCTGGAGGCAGAGTGCTTGGTAACATGTGAGTTGGTGCTCTAGCATGAGCTGAGCCCGTCTGCAGCTTTCGGAACCATGTCCTTATAGCTGTTCTATGATATAGCCTACCATATACTCTTAAAGTGCCTTATAATCTTAAACGGTTATGGTAACTATGGTTTGGCTTTATCAAAACATGTCGTGTAAGGTGTCTAACACTTTGGAATAATACCCCCATACCATTTCTGGTGATGAGGATATTATTCCTCCCTTCTAGAGGGAGAGACATGTTAAAATCCTACTTTGCTGTTTAACTCTAACCAAAGCCTCAGCTTCACAAAATGGATGCTGCTGCCACAGACACAAGTCTGACCTCCTGCTGCTGGGAGTGATCCCAGCCAGGGAGGCCTGGACAATAGGTTTCCTGCTTGGGGAGGTGCTAGCACCTCCCCAGACAGCCTTTAGTGTATTGGGGCAGGGTGGGCTGAAAGGAATGAGACATGCCTGGGGCACACAAGGTGTTCCTTGCATAGTCCAGTTCAAACCGGCGCTGGGGCACTCCAGCCCCAGCTCTGGCGCGAAACTGGACAAAGGGAAGTGGGTGTAACCACCCCCTCCCAGGTCCCACCCATAAGGCGTGACCTAGCAGGTATCCCAGCCCCCCAGATTAGTATAAGAGTGGGAGTTGGGCCTCAAGACTTGAGATTATCCTGAACCTGCAAAACTGAACAGAAACTCTGGACCTTCGACATTCGACGAAAGAAGAAGACTGAAGAATCTCCCTTGTAGCCAAGGAGTGGCTACCCTGTGTAAACAGGCACCATCAAGTGACTACCCTTTGCTTTGTGAAACGTTCGACGAGGAACCGATTGCAGAGCCCGACCAGAGCCTTGATTTCCAGACTTCTCCGACCCTCATCCACATCTGCAGCAGAGCTGAGATCCGTGGAGGCGACGAGCGACGTGGGACCGGCTACCTGGGAAAAGTGGCTAGTAACTTACAGCGCAGCTTCTGAGGTACCCTCGAAGTTGTGCACCGGGGATTGAGAAGCCCCAACCCCAAGCACCATCTGCACCGAAGACCAGCCCCCCACACTCCACGAGTCCTGCGTGGGGCCCTTCAGCATTTTCCTGCTTGCCGCGTCTGTCCGGTTGCTTGCCCGCTGGCTAGTGGCCTTTGTGACGACGCTCCCTGAAATCTTCTGCGCTGGTTTGGCTCCTCCAGACTGGCTCCCGCTTCTCTGCAAAGAAGAAGCACCCCAGACCTTCCTGGTCTGCACCAGAAGCAAGTCCCTTGTTCTTCGTGGGTTCCGCTTGCCAAGGCTTGGTGAGTCCTAGTCCAACTTCGACGCCGCCGACAGCAAGAGCCTTCGTGGGACAGCTCGCCTCCTGGTCCTGGTCGTCCTCGACGCTTCCTGGTCCTCCTGGCTGCAGCGACAAGCTTCACCTTCACCTGCAACTCTTCACGACATCGCCTGGTTCCTTCCTGGTTCCACGTGGTCACTGGCTAGTGACCTTGACTCTGTCCCCTCTGCTTGCAGGTTTCTTCTCTTCTTGATCCCAGGCTTGGGATCCACCGGACACTCTCTCCTGACTGCCTGTCAGCATCTTTCTTCAGGCATCCATAGGAGTCGACGACGAAAACGACGCATCTTCACCCCTATGCACCCGCAGCCTGTGGGCTAGGTAACTTGGGTACTCCGGTGCTCATCAGGATAGTGACTATCCTAGTGTCTAGTTTTCAAGTCTCAACTTCCTAGCTACTCCGGAAGTGTCCTAAATCTATCTATTTCTAAACTGTAACATTGCTATTGACTTTTACGCATTACGCGTGAGTGTTTCCACTCTGCACACGAATCCCGTGGGCCTCCCACTTCCTAACTAACACTAGTGTAGTGTAGCCCCAGCGATTCCCTAGGCCTAGGCCTATTCTATTTCCGTGACAGTGGTTCTTATACCACTTCTTTAGTATATGGTTTGCGTGGCCCCTAGGGCCTAACTGTATTACTTACCTGTGTGACTTACTGTATGCATTAATAAGACTGTGTTGTACTTACCTCTAAACTCATAAAGAGTGCTGAGGGTTTGCTTAGAATAAATACACTTTATTTTATATATATATCTGTTGTGGTGTCCTTTCATTTGGTATTCAAGGGATTATATATGGTATCACAGCTGGCTTCACATGCCATTCAGAGTTTAGCCTAAGACTGCTCTTGTCCATGCTACCACTAGGATAGCTGGTCTATAAGGTTGACTTTACAACCAATCACCATAAGGGTATTTGGACTGATAGAAGGTGTACACTATAACTAGTGACATCATACATCAGGCCAACTTCTCACATTGGTGAGCAGCGGTTGGGATCTGAGCTTGCTGTTGTAATACCATTGTAATCTTGAGATACTAAATTGAAAGATCACACAGATATTGTCTAGGTACATATAACATAGATTATTATACTTAAGTCCTACTGGACTTTGTAGTTGTAGGTTGAAGGGAATAACACACCCTGACTACAACTACTAGAAAGGTTTAGTAGAAACAACTAGTGTAGGTAGGTGCACACACCACACCCTCACTAGATCATGCCTCTGGGAGAAGATCAAGTAGATGCTCTCTCAGGAGGGGCAGGTCTGCAGAAGACCCCCTCTAGGTATGATACCTTAACATTCCAGGAGATGAGACAATTGTGTACCTCCAGAGGAATAAAACAGGGTGCAAACCCTACCCTTAGACAGCTAGTGGAGCTTCTGGAGGCCTATGATGCTGAAAGAGCTGCCAGGGATGGTGCCATAGCTGTAGATGGGGGTCTACCCACCACAGATGAGTCAGATGGGACTTCAGAGGAAGAGGTAGACAGCCAGGGCCAAGCAGGAAGACTTAGCCAGGCTAACTTAAGTTTACATGGGAGTTTGCATGGGGTCCCCCCATACAGACCCACAAGTAGGCATTCACAGAGAAGCAGGAGGGACAGATCCCCTTCAAGGGAATCCATCCACTCCCATGTTTCTAGCATCTCTAATGCTTCCTCTCACAGGGGAATGACTTCACCTGAGAGAAAGGAGCATAAAGCCAGAATGAGGGAAGCTAATCTGAGGATTCAGAGGGAAGAAATTGCCCTTGCCAAGGAGAAGCTTGCACTGGCTAGAGAGCAAAAATTGTGTGGGTCAGAACCCACTGGTGGCAGCAACATTCCTAGAGATAGGGATAGGTCTTATGACCATAGAAACCTAAGCAAGATAGTCCCCCCATATCAGAATGGGGATGACATCCACAAATGGATGACTGCTTTGGAGAGGGCCTGCAAAGTACAGCAGGTACCCCAAAGTCAGTGGGCAGCTATCTTGTGGCTCTCCTTTTCTGACAAAGGTAGAGACAAGCTCCTCACAGTCAGTGATGAGGATGCAAACAATTACAAAGTCCTGAAGAGTGCTCTGATAGATGGGTTTGGCTTAACCACTGAGCAATATAGGTTGTTGTTCAGAGACACCCAGAAGACACAGACACAGGACTGGTCTGATTTTGTGGATTGTGCCACTAAGGCTTTGGAAGGTTGGTTAACTGGCAGCAAGGTGCAGGACTATACAGGATTGTACAACTTGATTATGAGGGAGCAGATCCTTAGTAATTGTCAGAACCAGCTTCTCCATCAACACCTGGTAGACTCAGATTTGACCTCTCCCCAAGAATTGGGAAAGAGGGCAGATAAATGGGTCAGGACCAGGATTAGGCCTAAAAATCAGGGTGGTGACCAAAAGAAAGATACCACCAAGCCTCAAGAGAAGGGTGGGGATAAAGCAAAAGAGAAATCTTCCTCAGGGCCCCAAAACTCCACACAGGGTGGTGGGTCCCAAGCTCCCTCCTCTACCACAGTTAAAAAGCCTTACTGCCATGTGTGTAAAACACCTGGGCATTGGAAAACTGACAGCAGTTGTCCACAGGCTCAAAACAAAACTGTTCCTCCAACTACTCCTGTCACACCACCTATTACTGTCAGCAGTAATCCCCCAGGTGGTGGGAGTGCCCCCAAAAATTTGGTTGGGTTTTCTTGGGGAACACAGGGGGACTCTGGCTTAGCCAACTCCCCTACAGCAGCTACTCTTGTCTGTGATGGTGGCATGGGGTTTGCCAACTTCACTGCCTGTCCCAACACTTTGGGTAGGTACAGACAGGAACCCTACATCAATGGTAGAAAAGCTGAGGCCTACAGAGACACTGGAGCTAGCATCACTATGGTGGCCCATAGGCTAGTTCCCTCTGAGCAGCTTTTGCCTGGTTTCTCATACCAGGTAACTAACATTGATGGCAAACAGAACAGTCATCCCATGGCAGAGGTATGTCTCAGCTGGGGAGGTGTCACTGGCCCAAAAAGGGTGGCAGTGTCTCCAACCTTGCCTGTGGACTGCTTACTGGGGAATGACTTAGAACTCTCAGCTTGGGCTGGAGTTGAACAAGACACCCATTCTACAATGGTAGGCCTTTCCAAAAAGGGTAGTGGGGTTGTGCCAGTCACAACCCCTGTCCAAGTAGCTTTCCTCCCTGAAAAGGTTGGAAGGGCAGTGGTAGCCACAGCCCAGGCACAGACAGACTTCCCTGTAGAAATTGGCAGAGCTGTGACAGTCACAGCTCAAACACAAACTGAGTGCCTTCCTGAAAAGGTTGGCAAGGCTGTAATGGTCTCAGCCCACACTCAGACTGATATAGGTGTAGTGAAGCCTGAAACTATGGATCACTCCACACAAACAGAGAGTAGTGGGGAGGAAGAAAAGTCTCCCTCTCCCCAGACATTAGGAAAAGGTCAGCCTCCTCAGGGATCTGACCTCACCCCTTGTGAAGGAACTGCCCCAGAGGTAGCCAGGCCTGGCCTGGCAGAGCCTCTGATGTCAGTGGCCCCTTCCAAGGTGGGACCCAGTCTGGTGCAGGTAGCCTGCCTCTCTCTACCCTGCCTCAGTCAGCCCAGGGCTGCAGAGGTCAGGGAGGTCAGTGGACCCCAAGAGGGCCCCTGTCCACAAGAACCCCCCCATCAAAAGAATGAGGATTGCCTGGCTAGTAGCCCTAGCCAGGTGATGGGTAAAAACATTCCTGAGGGATCCCCTTCACAGGTAGTTAGGGACCTCCCCCAGAGGGATTCTGTTGGGCACAGGCAAACATGGGACCTTAGGGCCCCAAACCTGACCTGTCCCTCCAGTAAGCCCACAAAAGGGACCCAGCCTCCAGCTTTAGGTAGCCAGAGGCTGACCCTGAGAGCACAGTGCAACTCAGTTAGAGAAAGAAAGGCATCCATGGTGGAGGATGATTGGAGGAAGCTGAGGCCTCACTTTGAGGACACTCACTTCAGTACTCCATCTCAACATCAGCCTTTTACTTTGCAAAGACACACCAAAGGTAGAGATTCCCTATGGTGGAGACCCTATGATATCTTTAGGATGAGGGATTGCTTAGTGGACCATGAGACAGGGGGTAACCATGCCAGTGCTGGTTCTTCCTTATATGGCCACTCAGGCAATAGAGGCTTACCTTGTCAAGGCCAGCCTTATCTCCTTTCGTTTGGGGGGGGGTTGTGTAGGAAGGTGGATATCTGACTATGGTTACCCCCAACTTTTTGCCTAGTGTCTAGCTGGTTTTTCGACTTAGTTGGCCTGAGATCCTGCCATTCAGGGTCTTAGGCTGTCTGCTCTCTCTGTAAAATGGACTCCATGTACCCTAGGTACATACACAATTGGTAAGGATCACCTTATTGGACCCTGTACAGTGTACCCTAGGTACCCAGGGCATAGGTGTACCCTAGGCCTCCCAGGGGCTGCAGCATGTATTATGCCACCCCTGGTCTGGCCTTCCAATCAGACACAACTGGCTGATCCCTCAGCTGGGGCAAGGTCGTGTAATCACCCCTTGCTTAGATATAGTATGCCTATATCTACCCTTATATATAGACACATGTGTACCTATCAGTCACTCCTATGGCAGGCCTTAACAATCCTGGAGGCAGAGTGCTTGGTAACATGTGAGATGGTGCTCTAGCATGAGCTGAGCCTGTCTGCAGCTTTCGGAACCATGTCCTTATAGCTGTTCTATGATATAGCCTACCATATACTCTTAAAGTGCCTTATAATCTTAAACGGTTATGGTAACTATGGTTTGGCTTTATCAAAACATGTCGTGTAAGGTGTCTAACACTTTGGAATAATACCCCCATACCATTTCTGGTGATGAGGATATTATTCCTCCCTTCTAGAGGGAGAGACATGTTAAAATCCTACTTTGCTGTTTAACTCTAACCAAAGCCTCAGCTTCACAAAATGGATGCTGCTGCCACAGACACAAGTCTGACCTCCTGCTGCTGGGAGTGATCCCAGCCAGGGAGGCCTGGACAATAGGTTTCCTGCTTGGGGAGGTGCTAGCACCTCCCCAGACAGCCTTTAGTGTATTGGGGCAGGGTGGGCTGAAAGGAATGAGACATGCCTGGGGCACACAAGGTGTTCCTTGCATAGTCCAGTTCAAACCGGCGCTGGGGCACTCCAGCCCCAGCTCTGGCGCGAAACTGGACAAAGGGAAGTGGGTGTAACCACCCCCTCCCAGGTCCCACCCATAAGGCGTGACCTAGCAGGTATCCCAGCCCCCCAGATTAGTATAAGAGTGGGAGTTGGGCCTCAAGACTTGAGATTATCCTGAACCTGCAAAACTGAACAGAAACTCTGGACCTTCGACATTCGACGAAAGAAGAAGACTGAAGAATCTCCCTTGTAGCCAAGGAGTGGCTACCCTGTGTAAACAGGCACCATCAAGTGACTACCCTTTGCTTTGTGAAACGTTCGACGAGGAACCGATTGCAGAGCCCGACCAGAGCCTTGATTTCCAGACTTCTCCGACCCTCATCCACATCTGCAGCAGAGCTGAGATCCGTGGAGGCGACGAGCGACGTGGGACCGGCTACCTGGGAAAAGTGGCTAGTAACTTACAGCGCAGCTTCTGAGGTACCCTCGAAGTTGTGCACCGGGGATTGAGAAGCCCCAACCCCAAGCACCATCTGCACCGAAGACCAGCCCCCCACACTCCACGAGTCCTGCGTGGGGCCCTTCAGCATTTTCCTGCTTGCCGCGTCTGTCCGGTTGCTTGCCCGCTGGCTAGTGGCCTTTGTGACGACGCTCCCTGAAATCTTCTGCGCTGGTTTGGCTCCTCCAGACTGGCTCCCGCTTCTCTGCAAAGAAGAAGCACCCCAGACCTTCCTGGTCTGCACCAGAAGCAAGTCCCTTGTTCTTCGTGGGTTCCGCTTGCCAAGGCTTGGTGAGTCCTAGTCCAACTTCGACGCCGCCGACAGCAAGAGCCTTCGTGGGACAGCTCGCCTCCTGGTCCTGGTCGTCCTCGACGCTTCCTGGTCCTCCTGGCTGCAGCGACAAGCTTCACCTTCACCTGCAACTCTTCACGACATCGCCTGGTTCCTTCCTGGTTCCACGTGGTCACTGGCTAGTGACCTTGACTCTGTCCCCTCTGCTTGCAGGTTTCTTCTCTTCTTGATCCCAGGCTTGGGATCCACCGGACACTCTCTCCTGACTGCCTGTCAGCATCTTTCTTCAGGCATCCATAGGAGTCGACGACGAAAACGACGCATCTTCACCCCTATGCACCCGCAGCCTGTGGGCTAGGTAACTTGGGTACTCCGGTGCTCATCAGGATAGTGACTATCCTAGTGTCTAGTTTTCAAGTCTCAACTTCCTAGCTACTCCGGAAGTGTCCTAAATCTATCTATTTCTAAACTGTAACATTGCTATTGACTTTTACGCATTACGCGTGAGTGTTTCCACTCTGCACACGAATCCCGTGGGCCTCCCACTTCCTAACTAACGCTAGTGTAGTGTAGCCCCAGCGATTCCCTAGGCCTAGGCCTATTCTATTTCCGTGACAGTGGTTCTTAAACCACTTCTTTAGTATATGGTTTGCGTGGCCCCTAGGGCCTAACTGTATTACTTACCTGTGTGACTTACTGTATGCATTAATAAGACTGTGTTGTACTTACCTCTAAACTCATAAAGAGTGCTGAGGGTTTGCTTAGAATAAATACACTTTATTTTATATATATATCTGTTGTGGTGTCCTTTCATTTGGTATTCAAGGGATTATATATGGTATCACAGCTGGCTTCACATGCCATTCAGAGTTTAGCCTAAGACTGCTCTTGTCCATGCTACCACTAGGATAGCTGGTCTATAAGGTTGACTTTACAACCAATCACCATAAGGGTATTTGGACTGATAGAAGGTGTACACTATAACTAGTGACATCATACATCAGGCCAACTTCTCACACCCCCGATCTGCGCAGATGAGCTGCGACCACCGCCATCCCTTTCGTGAACACCCGAGGGGCACTGGTGAGGCCGAAGGGGAGAACGATGAACTGAAAGTGCTCCTGACCCACCGTGAACCGCAGGTAACGCCGGTGGGCCGGCAGGACGGGGATGTGAAAATAGGCGTCCTGCAAGTCCAACGCTACCATACAGTCTCCAGGGTCTAGGGCAGCCAGAACCTGAGCTAAAGTGAGCATCTTGAAGCGTTCCTTCCGGAGGAAGGCGTTGATGCTCCTGAGGTCCAAGATAGGGCGTAGGCCCCCTTTGCCATTCTTGGGAACAAGAAAGTAGTGGGAATAGCAACCACGACCTACTTCCGGACCAGGAACGCGCTCGACTGCCTCTTTGGCCAAGAGGGCCGTAACTTCCTCCCGCAGAAGATTCAAGTGATCCCCCGACATATGGTGGCACTGCGGTGTCATGGCTGCAGGGGTCGTCTCGAAGGGGAGGGAGTAGCTGTAGGAGAGTAGGGTCTGCTTTCTATGTTCACCCCCACTTTTTGCTTTTGCTTTACTGGTTTTCGACTTAGATGTGGCTGTGGGCCTGCTAATCAGACCCACAGCCCTGCTGTTCTCTCTCTAAATTGATACTATGTACTTTAGGTGCATAACCCATTTGGATAGGATCACCTTATTGGCCCCTGTACAGTGTACCTTAGGTACCCAGGGCATAGGTGTACCCTAGGCCTGCCAGGGGCTGCAGCATGTATTATGCCACCCCTGGCCTGGCCTTCCATTATGACACAACTGGCTGATCACTCAGCTGGGGCAAGGTCGTGTAATCACTCCTTGCTTAGGTGTAGTAGTCCTATACCTAACTTACATATAGACACATGTGTACCTATCAGCCACTCCTATGGCAGGCCTTAACAATCCTGGAGGCAGAGTGCTTGGTAACATGTGAGATGGTGCTCTAGCATGAGCTGAGCCTGTCTGCAGCTTTCGGAACCATGTCCTTATAGCTGTTCTATGGTATAGCCTACCATATACTCTTACAGTGCCTTATAATCTTAAACGGTTATGGTAACTATGGTTTGGCTTTATCAAAACATGTCGTGTAAGGTGTCTAACACTTTGGAATAATACCCCCATCCCATTTCTGGGGATGAGGATATTATCCCTCCCTTCTAGAGGGAGAAGACATGTTGTAACCTACTTACCCGGTTAAAGTTAACCAGTGCCCCAGCATCAGAAAATGGATGCTGCTGCCACAGACACGAGTCTAACCTCCTGCTGCTGGGAGTGATCCCGGCAAGGGAGGCTTGGACAATATGTTTCCTGCCTTGGGAGGTGCGAGCACCACCCCAGACAGGCCTTAGTGTATTGGGGCAGGGAGGGATGAAAAGAATGAGACATGCCTGGGGCACACAAGGTGTCCCGTGCATAGTCCAGTTCAAACCGGTGCTGGGGCACTCCAGCCCCAGTCCTGGCGCGAAACTGGACAAAGGGAAGGGGGTGTAACCACCCCCCTCCCAGGTCCCACCCATAAGGCGTGACCTAGCAGGCAACCCAGCCCCCCAGATTAGTATAAGAGTGGTAGCTGGGCCCCAGGAGATTAGATTATCCTGAACCTGCAACTTGAACAGAAACTCTGGACCTTCGACATTCGACGAAAGAAGAAGACTGAAGAATCTCCCTTGTGGCCAAGGAGTGGCTACCCTGTGCAAACAGGCACCATCAAGAGACTACCCTTTGCTTTGCTGAAGTTCTACGAGGGACCGACTGCAGAGCCCGACCAGAGCCTTGACTTCCAGACTTCTCAGACCCTGATCCACATCCACAGCCGAGCTGAGATCCGTGGAGGCGACGAGAGACGTGGGACCGGCTACCTGGGAAAAGTGGCGAGTATCTTCCAGCGCAGCTTCTGAGGCACCCTCGAAGTTGTGCACCGGGGATTGAGAAGCCCCAACCCCAAGCACCATCTGCACCGAAGATCAGCCCCCCACACTCCACGAGTCCTGCGTGGGGCCCTTCTGCATTTTCCTGCTTGCCGCGCCTGTCCGGTTGCTTGCCCGTTGGCTAGTGGCCTCTGTGACGACGCATCCTGAGATCTTCACTGCTGGTTTGGCTCCTCCAGACTGGCTCCCGCTTCCTTGCAAAAGAGAAGCACCCCAGACCTTCCTGGTCTGCACCAGAAGCAAGTCCTCCGTTCTTCGTGGGTTCCGCTTGCCAAGGCTTGGTGCGTCCTAGTTCAACTTCAACACCGCCGACAGCAAGAGCCTTCGTGGGACAGCTCGCCTCCTGGTCCTGGTCGTCATCGACGTCTCCTGGTCCCCGTGGCTGCAGCGACAAGCTTCACCTTCACCTGCAATCTTCACGACATCGCCTGGTTCCTTCCTGGTTCCACGTGGTCACTGGCTAGTGACCTTGACTCTGTCCCTTCTGCTTGCAGGTCGCCACACTTCTTGATCCCAGCCTTGGGATCCACCGGACACTCTTCACTGACTGCCTGTCAGCAACTTTCCTTCAGGCATCCATAGAAGTCCACGACGAAACCCGACGCAAGTTCACACCTATGCACCCGCAGCCCGTGGGCTAGGTAACTTGGGTACTTCGGTGCTCACCAGGGTAGTGACTATCCTAGGGTCTAGTTTCCAAAACTCGACTCTCTAGCTGCTTCAATAGTATCCTTAAACTGTTCATTTCTAACTGCTAGTAATTCTATCGACATTTACGCATTACGCGTGAGTGTTTCCACTCTGCACCTGAATCCCGTGGGCCTCCCACTTCCTAACTGTTGCTAGTGTAGTGTAGCCCCAGCGATTCCCTAGGCCTAGGCCTATCCTATTTCCGTGACAGTGGTCCTTATACCACTTCTTTAGTATATGGTTTGCGTGGCCCCTAGGGCCTAACTCTATTACTTACCTGTGTGACTTAATGTATGCTTAAATAAGACTGTGTTGTACTTACCCCTAATCTCATAAAGAGTGCTGAGGGTTTGACTAGAATAAATACACTTTATTTTATATATATATCTGTTGTGGTGTCCTTTCATTTGGTATTCAAGGGATTATATATGGTATCACAGCTGGCTTCACATGCCATTCAGAGTTTAGCCTAAGACTGCTCTTGTCCATGCTACCACTAGGATAGCTGGTCTATAAGGTTGACTTTACAACCAATCACCATAAGGGTTGTTTGGACTGATACAAGGTGTACACTAGAACTAGTGACATCATACATCAGGCCAACTTCTCACATTGGTGAGCAGCGGTTGGGATCTGAGCTTGCTGTTGTAATACCATTGTAATCTTGAGATACTAAATTGAAAGATCACACAGATATTGTTTAGGTACATATAACATAGATTATAATACTTAAGTCCTACTGGACTTAGTGGTTGTAGGTTGAAGGGAGTAACACACCCTGACTACAACTACCAGAGAGGTTTAGTAGAAACAACTAGTGTAGGTAGGTGCACACACCACACCCTCACTAGATCATGTCTCTGGGAGGAGATCAAGTAGATGCTCTCTCAGGAGGGGCAGGTCTGAAGAAGACCCCCCTCTAGATAGGATGACCTAACTTTTCAGGAGATGAGACAATTGTGTACCTCCAGAAAGTTAAAACAGGGTGCAAATCCTACCCTCCTTCAGCTAGTACAACTCCTAGAGGAGTATGATACTCTTAGGGCCTCACAGGCCAGTACCCTAGGTACAAAGGAGGGTCTACCCACCACAGATGAGTCAGATGGGACTTCAGATGAAGAGGTAGACAGCCAGGGCCAAGTAGGAAGACTTAGCTAGGCTAACCTAAGCTTACATGGGAGTTTGCATGCGGTCCCCCCATACAGACCCCCAAGTGGGCTTACACAGAGAAGCAGGAGGGACAGATCCCCTTCAAGGGAATCCATCCACTCCCATGTATCTAGCATCTCTAATGCTTCCTCTCACAGGGGAATGACTTCCCCTGAGAGAAAGGAGCATGAAGCCAGAATGAGGGAAGCTAATCTGAGGATTCAGAGGGAAGAACTTGCCCTTGCCAAGGAGAAGCTTGCTCTGGCTAGCGAGCAAAAGTTAAGTGGGTCAGAACCCACTGGTGGCAGCAATATCCCTAAGGATAGAGACAGGCACTATGATAATAGAAACCTGAGCAAGATTGTCCCTCCCTACAAGTGTGGGGATGACATCCACAAATGGATAACTGCTTTGGAGAGAGCTTGCAAAGTACAGCAGGTACCCCAAAGTCAGTGGGCAGCTATCTTGTGGCTCTCCTTCTCTGAGAAAGGTAGAGACAAGCTCCTCACAGTTAGTGATGAGGATGCAGACTATTACACTGTCCTGAAGAGTGCTCTAATTGATGGGTTTGGCCTAACCACTGAACAATACAGGTTGTTGTTCAGGGATACCCAGAAGACACAGACTCAGGACTGGACTGACTTTGTAGATTGTGCCACTAAGGCTCTGGAAGGCTGGCTAGTGGGAAGTAAGGTTAAGGACTATACAGGATTGTATAATTTGATCATGAGAGAACAAATCCTTAACAACTGTCAAAACCAGCTACTGCATCAACACCTGATTGATTCTGATCTGACTTCTCCCCAAGAATTGGGAAAGAAGGCAGATAGATGGGTCAGGACTAGAGTTAAGCAGAAAAACCAGAACCAGGACGGTGATCAGAAAAAGGCAGACCAGAAGGGTAATGATCAGAAACAAAAAGACCAGAAGTCTTCACCAGGCCCCAAAAAGGCTCAGGGGGAGGGTGGTCCCAAAAAGGATAAAAAGAAAGATGGCCAAAAGAAACCATGGTGCAACTATTGTAAGTCCAACTCACATTGGTTTAGTGAGTGCACCAAATAGGATAAGCCCCCAGCCACCATTGCCCCTAAGGCAACTGTACCCCCTAGTCCAGCTGTAAGTGGTGGTTCCCAGCAAAAGGGTGTAGTAGGGTTAACCCTGGGAACTGAGGAGGATTCTGGCCTAGTCAGAATACCTACTCAGGCTGTTCAGATCTGTGATGGGGACTTAGCTTTGTCCTCTACTGTAGGCCCCAGTAACCTGGGCAAGTACAGACAGACTCCTTTTATCAACCAAAGAATGGCTCAGGCCTACAGGGACACTGGGGCTAGTGTCACAATGGTGACACCCGCCTTTGTGGACCCTGGACAGATCATACTAGGTGAGAATTACCTAGTGACCAACGCTAGCAATGCCACTACCTCCCATAGTGTGGCTATTGTTAACTTCTCCTGGGGAGGGGTAACTGGCCTCAAGAAAGTTGTTGTTAGTTCAGACCTTCCTGTAGAGTGTTTACTGGGCAATGATCTTGAAACTTCAGTTTGGTCTGAAGTGGAGTATAGGACCCATGCAGAGATGCTGGGGATAGATGCACATGTCCTTGCTGTGACCAGGTCACAGGCCAAAAAGTGCACCACTGAACAAGTGCTGGATCCTGAAACTATGGACCAGTCACAACCCAAGAGAAAGAGCAGTAGGGTTAAGGCTGTGCCTTCCCCCCTGCCTCAGGTGGTGGATCAGCCCTCCCAGGAGGATGATTCTGAGAGTCCTGAAGGAACTGTCCTAGAAGAACTTGAACCTGATCAGGTTGAGTTTCTTGGGACAGGGGACCTTCAAGGGCGGATCTGAGGCAGGCTCAATTAGACTGCCCCTCTCTTGAACCCCTCAGACAGCTGGCTGCTGCTGAGGCTGCAGGGAATGCTCAAGGTACCCATAGAGTGTATTGGGATGAAGGGCTACTGTATTCAGAGGCTAGAGACCCCAAGCCTGGTGCATCCAGGAGGTTGGTCATACCACTGAAGTTCAGAGGCTTCCTTCTTACCTTGGCCCATGATATTCCCCTTGCAGGACACTTAGGCCAGAACAAGAGTTGGGACAGGCTTGTCCCTCACTTTCACTGGCCCCATATGTCAGAAGATACCAAGGAGTTTTGTCGCTCCTGTGTCACCTGCCAAGCCAGTGGCAAATCAGGTGGCACCACCAAGGCCCCCCTCATACCACTCCCTGTGGTGGGGGTTCCCTTTGAAAGAGTGGGCATAGATATTGTAGGACCAATGGACCCACAAACAGCATCTGGGCACAGATTCATACTGGTGATAGTGGACCATGCCGCCAGGTATCCAGAAGCTATTCCCCTGAGGACCACAACAGCTCCTGTTGTGGCAAGGGCCCTGCTTGGAGTATTCTCCAGAGTGGGCTTTCCAAAGGAGGTCATTTCTGACAGAGGTGCCAACTTCATGTCAGGGTACTTGACTGCAATGTGGAAGGAGTGTGGTGTGAACTACAAGTTCACCACACCCTATCACCCACAGTGCAATGGGCTTGTTGAGAGATTCAACAAGACCCTAAAGGGAATGATAAAAGGTTTACCAGACAAGCTTAGGCGAAGATGGGACATCCTTTTACCCTGCCTTCTGTTTGCTTACAGAGAGGTCCCACAAAAAGGGGTTGGCTACAGCCCTTTTGAGCTTTTGTTTGGGCATCCTGTAAGAGGACCCCTATGTTTAGTAAGGGAAGGATGGGAGAGACCTCTCAGACAACCCAAACTTGACATAGTGGATTATGTACTTGGTCTCCGCTCCAGGATGGCAGAGTATATGAAGAAGGCTTCTAAAAACCTTGAGGCAAGCCAAGAACTCCAAAAAGCTTGGCATGACCAAAAGGCTGTGCTGAATGTTTACCAGCCAGGGCAGAAAGTGTGGGTGTTGGAGCCAGTGGCCCCAGCAGCACTTCAAGACAAATGGTCTGGACCCCACACTATTGTTGAGAAAAAGGGAGAAGTCACCTACTTGGTGGACCTTGGGACTCCCAGAAGCCCCCACAGGGTGCTTCATGTCAACAGATTGAAGGCATATGTTGACAGGGCAGACATGGGCTTACTCATGGCTACAGATGAGGGGCAGGAGGAAGAGAGTGACCCTCTCCCAGACCTGTTGACTCAGAACCCTGATGATGGCTCAGTTGATGGTGTGGTCTTTTCTGACAGCCTCACTGTCCATCAGCAACAGGACTGCAGACAGGCTCTGCAGTCCTACAGACATATGTTCTCTCTGACCCCAAGTCAGACAAACTGGTGCACCCATGAGGTGGACACTGGTGACAGTCTGCCTGTGAAGAGTAAAATCTACAGGCAACCTGACCATGTCAGGGACTGCATAAAAGTTGAGGTACAAAAGATGTTGGAGCTGGGAGTCATTGAACCTTCAGAGAGCCCTTGGGCTACTCCTGTAGTCCTTGTGCCTAAGCCTCACACCCAAGATGGTAAGAGAGAGGTGAGGTTTTGCGTGGATTACAGAGGTCTCAATGCTGTCACTAGGACAGATGCCCATCCAATACCTAGGGCAGATGAGCTCATTGACAGACTGGCAGCTGCTAAGTTTTTGAGCACATTTGACCTGACAGCAGGCTACTGGCAAATCAGACTAGCTGAGAATGCAAAGGCCAAAACTGCTTTCTTGACCCCAGGAGGACATTATCAATTTGTGGTAATGCCCTTTGGTTTGAAGAATGCACCTGCCACTTTCCAAAGGTTGGTGAATCAAGTCCTTACTGGGTTGGATGATTATTGTGCAGCTTATCTTGATGATATTGCTGTCTTTAGCTCCACCTGGGAGGATCACCTGGTCCACCTGAGGAATGTTTTAGAGGCCCTGCAAAAGGCAGGCCTCACTATCAAGGCCACTAAGTGCCAGATAAGGCAGAGCAAGGTTGTATACCTGGGCCACCTAGTTGGTGGGGGTCAGGTTCAACCACTGGAGAGCAAGATCCAGACCATAAAGGACTGGACTCCTCCAACTACCCAGACTCAGGTCAGAGCTTTCTTGGGCCTGACTGGGTACTACAGAAAGTTTGTTAAGAACTATGGGTCCATTGTGACACCACTTAATGACTTGACCTCCAAGAAGATGCCAAAGAAAGTTCAGTGGACAGCAAGCTGTCAAAAAGCATTTGATGACCTGAAGCAGGCCATGTGCAGTGCACCTATTCTGAAAAGTCCAGACTACTCCAAAGAGTTCATTGTCCAGACAGATGTTTCTGAGTTAGGTGTGGGAGCTGTTCTTTCACAACTGAATGTAGATGGTCAAGACCAGCCCATTGCTTTTATAAGTAGAAGGCTGACCCCTAGAGAGAAACGTTGGTCAGCTATTGAGAGGGAGGCCTTTGCTGTGGTTTGGGCCCTGAAGAAGCTGAGGCCATACTTGTTTGGCACTCACTTCAAGATTCAGACAGACCATAAGCCCCTCTTGTGGCTAAATCAGATGAAGGGTGAAAATCCCAAACTTCTTAGGTGGTCCAGTTACCTACAGGGGATGGACTTCACAGTGGAACATAGACCTGGGACTGACCATGCCAATGCAGATGGACTCTCCAGATATTTCCACTTAGAACATGAAGACTCAACTGGTCAAGGTTAGTTTAATGTCCCTAAGTTTGGGGGGGGGGGTTGTGTAGGAGAGTAGGGTCTGCTTTCTATGTTCACCCCCACTTTTTGCTTTTGCTTTACTGGTTTTCGACATAGATGTGGCTGTGGGCCTGCTAATCAGACCCACAGCCCTGCTGTTCTCTCTCTAAATTGATACTATGTACTTTAGGTGCATAACCCATTTGGATAGGATCACCTTATTGGCCCCTGTACAGTGTACCTTAGGTACCCAGGGCATAGGTGTACCCTAGGCCTGCCAGGGGCTGCAGCATGTATTATGCCACCCCTGGCCTGGCCTTCCATTATGACACAACTGGCTGATCACTCAGCTTGGGCAAGGTCGTGTAATCACTCCTTGCTTAGGTGTAGTAGTCCTATACCTAAGTTACATATAGACACATGTGTACCTATCAGCCACTCCTATGGCAGGCCTTAACAATCCTGGAGGCAGAGTGCTTGGTAACATGTGAGATGGTGCTCTAGCATGAGCTGAGCCTGTCAGCAGCTTTCGGAACCATGTCCTTATAGCTGTTCTATGGTATAGCCTACCATATACTCTTAAAGTGCCTTATAATCTTAAACGGTTATGGTAACTATGGTTTGGCTTTATCACAACATGTCGTGTAAGGTGTCTAACACTTTGGAATAATACCCCCATCCCATTTCTGGGGATGAGGATATTATCCCTCCCTTCTAGAGGGAGAAGACATGTTGTAACCTACTTACCCGGTTAAAGTTAACCAGAGCCCCAGCATCATAAATGGATGCTGCTGCCACAGACACGAGTCTGACCTCCTGCTGCTGGGAGTGATCCCGGCAAGGGAGGCTTGGACAATAGGTTTCCTGCCTTGGGAGGTGCGAGCACCACCCCAGACAGGCCTTAGTGTATTGGGGCAGGGAGGGATGAAAAGAATGAGACTTGCCTGGGGCACACAAGGTGTCCCGTGCATAGTCCAGTTCAAACCGGTGCTGGGGCACTCCAGCCCCAGTCCTGGCGAGAAACTGGACAAAGGGAAGGGGGTGTAACCACCCCCCTCCCAGGTCCCACCCATAAGGCGTGACCTAGCAGGCAACCCAGCCCCCCAGATTAGTATAAGAGTGGTAGCTGGGCCCCAGGAGATTAGATTATCCTGAACCTGCAACTTGAACAGAAACTCTGGACCTTCGACATTCGACGAAAGAAGAAGACTGAAGAATCTCCCTTGTGGCCAAGGAGTGGCTACCCTGTGCAAACAGGCACCATCAAGAGACTACCCTTTGCTTTGCTGAAGTTCTACGAGGGACCGACTGCAGAGCCCGACCAGAGCCTTGACTTCCAGACTTCTCCGACCCTGATCCACATCCACAGCCGAGCTGAGATCCGTGGAGGCGACGAGAGACGTGGGACCGGCTACCTGGGAAAAGTGGCGAGTATCTTCCAGCGCAGCTTCTGAGGCACCCTCGAAGTTGTGCACCGGGGATTGAGAAGCCCCAACCCCAAGCACCATCTGCACCGAAGATCAGCCCCCCACACGCCACGAGTCCTGCGTGGGGCCCTTTTGCATTTTCCTGCTTGCCGCATCTGTCCGGTTGCTTGCCCGTTGGCTAGCGGCCTTTGTGACGACACACCCTGAAATCTTCACTGCTGGTTTGGCTCCTCCAGACTGGCTTCCGCTTCCTTGCAAAAGAGAAGCACCCCAGACCTTCCTGGTCTGCACCAGAAGCAAGTCCTCCGTTCTTCGTGGGTTCCGCTTGCCAAGGCTTGGTGAGTCCTAGTTCGACTTCGACGCCGCCGACAGCAAGAGCCTTCGTGGGACAGCTCGCCTCCTGGTCCTGGTCGTCCTCGACGTCTCCTGGTACCCGTGGCTGCAGCGACAAGCTTCACCTTTCACCTGCAATCTTCACGACATCGCCTGGTTCCTTCCTGGTTCCACGTGGTCACTGGCTAGTGACCTTGACTCTGTCCCTTCTGCTTGCAGGTATCCTCTCTTCTTGATCCCAGCCTTGGGATCCACCGGACACTCTTCACTGACTGCCTGTCAGCAACTTTCGTTCAGACATCCATAGAAGTCCACGACTAAACCCGACGCAAGTTCACACCTATGCACCCGCAGCCCGTGGGCTAGGTAACTTGGGTACTTCGGTGCTCACAAGGGTAGTGACTATCCTAGGGTCTAGTTTCCGAGTCTCGACTCTCTAGCTGCTTCAGAAGTGTCCTTAAACTGTTAATTTCTAACTGCTAGTAATTCTATCGACTTTTACGCATTGCGCGTGAGTGTTTCCATTCTGCACCTGAATCCCGTGGGCCTCCCACTTCCTAACTGTTGCTAGTGTAGTGTAGCCCCAGCGATTCCCTAGGCCTAGGCCTATCCTATTTCCGTGACAGTGGTCCTTATACCACTTCTTTAGTATATGGTTTGCGTGGCCCCTAGGGCCTAACTGTATTACTTACCTGTGTGACTTAATGTATGCTTAAATAAGACTGTGTTGTACTTACCTCTAATCTCATAAAGAGTGCTGTGGGTTTGACTAGAATAAATACACTTTATTTTATATATATATCTGTTGTGGTGTCCTTTCATTTGGGATTCAAGGGATTATATATGGTATCACAGCTGGCTTCACATGCCATTCAGAGTTTAGCCTAAGACTGCTCTTGTCCATGCTACCACTAGGATAGCTGGTCTATAAGGTTGACTTTACACCATAAGGGTTGTTTGGACTGATATAAGGTGTACACTAGAAATAGTGACATCATACATCAGGCCAACTTCTCACAGATGAAATCGCGGCGGCCATCAAGGGGCTCCAACCGGGTAAAGCGCTGGGTCCGAACGGTATCCCAGTAGAGCTCTCCAAAAGAGGTAGAAATACTGGGACCCCACTTACTACGGATGTACGAAGACAGCCTAGAACGGTGAGTGTTCCCATGAGATCAGAGGATCGCAACCCTAGCAGCCATCCTGAAGCCGGGTAAACCTCCGGAGCAGTGCTCCTCCTACCGTCCTATCTCACTCCTCAATGCAGAGGCTAAAATATTACCTAAAGCGCTTGCCACCCGGCTCCAGCCTCACCTAACCTCTCTCATACACCATGACCAGTCCGGTTTTATGCCCGGCCGTAACACTGCAATGAACTTACGATGCCTCCACGGAGTGCTGGCTCGCATGCCGACTATTCAGAAGGAGGCAGTTATCCTATCACTAGACGCCAGTATGGCATTTGACCGAGTGGAATGGCCCTTCATGTTTGCAGTGTTGCACTGCTTTGGCCCCAAATTCATTGCATGGGTCCGGCTCCTCTACACACGTAGTGGTTAACGGACGGGTGTCTGACAACTTCCCGCTGGGGCGAGGGACAAGACAGGGCTGCCCCCTCTCTTATTTGCCCTGGTACTGGAGCCGTTAGCGACCTGGATCAGGGGAGATCCTGTGGTTCGGGGTCTCAAGTGGACGGAGGGCTGGGAGGACCGCATTTCCCCATATGCGGACGATATCTTGCTATACATGGCCTCCCCCAGCCGTTCGATCAACTGCTTACTCGACATCTGTGCATCATATGGCCGTTTCTCGGGATACACGATCAATTGGGAGAAGTCAGTCATGTCCATTCTCCATGGTCCTCCCCCACTTCTCCCCAGAGGAGTGAACATCTCAACTAGTCAAGACGGGTTTAAATACTTGGGCATCCACATCAGCCCTAATCCCACTCTATTCTATGAACGCAACCTCCTACCTCCTCTCAGAAGACTCAAAAGTGATGTGAAATACTGGCACTCCCTGCCCCTGACGCTGCTGGGCCGAGCGGCATTGTTTAAGATGATGGCCCTCCCCAGGTTCTTATATGCCCTCCAGAATACGCCAACCCCCATCCCTCCCTCATATTTCAAGTCCATCGAAGTGGAGGTGAGCCTCCTCCTCTGTGACGGACTACCTCCCCCCGCATAGCAATGGCCAAACTCACTAGGGGATGGTACGACGGCGGGATTGCACTGCCTAATGCCAAGTGGTACTATTGGGCCTCTCAACTTATAATAGTGAACCAGTGGCTGCACGCCCCGCAGGATGAGCCGGCCTTATGGCTTGATCGGCACACCCTTGGCACAGATGGACTACTAGGGGCGCTATATAACAAGGCCAAGGTACGCACACTATTCGGCCCCACTGCGCACACGATTCACACCTGGTACACGGCACAGCGCATGCTCGGTTGGGACGGGGTAATCACCCAGCACACGACACTATGGGCCACCCCTAGATTGGGTAAGCTCCGAAAATAGCAAAGGCTTTGATCGTTGGGACCTCATTGGAATCTCCAGGGTGGGAGACTTGTGGAAGAAAGGAAAAACTGTGACATTTTCCAAGCTGCAAACAACATACCACATGGCCAACTCGGAACAGTTCCGCTACTTACAAATCAAACATGCACTCACTAAGACCTTGACCCAAGGGGACGACCTCCCCGAGTCCTCACCTCTCGAGGACTGCCTCCTTACAGACCACCTCTCCAAAAAAGCCATTTCCCTCACCTACCGTAAACTGATAATCAGAAAGACCCCACACGCCCTCAGAGGTGGCAGGCAAGATTGGCAAGAGGCCCTGGCATCCCCGCGGGAGGTGGCAATCCCGTCGCGTCTCCAACTTGTGCAATTAACAAAAACTGCATAGAACATACTATATAAGAACAATGCTTCACAGGATTGGGAGGGCGGAGACGCCTTTCTGCTTACGGGTATGTGGACAATTAGGCACGTTTCTGTACACAATATGGGACTGTCCCATTATAGCGCAATTCTGGGAGGCAGTCATGGCTACTATCACCCGAGTCAGTGGAGTGGAGGTCCCCAGGGAGCCCCGGTGCCGCCTTCTTAACATATGGGACCCTACAGACCGTAATCAGGCGGCACAGGCTTGGGCGACGCTGGGGATTACACTTGCTAAGCGCAACATTGCACAGCGCTAGGGAGTGCTGGCGGCCCCCGTGCACCAGCAATGGTGCCACGATCTAGATAAGGCCATGGTGGCGGAGAGCGAAGTATTTATCCACAGAGGTTGTCCTCGAAAGTGGACACGAGTGTGGGGCAGATGGAACACTTTGAGGCAATATTTGCTCCCCCCCACCAGAAGACTCCGACACAGATCTGAGTGACTAATCCACAACAGACAATACGAGACCATGGAGACGCCCAGGGTGCATAAATTAAGAGGTGTGGGTGGTGAGACAATGTACCAAATTTGTACTATGTATTGCTTAGCGCGCTGCCTGATGCATGTATACAACAAGATTTGTAACTGTCCGATGGAATCAGCAATCTTTCTTAAAAAATTCAATAAAAATGTTAAAAAAAAAAAAAAAATGAACTGTAATTCCGCTTTATGTACTGGTTCAAACGGAGGCTCCATGAGCTGCGTCAGGATTGTATTGAGCTGCCAAGGGACTAGCGGATGTTGAACTGGAGGAAACACTCTGAAGAGCCCTTTGAGAAATTCCTTCATCACCCTTTGCGACCAAAGAGATGGAGGATTTGGCAATCTGCGATATCTTGAAATAGCTGCAAGATGCAATGAGTGAAGCATGAGAAAGTCCTGCTTTAGCCAAATGTAAAAGGAACGGGAGAATTTGCTCTGGAGAGGCATTAAAAGGATGCAGAGCTTGAGATGCACACCACTGGCAAAATCTCTTCCATTTTGCTGTGTAAGTTCTATTTGTTGAAATTGCCCGAGATTGAGAGAGGTTATCCCGGCATTCTTGAGTGGAATTCGTACTCATGAGATTCTAGGCTGACAAGTTCAGCGATGCTAATTGTGGATGGAGAACTTGTCTGTTGTTCATAGAGATTAGGTCTTGAATTAGTGGAAACTGTACTCTGGGGGCCACCGACAACTGGAGGAGCTCCGAGAATCAGAACGGTCTCGTCCATGCCAGGGCTATCAGAATTAAATGACACGGTTCCGATCTCATTTTCCATAACACTCTCCGTATCAGAGGGAATGGAGGAAATGCATACACGAACATTCCTGTCCAGCGTAGATGTAGAGCATTGCCCCAAGATCCCGCTTGAGGGAACCTGCTTGCAAAGTGCTTGCCTTTTTTGTTGTAGTGGTTTGCAAACAGATCCAGAGAAGGGGTGACCCATAGACGAAACATTCTCAGAAGCTGACTTTGAGCTAAATCCCACTCGTGGAAAACGCTGGCTGATCTGTTCAGGATGTCTGCCCGTGTGTTGTGAACCCCTGGAAAGTGCTGGACCTGGAGAGAGATGTTGTGCAGCAGTAGCCATTTCCAAATCTCTTGAGCTTGTTTCGATAAGAGCTTTGACTTGGTACTCCCTTGCTTTAGCAGGTAAAACATCTTCGTCGTAATGTCTGTCCTGACTAGTACCATGGAATCGTGGATTCTGGGGAGGAACGCCTGTAAACCCAAGAATACTGCTTTTAGCTCCAACAAGTTGATATGAAGGTGAGCTTCGTGAGTGGACCAATGTCCTTGTATTTCGAGGTCTTGGAGGTGTGCCCCCTAACCTTGAAGTGATGCGTCTGTCGTCATAACATAACTGGGACGTTGAGGTTCGAAGAGCAGACCTTTTGTTAAATGTTTTCTGATCCTCCACCATGACAGAGCTGCCTGAATCTGAGGAGTGATGGTGATCCGATCTTCGAAGGACCCTTGGGATTGCACCCATTGATTGTCAAGAAGCTCTTGGAGAGGCCTCATGTGCAACCAGCAGTTGGGAAGTAAGGGGATGATGCAGGAAGACATCATCCCCAATAAGGACTTGAAGATTCTCACTGAAGTGAACCTTCTTGTTTGCAATTGGGTTTGCCACGTTTAAGATTTTTTGAGTACGCTCCTCTGAAGGATAAGCTTTTGCTTCCTTTGTGTGAAGCATGGCTCCTAAAAATTGAAGGGATTGCGACGGAATGAGAGACGATTTTTCCAAGTTGAGCCGTAGTCCTAGACAATGGAAGAGATCCATGCAGCATTGTAGAGAGTGCAGGGAGTCCTAGTACGATGCGCCTTTTATAAGCCAGTCGTCCAGATATGGATAAATCTGGTGGCCTTGTTGTCTCAGGTGCGCTGCTACTGGCACCATGCACTTTGTGAAACCCCTTGGCACCGGTTTTAGACCGAAGGGTAAAACCTTGAATTGGTAGTGGCGCCCTGCCACCATGAAACGTAGATACTGCCTGTGTTTGATGTGAATCGGAATATGAAAATAGACATCTAAGAGATCTAGGGATGCCATGTAGTCTCCCTTGTGTAGCATCAGGAGGATTTCTTGAAGTGACAGCATACGAAATGATATTTTTCTGATGAACTGGTTTAGACCTCTTGGGTCCATTACCTGCCTCCATTTGGAAGTCTGCTTTTTCTTTATCAGGAAGAAATGTGAGCAAAATCCTTTCCCTCGCTGTTGAGGCGGAACTTCCTCTATCGCCACTTTCACAATAGGTAACGAGATTTCTGCCTTGAGGGCTGAAAGATGCTGTGAATAGGTGGTTGATTCGGGGGCTTCTGTATGAATTCTAAGGTTTGGCCTTGATGTATCACGCCCAGTACCCATCTGTCCGTTGTTATCGACAGCCACTGCTGATAAAAAGAGAGGTAATGGTCGTTTTTGAGGTTTGACAAGGTGGTGGGTAAAGTCACTGTCTCCGACTGGATTGCTGTGACTTTCCTCTCGCAGCAGACTTCCCACTGGACTGCTGCTGGTAGGAAGTGTTTGAAGAACGAAACAGCTGGTTCTTCGAAAACTGGCGGTACCCCTGCTGATTGTAAGGTTGGTACCCGTTGGACTGGTAAGAAGATCTCTGATTGTACTGGCCTCTAGAACCTCTCCTCCGAAAGGACTGGAATCTACCTTGTTGCAGAGAGCCCAGCGCTCGCGCTGTGTCGGATTTGATTCCTTGGAGAGCATCGTATACATGCTTACCGAAGAGATTCTCCCCGTCAAAAGGCATATCCACAATTTTTGCCTGGACTTCCAGCCTGTATGAAGTGGCCTTTAGCCAGCCCTGTCTCCAGAGTGCCACTGCTCCGGCCATCTGTCTAAACGCCACCGACGAAATGTCCATAGCAATATCGATGGATTCAGAGGCTGCCCTAGCTCCATCTTGTAAAATAGTGGTCGCTTCTTCCTTATTGTCATCTGGGAGATGAGCTAATAATGGTGCAATGTCCGACCACATTTGTCTGTTGTAACGACTGATCAGAGCTAGAGCATTTGAAGCTCTAATTGAAGCCACTGTGAGAAGTTGGCCTGATGTATGATGTCACTAGTTATAGTGTACACCTTATATCAGTCCAAATACCCTTATGGTGATTGGTTGTAAAGTCAACCTTATAGACCAGCTATCCTAGTGGTAGCATGGACAAGAGCAGTCTTAGGCTAAACTCTGAATGGCATGTGAAGCCAGCTGTGATACCATATATAATCCCTTGAATACCAAATGAAAGGACACCACAACAGATATATATATAAAATAAAGTGTATTTATTCTAAGCAACCCCTCAGCACTCTTTATGAGATTAGAGGTAAGTACAACACAGTCTTATTAATGCATACAGTAAGTCACACAGGTAAGTAATACAGTTAGGCCCTAGGGGCCACGCAAACCATATACTAAATAAGTGGTATAAGAACCACTGTCACGGAAATAGAATAGGCCTAGGCCTAGGGAATCGCTGGGGCTACACTACACTAGCGTTAGTTAGGAAGTGGGAGGCCCACGGGATTCGTGTGCAGAGTGGAAACACTCACGCGTAATGCGTAAAAGTCAATAGCAATGTTACAGTTTAGAAATAGATAGATTTAGGACACTTCCGGAGTAGCTAGGAAGTTGAGACTTGAAAACTAGACACTAGGATAGTCACTATCCTGATGAGCACCGGAGTACCCAAGTTACCTAGCCCACAGGCTGCGGGTGCATAGGGGTGAAGATGCGCCGTTTTCGTCGTCGACTCCTATGGATGCCTGAAGAAAGATGCTGACAGGCAGTCAGGGGAGAGTGTCCGGTGGATCCCAAGGCTGGGATCAAGAAGAGAAGAAACCTGCAAGCAGAGGGGACAGAGTCAAGGTCACTAGCCAGTGACCCCGTGGAACCAGGAAGGAACCAGGCGATGTCGTGAAGAGTTGCAGGTGAAGGTGAAGCTTGTCGCTGCAGCCAGGAGGACCAGGAAGCGTCGAGGACGACCAGGACCAGGAGGCGAGCTGTCCCACGAAGGCTCTTGCTGTCGGCGGCGTCGAAGTTGGACTAGGACTCACCAAGCCTTGGCAAGCGGAACCCACGAAGAACAAGGGACTTGCTTCTGGTGCAGACCAGGAAGGTCTGGGGTGCTTCTTCTTTGCAGAGAAGCGGGAGCCAGTCTGGAGGAGCCAAACCAGCGCAGAAGGTTTCAGGGAGCGTCGTCACAAAGGCCACTAGCCAGCGGGCAAGCAACCGGACAGACGCGGCAAGCAGGAAAATGCTGAAGGGCCCCACGCAGGACTCGTGGAGTGTGGGGGGCTGGTCTTCGGTGCAGATGGTGCTTGGGGTTGGGGCTTCTCAATCCCCGGTGCACAACTTCGAGGGTACCTCAGAAGCTGCGCTGTAAGTTACTAGCCACTTTTCCCAGGTAGCCGGTCCCACGTCGCTCGTCGCCTCCACGGATCTCAGCTCTGCTGCAGATGTGGATGAGGGTCGGAGAAGTCTGGAAATCAAGGCTCTGGTCGGGCTCTGTAGTCGGTTCCTCGTCGAACGTTTCACAAAGCAAAGGGTAGTCTCTTGATGGTGCCTGTTTGCACAGGGTAGCCACTCCTTGGCTACAAGGGAGATTCTTCAGTCTTCTTCTTTCGTCGAATGTCGAAGGTACAGAGTTTCTGTTCAGTTTTGCAGGTTCAGGATAATCTAAAGTCTTGAGGCCCAACTCCCACTCTTATACTAATCTGGGGGGCTGGGATACCTGCTAGGTCACGCCTTATGGGTGGGACCTGGGAGGGGGTGGTTACACCCACTTCCCTTTGTCCAGTTTCGCGCCAGAGCTGGGGCTGGAGTGCCCCAGCGCCGGTTTGAACTGGACTATGCAAGGAACACCTTGTGTGCCCCAGGCATGTCTCATTCCTTTCAGCCCACCCTGCCCCAATACACTAAAGGCTGTCTGGGGAGGTGCTAGCACCTCCCCAAGCAGGAAACCTATTGTCCAGGCCTCCCTGGCTGGGATCACTCCCAGCAGCAGGAGGTCAGACTTGTGTCTGTGGCAGCAGCATCCATTTTGTGATGCTGAGGCTTTGGTCAGAGGTTACACAGCAAAGTAGGATTTTAACATGTCTCTCCCTCTAGAAGGGAGGAATAATATCCTCATCACCAGAAATGGTATGGGGGTATTATTCCAAAGTGTTAGACACCTTACACGACATGTTTTGATACAGCCCAACCATAGTTACCATAACCGTTTAAGATTATAAGGCACTTTAAGAGTATATGGTAGGCTATATCATAGAACAGCTATAAGGACATGGTTCCGAAAGCTGCAGACAGGCTCAGCTCATGCTAGAGCACCATCTCACATGTTACCAAGCACTCTGCCTCCAGGATTGTTAAGGCCTGCCATAGGAGTGACTGATAGGTACACATGTGTCTATATATAAGGGCAGATATAGGCATACTATATCTAAGCAAGGGGTGATTACACGACCTTGCCCCAGCTGAGTGATCAGCCAGTTGTGTCTGATTGGAAGGCCAGACCAGGGGTGGCATAATACATGCTGCAGCCCCTGGGAGGCCTAGGGTACACCTATGCCCTGGGTACCTAGGGTACACTGTACAGGGTCCAATAAGGTGATCCTTACCAATTGGTTATGTACCTAGGGTACATGGAGTCCATTTTACAGAGAGAGCAGACAGCCTGAGACCCTGAATGGCAGGATCTCAGGCCAACTAAGTCGAAAAACCAGCTAGACACTAGGCAAAAAGTTGGGGGTAACCATAGTCAGATATCCACCTTCCTACAGCCACAGCCATCACTTAACGCTTCCCCGCGCCATCCATCCGTTTTCCTTCCTTGTCGGGTGGAGCTGAAGAAGCAGAGACTGGGTTTTTGGACTGTCTCTGTGCCGCCTGCATTACCACTGATTCTGGGCGCGGATGCCCAATTAGGCATGCTGGAGAAGACTCTGGGGCCCGATATTTCTTCTCTATTCTAGGCATCGAGGCTGGATTTTTCTTTATCTTCAAGCCCTTGTCCCAGATATGACTAATGATAGGAATTGATCTGATAGACTTTCTAGATGATTCTTTGAAGTCATAGAGGAAACAATCCGTTTCCTGCACTGGTAGTGGAAGATCAAACCTCTTGGAGGCCCTTTCCATGATGTCGTGGAAGCCTCCAATATCCTCCGGTGGAGAATTTGCTGGTGACGGAGACTGTCGTAGGCAAGATATATTGATCCCATTCGTCACCTGCTGGATCCTCCTGAAGAAATTCTCCTTCTTCTGGCTGGTCTTCTCCATCACTCTCTGCAAAATCATCTCAAATTGTAATTATAGGAGGAGAGCGTATTTTTTGCAACGTAGGCGGAGGCTGAACCACACAAGCTTGAGCTGCAGGTTGAGAACCGCCTGAGGTATTCGAGGCAGGAGCGTTAGCCTCAGGAAAACGACGATAATAGTCATTGATCATGTGTTGTAAATCAGTCACTAGAGAAACAGGCATTGAAATTGACTCCTCCCTCACATTAGGATGTGCCTCCTCTTCATACTCGTTTGACTGTTGGAAAGATTCATATCTTTAGGAGCCGGATACTGGACGGTCTAAAAGAAAAATCCCCTTGTCCTTCCTGGCATTCTTCTTCGCCTGTGTCCTGGCTCTTAATTTGTAGCTGTGAGGGACTATAGGCTACTCCTAACGACCCTTCGTCCTCCGATTCTGGTAAATCTAGCAGATTTGAGGGAGGAAGTGGAGAAATTTTTGTCCAAGTAGTAAATCCCGTGGATTTCTTGTCCGTCGACGAGCCCGTCGACGGTGGAAAAATCCAGATAGCGATCAATGATCTTGCCATTGGTGACTTAAAAGTCGTCGTCGACAGAGCTCCCATCGTCGTCGGTGCTCCCGTCGATGCCAAAGAAATTCAAAATGGTCGTCGACGATGTGTCGACCCTTTCTTTGACGGCGTCGTCTTTGTAGCTGCCGTCGACGCCGCTGTCGTCGAGATTGTTATCATCGACGGTATAGTCGTCGACAGAGTCGCCGACGTTTTCACAGAAACAAGTGCCGGAGACGCCCCAGTCTTCGTCGACGGGGCTGAAGACACCACTCTCGTCTCTGAAGACTTCTTTAGAGGTGTATGAGGCAGTGAAGATGAAGACGCCTCCTTGTCTTTAATTTTTAGCTTTTTAGCATCCACTTTCTCTTCAGAAGTATTTGACTTCCGCTTTTTAGAAGATTGTGCCTTTGAATCATTTTCTGAGTCAGTCTCTGAGGTGGCCTTCTTTTTCTGAAGCCACAACAGCAAACGTGCTTCTCTGTCCTTTAAAGTCTTGGCAGAGAAAGTTCTGCAGTGCTTGCAGTCCTTAGACACATGCTTTGGATGCAGACAGTACAAACAATCTTTGTGGGGGTCCTCAGAGTATAACCTTGCCTTCCCACTAGATCTGCAGGGCCTGAAAAGCCTCTTTTTAGAGCCTTCAGACATTTTTAGACACAAGATGAAAAACAGTACCTTCAATCCAGATGGAAAGACTTGTAGATAGAAAGGTCAAAAGTTCACCCAGGAACAAACTGAGCAAGGCTCAGAGAGACTCCTTTTCACACGACCGCGGTTGGAAATCTGAGGTATGGTGGCTCTGCTGGGGAGTGTGATGTCAGGGCTGGCAGCTGATTGGCTGAGTTTTGGACCACATAATGATGTTAGGTTACTAAACAATATAATTCCCTATGGGTTTTCTATGCAGTTTTCTCTTTTACTGCTATTGTTAGTCATTTACCGTGAGACTCCCACCATGACGACGGGGAAGATACAAGCATGTGAATCTATGAAAGATTCAATACTAGAGAATTTAACTCATCCGGCACATTGTGGACATTTGGGGATTTGTAACACTAAGGAACGGATTAGGTTGTGCTTTCGGTGGCCTGGTTTTGACTTACAAGTAGAAAGAATAAATTGTGAGTGACAAGAATTTATGACTAGTGATAAAATATGCAAAACAAGGTTCCAACCCCTGGTGATTAGGGATTATCCAAAAAAAGGCATGGCAAGAAATTGCATTGGATATTCTGGAGCCTATACACTGCAGAACTGGTCAAACTTTTGTAGTCACATTGATTGATGTCTTTTCAAGGTGGCCTGAGATATATTACCCCAAAAAATTGAGACTCACAATGTCATATGCTTTTTGAAGGAACTGACTGCCAGGGAAAGGATTCAAAGTACATACTTACGAATAACTGTGTACAACCTGTCTCAAGTTAAATAGAGATCTTTTTTAAAAGACAAAAATATAAAGCACAAAAAATTTGCTCTTTGTGACACAGCTTCTAACCATGTTGTTGAGAGGTTCAATAGGGTGTTAAAGGAATCTATTCAAATGGCTAAACAACAAGGACAGGAATAGAAAAAGGGGTGAATCAAAAGAGAGTAGAGTTGTATCATCTGAAACCGTCATTAGGAAGGTTACATATGAATTATTAAGGGGAAGGACACCCAACTCTGATCTATGCCCTTTTTGGATGAATGATAAGTATGTGGGTCTTTCTGTGTGTAGCGAAAACAATGACTGGGAGGTTAAACAAAGAAAGTGGTTAGGAGGAAAACAAATTTTGACCTGAGGAATTCAGTAAAAACCACTTTAGTGTATGTGGGTGATTTAGTGAGAGTGAAAAGATGCATTTGGGTGGTAAATAAAGATTTTCTGAACCCCTGAAAGTCATTAAATGTTCAGGAATGCAGTGGACAATCATATATGGACTTTGAGTAGAGTTTGGGTGTCCTGGTTCGGTGAGTTCTCATGAGAAAAAGAAAATGTCTCAGGAATTACTACAAGAAAAATTGGGTTATTCTACCATTGTGAGGAAAAGCAAAAGGTTGACCCAGAAACCTAGATACATGCAAGACTATGTATCAAATGTATACAGATTATTCTTGAATACGTTTAAATTTTTTTTTTAAAGTTATTTTTGTTTATCATTGTCGACAGAGGAGATGTGTGGTATATCCTAGTGCTCTTTCTTTAAGGCCACTTGCAGCATTTGTACTGAAATGTATCATGGGGAATCTTGGAGTTTAATAGTGCTGGATTGTGCATCCATTTAAAGGGGCAGTTTGAAGGTGGACTTGGAGGTGGATGGGATGTTCCTCTGTATTTGTGTGGACTTTGAGCTGTGAATAAACCTTCACATAATATACTCATCACCATCGTGGTAAAGTATATCCTTTCTATAATACTCTACTTCATTTCTTGCTAGTATCTGCCCAGGTGAGTGGCTGCACTAGCTTACTTAAGCTGTGTCACATATGTTCTACTATCTTTTCTGTCAATGGCATTCAATCTTACTCAGGATCTCTTGGGGTGCAGTGGTCTCTGGTGCTGAGAGGAGTCTACTTCTCCCTAATTTTAACATTATAAAGTTCACTTTTGGGTCAGACTTTGGAAATTCAGAATACTGCTGAGGAGATTTATAGTTTTTCAAAACATCTGGAATTGCAGCCTGGACAGCAGAAGGTGTGAGGAATTTCCTTCTGCTAAGTCTGAAAGGCCAGGGACCAGCAGAAGAGGGTTTGGGGCCGCACTCAGTTATAAAGTCTCCAACTTAAGTGACACCATTAGGATTAGGAAGAGGAATTATAGAAAAAGTATTACATTTTGAAGCCCCTCAGGCCAAGACCCCATGAAAGGTCATAATGTTGCCCATTTGTGAGACAAAAGAAAAAGATACTGATGGAGACAGGGCTTTGTTGTATGAATGTGAACAGTTCGTATCAGAGAAGGAGACGAAGATCTCGCTAGAGATCTGTGCCTTCTAGTCTTCTCCAAGGTGCGAGCTGTATGCACATCGAGAAGAAGGTGAAGGGTGTCTCTCTATTCTTCCAATCAGAGAAGTTGATGCTGTTCTGGGCACCATTCTTTGTGTACAAAGCTGTACACCAGATTACTATATAATCTTCCAATCAAATGATGGGTGTTAATGGCCTTAGTGGCACAAGGTGAGATACGGAGTGACAGCAATTGAAACAAGCATTTGCAATGCAATAGGTCTCGTCCTTTGGGACCTTATATGTATTTAGCAATGCAGCACATTAGCCTGGGTGCTGAACCATCTACTGTTTAACATGGAGGGAAAGTAAGCACTAAACTGCTGACACACCAGGTATTATTTTTGTTTTTTAAAACATAAATAAAAGGCATTGTCAATTATAATGCCAATAGCTTAAACTCACGTAAATGCGAGACCTATTGCATTGCAAATGCTTGTTAAAACATTATCACCGGCAAGACCCGGCCCACTTAAAGCCCTGTATACATGGCAACATTTATTGTGTAATGTAACTGTTAGCATGCACGGTGATAAAGTGACGTGATCAGTCAAGCCCCCTTTCGTACCACTTGTAAAAATCAGCATTTGTGAAAGCATGTGTTGGCGCCACCAAGCCAGGCTATTGGCTTTGTCAAGTGCTCCCTTTTATTAGCAAGTCTCCCAGTTATACACATTATTCCCATTATATGAGTATTTATCCAAATTCAATAGGTATCAGGTTGCTCATATTTTCATCATTGGTCAATTAATTTAACTTAATTTTTGGTATACCTGGTATCTTTTGGATTCTAATGGGGTAAATACTTCACTAATAATGGATTTTTATGGTTATCAAATTTAGAACGTGGTTGTGTCCTTTCCAAGCAGTTGTCAAAGGAAGAGAAGTTTTGAATCCAGGGACCAATTTTTAGAGGCCACTAAAGTGAAGCAGAGTCGTCTGGGGCGCTAATGTTGCTGAGGCAAGACAGAGAGCAAGGGTAAAAGTGGACATATAGCACAGTTGCGGTAGTATATGAGGGATGTGCAAGGGGGAGGAGGGGTCACTGTTAGGCTAATGGAGCAAGACTTCGAATATAAGCAATTGGGTCTGTGCGAGATGGCACAGGATGCATAACATCAGGTCTACAAAAAAAAACTGCTTAGTGCTAAAAGAAAAGACTCTGAAGTACGAACTGGGCAGATGAGACTACACACTGGGGTCCCAACCAAACAGAAGCTCCAAAAGAGGGAGAGAGTGCATGTATCAGCTAACAAGACAAGCTTAGATTTTAGGAGGAATGAGAGATGCTCTTCTCTGTGTTTCCTTATATCTCATCATCATAAGCATCTTGGGCAGAAGACCTGACTTTGGCATTTTGGACAATATATTCTATTCGGGTATTTCTATTGCTAGGATCATCTCTGCAGATGTTATTGACATACTTGTTAAGCAATACAGAACTCATCTTCAGTCTATTCACACTGGTTTTAACCATTGTTGTATGTTGATTCTGCTGTTTGCAGTTAATTCAGTCTCGCATTTGGGGACTTGTATAACAAAAGTTTTAGCCAGTTTCAGAGTCAGTGGCCCAAATGCTGCTGCTAGCGCAGGCTTTGTTTCAACAAATAAATATTTTTCCTGACAGCCTAGTTATACCTTCGTTGGGAACCGAAAAGAGCCGCAAGGAGCCCTGCCTTTTCTAAAGCCTGATGTCCGGTTCAGAGCCTCTCCTGACAGCCTTCAGCTGTTCGACGGGAACGATTTCAGCCTGCCGCTCCTGGCGCTTCAGATCACAGTGCACGGGGAAGATGACCCTGCATTGTACTTTGGTATTTATTTACAGACACCATCAGTTTCTTACCTGCACTCCGTTCTGGCGGACAAACCGGAAGGAAACAGCCTAACTGGAAGTGTAGGTTATCAAATCGCTAGGACTTGGAAACAAAGAAAGGACTTCAGCCATGAATATCGTGGTGGCCATCTTGTGTTGGTATATCTGATAGATCGAGTACGAACCGCCGGCCCGCCGCACTTAAGTTCTGAAGAGAATTTGCTATGCAGAAGGCATCTGAATGCAGGGGGGAGGCGAGTATTTGCAAAGCAGAAGGCATCGGACTGCGGCGGGGGAGAGTATTTGCAATGCAGAAGGCGTCGGACTGCGGGGGGGGGCGCACACGAAGAAAGTGCACGAGAAGGACGGACTGCAGGAGGGGTGGGGAGGGAAGGGAACAAAACTGTGCCTGAAGTAAATTGGCCAGTAGCTGTGGCAGGATACAATGACGACATGGTCGTCATGAGGCGGGACTAACAAGCATAAAACCGGAAGGCTGCATTTAGGAAATAAGCCAATAAGAAATATGGGTGGAGAGTGGGCGGAGCTTCCACAAAGCTTCCCCACTATAGTGTATACTGCATGCCTCGCAAAGCGAGCAGCGCATACGCGCTGCGACGCTAGCTGAGGCCTAAATAGCTGAATACGCCTAGATAGGCTTTCTGCTGTTTTACTCTTCTTTGGTGTTGGCGAGAGAAAAGACATTGAAAACCTTACAGTCAGAGTCTGATGAGGTGATGCTACTCTTAGGGAAAGCAAAAACATTTGTTGTGGCATCGTGGATATCGATGGAAGGAGAGAAATCCATTCAGTACCAACTCAATGGGGAGTCTGTAAGACATTGTCTCTTCTACAATGGGGGTGGAGGTGAAGAATTCCTTAATGTCGAGCGGAGGTTTAGATTAGTTTTCAAAACAGCAATTATGGTTTTGTCGATGTCAACAGTTGCAGGAGCACAGTGCAGACAGGGGTTATTGGAACCAACCGTGTGGATTGTGGCCTTTTACTCCAGGTGCCCTGGAGCCTGGTGTACTAGGGTCCTTATAAGATGGCCCAATTACTGGCACTTCAGTACTTTTTTTTATTTTTATAAATCTTTTTATTAACAATCATCGACATACAAGTCATCACAGATTCAGATCAATATAGGCATGACAGAATGAGGCAATAATCATTAGCCTTATACACAGTAGGGATTTTTCAAGGAGGGAGCAGGTCATCTAGTTCAATGCTCGGGGAGGGGGGGGTGGGGGCGACAGACAAATGTCTCCACGATACAAGTTCCACGGTGCCCATATGTGGGACCACTTTTTGGGGCAGCCTTGTGCAGTATATACCGTCTTTTCCCTGAACACACACCAATCCATACTCGTCTCCCATGCCCCTAGTGTGTGTGTGTGGGAGGGGGGTTACCGCTCCCCAGGCCTGAGCAATGTTTCTCTTGGCTAGCATGAACCCCAAAGTGGCCCACTGTGTTTGATGGGTATTAAGTCAGATGGTTCCCATAAGTTCAGTAGGCATCTGCGTGCTTCAGGGTGAATGGCAATCTCAAGTACTGCTCCCATTGCTTCGTGTATCTCCCTCCAGTATGCCTGAATATGTGTGCATTCCCATATGATGTGCATAAAGGTGCCTATTTGCCAACATCTCCTGCGACAGTCTCCTGCTCCCACTCTTCCCATCTGTACCAGGCGGGACCCAGTCATATATATCCTATGCAGGATTTTAAGCTGTACTAGTCTCAGTCGCGCCGACTAGCCACCACCCGAGGGGAGGATATTGCCTCCTGCCATTCCTCATCATCCATTTCTATGCCATCCGCCACCCATTTCTGCCGCAATACGGAGAGGGGGTGGTCCATATTGTATATTAATTTGTTGTATATTAATGAGATTGTTTTCTCTGGGAGGTGGCCATCCAGTATCCTATCCTCCAACGGGGATGATTCTGGGAGGGAGGAGTGATTGTGATGCATGGCGAACCTGCGTGTAACGAAAAAGCTCAGTATCAGCCAGCTCGTGTTGGCTTTGGAGAGTGGCAAATGTTTTCACTCCTCCCTTCTCCCACATATCTTTAATTTGTGAAATACCGATCATGTCCCATTTATCAAATCCCTTCGAAGTCCATAGGCTATCTAATTGTGTGGAGTCCCACAGGGGAGTGGCCAACGTTAGTTTACCCTCCCATCCGAGGGACCTGTTTGCGGCGTGCCATACACTTATTTAGTGACCAGTGGGGCCTGTAAAATGAGGCCGACCTGGTTTCTAATAACAGTGATCTGTTATAATTCCCTCCCGGAAGAAGCCACCTATCCATACGGTAGCCTGGATCATCAGGGCCACCGTATGTGCCATGTCTGATAGCGCCAGGTGTGCCGCCCAGTAATATTTCTTTATATCAGGGAGGCTGATGCCTCCATCATACCATTTTAATGTAAGTTTCCCCCGGGCTATGCGTGGCATCCCGTTCCACAATAATTCTCTCTGAAGGTGGTCAATTTCTTTAAAATATGTCAGAGGGACAGGGTCGAGTGAGTTTTGTAGGACGTAGAGGAAGCGGGGAAGGGCCATCATTTCAAAAAGTGCAGCTTTGCCTAGAAGAGAGAGGGGAAGAGATTTCTAGCTGGCTATGTCCTGGTTTAATAGCAGTATTGGAGGAAGGAGGGTTTTTTTGTATCGAAGAGCAGAGAGAAAAATCCCCAAATATTTGAATCCCGTGGCACTGATCTGGATTGGACAGTTACGGGGTAAGGCTGGCAAGTCTCCATGAAGGACATATAGGTGGGACTTAGACCAGTTGATCGTAAATCCAGAATACCTGCCGAATACTGCCAAGATGTCTAGAACTGCAATTAGGGATTTTTTGTATCAGTTAAATAGAGTAGTACACCATCTGCATAAAGCGAGATGCGATCCTCCCATTCAGGTGTCCAACGCATGCCTCGAAAAACTAGATCCCGTCGAATCCATGCCGCTAGTGGTTCCAATGCTAAAGCAAACAAGGGGGGAGAGAGCGGGCATCCCTGACGGGTGCTCCGGCTCAAGGCAAAAGTGTCTGATTCTTTATTATTAACCACGACTTGTGCCAGTGGCGTCGAGTACAGGAGGCAAATCCACTGGATAAATTCCGGGCCGAACCCCAACTTTCGGAGCACCGCTATGAGATAAGGCCACTCGAAAGTATCGAATGCCATGGTGGCATCTAAGGAGATAAGCACAGCCGGTTCCATGATCGTGTCCACCTACCGAGGACCCCATGGACTCGGCGCACATTTAGCGCCGTGTTCCGGTGCGGTATAAAGCCGGATTGGTCTGGGTGCACCAGGTGAGATATGATTTTAACTAGTCGGTTAGCTAGTACTTTGGCAAGAATCTTAGGCTCAGCATTGAGGAGGGAAATAGGTCTATATGAGGTACAGTTTGTTTTGGGTTTGCCTTCCTAATGTATAGTTACTATGTTGGTCATTCGTTGGTCCCTCGGTAGCTCCCCTCTCTCTCTGCTCTCCTCGAACATGGCTTTAAGATAAGTGGCAAATTTGTCAGGGTTAAGTTTATATAATTCGATTGGAATGCCGTTAGGACCAAGGGCTTTCCCCGAGTTTAGCGATCTAATCGCCTGTGCTATTTCGTCCGTTGTCAAGGAGCTATCCAATAGTTGCCGCTCTGTCAAGGAAAGGGTGGGAAGCGTTATGTCCCTCAACAATTCGGCAGAGTCTTATCCAGTGTAGGGGGCTACTGCGGTATACACCGTATCAAAATGGGCAGCAAAGCGATTCGCTATTTCCTGAGGGTCGGTTATGCAAATATTGTTAGTGTCCTGCAGAACCGGGACCAATCTACTTGCCCATTCCTGTTTATCAAGCCAAGCTATCAATTTTCCAGCTTTATCTCCTGTAATGTAGTCTAACCTGGATAAGCTGCTGTGAGCTCCGGAGTGGAAAATGTGCTATATTGTCTCAGGGTTATAAGTGCACCAGCAGTCTACCAATCCCATGGACTCAAGTAAATCTGGTAGCCATCTAGTAGAAGGCCCCATTTCACGCTGGGATGGCAGTCTAATCTCCCTGAGCCCACTGAATTGAAGTCGCCTCCCAGTAATAAAAGTACCTCCGGTAGTGAAAGGAGAGTGGTGCGTAGGTCCTGGAATGTAGTGGTCTGGAGGCCCGGTGGGACATAAACAGAGACTAATGTAATGGTGTGTTCCTCCCAGGACCCAGTAATACCTATATAGCGGCCCCTGTCGTCAGCCCAAGTGGAATCCACACTGAGGGGGAACGTGTTCTTTAACATAATACCTACTCCTCTCGAACTCGTTGCGAACCCGGCATGTGCCGCCAGCTTGTATCCCCACCTGCACATCGCTTTACATTAGCTTCCTATCAAGTGCCACTCCTGAAGAAGGACAATGTCAGGGACTTGTTTCCTGATATACTGAAGAACTACACTGCATTTAACTTTGTCCCCAAGCCCGTTGACATTCCAGCTCAGAATTCTGGCGCTCTTATCCCACTGCGTATGCATTAAAACTAGTGAAAAACACAAAGCCTCAGTCATGCATGCCACAATGCTTGTCGATGTAAAAACTGTAACAAAAAACAAATACAAACCTCCCCTCCAACAACCCCCCACCTTGCTTCCCTGCCCACTGGACTTAAAACTGCCCATACTAAACTGGCAGAGCGCCTGTCGCCCAACTTCTGTACTAAATGAAGAAAATGGATGTGTGTGACACCACGGCCCCCCCCCCCCCACCAAAGAGTAATTTGTGAGTCTCCGAGAGGAAATGTTACGCCATGGTGTGTCCTGACTCTTAGGCTAGTTCACGCCCTTTACCGGTCTCATAATGTTCAATATGGTCCATCGAAGGTATCACTCTGGCCCCACCTTTCTTCTCGTGGAGGTCTAGTGCTTCCAGTGTTCCTCAGTGACTCCCCCAACATTCTTGAGCTTGAGGCCCGACTAGGAACTAGAGGGATTGTGCTCCGTTGGCCCTCTATCTCCCCAGTCGCATCCAGCGGATTGCCCGTGTCAGCTCCTCATCTGGAGGCCACTGCCACGTCTGAGCAACACTGGTGGGGGTGGAGGGGCTCACTCACCACATTCGGAGCCTCCCTCCCCACCGCGATCGTCACAGGTCTTCGGCCCGGAACCTCCTCTTCTCCGGTATAGGCTCACTGGCGCTCTGCTCTGAGTCTGCCAGTCCCGGACTATTCCGCCTGCCCCGCAGTCCCACCAACGATCTCACCCTCCGCCTTCTGCTGCGAATGAGGGCCGCAGCGGAGGTCAATCTGGAGTGTACAGTCCGGATCCGGGCCCAGAGTCCCGCCACCTGCGTAAGCACGCACGCCTCCACTCTCCTTACTCGAGGTCCCGGCGTTCTTCGCTCCTCAGGCCGTGTGCTGCTGGGGGGAATATCTCAACACGGAGCTCGATTACAGTCTCCGTTCTTTCAGCCTTGGATACCGGGTTCTTTCCAATTGCCGGTTTCCTCTTCAGATAACAGGATGAGTGGGTCGGATATGTGGGTTAGGGCTGGGGTAGCCGGAGCTCTACGAAACAGCGGCCATTACGCTACGCCGCGCAGCCACGCCCGCCCGGCACTTCAGTACTTGACTCAGTGGTAGCAAAGGACAAGCAGTCCAAGGCATCCCTGCAGTGTAGGGGTGTGGGCGGTTTGGTAGGAGCAAGGTATACACAGAGGCAGTACTCAAAATACAAACAGTAACCCAAATAAGCTGATAGTCCAGTCAAAAAGTAACTTGTGATAAAAGCAGGTTTTAACCCTTCGCTGCTAAGCCTTTTCCTCACTTGTGCTAAACCTTTTTTGGGCTATTAGGGGTAGTTTGCGTTTAGACCCCTGTAAAGTTTTGTCCACATAAGGTATCCACGCCAAATTTGCGTCCTGAGGATTTTAAAGGTACCCAGTATTTCTCGATTCCCCTGGAGGGGGAACCAGAAATTAGCCAAAATACAAAATTATTTTGGGGATGGGGGATGGGGAAAAAATGCTACAGAAGAAAGTGTGTTTTATTCCCTGCAAATAGTATCAACAAAGGGTTAATGGTGCTGAAATAACTATCTTCTCAGCTTTCAGGGACAGAGAGACTTTTGTCAGAAATCCAAACTTTCTACACAGTTTTACTGGGATATAGCCTATTTTTAATATTTTCTGTGCTTTCAACCTCCTTCCAGTTGGTGGTAGTAATGGGTGTGAAAGCAATAATGGATCTGGGAAAGCTATACATTTCAGAAAAGTAGACCGCATTCTGAATTTAGCACGGGGTCATTTAAGTAGATCCTTCAATGTTTTCCTACATAAACTAACAGTTGAAATGAAAAAATATTGAAATGGAGTTGAATAAAACTGCTGTTTGGGCCAACATTTTCACCTGTAACTTCTTCTAAATATGGCAGATTTGTGAAAGCCATATACCCTTACTGCCCCTGAAATCATATGGTTGCGGTGATATATATAACTTGTAGGTTAACCAAGAACCAGAGGTACCCAGAGCCAATAAAAAACAAGTTTTTTACCTGTAGACTGTGCTTCTTCAGTATTGATATCTTTTATAGATTCACATGCTTGAATCTTCCCGTCGTCATGGTGGGAGTCCCGCGGTAACAGTAAAATAGCAGTATAAAGCTAAAAGGACAATCTCTCTTGAGAATCAACAGTATCACCTAAAGTGAACCAAGCAACTTAACTTCTGCGATTATAAAGTACACATATATCTATATATATACATAAATAAGATTTGACAGAGATAATAATAATAACCATAATAGTAATACACATAATAATGATAATAAGAATTCTTAATAAACCCTAGTAACTGAGGCCTACCTTAAGCGAACAGACGCCTTAGAGCCGCGTGGCCAACAGCAGCATCCGTCTTTTTCAAAGAATCCCGGCAGTTGTGCCTTGTGAAGCTATGGACACTTTTCCATGTTGCTGCCCTGCAGAAGTCTGGCAGGGACACACTTGCAAACATAGCCGAAGATTTTGCCATCTTCCTCGTAGAAGGGGCAGTCACTTTGGAAGCAAGTGGGCGACCCGCCCTTTTGTGGCAGAAGGTTATAGTAGAAGAAATCCAACCAACAATCGAAGCTCTAGTCAAAGCCTGACCCTTCCTAGAGGCAGAAAACGCGATGAGCAATTGAGTAGATTTGCGGAAAGATTTAGTCCTTTGAAGGTAAAACTTTAAACATCGTTTGATGTCGAAGGAATGCCGAGCACTCTCTGCTGGTTTAGATGGAGCAGGAAAGAAGGAAGGCAGGACCACAGGTTCATTCAGATGGAACGTGGTAGGTACTTTGGGTATGAATGAGGGATGTGTGCGCAGCACCACTCTATCCTGCTGGAATTGAAGGTAAGGTTATGCTACTGTGAAGGCTTGAATTTAACTAATATCTGTTCAACCTGTTCAACCGGGCAAGGTGGTTTTACGGACCCGTCCTTTTTTTCCAAAGGTTGTCACGCCCTTCCACATCGGGCAGACCATCACTTTGCCCACCTTCTTTCCGCCTTCGCATCCTTCAAGGGAGGACGAGAGGCTCCACCGCCTGGACCCAAAACGTGCGCTTGCGCTCTATCTGAAGTGTACACAGCAGTTCCGGGTGGATGACCAGCTCTTTGTTGGCTACGTGGGCGCCAAAAAAGGTTGGGCTGTGCACAAATGGACCATCTTGCGGTGGGTCGTTCTGTGTATCAAAGCATGTTACTCCTTGGCTAAGAAGGAGCCTCCTGTGGGGCTGCGTGCCCATTCGACCAGGGCAACTGCAGCCACTACTGCCTTGGGACGTGGCGTTCCCTTGCAGGACATTTTTCAGGCAGCTACGTGGGCCTCGTTGCACACGTTTACCAAGCATTACTGCCTTGACAGTCAGGTCCGGAGAGACGGCTTCTTTGGCCGGTCTGTCCTCCGTGACTTTTTGGTGTAATCTTGTTCGCAGACCCTCCACCGGGGTTGGTATTGCTGGGGTATCTATTCTAAGGTAAGGAATCTATCACTAACGTGTCTCTTTCAGATGCACAAGTTACTTCTTGTGTAACGATATATCTGTTAGAGACATTAGTTAGTGATAGATTCCTTACCGCCCCACCCATCCTCCCCGTTCTGCGAACTGATTCTAGTGTTAAGGTCATCCCCCTTTCAGGGCCCTAGTTTCATGGCACCAGTGGTCAGTTTCTTGCATGGCTCTGTGTTCCTGGCGCGGAAAGTCGTGTACAGAAATGACGTCCGCGTGCATGGGTGGCACCTAACTAGTCTCCGTGACGTCATCTCGGCGCTTACGACGCCAGCGACGGACGCGGAGCCACATGACGCCACCTACTGCCGCACAGGGGTACTGCTAGCAAAACTTTCCGGATCCAGTCTGATGCCTGGGGATATTCTAAGGTAAGGAATCTATCACTAACTAATGTCTCTTTTTGATATATTGTTACACAAGTAGTAACTTGTGTGCGTTTGAATCATACCTCATGTTACTGATGTTGGAAGTGTGATTGCACACACCAGGGGGCTCTTCTGAGAAGCCCCCTGTGCTCCCTGTAACAGCCTTCCAGGGTCCACCAGCAAGCTAGTGCTGCTGCCGACCCCTAAGATGGTTCTGCCCTCCTGCTGCTTTGCTGAGCTCAAGCAGAGGTTGGTAGAAAAATAGGTTTTCTGTCAAAGGGAGGTGTGACCACCTTCCAGATAGTACTTAGTGTATTGGGCTTGGGTGGGGGCGCTTCCAGCGCCACCTACCTGCTTTGTAGGGCTCATTTGATGCCCTCCTTGGATACGCCAGTACAGGCAGCCTTTGGCTCCTGATGCGAAGCAAAACTGGACAAAGGACATGGGAGTATCCTCTTCTCTGTCCAGCCACTTCTCTGGGAGGAACCGTTGAATCGTCCCAACCCTTTCCCTAGGATACTTATGGGCTTACCTGTGGGTGGCTCTTCAGCTTTGTCGTGGGGCAAGATTCAGACTCTAAACCACTTCAACGTCAACCATCTGGGCACCTTGGACTTCGCCTGGAACCAAGACTGCACCAAGGAAGACTCCTGCTGCTACTGGTTTCTCTGTTCTGCAAGTTTTCTTTGTCGTCTGTACCTGGGCTTCATCCAGATTCTTCTTAAGCCCCGTGGGCATCAAGGACACCTAAAGAAATCTCCCTTGGAGTGAAGGAGTCACTTCCCTGCATCGCAGGCACTGCAACAAAGCTGACCTGTCTACTGCTGCTCGTGACGTCCAACGGCCCCAGAAGGCTCAGCAACACAGGTGGTGGTTCTGCAACTCCTTCGAGGACTGACCTGTCCTCTCAGCAAGTTTGAGGCCGGTATTCCTCGGAACCGCTGTAACAGAACCCCTGTGCACCGCATCGACTTGCCGTTGCCAAGGCTTGTTGACTGCCACCCAACAGTTCAGCACGTACGAAAGTAGAATTAGAGAAAAGGGAGGAAGAAAATTACCCCCCTTTAATATTAATCCGGGTGACCTTGGTGTGAGAAGTTGGCCTGATGTATGATGTCACTAGTTCTAGTGTACACCTTATATCAGTCCAAATACCCTTATGGTGATTGGTTGTAAAGTCAACCTTATAGACCAGCTATCCTAGTGGTAGCATGGACAAGAGCAGTCTTAGGCTAAACTCTGAATGGCATGTGAAGCCAGCTGTGATACCATATATAATCCCTTGAATACCAAATGAAAGGACACCACAACAGATATATATATAAAATAAAGTGTATTTATTCTAGTCAAACCCTCAGCACTCTTTATGAGATTAGAGGTAAGTACAACACAGTCTTATTTAAGCATACATTAAGTCACACAGGTAAGTAATACAGTTAGGCCCTAGGGGCCACGCAAACCATATACTAAGTAAGTGGTATAAGAACCACTGTCACGGAAATAGAATAGGCCTAGGCCTAGGGAATCGCTGGGGCTACACTACACTAGCGTTAGTTAGGAAGTGGGAGGCCCACGGGATTCGTGTGCAGAGTGGAAACACTCACGCGTAATGCGTAAAAGTCAATAGCAATAGTACAGTTTAGAAAACGGTAGATTTAGGACACTTCCGGAGTAGCTAGGAAGTTGAGACTTGAAAACTAGACACTAGGATAGTCACTATCCTGACGAGCACCGGAGTACCCAAGTTACCTAGCCCACAGGCTGCGGGTGCATAGGGGTGAAGATGCGTCGTTTTCGTCGTCGACTCCTATGGATGCCTGAAGAAAGATGCTGACAGGCAGTCAGTGAAGAGTGTCCGGTGGATCCCAAGGCTGGGATCAAGAAGAGAAGAAACCTGCAAGCAGAAGGGACAGAGTCAAGGTCACTAGCCAGTGACCACGTGGAACCAGGAAGGAACCAGGCGATGTCGTGAAGATTGCAGGTGAAGGTGAAGCTTGTCGCTGCAGCCAGGAGGACCAGGAAGCGTCGAGGACGACCAGGACCAGGAGGCAAGCTGTCCCACGAAGGCTCTTGCTGTCGGCGGCGTCGAAGTTGGACTAGGACTCACCAAGCCTTGGCAAGCGGAACCCACGAAGAACGAAGGACTTGCTTCTGGTGCAGACCAGGAAGGTCTGGGGTGCTTCTTCTTTGCAGAGAAGCGGGAGCCAGTCTGGAGGAGCCAAACCAGCGCAGAAGATTTCAGGGTGCGTCGTCACAAAGGCCACTAGCCAGCGGGCAAGCAACCGGACAGACGCGGCAAGCAGGAAAATGCTGAAGGGCCCCACGCAGGACTCGTGGAGTGTGGGGGGCTGATCTTCGGTGCAGATGGTGCTTGGGGTTGGGGCTTCTCAATCCCCGGTGCACAACTTCGAGGGTACCTCAGAAGCTGCGCTTGAAGATACTAGCCACTTTTCCCAGGTAGCCGGTCCCACGTCGCTCGTCGCCTCCACGGATCTCAGCTCTGCTGCAGATGTGGATCAGGGTCGGAGAAGTCTGGAAGTCAAGGCTCTGGTCAGGCTCTGCAGTCGGTTCCTCGTAGAACGTGGGCAAAGCAAAGGGTAGTCTCTTGATGGTGCCTGTTTGCACAGGGTAGCCACTCCTTGGCTACAAGGGAGATTCTTCAGTCTTCTTCTTTCGTCGAATGTCGAAGGTCCAGAGTTTCTGTTCAGTTTTGCAGGTTCAGGATAATCTAAAGTCTTGAGGCCCAACTCCCACTCTTATACTAATCTGGGGGGCTGGGATACCTGCTAGGTCACGCCTTATGGGTGGGACCTGGGAGGGGGTGGTTACACCCACTTCCCTTTGTCCAGTTTCGCGCCAGAGCTGGGGCTGGAGTGCCCCAGCGCCGGTTTGAACTGGACTATGCAAGGAACACCTTGTGTGTCCCAGGCATGTCTCATTCCTTTCAGCCCACCCTGCCCCAATACACTAAAGGCTGTCTGGGGAGGTGCTAGCACCTCCCCAAGCAGGAAACCTATTGTCCAGGCCTCCCTGGCTGGGATCACTCCCAGCTGCAGGAGGTCAGACTTGTGTCGTGGCAGCAGCATCCATTTTGTGATGCTGAGGCTTTGGTCAGAGGCTAACAGTTGAAGTATGATTTTAACATGTCTTTCCCTCTAGAAGGGGGGAATAATATTCTCATGTCCAGAAATGGCATGGGGGTATTATTCCACAGTGTTAGACACCTTACACGACATGTTTCGATAAAGCCAAACCATAGTTACCATAACCGTTTAAGATTATAAGGCACTTTAAGAGTATATGGTAGGCTATATCATAGAACAGCTATAAGGACAAGGTTCCGAAAGCTGCAGACAGGCTCAGCTCATGCTAGAGCACCATCTCACATGTTACCAAGCACTCTGCCTCCAGGATTGTCAAGGCCTGCCATAGGAGTGACTGATAGGTACACATGTGTCTATATGTAAGTTAGGTATAGGAATACTACACCTAAGCAAGGGGTGATTACACGACCTTGCCCCAGCTGAGTGATCAGCCAGTTGTGTCAAAATGGAAGGCCAGGCCAGGGGTGGCATAATACATGCTGCAGCCCCTGGTAGGCCTAGGGTACACCTATGCCCTGGGTACCTAGGGTACACTGTACAGGGGCCAATAAGGTGATCCTATCCAAATGGGTTATGCACCTAAAGTACATAGTATTAATTTAGAGAGAGAACAGCAGGGCTGTGGGTCTGATTAGCAGGCCCACAGCCACATCTAAGTCGAAAACCAGTAAAGCAAAAGCAAAAAGTGGGGGTGAACATAGAAAGCAGACCCTACTCTCCTACACTTGGAATACACTGACTATTTACAACCACAGTTTGGATAAAAGAAAAATAGCAATCAACTCTCAACCAACAGTATTTGAGACACCCAGGATTCTGGAGTTAGAGGTGCTCAGGAACCCCACTAACCATACATAAAGGAAGTGGGGCCAGAAGCATGTTGATATGAATTGAGTGACCAGTCATAGGCCCTTATCAAAATTACGGTTATACACAAAGAATACATGTCCAAAGTGGGATCAATTTTTGAACACTGCGACTTGCGATTTTCTATGAAATTGTTTATCCGATTGTGGGAGATAAATACCCAAGTAGTATTGTCCTGAAGAAGGTGGTGTTTGTGTAGTAGAATCCACTGAAAAGCGTTGACGCTAGGTTTGATCTGGATCCAATCACGAAGAGTATCTGATGAATAGATTCTTATATTTACCACAATCCAGATTCGATATTGGTCATTGGATCAGAATATGCTACATCACTTTAGACACTGTGCATGAGGGTACTCGCTGTTAGGATTTGTGATTCATTTTTTTCTTAATTGTATGTGTTTTGATCTCATTTGTACTGTAATTAACCTTGGGGCGATATACTAGAAGAACAAGTTACTTACCTTCGGTAACGATGTATCTGTAAGAAACATTAGTTAGTTAGATTCCTCACCTTAGAATATCCCCAGGCGTCAGACTGGATCCGGAAGATTTTTCGTCAGCAATACCCCTTGCGCGTCGCTAGGCGTCGTCTGCGGCTCCGCGTCCGTCGTCGGCGTCGTGCGCCGGAATGACGTCGTCGGAGTACTTAGACGCCGCACTCGCGCGCGGACGTCAGTTCTTGTACATAGCTTTCCACGCCAGGAACGCAGAGCCATGCAAAGACCGACACTGGTGCCAAAAATAAAATCTAGGGGCCTGAAAAGGATAACCTTAACCCTAGATGTCAGTTCGCAGAACGGGGAGGATGGGTGGGTCGGTGAGGAATCTAACTAATGTTTCTTACAGATACATCGTTACCGAAGGTAAGTAACTTGTTCATCTGAAAGAAACACGTTAGTTAGATTCCTCACCTTAGAATAGATACCCCAGCAATACCAACCCCGGTCGTGGGTCAGAACGTCCAAAGAAGCAGTCTCTCCGGACTTGGCTGTCAAGGCAATAATGCCTGGCAAACGTGTGTAGCGAAGCCCACGTCGCCGCCTGACAGATGTCCTGCAAAGGGACACCCCGTCCCAAAGCAGTAGTAGCCGCTGTGGCCCGAGTAGAATGGGCGCGCAGCCCAACAGGAGGGTCCTTTTTTGCCAAGGAATAACACATTTTGATGCACAAAACGACCCACCGAGAGATGGTCCGTTTGTGCACAGCTTTCCCCTTCTTAGCACCCACGTAGCCAACGAAAAGTTGGTCGTCCACCCGGAACTGCTTTGTGCGGTCCAGATAAAAGGAGAGCACACGTTTTGGGTCCAGACGGTGGAGCCTCTCTTCCTCTTTGGAAGGATGCGGAGGCGGAAAGAAGGTGGGCAAGGTGACAGACTGCCCAAGATGAAAGGGGGTCACCACTTTCGGAAGAAAGGAGGGACGAGGCCGAAGGACAACCTTGTCCGGATGAACAGAGAGAAAAGGAGGCTTTGAAGATAAAGCCTGGAGCTCACTCACCCGTCTAGCCGAGGTGATGGCTACCAGAAAAGCAGTCTTAAGCGTCAGCAGACGAAGAGGACAATTATGAAGAGGCTCAAAGGGAGCGCACATTAGAAAGGTGAGAACAAGATTCAAGTCCCACTGAGGCATTACAAAAGGGACAGGAGGGAACGTGTGAGTAATGCCTTTTAGAAAGCGTGTAACTACAGGGGACTTGAAAAGAGAAGGCTGATCAGGAAGCCGCAAGAAGGCAGAGATGGCAGCAAGATAACCTTTCAAGGTGCCCAGGGCAGAGCCCTGCCGGGCCAAAGAAAGAAGAAAGAGGAGAACCTCAGAAAGAGCCTTTGCTGTGCACCATGCCACAAATTTGTTCCACCGGCAGGCGTATACCGTCTTTGTGGAGGGACGCCTGGCTGCCAGAATGATATCACAGACTTCAGGAGGCAAGTCAAATGGCATCAACTGCCGCCGCTCAATCTCCACGCATGGAGGTGGAGGCTGGACAGGTTTGGGTGGAGGACCATCCCCTGCTGCTGCGACAGAAGATCCTCCCGAAGGGGCAGACGTATCGGAGGATCGGTCAACATACTGAGTAGCTCGGGATACCAGTACCTTCGTGCCCAATCCGGAGCCACCAAGATGACTTGGGCCCGGTCGTGCCTGATCTTCTTCAGCACTCTGGGCAGAAGTGGTATAGGCGGAAAGGCGTACAACAGACCGCAACTCCACTCGTGACGAAAAGCGTCGCCGAGCGAGTGCCGCCTTGGAAATTCCAACGCGCAGAACTGCTGACATTGCGCGTTCTCTTCGGTGGCGAATAGATCTAACCAAGGCTCTCCCCACTGCTGAAAGACACCTTGCGCCACCTCGGAGTTCAGACGCCATTCGTGATCCATCATGCACCGGCGGCTGAGTTCGTCTGCTCTGGCGTTCAGAGAGCCCGCCAGATGTTGAACCACTAGGGTGACACCCTGGTGTTCCAGCCATGTCCAGAGGCGCAGAGCCTCCTGACAAAGGGTCCATGACCCCACCCCGCCTTGTTTGTTGCAATACCACATGGTGGTGGTGTTGTCCGTGAACACCTGCACGACACTTCCCCTGACAGAGGGAAGGAAGGCTTTCAGTGCAAGTCGGATCGCTCTCAACTCCAACAGGTTGATGTGAAGACGAGACTCCGCCGGAGACCAGAGGCCTCTGATCTCCGCCTCTCCCATATGGCCACCCCAACCCAGGAGGGACGCATCCGTCACTACGACATGCTCCGGTTGGGGAAGAGAGAGGCTCTTGCCCGTGACCCAATCGCGGTCCGTGAGCCACCACTGCAACTGCTGTGCAGTGCCCTCCGAGATCAAGACATGGTCGGACAGGTTGCCGTGATGCTGGGACCACTGAAACTTCAGGTCCCACTGCAGAGCCCGCATGCGCCGCCTGGCGTGATGCACTAGTAGGATGCAGGAGGCCATCAGCCCCAGAAGCCGCAACACTAGCCTGACCGAAACCCAGGATAGAGGCCGAAAGATGGGAATCAGGGCCTGAATATCCCGGACCCGCTGTTCCGGTGGATGGACCCGGAACTGCGCCGAATCGAGAACCGCTCCGATGAAGAGGAGCTTCTGAGAGGGACTCAGGTGTGACTTCGGCACGTTGATGGAAAACCCCAGCAAATGCAGGAGATCCGCCGTAGTCTGGAGGTGGGAGACGACTACCTGGGGCGAGCCCGCCTTCAACAACCAGTCGTCGAGATAGGGGAAGACTGGAACCCCTGATCTGCACAGATGAGCTGCGACCACCGCCATCACTTTCGTGAACACCCGAGGGGCACTGGTGAGGCCGAAGGGGAGCACGGTAAACTGAAAGTGCTCTTGGCCCACCGTGAACCGCAGGTAACGCCGGTGGGCCGGCAGGACGGGAATGTGGAAATATGTGTCCTGCAAGTCCAACGCTACCATCCAGTCTCCAGGGTCTAGGGCAGCTAGAACCTGAGCCAAAGTTAACATCTTGAACCTTTCCTTCCGGAGGAAGGCATTGACGTTCTGGAGGTCCAAGATAGGGTGTAGGCCCCCTTTGCCCTTCTTGGGAACCAGAAAGTAGTGGGAATAACAATCACGACCTACTTCTGGGCTCGGAACGCGTTCGACGGCCCCCTTGGCCAAGAGGGCCGAAACCTCCTCGTGGAGAAGATGCAAATGATCCCCCGAGATACGGTGGTGCTGCGGTGGCATGGCTGGAGGGGTCGTCTCGAAGGGGAGGGAGTAGCCCCTTCGGACGATTTGCAGCACCCACCTGTCCGATGGGATGGACCGCCAGTGGAGCAGGTGATGGCGAACTCTGCCGCCCACTGGCGTGGAATGGGCCTGAAAGCTCGGACTAGGAAGGCTTTGAGGCGGATGCTGCCGGGGTGGATGTGGGCTGATCGCGTCGTCCTCCAGAACCGCCTCGGCGGAAACCACGTCCGCGACAGCGGGCAGGTTGGTTCTGCGGCTGGTGGCTAGGCGTACGTGAGGAGGCACCCCTTCCTTGGCCACGAAAGGGGCGAAAGGCGGAAGTTTGCGACCGCGGGGCCGAGAGGCCCAAGGACTTGGCCGTAGCCCGGGAGTCCTTAAAGCGATTCAGCGCACTGTCCGCTTTCTCGCCGAATAGGCGAGTGCCATCAAAGGGCATGTCCATGAGGGTGCTCTGGACATCGCCCGAAAAGGACGTGCAGCCAGGCGTGACGTCTAAGCGCCACCGAGGTAGAAATCGCCCTACCCAGCGAGTCCGTAGTGTCAAGCCCACATCTGATAGCATGTCGTGCTGCATCCCTCCCATCGGCCAGAGCCTGGGTAAGTCGTGTCTGGACCTCCTCCGGACACAGGGGCAGCCGTATCCCACAGAGAGTGGGAATAACGGTCCAAGAGACAGGCGGTGTTCAAAGACCGCAGGCCCAAACTAAGGGAGGAGAACAGCTTTTTGCCGAACTGTCCCAGTCTCTTGGAATCCCGGTCCGGCGGAGCGGTCGGGAAGGAGGATTGGGAGGTAGAGGCCTGGATAACCAGGCTCTCGGGGGTAGGGTGTTGGGACAGAAAACTGGGGTCGCCCGGAGCAGGAAGGTGGCGCCTGGCGACGTTCCTGTCCACAGGAGGGACTGTGGAGGGCTTGGACCAGGTGTCCTGCAGAACGTCAGTGAGGGCCTCATTGAATGGCAGCAGAGGCTCAGTGGAGCTTGCTGCAGACTGAAGCACCTCAGTGAGGACGTTAGTCCTCACAGCCACGGCAGGTAGCTCGAGCCCAAGGGCTGCGGCCGCCTTGCGCAGCACCACAGAGAAAGCAGCACCCTCCTCCGAAGCCACAGTCGGAGGAGAGATGAATCCAGTGTCTGGAGAGGTATCCAGACCACTGGCCTCCCCCAGTTCATCTGCCCAGTCCTGTGACAGTTGAGCCTGAACGGCCATAGGATCCTCGGATCCATCCCATTCGCCCCCATCATCCGATTCCTGGTATGCAGGAGGAAGGATCGGAGCCGGGCGATAGACAAAATGTGTCTCCAGCGGCGCCGAACGCGGCGTCCATCGACGCCGTAACGGCGCCGGGCCCGAACCGGGGCTGAAACGGGGCTCGACGCCGAGCGGAGCCGGCGTCGGGGGTGGAACCGGTGTCAACGCTGGCAGAGGAGGCGTGACGAGGTCGACCGGCGTCGGCGGGGACTCGGGAGCGGGTCCCTCGGGCGCTCACGGCGTCGAGGCCGGAGCCGGCGCCGGGACCAGAGCCGCCGGCAGGCAAGGTTGCCCAGTCGGGTCCGCGGGGCCCGAAGGCGCGCCAGCGGGCGTCGACGGCGGAGCCAGGTTCCTCATGGCCGAGAGGAAGGCACTGACTTCCGCCGGCGTCGCGTCAGTCCCAGGGACCGGCGGGTATGGGGACTTGCGCGGCGCCTGCGGCTCCGCAGGAGCCGCGGGGGTGGAACCACCCTGACCCTCGGCCGAGTCGCGCGACTGGCGAGGGGAGTCCGAAGAGCGGTGTCGCCTCTTGGACTTCTTGGAGTGCTTCGACTTACCCGAAGACTTGGAGCCAGACGATCGATGATGACGTCGGCTGCGGCTCCGCGACCGATCCTTGGACCGCCTCCTGGACCGGGATCGAGAGGGGCGCGGAGCCGAGTGGCGAAGCTCGAGAAGCTTACGGGACCGCTCCCGTCTAGCCTTCGAGGTCAGGGCCTTGCAGTCCGAACACGACGCCGCGTCATGGTCGAGGCCCAAGCAGTAAAGGCACCGGCGGTGATGGTCCGTAACCGACATCAAGCGGTTGCAGTCAGCACAGGCTTTAAAACCAGGCATCCTACCGGCACCGGAGTCGAGACAAGATCAAAAAGGATCGAAAAAAGTTAGTCAAAAAGTGACTAAAGGGGTAGCTCTCCCGGATCTGCGCTTACTGGCGCGGAAAAAAAAAGAACTGACGTCAGTATGACGTGAATATGAAAGTGCTGCAAAATGATAAAAAGTGTCTCCCAAACCACCAAATCAAAAGCTTTTTCCGCATCAAATAACAAAATAAGTGCAGGGATCCTCCGTGTCTCAAAGTAATCCAAAGCTTCTGCCAGATAATGAGTGTTAGTCATGAGCTGTCTACCGGTAATAAAACCGTTTTGGTCTTTATGACTCAGATCCGAAGAAATTCGATTAAATCGAATAGCCAATAATTTAGTGACGATCTTGTAATCCGAATTTAAAAGAGTAATGGGACGATATGAATTAGGATCGGTAGCATCTTTCCCCTTCTTCAAAAAGCTGACCACAGTGCCCTTGCGGAAAGAGTCGGGAATTGAGGCTCCAGCCAACATAGAGTTAAGCAAAAGTAGAAACAAATTTGAAAAAGAGGGAAAAAAAACCTTAAAAAACTCTGCGGGTAGTCCATCCGGACCAGCGGCTTTCCCTGATGGAAGATCTTTCACCACCGCCTCTATCTCTTCCAAAGAAAATCCATCTGCCATGGTTAATTCTTCGGAGTGGGAAAGAGAAGGGATCACAGCCTGCCGCAAAAAGGAATTTAATTTAGACTGGTTAATTTTAAGCTGATGAGAATATATATTTTGATAATGACAATGCATTATCGCACCTATCTTATCTGGATCAGTTGTAGATTGATGCGAGACCGGACATTTTAACTCCCGAATTAAATTAGATGCTGCTTGTTCCTTGGCCTGCCAGGCCAAGAATCTCCCAGTGAAATTACTTTCTTCATATATCTTCTGATATTGAATACGAAAAAATGCCTCGCCCTGCTCATATAAAAAGGTGGTGTATTTTTGTTTAGCTTCATTTAATTGTTCTTTAACCAATCGTGAGGGATTTTGTTGCCTTTGAACGCTAAGTGGATGTATACGGGATTCCAATAGTTTAATTTCAGCCCTCGATGCAGTTAAAATGGCCGCATCTTTCCCTATGATGATTCCGCGAATAAAGGCCTTTAGGGCATCCCAAATAATACTTATGGGGGCAGTGCCCGTATTAAGAGTTATAAAGTCTTTGATCTTGTTTTTTAATTCAGAGACCCATTTATCATCATTAAGATGAGCTTTATTGAGGACCCATCTTTTGGGGGATCTTTTGGTTTCCCCGAAAATGAATTCCCTAATAAGCATAGCATGGTCTGAGAATACGTTGAACACCGTATTGAAAAAGCCGAGCTTAAGGTTGCGTGAAGCTAAAATAAAATCAATACGGGATGAGGATTTGAATCTACCCGACCAGCAAGTATAATCTCTTTTAGAGGGGTTATCTACCCGCCAGTGAACAGAAAGATCGAATAGTTTGATATAATGTGAAATGGTTTGAAAAACTTTCGGTTTAAGTTGTTTTGATGATTGAGATGATGTATCCAAATGCGGATCCATTAGCACATTAAAATCCCCACCAATCACAATATCTCCTGACACCATTAATAGAGATTGAAACAAGTCTTCATACAAACTAGCATCGTCTGTTAGAGGCCCATAACAACATACAAAAATAAAAGGTCTCTGCCTGGTTTTAACTCTACATGAGACCCAGCACCAACGTCCTGAGCCTCCCTGTTCTGATTGAATAATATCAGCACATAAGTTCTTATTCAAGAATATTGCCACCCCTCGCTGAGATGCATCGCATGATGCGAAACACTGAAACGAAGCCCAAGATTTGAGCATTGAAAACCCATCTAGCTTGGAAGAGGGAATATGAGTCTCCTGTAACAAAATAACGGAGGGATTCTCAGCCTTTAACCAAACTTCCATAGCACGCTTTTTCTTAATATTGTTTAAGCCATTGACATTAAGAGAAAGCAACTTCAAACTCTCCTTGTTAGACATTGAGATCAGAATTAAATTGACTAAAGAAAATTATCACCAAACCACTCCATGCCCCTTGAATACAATGAATACATTGAATACAAGCTGACAAATAGAATAATAAGTAAAAATAATCAGACACCATCAATTTCCTTTTTGTTTCAACCCACCCACCACCACCCACAACCCAAACAACCCCAGCACCACCCCACCCACCACCCCCCCAAACCCCACCCTCCAATGGCCCAACTACCTCCCTCCACGCTGACCATAGGATCCTAACCCACTCCATTGGGGCAACCTGTTAACACCCCCTAGGCTGCCTGAGTTGCGGACTCCCACAGGCTCATCTGACCCCCCCCTACCCCCGGGCCCAGTTCTAGGATAGGACTAATAGCATTAGGAGCGCAAATAGACCCCTACAGAATGAAAAAAAAAGCAAAAAAAAAAAAAAAGCAAAGAATCCTTAATTTAGGAGGGTGAAATCTCCTTCAGGAGATCCTGTGCCGCTGCTATATCGGAAATCATAAAGAATTTGCCTTTGACTAACACTTTAAGCTTGGACTGCTGTGCTATCGTCGCTTGTGCCCCTTTAGCTTTAAACAGCCCCAACATTTGAACAAACTCTTTTCTTCTCCGAGCAGCGGAGGCAGACATATCTAAAAAAATACGGCATTTGACAGTCTCAGTAACAAAAAATTGTCTTTTCTGAATTGCCGTTGAAAGGATAGTCTCTTTGACCCGGATATCCGAAAAATTAAGTAACAATGTTCGAGGAAGGGAGGAATTTAGAAAGGGCTGAGCAGGAACGCGGTGAGCACGTGTAATAGTTAAATCGCCTTCATAGTCGGGGATCACTTTAGATTTTAAAAAGGATGTTGCCCATTGCACCGTATTAGAGCCTTCAAGACCTTCTGGAACCACAACTATACGAAGGTTCGATCTGCGATTATAGTTTTCCAAATCGTCCAATTTATGTTCAAACGAACGTGTACACACAGAAAGATGTTTTACATCTTTTTTGATCTCCGTCATCTGATCCTCCAAACTTGAAATACGGGTTTCGGCCTCTTGGAGACTAACCGGAAATGTAGAGAAGAGAGCCTCCATTTTCTCCAGCCGTTGATTAATTGAAGCAAGCTCTGCCCTTTGAACCCTCTTTAATTCTCGAACTTCATCAAGAATCAAATTTAGCAGGTCTTTAACTGACATCTGGATCTCCCCTGCAGTCTTGGTGTCGAGATCTAGCAAGGGGCTTAAAGAACCGGGAGGACTCACATTAGAAACGAAATCAGCAGGAGTGTCTAGCAGTTTGTCGGTCAATAATGGAGCTGTGGCCGTACTTTCCAGAGAGAAAGCCTCTTTGAGACTATCTTTATGAGGGTGCGTCAAGGAGTTCTCTTTCTCTTTTGATAATGGTGATGAAAATGTTGAGAGTACTGAAGGATTGGGCTTATTCGGCGAATCTGAGGAATGAGAAGAGGAAGTTTGGAATACAGAATCTAAAGAAAGCACAGGATTTTTTTTATCGAAAAGAGGAAATGGTTTGGTCCCCTTCAACACATCCGTGACTCTGTCTTGCTTAGATAAACGGTCTGGAATAGGAGTTAAAGGGGCCTCCTCTGCGCTATGCGGGGGCTCTGCATCCAGTGTTAGGGATTTGCCCAGAGATACCTCCAATTCCTCTGAGCTCCCAGAGCTGATTTTCACCCTTGCATCTCTTGCATCACCCTCAGCTTCATCCAAACTGACACTTTTATCGGCACTTTTGCTCAATAATTTGGCTGCGTTTTTGGCTTCTCTAGCCTGAAGGCGGAGAACTTTTGCCTTGCGTGTGTTGAGTAATTTTCCCATATTGAGCAAAAAATAAAAAATAAAAAAAAAGGAATTTAAGGAACAAAAACCAGCTAGAGTGCATCTAGAGTTAGGGGTCCGCTCTTTCCGCTCTCCTCTCCCGAAAGTGAAGATCCTCAAAGTCCAAAGGATAAAGTAATGAGGATAACGCCTTCCCTCAACAGGGTTACTTCCTAGCAGCAAGCCACAAGCCACAAACCGGCTGCACTGACTGGTCGAAAACAGAAATAATCAAAAATGACCAACTCACTGCGTGCTTCTGCCATGGGAAATATCCGACTGAAAGAAGCAGCTTTAATGCGTTGTAAAGCCCCAGGTTGAGAAGTGCCTGCCCGGCGGCAGAGAGGAGCAACAACGCTGGAATGCACTCTGCTGGTTAAACTGCTGCCTCATTCACAGCATCGCAGCAAGCCACGGAGCCCGAAGGTACGTCGTCATGAAGCTGAAAACGAGCAACTAGCAACGAGCAAACAATCCAGTAGCGGTCGCGGTCACGGTCATGAAAGGGGATCTGGGCGCTGAGCTTTTCCGCTGTCGTTGCCGTCTGCCATCAACCACCACGTCCACCATACACGTTCACCTGCACGGCCTCAGGGGGAGGAGGAGCCAGGAGTCAGGAGCCGGCAAGCCTCGGGTGAGAGCGGAGGCGTGGTTCTCCATCTCCCAGCCGTGCGTCAATAAGAGTGAGCATCTTGAACTTCTCCTGCTTCAGAAGAAGGTTCAAGATCCTGAGATCCAGGATTGGAAGTAGCCTGCCATCCTCCTTGGGTATCAGGAAATACCGGGAGTAGCATCCCTGACCCCTTTCCCGCTCTGGAACCACCTCTATCGCACCTCTTTTTCAGTGATGTTAAGACTTCCTCCTGCAGGAGAAGAAGGTGGCCCTCTGAGCAAGCACCTTGGCAAGGAGGGTAATTTGGAGGGAATTCCCGAAAGGGAAGAGCATACCCATTTTCTACAAGATTTAGAACCCAAAGGTCTGTAGTGACAGATTCCCAATCTGGCAGAAAATGGGTAAGCCGACACCCCCACAGGACCAACATGATCCAGAATGGTGGCTCTAGGGCTGCTTTGCAGTGGTAGGAGGGAGGGAGGGAGGAGGAGGAGGAGGAGGGCTGACTACCTCGTGGGCGACCTTTGTTTCTACCCATGTAGGTCTTATACAGGGTATTTTGCTGCTGCTGAGGCTGCCTGTAGGTCCGAAAAGACGACCTCCCAACACCTCTGTACCTTCTGAGGAACCTCTAGGCTGAGCCTGCAGGCCCAGAGACTTAGCTGTGGCTTTGCTGTCCTTGATCCTCTCCAAGGCTGCATCTGCTTTCTTCCCAAACAGTCCAGAAACATTAAAGGGTAGATCCAGAAGTGTAGCCTGCACATCTGGAGAGAACTCTGACAACTTAAGCCAAGCACTTCTTCTAGTGGCAACCGAAGAGCCCATGATCCTGGCAACAGAGTCTGCAGTGTCCAAACCACTCTGTATAACCTGTTGTGCAGCAGCTAGAGTGTCCGACAAGAAATCATTAAAATTCTGCCTGTCCTCCTCTGACAATTTAGGAACCAGCTGTTTTGCAGAATCCATCAGGGCGTGGATGTAACGGCCCAAAAGGCTGGTGGCATTTGTGGACTTCAAGGCCATACTTGCCGAGGAGAACACCTTCTTGGCCGACTGGACAAGCTTTTTAGACTCTCTATCACTAGGAACTTGAGGAAAAGCTCCAGAAGACTTTTTCTAACAGGCAGCTTGAACCACCAGACTCTCAGGAGAAGGATGGGAAGTTAGAAAGTCTGGATCTCATGGAGCCGCCCTGTACCTCCTAGCAACAGATTTAGACACTTCCGGAGACAAAAAGGGCTTACGCCAAACCTCCATAACTGGCTCAGTGATGGCATCATTAAAAGGAAGCAAAGGAAAAAAAAAAAAAAAAAAAAAAGAAAGAAAAAGGAAGCAAAGGTTCTACCACAGTGGTGGGGGAATGAAGAGCCTCCGTCAAGATGTTTGACTTAAATTCAGCAGTTGGGAGCAGCAAGTCCAAGCGCGCCGCTGCCTTCCTAATAACCGTGTGGTAAGGAACCACATCCTTAGAGGGAGCATCTGATGGAGGAGAAAGCTCCCATTCTGGGGACATATCAAGGCCACTTGCCTCCATTAATTCTTCAAAAAAGTCATCAGACTCCTGAAGTTCACCCTCTTCCATTTCCTCTGCCTGATACCTCTGTTCTTCCAAGATCCTCTGCGCCTCCCACCTGGATCTCATCCTCGGAACCGGCGTCGGTGGCGCCACAAACTACTCCGACGGAGCCGGAGTAGGCGTTGAACACGGATCCGGAGGCACAGCCTGAGTCGAACGAGGTCGGGCTGGAGCCGGAGAAGAAGGGAGCGGCGTCCTCGGCGCCGGGAAATGCCAAGACGGCGACGCTGGAAAGAATGGCATAAAGGGAGCCTGAGCATAGGCCTGAGGAACCCCCAAATTAAAGTTCATTGGACCCTGCTCCAGAGGGGTGCATTGCTCTTGAAAAGACAAAAGACACCATACATGGCATTCAAATAATGCGATGGGTCTTGTCCCGGGCCAGGAAAGGGGGGGGGGGTAAGGCTCAGACTGAGGCATTACCGGACTCGGGACAATCGGCGCCGACAGTGGAGCCAATGGAGTCGACGACTCATCAAGAACCGGAGCCTATTCCACCGGAGACGGAGAATGCTTCGGCGTCGGAGATGGAGACGGAGAATGCTCCGGAGAAGCTGCAGGCGAAGCCGGGCGAACAGGGAAGCCGGATTCGACACAGAAGGAGAGGGAGAAACCTAGTCCTTACGACGTCGAGGAACTGATGAAGTCGATCTCGGAGCCGTCTCCTTATCTGAACGGCATCGTGAGCTGTGCCTCTTCTTCTTTTTATGTATCTTTGACTTTGAAGCATGACCCGACGTCGACTTCGAACCCGACCTCGACCTCCAACGCCTTCGACCTCTCTGCTCCTTCCTCATCTTCGCTATGAATAGCTTGGCTTCTCTCTCCTTTAAGGCCTTAGGGTTCATCTTGCGGCAACAAGAGCACCCCTCGACGTCGTGATCCGATGACAGGCACCAGACACAATCTTCGTGTCGATCCGTGATGGACATGTGTTTACCACACTCTCTACAGGGCTTGAACCCAGACTTCCTCGTCAACATCTTTAAGAAAGAAGCAAGAGGAGACCAGAAAAACAAAGTAACTAGAAAAGCTAAGGAGAGTCCCAAAAAACAATGAGTGTCGACGGCGCGGAAAAAAGGGAACTGACATCACGACGACGAGGCCCTCTTATGGCTCCAGTGACGTCAGCGGAGCCGCTTGCGGAGCAATGCTATTGTGATGCCGTCCTCGTCGGTGCGAAGAGTTACAAAAATGTCCGCATGTTGCTGGCGCAGGGGATATTCACAAGGTGAGGAATCCACTGGCAGATGTATCCATCAGAGCAGGCTGTCTGTTGCATAACCGGCTGTGAAGACTATCTCTGCCTATATGCTAGTACCCTGCAATGGCCCTTTAGTTTCAGGAACTGGTTTGAAACTTGCTTGGTGTGGTCAACATCCCCAAGGAAAGAGCTATACTTTGGTCTAAAAAGAGTTCTGAAGTGGAGTCCACCGTCCCGCAAAAGAGTCTAGACTAAGAAAAAATGTATGTTAATAAAGCCTGTACATCGCCGGAAAAACCAGTCTAAACCTCATCTAAGATTTTCTATGGAGGACTATGCTGGTACTGACAGCTCTGCCAATTAACAGTGTGGTGTCCACACCTCAGCCAAAGAAGTCAAAGGACCTCCGGGACTGCACCAAGGTCTCGATGGTCATGTCCAAAAGGATGTGTGTAGCTGCCCAACAGACAGACAGAGCAATTACTGAGTTCAGTGCCAAGCTAGAAGAGGAAAACTTGCTTATCAAATGAATCAATCCTTTTGGATTTTCTATCCAGAGGACTGGTTGTAAGCACATTTCAGTCAAACAATTTGTTTATTCTCATTGGAGGGCAGCTGTAATTCGAATACTATGGTCACCCTCCAAAGCCCACGGCAAATGAACCAAGCTGTGTGTCAGGCGAGGAAGCAAGCTCATTGGCATTTTATAAATCAAGGGTTAAGGCATCAGCAGTGTAATAAGGGAGGGATCAATATATTGTTTTCATCGTTCTTGCAGGAAACTGGACTTTGTTGCAGTAACCCACCACTGCACCATTGTTCCACAACTGGCACCACTTTAGGCCCATGTCAGTCCCTAGTAAATGGTACCTGTGAGAAGTTGGCCCCGTATATGTTGTCCACTAATTAAAGTGGGCACCTTGCACCAGTCCAAACGACCCTTATTGATGATTAGGTTAAAGAAAACCTTTATTGAAAGCGAACCTAGCAGTAGCTATGGAGAGCAGCCTTCAGGCTAAGTCTCGAAGGAATGTAAAGTAGCTTGTTTTACCAGTTTATAACATCCTGAATGACCAATTGAAAGGAGAACCACACAATGTATATATAAAATATATGTATTTATTTCTAAACACTCTCTACTAACCTCTTTATGAGATTAGAGAACAAAGCACACAATATTAAATCACTAGGACAACAGTAAATAGCACAATACACAGCGGGCTCCAGGGGGAGACCGAACCATATACAAAGAAAGTGGTATAACAACCACGACTTGACTAGACAGTGCCTAGAGCATGTAGAATCGCTGGGACCCCAAGGAACCACCCAAGGTAGTGACACAGGGGACCCACAGAGGACGGCTGCAGTGTGTGAACACAGGCGCGAGCTCCGTACAACTCAATGGGAAAGTCGCGGTTGTAAATTTTTTTTTTTTTTTTTTTTTAAAAACCTTTATTTCGGTAGTTGCACAATACACAGCGTCTGCCTACAACCCCTCGGGGCCGGCCGCTATGACATCGGGGAACATAAAACAATCATGTCAGGATAAGAAAAGGTTTTGATTTTATGGTTTCGTCGAGTACGATGTAGTGAACTTCGAAAAGGTTCGAAGCTAATCACTGACCAGGAGAGACAGCACCATTCACGGAGCACCCAGAAGGAGGCGTCATATAGGAAGGCATTAATAAGGAAACAGGTGGCCACCATCCAGGGACTAAAAGCAAACACTATACCACAGAATGATGGAACACAATAAGCTCCCTGCTAACACTGAACCCCAACCCCGAAGAAACAAAGAAACGTAAAAGAGAAAGAAACCAAAGAGGAAGAGAGAAAGAAAGAGAAAGAGGGCCATAGAGACGAAGAAGACATAGAACACATCCCATCCCCCCACCCTGCATACCAGCGGAAGGCCACGGCCCACCCCCCCCCATTAGGCATGCCTGTCGCCCCAAATGAACCCCAAGTAGGAAAGAGAGTCTGGAGAGTGGGAAATAACCTCCCAGTCTCCGACTCCCAGAGAAGACAGGAGGAGGAAATTTTATATACTCCCGGTCACCACAGCCCCTTACGCATCCCCCACCCTGAATAACAGCAGCACAACTGAAGTGGCAAGCAAAGCGGCAGGTGGGGAAACTCCATTACAAATGTGCGAGTAAAGCAGACACTTGGCAGTCTCATCCTAGTCCCCGCCCGCCAATACGTACAGCAAACTAAAGGGAATCGCCCAGCCCCGGCCCGATCCTAAGTGGCCCCACAGATCCACCCCCGCAATAAACAGTAGCGAATTACAAACATGCGGATCAACCGATACATAAACAAATGTTCTAGTCCGGGTCATGCCAGGCGGTCAGGCAGGATCATCAAGGGAGGCAACATCAACCCTGGCCTGAACGCGGAGACCTCACCAAACATGGCCGCCGCTGGGAGTGTACCTCAGGCAGAACAAAGGAGCAAGATGGCCGCTCCCGGCAAAGAAGACGCAGAGGGAGGAGAAGCGAGAGTTCCCAGTCGTAGACCATCACCACATCGATAGTGACAAACACAGTTTTCCCCACAGAACAGCACACACTCCGGCGATGTTGAGGCAGACATGGCAACACTTGCAGAGGCAGAGTCTCAGCTTGTAAAGTGGAAGGGAGCTTTGTATCTGCAACTTTGTCCTTAAGAGAACCCTCGACACTGTAACCAGGGAGAGGACGTTCCACAGTATCCCCCTGTCGCCAATTTGTATCCGCCTCGAAGGGAATAAGAGGCATGGGGGGGTCAGACAACCGCAGTAGTTCCCTGGATGGCATAGTGGCATCGATCTTCCGCTCCAGTTCTCGAGTGCGTTGGCACCATGTCGCCCGCAAGTCCCCCAGGGCTAGAAGGATATCACCATAGGTCAGGTCTGCTCCCTGCTTCAGCATGCCGACAGTATGTAAAGGCGCCACCGGGACACCCTCCAGCTCGACGGTAGGCAGGGAAGCTTGCGTCAGGGATATGGCGGCTTCCGCCTTTCCGGCGAGGTAGACCGGCACCGGTACCATTTATGCCGTTAGCCCACCTCGGAGGGGTGAGGGCGACGCCATAGGACGGGGGAACAGTAGTTAAGGCAAGAGGAGTTGCTGCTCGCTATACAGGGCTCACACAATGGGAGAGCCCTCGGCTGTGTTGCGATGCGGGTGGTGGGCGATCTCAAGCGGATACCGCTCTGGCCGCTGGTAGGAGGACAATGAAAGATTCGCCAGCCCGGACCCAATCGTACCGGAATTCTCTCCGTAGCGAAGAAGGCTCCGCCAGGCCGCCCACTCCACGCCCGGTCACATTTCCCCAGGCGCCGGTCCAGCCCCAGGTCGTCTCACCGTACGTGTGAGCGGTGTCCGGTGGCGGTGGTCGGGCCAGAATGCGTGGGCAAAGTCCAAAGTCGGCAAACTCTATGAATCCTCGACCAAAAAAGCCGGCGGGGACATCGGAGGAATGCGGAAAGTATCAGCGCATTCGTGGTTACATTTACTCGCGCCGTAGGCAGGATTAAAGATCAGGATGTCATGTAAACAGCAGACGGGCTGCGGAGCCGGGAGCTCAGACGTCCTATCCGTCCGCCATCTTGGCTCCTCCCCCCCGCGGTTGTAAATTTAAAGATTAAGGGCACTTCTGAGAGGACTTTAAGATAACCCAGCTAAACATAAAAGGTTCTAAGGCCAGCACCCTTGAGATTACTGAGGTACCCATGTTACCTATCCCAGAGGAGCCGGGTGCATAGGGGTCAAGTGAAGTCGGAAACCTTCGTCGTTTTCAACAGCGTGATGCAAAAAAGTGCTGCTGCCAGGAAAGATGAAAAGTGTCTGGTGGAATCCAAGCCTGGATCTGAGGTGAGAAGAACCTGAAAGTAGAGGAGACAGAGTCTGGGTCACATCACAGTGACCTGGGGCACGGTAGACGAATGCCCACCGATGTCGTGTGCTTCCGGTGAGAAGAGGTGAAGCTTGATTCTGCAGCCACGGGGACCAGGAGACGTCGACGATGACCAAAGTCCGGAGGTGAGCTATCCCACAAAGGATGTCGAGTGCTGGGGGGTCAGTGTCCAGATTGAACACCAACAAGCCTTGACAACTGCAACCCACGAGGGCAGAGGAAAGATGCTTCGGTGAGGACCTGCAAGGTCCTGGGGACTCTCCAAGCTATGGAGAGTCAGGGCACGTCTGGAGCAACCAGGAAGGCCCACGGAAAGTCAAAGTTACCTTCACAGGGACCTACAGGTCGACGGACCAGGGATCGTGAAGGGAGCTCCAGCTGAATCACAAAATACTAGCCCACGGAACACTCGTGGAGTGTAGGTCAGAATTCTTCAGTGGAAATACTACTCAGGGTCAGGACTACACGGAGCCCAAAGCACAGCCTCAGGGATCGCCAAAAAGCATATGCTGCAGCAAATGTGCACGGTGTCCAGGGGTACGGGTTGCACGGTCCCCACGAGGGCTGCGGGTCTTAGGTTTGCTGAGAGCACTAGTCGACCTCGGAGAAGCTTCAGGAGCTGCGTAGATGCAAATCGGTCAGATGCGTTTAAGGTGCCTGCCTTGCAGGGGAGTAACTCCTTTACTCCAAGGGAGATTCTTCAGTCATCCAGCATAGTGTAAATAGTCGAAGTACTTAGTTTCTGTAGTAGAGTTTTGTCCAGGTAAATCTAAAGTCCTGTAGTCAGGGGTTCCTACTTTATACCCAAGGAAGGGGTGGGACAAACTCTGGGGGCCCACCTATGGAAGGGTCAGGACAGAGGGGTGGCTACACCCTTGTCCTTAATCCCAGTATCGCGCCAGAGCAGGGGCTGACAGCCCCTGCAACCGGTTTGAGCTGGACTATGCACAGGGACACCAAATGTGCCCCCAGTGCAGACATCAAAGCACTCGTCAGAGTGCACTCACCCAGCCCCAATACACTAAAGCCTGTCTTGGAGGTGGTCAAACCTCCCTGTGACAGGACAACTATTGTCAAGCCTTCCCCTGCTCGAGCTTGGCTCCGCAGCAGGAGGGCAGACTCATGTCTGTGGCTGGCAGCATCCATTTTGTGATGCCCAGGTCGAGAAAGCTGGTACCGGGTAGCCCAGTGTGTCACATATGTCCCTCTAGAAGGGTGGAATCATACCTCTTCTGCCAGTTACTGGCGGGGAGGTATGATTCCGAGGTGTTTGACACCAAACACGACATGTTTCTAAGCAGCCGTTTTAAAGTTAGCATTTACCGCGAGGTTATAATGCACTTAAATATATATGGTTGGCTGCATCACAAACAACCCCGGAAAATAGGTTCCGAAGGCTGCAGAGTGGCTCTGCTCATGGAGGGGCACCCTCTTACATAAAACCCAGCACCCTGTGATAGGTGTATATGTGCAGTGATTTTAGAATAGATATAGTGAACCAATATCTATGTAAGGGGTGTATGCACCACCTTACACAGGCTGCAGCAGCAGACCTGTGGTGTCATTTTGAATGGTCTTTCAGGGGTGGCATAATACATGCTACAGCCCCTGGGAGACCTCTGGGGTACCCATGCCCTGAGTACATAGTATACCATATACTAGGGACTGATAAGGGTTCCCCAAAATCCAATCTGAAGTGTACCTTAAGTACATACAGTCAATTTAGAGAAAAAAACAGCGAGACTGGGGTCCTGGATAGCAGGATCCCAGTCAGACGAAGTTGAAAACAGTGTTACATCAGCAAAAAGCGGGGTTAACTATAAGAAGCAGATCCTACTCTCCTACAGTACCCCTGTTACCTAGGGCATTGGAACTAAAGAGGGTTCCTAAGGGCTACAGTACAAATTGTGCCACCTAAGGGAGCCCTTACCAAGCTCATGCAAACTGGCATTAAAGAACAAGTCTCTTGCATGGCTCTGCGTTCCTGGCGCGGAAAGCTATGTACAAGAACTGACGTCAGTGTGCGAAGGCGGCGTCTAAGTACTCCGACGACGTCATCCTGGCGATCACGACGCCGACGACGGACGCGGAGCTGCAGACGACGCCTAGCGACGCGCAAGGGGATTGCTGATGAAAAACCTTTCCGGATCCAGCCTGACACCTGGGGATATTCTAAGGTGAGAAATCTAACTAACTAATGTTTCTTACAGATACATTGTTACCGAAGGTAAGTAACTTGTTCATCTGAAAGAAACACGTTAGTTAGATTCTTCACCTTAGAATAGATACCCCAGCAATACCATCCCCGGTGGTGGGTCTGCGAACCAAGATCACACCAGAAAGTCCTGGAGAACAGAAAGGCCAAAGAAGCCGTCTCTCCGGACTTGGCTGTCCAGGCAATAATGCTTAGCAAATGTGTGCAGCGATGCTCACGTTGCCGCCTGACAGATGTCTTGCAAGGGAACTCCCCGTTCCAGTGCAGTGGAAGCCACAGTGGCCCGAGTAGAATGGGCTCTCAGCCCTACAGGAGGTTCCTTTTTAGCTAAGGAGTAACATGCCTTGATACACAAAACGACCCACCGAGAGATGGTCCGTTTGTGCACTGCTCGTCCCTTCTTAGTGCCCACGTAGCCTACAAAGAGTTGGTCATCCACCGGGAACTGCTTGGTGCGATCCAAATAGAAGGACAGCACCCATTTTGGGTCCTCTTTCGAGGGGTGCGGATGCGGAAAGAAGGTGGGCAACGTAACAGACTGCCCAATGTGAAAGGCAGTCACAACCTTAGGAAGGAAAGAAGGACGAGTTTTGAGAACAACTTTGTCCGGATGGACAGAAAGGAGGCTTAGAAGAGAGAGCATGGAGCTCACTCACCCTTCTAGCAGAGGTGATGGCCACCAGGAAAGCAGTTTTGAGCGTCAAAAGACGAAGAGGACAATTATGAAGTGGCTCAAAGGGAGCACACATCAGAAACGCCAAGACCAGATTCAAATCCCACTGAGGAATTACAAAAGGAACAGGAGGAAACATGTGAGTAATGCCCTTAAGAAAGCGAGAGACAACAGGGGATTTGAAAAGAGAAGGCTGATCAGGAAGCCGTAAGAAAGCAGAGATAGTAGAAAGATAACTGTTAGAAGGTGGTTCTGACACTATGGGCCGCCCGGATTTTTCGCTTTTTGAGCACCTTATTGTTGAGCTTTTACTGTTGGGGAGCCTCTTAAGTTGGGACTCACCCACAGTGAACTCAGGATGGAAGAGACATGCCAGGGAAAGTCAGTGTATCTTACTGTGTTTTCACTTCCTTATTCCCCTATGGGAATGTGGAGCCAGGGGCTAGGTTAACTTCAATTAGGCCTACAGATTCCAGACACGCACTTAAGTCCAATGTAGCAAATGTGAAAAGAAGTATTCTGCAGAGTCCAAAGTCATATTTGTACTGCTTTTGGGTCAAACAGAACTGTCATATTTCTCTGAGCCAGCCATGACCAGACCCAGGCTGAGGGCTGACCTCAGCTGGATGGATTGATTCACAAGCGAGGGCCTCCTCTCCACGAAGAGAAGATGGGTGGGGCTACAGGCCAATCCATAAACCGCTGTCGCTGGGTGCCAGGCACCAGGCTGCACCAAGGAGGGAAGGCAGCTTGGGGGGGAAGGTGCTTTCGAGACATGTGGCAGAAACCCTGGACGACGCCATTTTGAACAAGCTCAGAGGCTGGACAAGAAGGAGGGAGCAGGGGCAGGGACGTGATGTGTCGCTATTTGATAGGACCAACAGAGACTTCCTGCCAGCCCCCTACTCAACTTTTAAAAAGTGCTTGCACAGGAAGAAAGGTCTCTCTGGGGTGTGGTCTGCTGAGGGTGAAGGTGCTGGAGCCTGGCGCAATGGGCAGTTGGAAGGAGAGACCCCCTGACTGCCCCCAGGACCCTATCAGCACCAGAAGAAGAGCCCAGGACTGGTGCACAGAAGCAGGGGCCTCTGCGCAGGGAGAAGAGAGTCCCAGAAGGAGAGCCTGGCGAGAGGCTGGCGCAGGGAGCCAGTGAAGACAGCACCCTGCTGAATCAGAGACCCTGAGGGCGGAGGAGAGTGTTCCCAGTGGCGGGGGCTGGTAAAGAGGAGCATGAAGCGCCCCATAATGCCTCGCCAGGCATTTGGAAATCTGCAGTTTTGGTGCTTTGTGGCCCCCAGACGAGGGGGGTCACCCTCACTTGTGAAAAGGTGCTGGGGGAGCGGCTGGAGGAGCACCGTCTTCCTCCCCCCAGCATGAAGAAATCTGCCATTTTGGTGCCTGGTGGCCCCCAGAGGAGGGGGTCACCTTCATGTGTGAAAAGGGGTGCAGGGGGGCTGCAGGAGCACCGCAGTCTCCGCCAGTATAAAGAAGAACAGTCCACCCCTAAGTTTCACGGGGCATCTGAAAGAATAACCCCTCCAGGACTCAGCCTGCCTTTAACACCTTCTATGCTGGAACTTATGTTCTACAGCTGAGGGTGTACTATGAAGTGCATCATGGAGTGAAGGGCTGAGTTGGGGATGTCTAGAGAAGGGCATCCCCTGGAGGTGAAGTGGTGTAATTGCACCGAAATGCATTTACTATTGGTTATTTCTTTTTAGGTGGACTGAAAGTCACATGTGTAAAGTGAAGTACCTGTGTAAGGTGATGTTAAGCTAAATGGAGTTATGTTGCTGGACCTTCCTGCTAGGGGTCTGGCTGTATTTACGTAATCCCATGCTTTTACCTGTGATTCTTTTTAAAGTGAAGACGCGCACTGCAGGAGAAGTGTAGTTGCCAGGAGTACTTCTTTTGAAGGGACTGTAAGTCACATGTGTAAGGAGATGTCATAAGCCAAGTGGGGCTATGTTGCCAAACAGTTCTGCTAGGGTGTCTGGCTGTATATGCGCAATCCTGTGATTTCATCTGTGATGCCCTTAGGGGCTGTAATTGCAATGCATTCAAATGATCAACCAAGGTGATGAGTATTGTCATTCTAAAGTGTGCGTAAACATGGATTCTTGCTGCTGCGCTTAGGTGAAGACCCCAGACTGCTAGCCCTTAAGATATAGAGGTGCATACTTTACGGTCAGTAGGAGATGCTCAGTCAGGGTCATGTGTCACCAAGGCAGGTTTACCCCTTTTTAATGCTTGTTGAGGTAATGGGGTGGGTCGCCACTGGGATGGTGCCAGTGCGCAGGGCCCTCGCTCCAGGTTATGTTCAACTAACTGCACAGGGGGCAAGTTGATGTGCATACATGGGAGTGGTGGTACTAGACCCCACCCCCCCGCGGGAGGGGGTGGAGATGTTATGCAATGTCACAAAGTAATTCCAACAGCTTATGTATATTTGTAAATTGGTGCATAGTATTGAGTGGTGTGTGTGTTTAATAAATGTACTCTTACTTTTATAAAGCAAAGTACAGACTGGACAATCAATTATTGAGTGTTATTTTTGTGCACCTGCAAATGGCGATTACTAGCTGACACCACCTCCCTTGAGTAAGCCTCCGACTGCTCTGCAACGCTACCCTCTGAGAGTCAGGCGATACAATTGGGTGTTTGGTTCCCAGTGAAGGACAAATGTAGTCATGTTATTTGTGCAGGCCTCACAGATGCTGCCTCGTTTTCCAACAATAACCTTTCAGGGTGCCCAGAGCAGAGCCCTGCTGGGCCAAAGAAAGAAGAAAGAGGAGAACCTCAGCAAGAGGGGCGGAAAGAGGATCCAAAGCCTTTGCTGTGCACCATGACACAAATTTGTTCCACCTGCAGGCATATACCGATTTTGTGGAGGGACGCCTGGCTGCCAGAATAACAGCACAGACTTCAGGAGGCAAGTCAAATGGCATCAACTGCCGCCGCTCAATCTCCACGCATGGAGGTGGAAACTGGACAGGTTCGGGTGGAGGACCGTCCCCTGCTGCTGCGACAGAAGGTCTTCCTGAAGAGGCAGACGGATCGGGGGATCGATCAACAGACTGAGTAGCTCGGGATACCAGTACCTTCTTGCCCAATCCGGAGCCACAAGTATGACTTGGGCCCGGTAGCGCCTGCTCTTCTTCAGCATTCTGGGCGGATGTGGTATAGGCGGAAAGGCGTACAACAGACCGCAACTCTACTCGCGACGAAAGGCGTCCCCGAGCGAGTGCCGCCTTGGAAACTCCAACGCGCAGAACTGCTGACATTGCGCGTTCTCTTCGGTGGCTAATAGATCTAACCAAGGCTCTCCCCACTGCCGAAAGAGGCCTTGCGCCACGTCCGAGTTTAGACGCCACTCATGATCCATCATGCACCGGCGGCTTAGTTCGTCGGCTCTGGCGTTCAGAGAGCCCGCCAGATGTTGAACCACCAGGGTGATGCACTGAAGTTCCAGCCATGTCCAGAAGCACAGAGCCTCCTGACAAAGGGTCCACGACGCCATCCCGCCCTGTTTGTTGCAATACCACATGGCGGTGGTGTTGTCCATGAACACCTGCACCACACTTCCCCGAACAGAGGGAAGGAATGCCTTCAGTGCTCCGGTTGGGGTAGGGAGAGGGATCTGCCACTGACCCAATTGCGGTCCGTGAGCCACCACTGCAAGTGCTTTGCAGTGCCCTCCGAGATCAAGACACGGTCGGAAAGGTTGACCCGATGCTGGGCCCACTGAAACTTCCGGTCCCACTGCAGTGCCCGCATCCGCCACCTGGCGTGATGTACTAGCAGGATGCAGGAGGCCATCAGACCCAGAAGCCGCAGCACCAACTTGACCGAAACCCAGGATAGAGGCCGGAAGATGGGAATCAGGGCCTGAATATCCCGGACCCGCTGTTCCGGAGGATAAGCCCGGAACTGCTCGGAGTCCAGAACTGCTCCGATGAAGAGGAGCTTCTGAGAGGGACTCCGATGCGACTTCAGCACATTGATGGTGAACCCCAGCGAATGCAGGAGGTCGGCCGTAGTCTGGAGGTGGCAGACGACTGCCTGGGGCGAGCCCGCCTTCAACAACCAGTCGTCAAGATAGGGGAAGACTGGAACCCCTAATCTGCGCAGATGAGCTGCGACCACCGCCATCACTTTTGTGAACACCCAAGGGGCACTGGTGAGGCCGAATGGGAGCACGGTAAACTGAAAGTGGTCCTGGCCCACCATGAACCGCAGGTAACGCCGGTGGGCCGGCAGGACGGGAATGTGAAAATAAGCGTCCTGCAAGTCCAACGCTACCATCCAGTCTCCAGGGTCGAGGGCAGCCAGAACCTGAGCTAAAGTGAGCATCTTGAACCGTTCTTTCCGGAGGAAGACGTTGACGCTCCTGAGGTCCAAGATAGGGCGCAGGCCCCCTTTGCCCTTCTTGGGAACCAGAAAGCAGTGGGAATAGCAACCACAACCTACTTCTGGACCAAGTACGCACTTGATGGCTCCCTTGGCCAAGAGGGCCGTAACTTCCTCCCGCAGAAGATTCAAGTGATCTCCCGACATACGGTGGTACTGCGATGGCATGGCTGAAGGGGTCGTCTCGAAGGGGAGGGAGTAGCCCCTTCGGACGATTTGCAGCACCCACCTGTCCGACGTGATGGAACGGCAGTGGAGCAGGTGATGGCGAACTCTGCCTCCCACTGGTGTGGAATGGGCCTGAAATCACTGACTAGGAGGGCTTTGAGGCGGATGCTGCCGGGGTAGATGTGGACTGACCGGCACGTTGTCCCCCAGTACCGCCTCGGCGGAATCCACGTCTGCGACCGCATGCAGGTTAGGTCTACGGCCGGTGGCTAGGCGGACGTGAGGGGGCGCCCCTTTCTTGGCCACAAAAGGGACGAAAAGCAGAAGTTTGCGGGCGCGGGACCGAAAGGCCCAAGGACTTGGCCGTAGCCCGGGAGTCCTTGAAGCGCACCAGTGCACTATCCGCCTTTTCGCCAAAAAGGCAACTGCCATCAAATGGCATATCCATGAGGGTGCTCTGGACATCCCCTGAGAAAGACGTGGACCGCAGCCAGGCGTGGCGGCGAAGAGCCACCGTGGTTGACATAGCCCTACCCAGCGAGTCCGTAGTATCTAGTCCACATCAGATAGCATGTTGCGCTGCCTCCCGCCCGTCGGCAAGAGCCTGGGCGAGCCGTGTCCGGGCCTCCTCCGGACACTGGGGCAGCACGTCCTCCACCGTATTCCACAGTGAGTGAGAGTAACGGTCCAAGAGGCAAGTGGTATTCAAAGACCGCAGTCCCAAACTAAGGGAAGAGAACAGCTTCTTACCGAACTGTTCAAGCCTCGTGGATTCCCGATCAGGGGGAGCGGACAGGAAGGAGGACTGGGAAGTAGAGGCCTGGATAACCAGGCTCTCGGGCGTGGGGTGTTGGGACAGAAAGCTGGGGGTCGCCCGGTGCAGGGCGGTGGCGCCGGGCCACGTTCCGATCCACAGGAGGTACTGTGGAGGGCTTGGACCAAGTGCCCTTCAGAACGTCCACGAGTGCCTCATTAAACTGCAGCAGAGGCTCCGAGGAGCTTGCTGACGGTTGGAGCACTTCAGTGAGGAGGTTAGTCCTCACGGCCACAGCAGGCAGCTCCAGTCCAAGGGCTTTGGCCGCCTTGCGCAGCACCACGGAAAATTCAGCACCCTCCTCCAAAGCCACAGTCGGAGGAGAGATGAAGCCAGTGTCAGGGGAGGTGTCCAGACCACTGGCATCCCCCAGCTCATGGACCAGAGGGTCCTCAGACCCCTCCCAGTCGTCACCATCATCCGATTCCTGGTAGACAGGTGGAATGATCGGAGCCGGGTGAAAGATGAGATTTCCACCCATCGGTGTCAGACACGCCGCCGCTCCGACGCCGGGCCCGGACCGGGACTGAACCGGGGAACGGCGTCATCCGAAGGCGGCGCCGGAGGTGGTACCGGAGGAGACGCCGGCGGAGGGGTCGTGAGGTCGACCTGCGTCGCCTGGGATCCAGGTCTGGATCCCGCGGGAACCTGCGGCGCCGGGACCGGAGTCGACGACGGCGCCGGGGCTGGAGCCGGCGACCCGCTAGGCCCTTCCAGTCGAGCCCGCGGGGCCTGAAGGCGCACCGGCAGGCATAGACGGTGGAGCCAGGCCTCTCATGGCCGAGAGGAAGGCACTGATCTCCACCGGAGTCGCGTCGGTCCCTGGGACCGGCGGGTATGGGGACGGACGCGGTACCAACCGGCCTCTCAGCCGAGTCGCGCGACCGGCGAGGGGAGCCCGAAGACCGATGTTGCCTCTTAGACATCTTACCATGCTTCGACTTACCAGAAGGCTTGGAACCGGACGAGTGGTGGTGACTGCGGAGCAGACTGCCGGTACTCCAGGAGCTTGCAGGACCGCTCCTGCCTAGCCTTCGAAGTCAGGGCCTAGCAGTCAAGGCACGACTCGGAATCGTGGTCGGCCCCCAGGCAGAACAGGCACCAGCGATGATGGTCCGTAACCGACATCAGTCGGTAACAGGAGTCGCAGGGTTTGAACCCGTGCATCCTACCGGCACCAGAGTCGAGTTGACAAGAGACCAAAAGAGTCAAAAAGTTTAGTCAAAAAATGACTACGGGGTAAGCTCTTCCCGGATCGGCGCTTTCTGGCGCGGAAAAAAGAAGAACTGACGTCAGCGTGCGAGGGTGGCGTCTAAGTACTCCGACGACGTCATCCCGGCGCACGACGCCGACGGACGCGGAGCCGCAGACGACGCCTAGCGACGCGCAGGTGTATTGCTGACAAAACTTTCCGGATCCAGCCTGATGCCTGGGGATATTCTAAGGTGAGGAATCTAACTAACGTGTTTCTTTCAGATGCCTGCTTTGTCTTGGTTCAGAGAAAAATAAGCGGTCAACATGGCACACATTCCTATGTGCCATGCCTACCAGCACTGCATGTGATATAGGTAACCCACCGCTACAGCACGCCTAACAGCCTTAAGACAGGGTGCAATGTACCCATGAGTGGGCATATCTGCAGGAGTGGATGTGTCCCTGTGATATCCAAGTTCACCCTTGGATACCACGAGTGCACAGGGAACCCATACTGAGTACATGAGCTGGACACCCGTGATTACAAGCTCCCCAGCTACATGATGGCTTCACTGTTCCCTCAAATGACTGGTACCAAATATCTAGTCTTAAAAAATCCACACTGACGCCAGTGTTAGACTTATTAAGAAATGTGCCCAGAGGACACCTTAGAGGTACCCCCTGAAAACCTACTGACTACTAGTGTGTTCATTGACTGATCCCGGCTAGCCAGCCAGCCACCCAGGACAAGTTTCTGACCCCCTGAGGTGACAAACAAGTTACTTCCCTTCGGTAATGATGTATCTGTAAGAAACATATGTAGTTATAGATTACCCCAGGCATCAGACTGGATACAGAGAAATCTTTTTGTAGCAGTACCCCTGCGCATCGGTAGGTGGTGGCGGTCGACTCCGCGTCCGTCATCGGCGTCGAGGTCGCTGGGATGACATCACGGTGTCTATTCAGACGCCACCCCTGCGCGCTATTTAAACAAGTGGGGAGTGATTCACTTCAGGAGGTCTAGAGGTTAGAATCAATATAATTATCAAAAAACACACTATACCTCTGACACCATAAATTGAATATTTTACTTGAAGACCAATGGTATATTACTAGCCATTGGCTCCGTTTATTTTATGGATTCATTCTTACCTTCACAATAGATATTTACAACATCCACCTCTTACGTTGTTTTTGAGAATGGGTACAATACAAAAGATGTTTTAATAGATCAAAAACACCATATAATGGGAGTACAAAACAAACAAATATACGACTGAAGACATAAATACAATACTGTGTACATAAAACAATACAATCCAGTTTATAGTATAACGGATGTCAAGCCTGACACACGTGAGTCCTACTGAATGACTAATCTAATTGGGGCATATGTCTCGGTTTGGCCCTCAATTAATTCTACTAAGCATGTCCTGGAGAGGTCAGAAATATGTTCACAGACTCGTTTCCAAAGCTGTAAATAATCAGCTCCAATGCGCCCATTATTGGCCACACTTATTCTGTACAGTTGCTCTGAACCTCTCTGTGAATAAAGCCAACGCGTTTCGACCTTCAAGTGGTTGGACCAGGTAGATAGTTTTGCGTGAAGGTCTTCATCAGGGCGAAACTAAGTGTGTAGGACCGGAAATGCCTTAACCAAATCGCATCTTAGGATGCACTATCTCTCCTGGAGTCTTGTGTGTTGATCATTCATACATGTAGTTCACTCTTCTCAATATGCTGATTTGCAGTTTTCTTCAGCCTTGTCTCCTCAATTCAGACCGGACCCCATGAATGCCGGCATCAGTCTCCTCTCAACGGTCTCCGAAGCGGCCGTTCTGACACAGCTTTCAATGGCGGAAGCGCAGAGCCATGCAAGACACTGACCACTGGTGCACATAACTAGGTCCCTGTAAGGGAGTCCCTATTCCTAGAAGTCAGTTTGCAGAACGGGGAGAATGGGTGGGGCAAACAGCATAGAAATAACATGTTTAAGATTCTGTTGCACCCCTGACTGTCCCTAAAACGCTGCTGTAGGGTCTGCTTTCTATGTTCACCCCCACTTTTTGCTTTTGCTTCACTGGTTTTTGACTTAGATGTGGCTGTGGGCCTGCTAATCAGACCCACAGCCCAGCTGTTCTCTCTCTAAATTCATACTATGTACTTTAGGTACATAACCCAATTGGTAAGGATCACCTTCTAGGGCCCTGTACAGTGTACCCTAGGTACCCAGGGCATAGGTGTACCCTAGGCCTACCAGGGGCTGCAGCATGTAATATGCCACCCCTGGCTGGCCTCCCATCATGACACAACTGGCTGATCACTCAGCTGGGGCAAGGTCGTGTAATCACCCCTTGCTTAGGTGTAGTATTCCTATACCTACCTTATATATAGACACATGGGTAACCTATCAGTCACTCCTATGGCAGGCCTTAACAATCCTGAAGGCAGAGTGCTTGGTAACATGTGAGATGGTGCTCTAGCATGAGCTGAGCCTTTCTGCAGCTTTTGGAAACATGTCCTTATAGCTGTTCTATGATATCGCCTACCATATACTCCTAAAGTGCCTTATAATCCTCGCGGTTATGGTAACTATGGGTTGGCTTTATCAAAACATGTCGTGTAAGGTGTCTAACACTTTGGAATACTACCCCCACACCATTTCTGGCGATGAGGATAGTATTCCTCCCTTCTAGAGGGAGAAGACATGTTGAAGACCTACTACCCGGTTAAAGTTAACCAGAGCCTCAGCATCACAAAATGGATGCTGCTGCCACAGACATAAGTCTGACCTCCTGCTGCTGGGAGTCCTTCCAGCGAGGGAGGCTTGGACAATAGGTTTCCTGCCTTGGGAGGTGCTAGCACCACCCTAGACAGGACTTAGTGTATTGGGGCAGGGAGGGATGAATGAAACAAGACACTGCCTGGGGCACACAAGGTGTCCCATGCATAGTCCGGTTCAAACCGGTGCTGGGGCACTCCAGCCCCAGTCCTGGCGCAAAAGTGGACAAAGGGAAGGGGGTGTAACCACCCCCCTCCCTGGTCCCACCCATAGGAGGGACCTAGCAAGTAACCCAGCCCCCCAGATTAGTATAAGAGTGGGAGCTGAGTCCCTAGGACTTTGGATTATCCTGAAAACTGAAACTTGAACAGAAACTCTGGACCGTCGACATTCGACTACGGAAGAAGACAGAAGAATCTCCCTTGTGGCCAAGGAGTGGCCACCCTGTGCAAACAGGCACCAAAAAGCGACCTGCCGTTTGCTTTGCCCAAGTTCTACGAGGAACCGACTGCAGAGCCCGACCAGCGCCTTGACTTCCAGACATCTCCGACCCTGATCCACATCCACAGCAAAGCTGAGATCCGTGGAGGCGACGAGAGACGTGGGGCCGGCTACCTGGGAAAATTGGCTACTAGCTTCCAGCGCAGCTTCTGAGGCATCCTCGAAGTTGTGCTCTGGGGATTGACAAGCCCCAACCCCGAGCACCATCTGCACCGAAGATCAGCCCTCCACACTCCACGAGTTCTGCGTGGGGCCCTTCTGCATTTTCCTGCTCGACGCGTCTGTCCGGTTGCTTGCCTGTTGGCTAGTAACCTCTGTGACGACGAACCCTTGACTTTCCACCGCTGGTTTGGCTCCTCCAATACTGGCCCTTGCTTCCCTGTGAAAGAGAAGCACCTCAGGCCTTCCTGGTCTGCAACAGAAGCGAATCGTTCATTCTGCGTGGGTTGCGCTTGCCAAGGCTTGTTGGGTCCAAACTCGACATCGACGCCGCCAACAGTAAGAGCCCTCGTGGGACAGCTCGCCTCCTGGTTCTGGTCGTCCTCGACGCCTCCTGGTACCCGTGGCTGCTGCGACAAGCTTCACCTCTTCACCTGCATCTTCACGACATCGCCTGGTTCCTTCCCGGCTCCTGGCTGGTGACCTAGACTCTGTCCCCTTTGCTTGCAGGTATTCTCCTTCTTGATTCCAACCTTGGAATCCACCGGACACTCTTCACTGACTGCCTGTCAGCATCTTTTCTTCAGGCATCCATAGGAGTCAATGACGAAACCCGACGCAAGTTCACAACTATGCACCCGCAGCCCGTGGGCTAGGTAACTTGAGTACTCCGGTGCTCACAAGGGTATTGACTATCCTAGTGTCTAGTTCCCAAGTCTCTAACTCCTAGTTCCTTCCGAAGTGTCCTAAAACTCTTAATTTCTAAATATTACTATTTCTATCGACTTTAACGCATTACGTGTGAGTGTTTCCACTCTGCACCTGAATCCCGTGGGCCTCCCACTGCCTAGCAACTGATAGGATAGTGTAGCCCCAGCGATTCCCTAGGCCTAAGCCTAACCTGTGTTCGTGACAGTGGTTCTTATACCACTTACTTAGTATATGGTTTGCGTGGCCCCTAGGGCCTAACTGTATTACTTACCTGTGTGACTTATGTATGCTTAAAGAAGACTGTGTTGTACTTACCTCGAATCTCATAAAGAGTGCTGAGGGTATTTTGACTAGAATAAATACATTCTATTTTTAATAATATATCTATTGTGGTGTCCTTTCATTTGGTATTCAAGGGGTTGCAAATGGTATAACAGCTGGCTTCACATGCCATACAGAGTTTAGACCAAGACTGCTCTTGTCCATGCTACCACTAGGATAGCTGGTCTATAAGGCTGACTTTACAACCAATCACCATAGGGTTTGTTTGGACTGATACAAGGTGTACACTAGAACTAGTGACATCATATATCTGGCCAACTTCTCACAGGCAGCACATCCTCCACCGTATCCCACAGAGAGTGGGAATAACGGTCCAACAGGCAAGCGGTATTTAAAGACCGCAGTCCCAAACTCAGGGACGAGAACAGTTTCTCGCCAAACTGCTTCAACCTCTTGGATTCCCGATCCGGAGGAGCGGACGGGAAGGAGGATTGGGAGGTGGAGGCCTGGATAACCAGACTCTCGGGGTGGGGTGTTGGGAGAGGAAACTGGGGTCGCCCGGAGCAGGGCGGTGGCGCCGGGCAACGTTCCAGTCCACAGGAGGGACTGTGGAGGGCTTGGACCAAGTGCCCTGCAGAACGTCAATGAGGGCCTCATTAAACTGCAGCAGAGGCTCAGTGGAGCTTGCTGTCGGTTGAAGGACCTCAGTGAGGACGTTAGTCCTCACGGCCACAGCAGGCAACTCCAGCCCTAGGGCTTCGGCCGCCTTGCGCAGCACCACTGAGAAGGCTGCACCCTCCTCCGAGGCCACAGTCGGAGGAGAGATGAAACCAGCGTCCGGGGAGGTATCCAGACCGCTGGCATCCCCCAATTCCTCTGCCCAGTCCTGAGAAAGTTGGGCCTGAGCAGCCATAGGGTCATCATACCCCTCTCAGTCGCCCTCCGATTCCCGATAAACAGAAGGAACGAGCGGAGCCAGGCCCCTCATGGCGAGAGGAAGGCACTGACCTCCGCCAGAGTCGCGTCAGTCCCAGGGACCGGCGGGTATGGGGACGGACGCGGCTCCTGGGCTCCGACTGAGCCGCGGGGGTGGGACCACCCTGACCCTCGGCCGAGTTGCGCGACCGGCGAGGGGAGTCCGAAGAGCGATGTCATCTCTTGGACTTCTTGGAGTGCTTCGACTTACCTGAAGACCCCGACGAGCGATGACGATGGCTGTGGCTCCGCGATCGGTCCTTGGACCTCCTCCTGGACCTGGACCGAGAGCGGCGCGGAGCCGAATGCCGAAGCTCGAGAAGCTTACGGGACCGCACCCGCCTAGCTTTCGATGTCAAGGACTGACAGTCGGGGCACGACTACGCGTCGTGGTCGGCCCCCAGGCAGTAAAGGCACCGGCGATGGTGATCCGTCACCGACTTCAGGCGATGACAGGCGTCACAGGCCTTAAAACCAGGCATCCTACCGGCACCAGAGTCGAGTCGATAGACCAAAAAGAGTCAAAAATTGAGTCAAAAAATGACTAGGGGTAAGCTCTTCCCGGATCGGCGCTTACTGGTGCGGAAAAAAGAAGAACTGACGTCAGCGCGCGAGGGCGGCGTCTAAGTACTCCGACGTCATTCCGGCGCACGCCGCCAACGACGGACGCGGAGCCGCAGACGACGCCTAGCGACGCGCAAGGGGTATTGCTACAAAAATCTTTCCGGATCCAGTCTGACGCCTGGGGATATTCTAAGGTGAGGAATCTAACTAACGTGTTTCTTTCAGATGCTGTATTCTATCTTATAGACAGATCGATCACATTAGTAATTTTAGCCTTTTAATATTTTGTACCATGTTTTGGTTATTGGCACTAACGTAAGCATTATTTTATTATTTTACATTGATGCAAGTACTTCGTGCTATGGTTTTAATTAACTGTGCACCTAATAAAATCAACTTACTTCCTCATCTGATCCAGAGTCACCCCAGCTCTAGGGAATGCCTCAACTCTGACCGCTTGCGTCAACCTACCTTCGGACATTGAGTGACGCTTGCAGGAATAACTTCTGGAGCAGGCTCTCGAGCATTTTCTGAACCAAAACCGCGAATGACACAGCCTGTGACAGTTGCGTAAAAGCTTCCTGTGCAGTTCCCACAACGCCTTCACGCAAAGTTGACCACAGGAGCCAAACTCCTCAGAGTCATAGTGCTCCACAGGGCACCACATACAAAGATTAAGAGGGTCTGTGACCGACAACTGCCGTCCACAGGACTCACAGGTTTGAACTCCGAGGGCATGACAGTAAGGAAGGCACACCGTTCAGTTGACAAAAATGATGAGAAAGGACAGAAAACTGTCAGAGAAACCGCTTACTGGATCCGCAAAGGAGGGGGATAAAAGAAGAAATAACTGAAGTCAGGGTAGAGTTTATATGGACTGTCGACATAACATTCAGTGGATGACCTCACTACAGAGTAGCACGATCCCCTCTACCGACTCATAGCGGTACTGCTGTAAAAAATGTCCGGATTCAGGCTGGCGTCTTGGGAGAATTCAAAGAAAAAGGAATCTGTGCCTAAAAGTATCTATCAGATAAAGAACCACAAAAATATTAGGAGATTCGCCGAGATACAGAGGTGTTTGACCTTGTTGCAAGTCCGCCTTCAACAGTCAGTTGTTCGGATAGGGAAATACTTTAAGTCCCTGACCTCTGAAAGTGTGCTGCGACCACCACTGTTGCTTTCAACCCCTGAGGGGCACTGATGAACCTAAAAAGAAGCACTGAAAATTTAAAATCCCCTGGACCATTGGGAACCACAGGTAGCCTGTTGGACGGGGATATGGAAAGTGTCCTGCAGGTCTGTAGTAAAGTGGGTTTCTTTTGCAATATCCCCCCACTTTTTGCCAGGCTTTAGATACAACTTTGACTGTAGAGTACTGGGTCCCTGCTAACCAGGTTCACAGTACCAGTGTTCTTTCCATAACACTATACCACAACTGGCACCACTTTACCTCACATACAACTCCCTCGTAAAAGGTACCCCTGGCACCAAGGACTGCAGCATAAATTGCGCCACCCTTAGAGACCCCTCACAGAGCACTACAGACTGCCACTGCAGCCTGCGTATCTCAGTGCAGACAAAACAGTCAAAATGGCACACATGCCTGCGTGCCATGCCCATAGACACTGCATGAGATATAGGTAAGACTAACAAGTTACTTAACTTAGGTAACGCTTTTTCTGGTGGATTCAGTATCTGCCTGTGGATTCCTCACCTTGTGAATATCCCCTGCGCCAGCAACATTCGGAAACATTTGTAGCAGTCCACGTTGATGAGGTCGAAGACGACGTCACAGAGACACGGCTCCGCTCGCGAATCCGCTGACGTCACCGGCTCCATGAAAGGACCTTGTCGGCGTGATGACGTCAGTTCCGCCCTTTTTTCCGTGCCTTCGAGGCACACGGACGGACTGACAGCAATATATACACAGTATTCACAGTACATAATATACAAGCAACACACACAGTGTGGAGAATAAATAGAAAGGCAAAAGAAATAACACAATGCCCTTGACAGTAACAAATAAATTTTGAAACAATATCACTATTGTAGGTATACAAGGGTGGACAACGGGGAGGCGGGTGGGTCAGTGAGGAATCCACAAGCAGATACTGTATCCACCAGAAAAAGCGTTACCGAAGATAAGTAACTTGTTCTTCTGATGGATACATCTGCCAGTGGATTCCTCACCTTGTGAAAAGATTCCCACACCAGTCCCACTCCCGGTGGAGGGTGTCCACCCTTCTATACCAGAAAGTCCTGAAGGACGGAACGAGCAAAGTGTCCCTCCTCACCTCGGTGTCTAAGCAGTAATGCTTTGTGATAGTGTGAAGGGAGGCCCAAGTTGCTGCCCTACAAATGTCGTCCACAGGAACACCTCTAGACAAAGCAGAAGTGGAAGACTTGGCTCTAGTAGAATGAGCCCTCAAACCCTCTGGAGGTCCCTTACCAGCCATAGAGTAGCATATCTTGATGCACAAGACAATCCATCTGGAAAGGGTGCACTTGTGCACCGCTCTGCCTTTACTGCAGCCAACAAAGCCCACGAAGAGCTGGTCATCAACTCGAAAGTCTTTTGTCCTGTCAAGGTAGAAGCTCACCCCCCTCTTAGGATCCAAGCGGTGAAGTCTCTCCTCCTCCTTGGAAGGGTGAGGGGGAGGGATAGAAGGTAGGAAGGGTAGTGGGCTGCCCCAGATGGAAAGGAGTTACCACCTTTGGCAGAAAAGCAGCCCTGATCCTGACTACCATTTTTTCAGTATGAATGGTCAAGAACGGGGGCTTTGAACTCAGAGCTTGAAGCTCACTTATCCTCCTTGCCGAGGTGATCGCAATGAGAAAAACCAGCTCGAAGGGAGAACCCATAAGATAAGTTAAGACAAGGTTTAAGTCCCATTGAGGCACAATAAAAGGAGTAGGAGGAAACTTGTTTGTAAGGCCCTTTAGAAATCGTAAAACAATAGGTGATTTGAACAAAGACGGCTGATCCGGCAAGCAAAGGAAAGCCGACAAATCCGATAAGTATCCCTTTACAGTGGCCACAGCAAAGCCTTGCTGAGCAAGAGAAAGGGCAAACTGCAGAATGTCAGATAAACGAGCCCTCAAAGGATCAATTGACTTCTCTCCACACCAGAGAACAAATTTAGACCACCTATAGGAATAGATATATTTAGTGGAATGACGTCTGGCAGACAAAATTACATCTACCACATCTGGCGGGAGAGAGAAAGAATTCAGGTTGCGCCGTTCAATCTCCAGGCATGAAGGTGTAAGCTCTGGAGGTGGGGGTGTAGAACCTGCCCCTCCGACTGCGAGAGGAGGTCTGCCTTCAGAGAGAGAAGGAGCGGAGGGCACGAGGAGAGGTGGAGAAGATCTGTATACCACACCCTTCTTGGCCAATCCGGGGCGATCAATATGACTTGGGCCCGGTCTTGGCGAATCTTCTTCAGAACCCGAGGAATCAAGGGTATGGGAGGAAACGCGTAAAGGAGATGTGAGTCCCACCTCAACTGAAACGCGTCCCCCAACGCTCCCTGCATCGGATACTGGAGACTGCAAAATGACGGGCAGTGAGCGCTCTCGTGAGTGGCAAACAGGTCCACCCGAGGAGTTCCCCACATCCGAAAGACATGACGATCCACCTCCGGATGAAGTCTCCACTGAGACTGTCTGCACGTACGTTCAGAACCCCGGCCAGATGATTTGCCAACAGACAAATCAGATGATCCTGAGCCCAGGACCAGAGACGCAGAGCCTCTCTGCAGAGACAATGCGACCCCACTCCGCCCTGCTTGTTGACATACCACATCGCGGTAGTGTTGTCCGTCAGGACTTGAACCGACTGACCGCGAAGGGAAGGGAGGAAGGCCTTGAGCGCCAAACGTATCGCCCGCAATTCCAGAAGGTTGATGTGAAGCAACCTCTTCTCTGGAGACCAAAGACCCTTGATCTCCAGATTCCCCAGATGCGCACCCCACCCTAAAGTGGATGCATCCGTTATCACCGTGGCCACCGATGGAGGTAGATGGAAGGGCTTTCCTTGAGACAGATTGCCCTCCACGCTCCACCAAGACAGATCCGCTGCAGCTTCTCTGGAGATCCTCACAGACTCCCTGAAATCTTCCTTGTGCTGATACCACTGCCTGCGGAAGCACTACTGGAGGGCCCTCATGTGCCAGCGTGGATGGTTGACCAACAGAATGCAGGAAGCAAACAGACCGAGCAGGCGAAGGACCTTCAGGACTAGAACGACCGCTCCATTGTAAAATAAAGGAATCAATTCCTGTATGTCGAGAATCCTTTGTGGAGGTGGGAATGCCCGACACACAGTAGTGTCCAGTAAAGCACCTATAAACAGGTTGCGCTGAGAGGGCACCAGGTGAGATTTGGGCACGTTTATCGAGAAACCCAATTTGTACAACAGCTGAGTTGTATCCTGCAGATGATAAAGGACCTTCTCTGGCGACTCCGCTTTGATCAGCCAGTCGTCCAGGTAGGGGAAAACTGAAATCCCTGACCTTCTGAGATGGGCTGCCACCACTGCCATCACCTTCGGGAAGACTAGAGGTGCAGTAGTAAGACCAAACGGAAGGACCGCAAACTGATAATGTTGCGACCCTACCAAAAACCGGAGATACTTCCTGTGCGACTTCAGGATGGGGATGTGGAAATACGCATCCTGCAAGTCGATCGACACCATCCTCCTGATTCAGCGCTTGAAGAACCTGCGCAAGGGTGAGCATCTTGAACTTCTCTTGCTTCAGATAAAGATTCAAGATCCTGAGGTCCAATATCGGACGCAATCTGCCGTCCTTTTTCGAAATCAGAAAATACCGGGAGTAGCATCTCTGACCCCACTCCTGCTCTGGAACCACCTCTATCGCACCTTTCTCTAGCAACTTCAGGACTTCCTCCTGTAGGAGAAGACGGTGGTTCTCTGAGCAAGCCCCTTGACAAGGAGGGTAATTTGGAGGGAATTCCCGAAAGGGAAGGACGTACCCATTTTCTACAAGATCTAGAACCCAAAGGTCTGTAGTAACCGATTCCCAATCTTGTAGAAAATGGGTAAGCCGGCCCCCCACAGGACCAACATGACCCAGAATGGTGGATCTAGGGCTGCTTTGCAGTGGTGGGATAGGCTGAAGAGGAGGAAGGGGAGGAGGAGGAGAGCTGTCTCCCTCGAGAGCGACCCCTGAGTCTACCTCTGTAGCTCTTGTACGAAGCGCCTTGCTGCTGTTGCTGCTGCTGCTGGGGCTGCCGGTAAGTACGAAAGGTTGTCCTTCCGAAACCCCTGTACCTCTTAAACGAACCCCTTGACTGGGATTGAAGGCCCAAAGATTAAGACGTGGCCTTACTTTCTTTAAAACGTTCAAGCGCAGCATCCGCCTTATTGCCAAAGAGTCCGGAGCCATCAAAAAATTCCGATCACTTAAGTCACGCACTCCTCCTAGTGGCAACAGAAGATCCCATGACTCTTGGTACCGAGTCAGCTGTGTCCAATCCACTCTGGATCACCTGACGCGCTGCCGCCTGGGCATCCGAAAGGACCTCATTAAAACCAACCCTATCCTCCTCTGATAGTTTTGGGGCAAGCTGCTTCGCTGAGTCCATGAGAGCATGTATATAGCGTCCCAAGAGACAGGTGGCATTCGTTATCTTAAGGGCCATATTGGCCGAAGAACAGACCTTCTTGGCCGACTGATCCAGTTTTTTTAGCTTCCCTGTCACTCGGGACCTGGGGAAACGAACCTGAAGATTTCCTTGAACATGCCGCCTGAACCACCAGACTCTCAGGAGACGGGTGAGAAGTTTAAAATTCTGGGTCCCCCGGAGCTGGCCTATTCCTCCTGGCAATGATTTTCGAAACTGCCGGAGCAGAAAAGGGCTTACGCCACACCTCCATCACTGGCTCTATGATGGCTTCGTTAAAGGGGAGTAAACAGAAACAGTAGTGGGAGAGTGCAGCACTTCCGTCAAAATGTTCGGTTTGAATTCAGCTGAAGGCAACTGCAGATCTAAAAGTTCAGCTGCCTTTCTTATGACCGCATGGTATGGCGCCACATCCTTTGAAGGTGCATCAGAAGGAGGAGTAATCTCCCACTCAGTAGACAAGTCCAAGCCACTAGCCTCCTTCAATTCCTCAAAGACATCGTCCGATTCCATGAGCTCCCCTTCTTCTACCTCCTCCATTAGGTATCTCTGCTCATCCAGCACTCTCTGAGCCTCCCTCCTAGACCTGATCCTTACCACCGGTGTCGGCAGCACCGTGATCGAATTCGACAGCGCAAGTGCCGACGTCGAACGTGGATCCACAGGAGCAGCCGGCACCGGCGGATGCCATGACGGCGTTGCCGGAAAAAATGGCATGAAGGGAGCCTGAGGATAGGCTTGAGGAACCCCCAAACTGAAGGCCATAGGACCCATAGGACCCGAAGGTGCACCAGAGAGGTACATGGCTCTGGAGAATACCAGGTACATTGCATTTAGATAATGCATGGGGTCCTGACCTGGTCCTGGAAACGCAGGATACTGCTCAGGCAACCCCGGACTTGGGCCGACCGGCGCCAACGGTGGATTCAACGGAGCCGAAGGCTCACTCGGGGCCGGAGGCTCCTCACACGGGACCGGGGATGAAGCCGGAGATGGAGCCGGCGTCGGAGATGGAGCCGGGGAATGTTCCAGTGAAGCCACAGGTGACGACAGGCCAACAGGCGAATCCAGAACGGGTGAGGGAGACAAAGTCCTTACGGCATCGGGAGGGCGATGCCGATTTCGGAGCCGCATCCCTATCCGAGTGACGCCGGGATGAATGCCTTCTCTTCTTTTTGTGCTTCCTGGATTTGGAAGCATGCCCCGAAGTCGACTTCGACGCCCACCTCCATTTTCTCCGGCCTCTTATTTCTTTCTTCATCCTCGCGATCAAGAGCTTTGCTTCCCTCTCCTTAAGAGGCTTGGAACTCATCTTGCGGCAGCAAGAACATCCCTCGACATCATGTTCCGATGAGAGGCACCACACGCAGTCGTCATGAGGATCCGTTATGGACATGTGCTTCCCACATTCGCGACAGGGTTTAAATCCTGACTTTTTAGTCGACATCCTGCAGGAGAAGACAAGAGAAACCAGAAAAAAATAAAGTAACCAGTATAGCTACAATGAGAGACTCCCGAAATCTGTTGGCGTCGACGGCGCGGAAAAAAGGGAGCCGACGTCATCACGCCCACGAGGTCCTCTTATGGAGCCGGTGAAGTCAGCGGAGTCGCGAGCAGAGCCATGTCTCTGTGACGTCGTTTTCAACCTCATCGGCGTGGACTGCTACAAAAGTTTCCGAATGTTGCTGGCACAGGGGATATTCACAAGGTGAGGAATCCACTGGCAGATGTATCCATCAGAAACCGCTGTAGCAGGCCTTAGTCCTAAGGCAGGGTGTACTATATCTCCTGTGAGGGCATAGATGCATGACCAGATAAGCCCCTGCAATAACTGTTAATTCCTGGATATTGTAAGTGACCAGGGAAGCCAAAGTAAGTACATGGCTGGACACTTGTCATTTCGAGTTCCCCAGCTCCATGATGGCTTCACTGAAATATGGAATGGTTAGCACCAAATGCACAAGTTACTTACTTGTGTAAAGATATATCTGTAAGAGACATTAGTTAATGATAGATTCCTTACCTTAGAATAATCCCAAGGCGTCAGACTGGATCCGGAAAGTTTTCGTCAGTAGTACCCCTGCGCGTCGGTAGGCGTCTTCGTACGACTTCGCGTACGTCGCTGGCGCCATAACCGCCAAGATGACGTCGGAGAAACTTAGACGCGCCCATGCACGCTGACGTCAGTTCTGTACACAACTTTTCAGCGCGAGGAGCGCAGAGCCATGCCAGAGACCAACTACTGGTGCAATAAAACTAGGGCCCTAAAAGGGATGACCTGAACCCTAGAGAACAGTTCGCAGAACGGGGAGGATGGGCGGGTGGTAAGGAATCAATCACTAACTAATGTCTCATATATCGTTACACAAGTAAGTAACTTTTGCATCTGAAAAAGACAAGCTCGTGATAGATTCCTTACCTTAGAATACATACCCAAGCAATACCAATGGTGGGTCTGCTAAGTGAGATTACACCAGAAAGTCACGGAGAACCAAATAGCCAAAGAAGCCGTCTTTCCAGATCTGACTGCCAAGGCAATGGTGCTTAGTGAAAGTATGCAACGAGGCCCAAGTGGCCGCCTGAGAGATGTCTTGCAGGGGGACACCGTGCCCCAATGCTGTAGCAGCTGCTGTCACCCTGGTAGAATGGGCGCGCAGCCCAACCGGAGATTCTTTTTTCGCCAGAGTGTAACAGGCTTTAATGCACAAGACAACCCATCGAGAGATAGTTCGCTTGTGCACAGCCAAGCCATTCTTGGCGCCCACGTAACCAACCAAGAGCTGGTCATCCACCCGGAACTGTTGTGTGCAGTTGAGATAGAACGAAAGCGCACGTTTTGGGTCCAGACGGTGGAGCCTCTCCTCTTCTCTTGAAGGGTGCAGAGGCGGAAAGAAAGTGGGCAGAGTGACAGTTTACCGGAGATGAAAGGCAGAGACTACTTATGGTAGAAAGGAGGGACGCGGTCGAAGCACAACCTCCGGATGAATCGCCAGGAACGGAGGTTTGCAGGAAAGAGCCTGGAGCTCACTCACCCGCCGAGCAGAGGTGATGGCCACCAGGAAGACAGTTTTCAAAGTTAAAACCCGCAAAGGACAGTTATGAAGAGGCTCAAAGGGAGCGCACATCACGTATGTGAGAACCAGGTTCAAGTCCCATTGAGGCATCACAAAAGGAATAGGAGGGAAAAGGTGAGCAATGCCTTTGAGAAATCTATTGACAACTGGGGACTTGAAAAGAGAGGGCTGATCAGGCAGCCTAAGAAAGGCTGAAAGAGCAGAAAGGTAGCCCTTGATAGTGTCCAGAGCAGAGCCCTGCTGGGCCAAAGAGAGAAGGAACAATAGGACCTCAGAAAGAGGGGCAGAAAGAGGATCTACAGCTTTCGCTGTGCACCATGTCACAATTTGTTTCCACCGACAGGCGTATACCGTTTTAGTGGAGGGACGCCTGGCTGGCAGAATTACATTACAGACTTCAGGAGGCAAGTCAAATGGAATCAGCTGTCGACGCTCAAGCTCCACGCAAGGTGGTGGAGACTGGACAGGTTCCGGTGGAGGACCGTCCCCCGTTGCTACGACAGGAGATCCTCCCGAAGAGGCAGTCGGATCGGGGGATGTATGCTCATACTGAGTAGCTCGGGATACCAAACTCTTCGAGCCCAGTTCGGCACCACAAGAATGACTTGGGCCCGGTCGCGTCTGATCTTCTTCAGCACTTTGGGCAGAAGTGGTATAGGCGGAAAGGCGTACAACAGACCGCAACTCCACTCGCGACGAACAGCATCTCCGAGCGAGTGCTGCCTTGGAAATGCCAATACGCAGAACTGCTGACATTGCGCGTTCTCTTTGGTGGCAAATAGATCTAACCAAGGTTCTCCCCAGTGCTGAAAGAGACCTTATGCCACCTCTGAGTAAAGACACCATTCGTGATCCAACATGCACCTGCGGCTGAGTTTGTCCGCCCTGGCGTTCAGGGTACCTGCCAGGTGTTGAACCACTAAGGAAATGCCTTGGCGTTCCAGACACGTCCAGAGACGTAGAGCATCCTGACATAGGGTCCATGACCCCACCCCGCTTGTTGCAGTACCACATGGCAGTGGTGTTGTCCGTGAACACCTGCACTACTCTCCCCTTGACAGAGGGAAGGAATGCTTTCAGTGCAAGTAGGATCGCCCTGAGCTCCAAAAGGTTGAATGGAGCTTGGACTCCGCCGGAGACCAGAGGCCTCTGATCTCCGCCTCTCCCATGTGGCCGCCCCATCCCAGGAGGGACGCGTCCGTCATTACTTTGTGCTCCGGTTGGGGAAGGGAGAGGGATCTGCCGCTGACCCAACGCTGGTTCGTGAGCCACAACTGCAAGTCCTGCACAGTGCCCTCCGAGATCTGGACGTAGTCGGACAGGTTTCCCCGATGCTCCGTCCACTGGAACTTCAGGTTCCACTGCAGAGCCCACATATGCCACCTGGTATGATAGATCAGCAGGATGCAGCAGGCAATGAGGCCCATCAGCCTCAGGGTCTTCCTGACCGATACCCAGGACCAAGGCCGAAAGATCGGAATCATATCCCGAATGTCCCGGACTCGCTGTTCGGGAGGCTAAAAACGAAACTGCGCCATATCCAGAACCGCTCCGATGAAGAGGAGCTTCTGGGAGGGACTCCGATGCGACTTTGGCACATTGATAGAGAACCCCAACAAATGCAAGAGGTCGGCCGTAGTCTGGAGGTGGGAGGTGACTGCCTGGGGCGAGCCCGGCTTCAACAACCAGTCGTCGAGATAGGGAAAGACTGGAACCCCTAATCTGCGCAGATGAGCTGCGACCACCGCCATCACTTTCGTGAACACCCGAGGGGGGCTGGTAAGGCAGAAAGGGAGCAAGGTGAGCTGAAAGTGCTCGTGGCCAACCGTGAACCGTAGATAACGCCGGTGGGCTGGCAGGATGGGGATATGAAAATAAGCATCCTGCAAGTCCAATGCTACCAGCCAGTCTTGTGGGTCTAGGGCAGACAAGACCTGAGCAAGCGTGAGCATCTTGAACTTCTCCTTCCGGAGGAAGCGTTTGACGTTCCGGAGGTCTAAGATAGGGCGCAGACCTTTGCAGTGGGAGTAACAACCACGACCTACTTCTGGCGTTGGAACGCGCTCGATGGCCACCTTGGCCAAGAGGACCGCAACTTCCAGCTGGAGAAGTGCCAAGTGATCCCCCGACATGCGGTGGTACTGAGGTGGCATGGCTGGAGGGGTAGACTCGAAGGGAGGGAGTAGCCCCTTTAGACTATTTGCAGAACCCACCTGTACGAAGTGATGGTGCGCCTGTGAGGGAGGTGATGGCGAATGCTGCCACCCACTGGCATCCGGTGGGTCTGAATCACTGGACTAGGAAGGTTTTGAGGCAGCGGCAGGAGCGGTGGTGGATTGACCTGCTCGCTGTCCTCGGGACTCACCACTTCGGGTCCCACGTCCGCGGCTGCGCTGTGACTGCGCAGGCCTGCGGGTCTGAACGGAACGCGATTGGGCGCCTCGGCCCCGACCTCGAAAGGAGCGAAAAGCGGACCCCGAGGGAGTGTGCGTGGTGGCGAGACCCAAGGACTGGGCCGTAGCCCGAGAGTCCTTAAAGCGTTCCAGGGTGTTATCCGCCTGGTCCCCAAAGAGGCGTGTGCCATCAAAGGGCATGTCCAACTAAGTGTTCTCAACATCCCTGGAAAAGCCAGTTGTTCTGAGCCAAGTGTAACGGCGGAGCGCCACCGTTGAGAAAAGTGCCCTGCCGAGTGAATCGGCCGTGTCAAGTCCACAACAGATAGTGAATTTAGCAGAATCTCTCCCCTTGGTAATGGCCTGGGACAGCACCGCCCAAGCTTCCACAGGGCACTGAGGCAGCACTTGTGCCACCGTGTCCCACACAGAATGTTAATAGCGGCCCAACAGGCACGCAGTACTCACTGCCCGCAACCCTGAACTGGCAGAAGTGAAAATCTTTTTCACAAACTGCTCCAGTTGTTTAGAGTCCTTGTCCGGTGGGACAGAAGGGAATGCGAGGCAGAGGCCTGGACAACCAGATTCTGAAGCGTCGGGTGCTGTGTGAGAAAGCTTAGGTCGCCCGGCGCCGGGCGGTGGCGTCGCGCCACACCCTTATCCACAGGAGCCCCTGTGTTGGGTTTGTTCCAAGTACTCAACAGGATGTTAGTAAGTGCGTCGTTGAAGGGCAGCAGCGGCTCCGCAGAGGATGACGCTGGCTGCAGTACCTCAGTCAGGAGATTGGGCTTGATAGGTACAGAAGGGAGCTCGAGGTTAAGAGCCTCAGCCGCCCTACGCAAAACTACAGAAAAAGTCCCAACCTCCTGCGTAACCACTGAAGAGGGGGGACAGTGTACCAGGATGTGGAGAGAAATCCAGATACACAGGACCTTCCGTATCACCTTCCCATTCTGGCTCATCCTCGCATTCAGCTGCGAGAGGGTCTTCAGACCCCCTCCCAGTACTCTCCTTCGTCCACCGGTTGTTGAAGAGGTCGGTAAGTACGAGGTGCCCTGGGGAATGGGATAAACTCTCCACCCAGAAACGTATCTGGGGGGGGGTAATAGATCAACCCCGGTTCTGCGCCGCATCCGACGCCGCCCCCGGAGGCAGTGCCGTGCCCGGTGCCGAGGCGGCGCCAAGACCGGAGCCAGCGGCGCCGTAGGGTATCGTGCCTGCATAGCCGGGGCAAAAGGCGGTGGCAAAGAGCAGAACCACCCAACGGGTCCGCGGGGCCTGAAGGCGCTCCGGAGGGACCCGATGGGCCAAACAAACAGCTCATGGCTGACCGGAAAGCCTGTATTTCGTCACGTGCAGGCCTACAAATGGCGGGTAGGCCGCAGGCAATAACGGTGACTCCATCGGAGCTGCGAGGGAGTGACCGCCCGCCTGCTCCACTGCGTCCCGCGACCGGTGTGGGGTAGACGACGAGCAACGTCGCTTCTTCGACTTCTTATGGTGCTGTGACTACTTGTCCCTGAGTCTGACGAGCGATGGTGACGGCTCCGCGACCGGGCCCTCGACCTCCCACGTGAGTCGGACCTCGATCGGTGCGGAACCGATTGCCTTGGGGTTATGGGCATCCCTAAAGCAGAAGAGAGAAACGTCGAGCGGGTTCGCTACTGACATGTTCCGACGGCAGGTCCTACAGGACTTAAACCCGGGCATCCCTATTGCACCAGGAGTAGAGCACTCGACAATAACGTAAGGTATCCAGAAACCAAGTTAAAATATTGACTAGGGTTACTGCTTTCTCTCAGATCTGCGCTTGCTGGCGCAGAAAAAGAAAGAACTGACGTCAGCGCGCGTGCGCGCTTCTAAGTTTCTCCGACGACGACATCTCAGCAGCTACGACGCCAGAAACGTACATTGAGCCGCACGACGACGCCTACCGACGTGCAGGGTTAATGCTGACGAAAACTTTCCGGATCAAATCTGACGCCTGGGGATTATTCTAAGGTAAGGAATCTATCACTAACGTGTCGTGTCTCTTTCAGATATCTTAGCATAATAAACATGCACTGATTTCAGTGTCAGATTAATTAAAAAGTGCACACAGAGCACCCCTTAGAGGGGTCCCCTGAAACCTATCAAACCTTATTGTGGTCACCGACCGGCCTGAGTCAGCCTGCTACCACCAGATAGTGTTCTGATCTCACAGGGAGAGTACCTGTGTACTATGACACCGAGAACAAAGCCTTTCCTGGGTAGAGGTGTTCACACCTCGCCCTCGTCAGAAAGCCATCGTGGTGAGGAGATTCAAAGGCCTTGCCACCTTTGTAATGTGACCCCAGCATCTCCTGTTAGCGGGAGCAGGCCCCATTCCTGTCCTCTCCCCCATTTAGGCAGAAGTACAGGCAGGAAAACACAGAATGAATAGGAGGTGTGCCCCCTCTGCCAACTCAACACCTCAGGTGCTGCAGGCGAGGTGAAGTACACTTTTCAGTGTCCACCATCTTGAAGATGGTGGGACTCCAGGCCATCCAGGCTACATTTCCTTCTGATAATGGCTGCCGTGAGGGGCCTTGGGCGGTGCAACCTGCTACTTCCACCTGCTCTCTGCCAGCATTTAGAGCAGTCGACCCCCTGGAATCTCTCTAAATCCTCAGGGGGCTCAAGTCCGGTTCTCCTTCGGACTCCTGCCCGGCCAGGCTTTTGGCAGCGGTGGAGAGTGTACATATAGAGGTGAATTTTATCATCAATCTGTCTCTTCAGACAGCGGCTGTTCCTCAGGGGTGGAAGCAGGCGAAGATCTTGCCGCTTGTTAAAAAAAACTACTTTGGATCCTCTTAACCCTGGGAACTATCGGCCCATGTCCCTCCTTCCGGCTATTGCCAAGGTCTGTGAGAAGGTGGTCAATAGACAACTTACAGAATATGTGGAGACTGAGGCACTTCTCCATCCATCTCAATCAGGGTTTCGAGCCTCTCACAGCACTGAGACGGCCTTAGTTGAGGTGGTGGAGGCCATCCGGGAGTGCCTCGACGCCGGCAGGAGGGCAGCATTAATCTTGCTGGACCTCTCAGCTGCGTTCGATACGGTCCCACATGCTCTTCTCCTGGCCCGACTAGCAGAAATTAGTGTGTTGGGAGCTGTTTGGGGCTGGCTTAGTTCTTTCCTGGAGGAACGGGGTGAGCAGATTTGGCTCCCTCCTTTCTCCTCCTCCCCTCAGCTGGTAACAACTGAAGTCCCGCAGGGTTCCTCCCTTAGCCCTCTCCTCTTTAACATTTATGTTACGCCACTGATATATCTGGCATAGGAGCTTGGGGCTAAGGTGATGGCCTATGCGGATGATACCCAGTTGTTGTTTACCTGGGATAAAACATCTGAATCTGTCTCAGCGGCGCAACAGTGCCTAGCTTCCATTTTTAAATAGTTGGTGGATGCACAGCTTATGTGCAATGAACAAAAATCTGAGATTCTGCTCTCTGGTAAGTTTCCTGCTGATTTCCGAGAGCAGCTGTGGCCGCCCGACTCTACTGCCCCTGTCCTCGGGACAGCCCGCTAAAAATCTGGGAGTGTGGTTCGATGAGAGTCTTTCTTTCTCAACACACATTAAGAAACTGGCCTGCTGCTGTTTCGGCCTTCTTAAGACTCTTAGGAACTTTTTTCCACTCCTCCCGCAGGCGGCAAGAGAAACTGTCATGTGTGCTTTGATTTTGTCACGTTTAGATTATGCCAATGTCCTCTATGCTGGCGCCCCTGACTACCTGCTTAAACAGCTACAGGTGGTTCAGAATATGGCGGCCAGATTGCTTTTGGGCATTTCGGCGAGGAATATTGTGGCTCTCCAATTGCGTTCCCTTCATTGGCTGCCTGTGGCGGACAAGGTCAAGTTTACATCTCTGGTTCTGGCCCATCGTGCTCTCCATGGTTATGGCCCCCTTTATCTTCAGAGGTGCTTCTCTTTTTACGTTCCTTCGCTAGCCCTTCAATCCTTGTACCTTCATTTTGCTCGGGTCCCGCGCTTCAAGTTCCAGAGGCTAGGGGGCAGCCCTCTTGTGGTGAAGGAAAGTGTGGCCTGGAATGCCCTCCCCCTTGCCCTGCGGTCCATACAGGACCCAGCTGTGTTCAAAAGGAAACTTAAAACTCATTTCTTTGCCTGATAGCTTCGTCTTGCACCCCTTTGGCATCGCGCCAGGACACTCTTGAGTATGGATATAGCATAACATAACTCCTCCAATCAGGGATATGCCTACCTCTCCATGTTGGGTGAGCATTTAGAGGGTGTATTAACCCTTAAAGTAAGTAGTCCACTGGCTACTACCTGGCACTCCCTTTAAACACATCTAAATGGAGCATTAGGTGGCCCCTCTGAGTCCCGATCTTCACTTCCTAATGACCTAGGAAAAGCCAGACACTACAGAGCTGCACCAGCAGAGAAGACTGCAGAGACCAATTGACTTGGCCCCAGCCCTACCTGACTGTCTGCAGCCCTCAATGATCCTGCACCAAAAGACAACTCGTCCTGCAGTCCAGCGATCTCCAAAAACCCTGGGTAAACTGACTGCCTTCAATAAATATCAAGACTACTGAGAACAGCGGACCTGTTCACCAAGCAATCATCTTTAAAGTAAGGATTCTGTGACCTGAAGAACCACAAAGCCTGCCCAGGAGAAGCACCCTCAGATGAGGAGCTTGCTCTTGGAAGACTAGCCAGGAGGGCAGCTCTAGAAGCCCAAGTTCAAGGTATGGATAGAGAAAGAAAAGAGATGGGCCTAGGACCCAATCCTGGTGGCAGAACAGTCATAAATTGAGAGAGAACAGATTTTTTTCACCCTAAAATCCCCAAAGGGCATGTCCCAAAATACTTTAAGGGTGATGATATCACCAAGTGGTTCATTTCTTTTCAAAGGGCCTTTCTTAGCAGATAAGTCCACAGGAAGCTGTGGAGGGCTATCTTGTGGAAAATGTTCACAGGAAAGTGCAGGGATAGATTCCATACACTCAATGAGAAAGAAGCAGAATCATATGACCTCATGAAGGGTACCCTAATTGAGGTCTTTGGATTTACAACTGATGTGTATAGGATCAAGTTCAGGGAGACCCAAAAACCCCAGAGCTAGACCTGGGGAGATTTTGTAGACTACTCAATGTAATCACTAGGAGGGTGGTTAGAAGGTAGCAATGTGCATTGTTATGATGGGCTTTACAATTTGATAATGAAAGAACATATGTTAAGTAATTGTGTGCAGGGAAATCTATATCAATACCTAGCACACCTGGGGCCAGTCTCTCCCCAAGAGTTGGGGAAGAAGGCTGATAATTGGGTAAGAGTGGTTAAAACTAGACATTGTGGGGGTGACAAAAAGAATGAGGCCAAAAAGAACCCCCTCCTTAAAAAGTGGAACACTCTGAAAAAGATATAAATATGGAGTCCCCTGTAGGCCCCCAAAAGCTTGTCCAGGACGGTGGGCCCAGAGACACCTCACAAAAAAAAATGAGTACCAGGGTAAGCACTGAGACACCAAAAAAGGCTTGGTGCCTTAACTGCAACAAGACAGACACCTAGCCAGGAACACTTGCTGTACTAAAATCCAAACCCTTAGTGCAACTCCAGGGGATGCCAGTGTAGCCTTTGGGGGTTGTTGGAATAAAAATTATGCTTTTGCATTGTTTTACGTAAGTTAGCATTCGCAGCACCATTTTGTGTATAAGCGCCATTTTGTACCGTGATCGAAACCAATTCTTTGCCATTAACGAGAATCGGCCTTCTCTAGATTATGTTTCTTCGGAGCTGAGTTCTGCCACACTAATGAATGCACTGTTCCTATTAGCGCATACCTTTCATCTTAGATTTAAGTCATCTCCCACTTGTCTAGTGGCGGGCACAGGTAGAGTGACCTTGAATAGTAGATAATGTGTGCTCAGCCTCAGAATCAAAACTTACTCCTTTGTAATTTACTGTCCAGCTGCCTATCTCTGGAAAATTCCATCGTGGGTGTGCTTTCAAAGTGTATTTAATGTATTGTTATGCTTGCTGATGTCAGTCCCTCTGCAGCACTCCTAAGTGACTGAGCAGATTGGGCTCCCCTCTGAGTGTACTCTGAATAAACTGTCATTGGTATGTATTCTCTACTGTCTGACCGACTCTTCATTATAGCGGAAGGCTGAGAGATAGTCATCAGTGTCCCGAATCAGGTCACTTCCTTCAGTTGGCGCCCAAACAGGGACTCCTTTGGGTGAGTGACCCGTCCTGTACCGCAGGGGGCGGGGCGTTGAGGCCATCATTGGGTTGGACGGACAGATCAGTGATCCCTGCATGAGGAGTTTTTGGTACTCGCAGCTGCCACTTCTGTCTGGTTGGACGGTGCCTCACCCAGTGCTCAGCCTGACTGGAGTCCTTAACAGCGAAACCCTTGGAACTGACCGTTTGGTCTGAAGAGTTGGCAGTGGAGAATAGATTTGCTTTGACCTGCATATATCAGGCGGAAAACTACCTTTACAACGCGGTCAAAACACTGCAATACACTTACATCGCTGTTTTTACAACGCAAGTCGTTACAACGACTTGCGCTGGATGGCGCTCTAGACTAAGGAATAGTGTGATTTACTATTCCAACACCTTCCCTACTGTTACGTAGGCTGGAGTTGGGATAATAAATCACACTATTCCTAAATCCAGCGCCCTCCGTTGTAAGGGCAGCGATGTAATGTACCGCAATCTAAATGATCGCGTTGTATCATCATACATCCATATCAGGCGAGTTTGTTTTGATTCTTTGTGGATATGGTACCATTTTTGGTTTATATTTGGTGCAGTCTAAGGACCATTTTTCAATAAGAAGTATTTGCATTTGTTTTGTCAGGCACAAAATAGTGAATGTTTGAAAATGGCTAGTGTCAGCAAATTGATTTCTTTTTGTTGCCGCTGTTGTTCTGCAGATGCTGGATTGGAAGAAGCTCAGCCGGTGCCTTCAGAAGGCACTCCCAATTTTGATACGTATGTGAAGCATGGTCTTGGCCCTATTATGTTTAGTACATTAGAGCACAAATATACGAGGGACAATGCAGAGTTGCAGTGGCCGTTGAAGGGCATGTTTGATGAACAAAACATTGAGTACTTACAAGAACAGTTGTTAGAAAAACTAAGTAGACAGTCTATGTTTGATTCCCTCAGAACATGGCAGAAAGTAGCTAGACAGCGGCGATTAAAGGCAGAAAAAGAGGCCTGAAAAGGAAAAATGCAGACATTGACTCAGAAGGCTGTGGCATATGATAGGGAAAAACAGGAAAAGGGAGTTGAATGTGAAGATCGAAGGTTTCGATTATAAATCGATAAATCATATGTGGTTCAGGAAGATGATGATACTTTTGTGGAATAATTGTTGGATGCCCGATCCCCGCCTCCGTATGCCCCGCAAAGAATATATCTCACTGTTCCAGTCCCCTCACAGCCGCTTGTTACAGTTGAGTCCGGAGGCTACAGCTGATATTACTGCGGCTGTAGCTTCGGCTCCTCCTCCTCCTCCTCCTCCTCCTCTTCCTTTTGTCTCTTTGCCGGCTGTGGCAACTGGGACTGTTAATACCCCTGCCAAACCTTATGTCTCAGCGTTCCTCTCGCCAGCACTTTCTCCCGCGACACAACAAATAGCGATGATAGTGCCTGTCACTTCTGTTGCTTCTCCCACTATGGTCTTTCATCCTTCGACATTAGTAAGTAGTGGGACACCGGTGCGTGGATTTGAGGATAGGAACACAACGAAATTTAAGGAGCGCATAGGACTGTTAGTGCGATCTGATGTGGGAGATGATGAGAAACAGGTAATTGCCAATCAGGCTGCACGGAGGGCCCGTAATCCTATTTATAGTGTAGAGGATGTTTGGCCAACTATGAGAGATTTTGAGCCCTTTATAAGGCAGCATGCCCTTAAACATATGTATGCGTAATTGTTCTTTGGCAAAAGTGCTTTGAAGCAGTAGCACATCAAATGTATGATACAATATATCAAGTGTAGAATTGGGGCCCGAACAAGTCTTTGCTAATGTCACGACAATAATAGCTTATAGGGGAAGATTGCATGAGAAAGGTCCCCGGTCCCAATGAGAGAGGTTTATCCTATGTATCACCCTGAGGTACCGGAATTAACAAAAGGCCGTGGTAATGTTACTTGAGCGGCAGTGGCGGCCAGGTTTCAGGAGCAATGGGTTTATACTCCATGGAAAAGAAGTGAGGTATTATCCCTAAAGACTCATCTGCCTGACCCTATGAAAAATCCTACTGCATATTATAAAGAATTGACTGAAGCTGCCTCTTCCACTGTAATGACTCTTGCTGATATTGAAGTTTTTTGGTTTACTGGTTTTGGTTGATATTTGGAGGCAGGTGCCTACGCAAGATCATGTTGTGGAATTAGGAGGTACATGGGATCAAATTAAAGCATAGGACCGGGAAAGGTAGACTGGGATAAATTGTCAGCTTGTCGACAAAAGAAAGATGAGTGTGTCTGATTTTTTCACTCGGTTTGAAGGTACGTTTTTGGATTACAGTGGGCAGGATTGGTCTATTGATGGGGGTGGTCAGGTTGATTGTTAATAGATTTGTTTCTAACTTGCTACCTGAAATTGCGACTCGATTGCAGGCTTCTGAGAGTACTTGGTCCACCTCTTATTTTGAATATGGCACCATATTATGAGCATAGGGATAATGAGGAAAAGGAAAGGACAAGAAAATACATAAGGATTTAAAGACAAAGGTGTTGTTACAGAAGGCTATTAGAGGGAATAGTATAGAACGTGGTGGTTCTGCCCGACAGCTTCCACCCACTAGTAGGCAGCCAAATAAGATGCCTTTGGGTCTGAATCAGTGTGCGTATTGTAAAAAGGATGGACATTGACGTAGCGAGTGTCCTGTGCTTTTGCAGAAGGTAGCAGTCCCTAGAGGACGAGGTTCCCGGGGTCGTGGAGCTATTGGGGCTGATAGGGCACAGAGTGCTGCAGCCTCACAGGGTCATTCAGAAAATTATTTTGATGACCCTCGGATGGACAGTACTATAATAACGATTATGATATGGAGGGAGTGACAGGGATGTCTTATAGCTAGGACAGACAGTACCAGAACGGGGGACCAATTCTGATACCTGTAGACCAGCGTGGCCCTTATGTGACAGCTGAACTACAAGGTTCGACTAAGGAATTTTTGGTGGACACAGGTGCGACAAAAGTTCTGTTTCTCGAAATATGGTCCCTGGGCAGCTCTGTCTGGCCATAATATTTCAGTAGGTTTTTCTGGTGTACCTGTTGTAAGCCCCATTTAAAAGCCCCTTGCGTTGACCATTGGTCCTTTTGCTGTGGATTCGCTATTCTTGTTGACATCAAATTGTGTTGACAATTTGATGGGTTTGGATTTGTTGAAGAAATTGCATGCTACTATTAATTGTTCCTTATTGTACCCTGGCAGGTGTTTATATGACAATGGGTCCAGATGTAGTATGTGCTTAACAGTGTTTGGCCAAAGATATGCCTCTTCGTGTTAAATTTACTGATGTGCCACCCACTTTTTAGGCGACAGGTGATACACATGTGGGACTACTGCAGATACCTCCAGTCTCCATACAGGTTAAGGATGGTGCTATTTTACCCCATATCCCTCAGATTAAAATATCACAGGCAGGAGAGCGAGCCTTATTATACAACCACCTTGGAACAAGTGAAAAGAAAACCCGGGAAATAGAGGCTTAAGTTGGAGGGCGAAAGCCCGTAAGGAGACGCCGATAGGCGTCGGCGGCGGAGCCAGGCCCCCTAATGGCGGAGAGGAAAGCACTGATCTCCGCCAGAGTTGCGTCGGTCCTAGGGACTGGCGGGTATGGGGACGGACGCGACTCCTGCGGCACCGACGGAGCCGCGCGGGTTGCACCACCCGAACCCTCAGCCGAGTTGCGCGACCGGCGAGGGGAGTCCGAAGAGCGATGTCGCCTCTTGGACTTCTTACTGTGCTTCGACTTACCCGAAGACTTCGAACCAAACGAGTGGTGGTGGTGACTGCGGCTCCGCGACCTGTCCCTCGACCTCCTCCTCGACCGGGACCGTGAACGCGCGGAACCGACCGCCAGAACTCCAGTAGCTTGTGGGACCGCTCCCGCCTAGCCTTCAAAGTCAGGGCCCGGCAGTCGAGGCACGACTCGGAATCGTGGTCGGCCCCAAGGCAGTAGAGGCACCGGTGATGGTGGTCCGTAACCGACATCAGTCGGTGACAGGAGTCACAGGGTTTGAAACCAGGCATCCTACCAGCACCAGAGTCAAGTCGACAGAGTGACCAAAAGAGTCAAAAAAGTTTAGTCAAAAAATGACTAAAGGGTATGCTTCTTCCCGGATCGGCGCTGTCTGGCGCGGAAAAAAAAAAGAACTGAAAGCGCGCGAGAGCGGCGTCTAAGTACTCCGACGACGTCATCCCAGCGCACAACGCCGACGACGGACGCGGAGCCGCAGACGACGCCTAGCGACGCGCAAGGGTATTGATGACTAAAAATCTTCCGGATCCAGCCTGACGCCTGGGGATATTCTAAGGTGAGGAATCTAACTAACGTGTTTCTTTCAGATTATGTGGTTCTGAGCACTGTTAGCTATCAGTGGCCTCTGCTGGGTGTTAGCCTTTATGGCTGTATTGTCCTTGGCATAGTGGTTTGACCCCATGCCAAATAGTAAGCTAGGCCCACTGACCCTGTTGATCATGGTGGGGTTGCTCAAGTTGTGGGTGACCTCTTTGGATAAGCTGGGAGTTGCCCTGGCTAAGTTACAATTTGCAGGGATGGACACCTCTGATGCCAACTTAAAAAGAATGAGGAAAGACACTAAAGAGTTAGAAAAGGGGCATTGTAAGTTAGGTCCTGAAACTGGTGAGGTAGGCCTGCTCCCCAAAAGGACTGACCTGGACAGAAGGATGTAAGGCAGAGTAGGCCCTAGGAACTTTCAAACCACTTACTCTACTCTTCTTTGCCTGACAGACTAGGAAGACTCTCCCAGGTTTGGCTGAGTGTCCTGGTCTGTTGGCTGGGGAAGGGGGGGGGGCTCATGTGGGAATTTGAGTTCCTGCTGCAATACCCCCACCCCCCCCACACACACACACACTTTTTACCTGGCTTTTGATAACCTCCTTTTTGGCGGGAGGACAGGTGGGAAAACATAGAAAGATTAGGAGGTGTGGCCTCCTCTGCCAACTCCACCCCTCAGGTGCTGGAGGTGAGTTGATGTGCACTTTTCAGTGCCCACCATCTTGAAGATGATGGGACTCCTCCAACTAAGTTCAGGGATATGCCCACCCCCACATGAGGTGAGCATTTAGAGGGTGCAGCCACCCTTTAGGTAAGTAGCTCATTGCTTACTACTTGGTACTCCCGTCAAACATTCCTAAATGTAGTAATTGGTGGTCCACCCTGAGTCCTGAACTTCAGTTACTGATGATCTAAGAAGAGCTGGACGTTACAGAGCTGCACAAGCAGAGAAAACTGCGGAGACCAATTGACATGGCCCCAGCCCTACCAGCCAGTCTGCAGTCCTCCACGATCCTTTACCAAAAGACAACTCATCAAGCAGCCCAGCAAACTCCAAAATACTAGAAGAACAAACTGCCTTCAATAAAGAACAAGACTCTTAAGAACAGCAGACCTGTTCACCAAACAACCATCTTTAAAGTAAGGATTCTGTGACCTAAAGAACCGCAAAGCCTGCCCTGGTTCCACCTCTGCACCAAAGCCTCCAGTCCAAGTCCAGGTGGCCCACCGGTCCCAGCAAGGTTCCCCAGGGCTCCAGAGCCTGAGTCACCATGAGCAGACATCTCCTTGACTCCTCGACATCGCCTGCAACCTCTGAACAGAGACCCCCCCCCCCCAACCGCGTCCTGCGCTGGTAAACCATTTCTGACACCAAAAGAGACACTTGCACCCGTCCGTCCTGGGCCTTGGTGAAGAGTACAAAAGATGTCCCTAATTCCCCGAGAACCGCAACTTACCTCTGCAGCTGTAGGTTTCCCTAGACAGGACTCCTGTCCTGAGCCTGCTTCTGATTTTGGCTTTCTCCATTCCTTCGCATTGGGAGCCAGATACTGTGTTGGCACACAGTCGCCCCTGTGCCAGTGGAGGTGTAGTGTTGGTGCTGCTTTGGGCCCAGTACAGTGCTTGCTTTAACCCCCAGACACTGGCCCACCAAGCCGGTGCTACTTACCTGTAAGCAGCCTCTGACCGATTGCTCCGAATCCACTTTGATTTGTATTGGGAGACCAACCTCAAACTTGCACTTTGCACCCAGCCACCCCAATCCCATGGGTGGTGCACTGTTGGTGCTGAACGGAACCCTGCCCAATGCTTTCCTTAACTTCGAAGACTGGTCTTGTAAGTCGTTGTTATCAATATGTATGCTGAATGTTTTCTTCCTTCCATAGATTAACATTGCAAAGTCTGTGGTTCTACAAAATAAATATAACCAAGTACTATTTCTATAAATTGATCAGGGGTTTATTCAATTAGTTGCCACTGTGTGTACAACAAATGATTAACACTGCGACCTGATAAGCCTAACAGCTCGCCCACACTATCACAAAAGGAAGCATTAGTATTATCTACTTTAGCCTCTGTAAAGCCATTGGGGATCCACAGGACTCTCCGCACTCTATACCCCTTTTTGGTATAGTATATAGAGAGCCAGCTTCCAACATAGTCTAACTCTAGGGTCTGATGCTTGAGCATCTTGAATTTGTCAATTTCCAGGGAGGCATTGAGAGAACAAAAATCTAAAAAAGTGTGAAAACCTTCTTCGGTAAAAGGAAGCAGTGAGACGAACACCTAGTTCCTACTTGCTAGGCCGGAACACTTCCTATGGCCCCTTTGGCCATAAGGGCCTGCACTTCCTGCTGCCAGACAGACAGGTGATCCTCCGTCAGCCATGCTGATCGTGATGGGAGGTACAACAGAGTAGAGCGATATCGGACGGCAAAGCCCAGATGTACAATTTGGGGAACCCACTTTATTAAAGTGATGGTCTGCCAACCTTGAGAGGAAATATCATGTATAGTGCTTCAGACAAGGTGGCTGCTTGCAGGCAAGGACACACTAAAGCAGTTTTGCAGCTGCGGATGCTTGAGGAACAGGGGACTGACCAGCATATGGTCCATGCTGTCCTGTACATTGTTTTTGTGAACTGCGGCCTCAGCCACGAAAGCACCGTAAGGCCTGCTGATGAAAGGGTATGATGTTGGCAAAACTGAAAGCCCAACTATAGCCCCAAAGGTTGCAAAATTGCTTGTGAAAATGTTTGACAGAGATAGAAAGACCCAAAGAACATGCTGTGGCCCTGCTTTCTTTAAACCGTTCTGGGGCCAAATCCACCTTTTCGCCAAAGAGGGGAGATCACTATATGACATGTCCATAAGGGATGCTTGGGCATACCCAAAGAAGCCTGGAGACCTCACCCATGCATGGAGCCTAAGTGTCACACATGTACCATTCGTTCCTGCCCAAGCAAAAGTGGATCATAAACATTGCTGCATTGCAGCCATCCTGAATAGTTTGGTTTAAGGGTGCCCACAGGTCATCCAGAACTGGCAGTAAAACTTGGGCCACCATGTCACGTTAGTGGGGGAGAGTAGCGGCCTAGAAGACAGCTTGCATTTTGTGAGCGCAAAGCTAAGCTTCTAGAGAAAAAATATGTTTTCCAAATGTTTCTATTCTATTAGGCAGATTGATAGTGAAGGTGTTGGGATTAAGTCTACTAGCGGATGTCCGTATGACCAGACTTTCTGGTGTAGGAAGATGAGTAAGAAAAGCTGGGTTGCCTGGTGCTGAACAGAGACATAAAGTGACCGACTCACTCAGTGTCTGAGGGCTTCATTAAATGGTGCAGAGAATCTGTAGGGGCTTGACCAGGCTGCAGTATCTATATTAGAACATTAGTCTAAGCCTCCATAGTTAGAAGTCTAATGCTTATGCCACCCTCCACATAACGATGTAGTAGGAGTCACTTTCCTCAGGAGCAGGAGAGGAAACAAGGCCAGTAACTGGAAATGTATCCAGGCCACTGGTATCTTTGAGTTCTAAATACCAGTTTTCCTCATCTTACTGCAGGACATAATCGTCCTCTTCATCAAGTTTTTGTTTATTTATTTATCTCACTTGTAAAGCATTACTGCTACCTAACAGGTATCCAGGCGCAATTTCGATTACTGGCGGGAAAAGGAGAGAAGTTCCATACAGTGTGACAGTACTCAACAAAATAATAGAGTTAAAAAAAACTGGGTGAGAAGCTCTAACTTTTAGGGAAAAGCCATGTTTTGAAACCCTTTCTGAAGTGTAATACATCGATGGAGAATCTCAGGTCATCCAGAAGATGATTCCATAGCCGAGGGGCTTCGATCATTAAGGCTCGTTCCCGTTGTCTGGTTTTTCTAAACCTGGCCAAACTGATCAGCTCCTACCAGCAGTGTGCCATTTAAGGCTCTTCTGCAGGGTGTGGTAAATTTTAATTACCTAGACATAATTTATGCGGTAAAGTTCAATAAGAATAACTCAGTAAAAATAAGAGGCAGAATCCGTGGTATTTGAGGGTTTAAAAGGGGATTTATTCCTTACAAAGGAATTGGTTCGAACCAGGCAATCGGATTCCGTCACCACGAAGGTTCGGGAAGGGATCGAGCGATACTTTATTGACAGGTTGTCATATATATAGTCAATGCATTACAGTAAAGGCAAATGCAGGAGGCGTAACAGCTGAGAAAAGAGATAAGAATACACATACGTAATGAAAAAAAGGCGTTACACTAGGCGTGCATAAGGGCGTGTACTAGAAACGTCATTCTGAGGATGTCACAGGTGGGTGGATCCATAAGAGAATCCTGCAAAGTCAGCAGAAATACATGGCAGAGGTGCGCGCACGGCAGCATGACGTGTGATTGACGTGTAACTGGAGGGTGAAGGGGACTTGACATTTAGCCCTACATGAGGAGACAGAAGTCTGGGATGTCAGAACAACCTAATCCCAAATCGTATCTAATATCTTGTGTTTAAGGAACTGTATTATCTGGAAGGAAAGGTCTCTCAGGCAGAGGCTATCCTATACTGACTTCTAGTGCGTGTATAAGCGTCTACGTGTCTACATGAGATGCGAGGGGGCATGGGCCTACCATGGTAACAGGAGCTATGAATTACTTGCACGGAGACAGTAAGGCCGGGCCCTTTGCTCTGCAGCTGAAGGATGTTTACCTAAACTACTAGACAGGAATGCATTTTCTCGAGGAGCGGAGCAGATAACTTGAAGGCTGAATACAGTCTTGGCAGGCAACAGGCCGGGCCAGGCACCGTTAGCCGCACAGGAAGTAAGACAAAGGTCATGGATACAGATGCAGGTCCAGGCTGGAGCATTCAGAGGCAGAAAGCAGGAAAAGCTCGATGGCAGAATTCAGGGCCTAACTTGCCAGAGCTGAAAAACATGAAAGGTACTCTATATAAAGACGGTGGCAAGGCATACTTAGGAACGGAATATTCGACCCATTCATGGTGGATCTGAAAGAGGACATGTTAACGTTGGACGCATATGTATTTGCGTCTTCATAGCTGGAAGTGGAGGGAACATACATGTACTTGTAGCATGTACATGGAGCCGTTGGGGTCTAAGATAGGGGACACAATTGATCATAAAAATTCATATTTCCTCATTCCCTCCTTGTCCCCTACGGACCCTTCATGAGATATCGATCCTCAGGAATCCATCAATCTGTTCATGTAACATCATTTGTTCTTCTTTCTTCTTCCGGGATTTTGAATGACAACTTGAGTGTGGAATACATGATGTGGCACACAGGCCGCAAATCGCTGGTCCACATTGTAGACACAGGCAGCAACTGAATACTATGAGAAGGGCAATACCTAGGAAGGATAGGACTTTCCATCCCCAGGCTGACAACATGCTCCAGAACCAACCGGACCACGTCCAGGTGCCTGGATTCTGGTGTATCTGACTTGCAATCTTATGAAGACGAGTTATGGCTTTATATACTGATGGCGCGTTTTCTGGAATGAAAACACAGCAGCTTGATCCGATGACTCTACAGGCTCCGCCCCTATCGGCCAGGATGACGTCAAGGACAAGACGATTTTGGAGAACAACAATCCGCATCGCAGACTGCTCCTCTGTTAAGTTGCCTAGGGCAGAGGTGGTTTCATTCACTACTGCTTCAAGGGTTCTGGTTAATCTGCGTATCAGTTTACTATTAGAGACAACACCTATGTAGGGGAAGAGACCTTTATTGAAGTCTGTATATTGTTCCCATGCCGTTTCAGTGTAGTCGACACTCGGGAGATCTCTCTGGGGTCTATTGTGTACTAGATGGGTGTTTCTATGATAATCAGGAGGGGCTAGGAAAACAGGTGGCAGAAGGAATGCAATGTAACAGGTACCATCCCAATCTAGAGGTAAACGTATATATGCGGTATGACCACAAACGAAGTAGGAATGACGGGAAGCTCTAAATGTAGACTTGCCTTGATCACTGAATTCGATCACAGTAGTACATTTACTATGGCCCAAGTGTACTGAACCATTCTTTCTTACACATAATTCACCTTTGACTGGTAATACGGACATAGCAGGCAAGACTGGTGCGGCTTCGGATTCAACATTCAGAATCATGAGGTTAAGTGTAAAATTACCTAATCCATATACTTCATTTTCTAGATCAGTTCCTGTCCTTTTGGGAAGTCCCTCCTTGTTAGGGTAGCAGGCTTTAAGCAAAACTAAGTTCAGGTTTCCCCATACCCAGTTGCTCTGGTAAACTACGGTATTTGAATCCAAGGAATTAATCAAACTAAACCATGCACCACAGGAACCATTGTGTGTGAATGGATATGGAAAGAGGGGCAGAACTCCCTTGTATTTCTGTTAGGGAGGGAGTCGGCCACATATCCAACAATTTGTAGCGTTGTTGGCCTGATGGGAGTGATGTAACATACTAATGAATGTGTTATTGCGCAGCGCAAGTCTGTAGGGCAACTCATGTGGAGGTAATTCGCTAAAAGAGTGTTCGGCAGTAACATCGGAAGCAGAATGTGCACGCTTGAAAATAGGGTAGTATATGTGCAACAGTATACTTGCAGCAATAATCAGAAGATTTAGAAAAAACATAATCAATAATGTCACTATACAGTGACTATGAAGTGATTTACAATATGCACGTTTCTTGAGCTGTTTCTGTCTATCTTTCTCTCTGTTTCGGTCTAGAGGATACATGTCAAAGACTAATTTAACCGATTCACCTAGAAGAGGACTTAAACAATCAAATTGTCTGACTTGCTAGACCTTAGTTTCAGTTTATATTCTTGGGCAGCAGTTTTCTCGACCAGGGGAAGTTTTGAGTCAGTCTGTGGAGGAGGGTAGGGCTGAGAGTTCAAATCAGAAGGCAGTCCATGAAATTTCTTGATATGGCTCGAATGTAGCCAACCCTTGCGACCCTCAATCTTCACTGCTGTCCTCGTGGTCAGGAGTACTAATTTCGGCGTTTGCCAGCGAGGCTCCAGCGGGCTCCTCCTGTCGAAATTTCTTATGAAAACAAAGTCTCCGGGAACCACTTCATGGGGCTTCACCTCGGTATTGTCGGGAAAGGCTGCAGCTACCTGTGAACGGCAAGATTGTAGTGCAGACATCAAGGAAGCAAGGTAATCTGTCAGCATATTACAATCAACATCAGTGATTTTACGAGGTATAGGCGTCCCCCACATATTTGGTGGCCTACCGAAGACCACCTCGTACGGGGATAGCCCTGTTCGAGAATGTGCTATCATTCTCATGTAAAAGAGCGCAACTGGTAAAGCTACTATCCAGTCGACGCCTTTCTCTCTGCAGATTTTAGAAAGTCGTATTTTCAGAGTCTGATTATGACGCTCCACGAGACCTGCTGCCTCGGGATGCCGGACACAGTGGAATTTCCATTGATAGCCTAACAGGAGTGAAATGTGTTTCATTAGCTCGGATGAGAACGGCTGACCATTATCTGAGTACATGATACGGGGCAAACCATACCGTGGGAAGAATTCACGAACCAGCTGCTTGGCAGTGGTCGGGGCTGTGTAATCTGAGACTGGATATGCTTCTGTCCAACGGGAAAGTGCGCATACAACTACGAGGACATATTTGAATCCTCGACAACGTTCCATCTGGATATAATCCATCTGGAGGACTTCAAAAGGGTGATCGGGAGGTTGAAATCCACCTTGCTCTACAGGAACGCCTTTACCTGGGTTGAACTGACAACAAATCATGCAAGTACGCACTTTCTGTTTGGCTGCAGCTCGTAAGTGTTTATTAAACCAAATGTTTCGAATACTGTCTAACATAGCTTTCTCTCCTAGATGTGCTGGACTATGTATTGTGTTAATGATAACTTGAACCATGGAGTCGGGGAGAAACCATGTAGATTTTCCCTTCGTCATCCATCCCTGATCTGTTTGGATCCCTCCTAGTTCAGTCCATTTCTTGATTTCCTCTGGTGTAGCATGTGTCTGTATGTCGATTACATCAAGGGCGGGATCCCTTACTGTCATGCAGTGTGTCGATGTTGGAACTATTGTCTTTGTCAAGTCGGTTGCATGAGTCCGATTCTGTGCTGTTTGCTTAGCTGTTCGGTCTGCTAGGTCGTTACCCTGGGAAATGATATCGGTAATTTTTGTATGGGCCTTACACTTCATGATAGATATCGCAGTAGGTAGATGTATTGCATCTAACAGAGCTTGAATAAGGGGACCGTGTTGAATGTTGGCACCATGAGAAGTTAAATAACCTCTCTCTCGCCAAAGGACTCCGAAGTCGTGCACAACTCCGAATGCATAACGTGAATCTGTGTATATGTTGACTCTTTTATTTTTGGCTTGAATACAGGCTTGTGTCAGAGCGATGAGCTCTGCTGCTTGAGCTGACAATGTGTCAATACAATTCGTTTCAATAATTTCGGTGTCTGTCGTGACTGCGTAAGCGGCCACTAACTCTCCTGTACTTGTTCTCATGCATGAACCATCCACATAAAGTGTCAGGTCCGGATCTGGTAATGGAATGTCTGTCAAGTCTTGTCTGGGTTTCGTCGTAATAGTAATGACTTCAATACAATCAAGTGCCAATGGGTCTGTTCCACTTAATGGCAAAAGTGTGACAGGATTTAATGTACTACAGCGTCTGATTTCTATGTGTGGCTGGAACAATGTTAATTCATAACCTGTCAGTCGTGCTATAGTCAAGTGCTGAGTCTGAGTTCGGTTTAAAAGAACTTCCACGGAGTGTGGAACTTGCACTATCAATTGATGTCCTAATACTATGGAATCGCTTTGTCTGATCGCTAAAGCTGTCGCTGCGACTGATTTCAGGCACGTAGGCAGAACCTGGGCTACTGGATCTAATGTGCTAGAAAAGTAAGCACACGGCTTGTGTGAACTTGCTTGTTCCTGAGTGAGTACTGACAAGGCAGTACCTTCGCGTTCTGTAACAAAAAGTGTAAAAGGCTTACTGTAACATGGTGTCGCTAAAACAGGTGCTTGACATAAGGCTTTCTTTAAGTCTTCAAAAGCTTGTGCATGTTCCTGAGTCCAAGGGAGGACAGTCGAAGTCGCTGCCTCCTGGGTTGTCAACTGAATGAGTGGCTTTACTAGAAATGCATATTGGGGAATCCATTGCCTACAGTATGAAGTGAGACCTATGAAGGCCCGCACCTCCTTTTGTGTCTTGGGTGGTGGCATGTTTACAATTAACTGGATGCAGTCAGGTGTGAGCTGTCTCCCCCCCTTGGACAGCAAGTGCCCAAGGTACACAACTTGCTGAACACAGAATTGCAGCTTCGAAGGGGACACCTTGTGCCCCTTGTCGGCCAGGAAATGTTAAACCGTCAGTGATGCTTTTTCACATTCGGGCTCGCTTCGGGCGGTGATCAGTAGATCATCGACATACTGAAGCAGGGCAGTGTTAACAGGCATGTGGATACTGTCAAGTTGTCTTTTCAGTGCTTGGCTGTAGATCCTGGGGCTTTCTGTGAATCCTTGAGGTGCGCGTGCAAATTTGAAGCTTCGTCCATTTAAACAGAATCCGAACAAATATTGGCTTTCCCGATCTATTGGGACGCTAAAGAAGGCGTTCTTGAGGTCAATTACAGTAAAGAACGTTGCTTCTGAATCAATAGCTGTTAATATTGAAGAGATATCTGGAACCACGGGATACTGTGGTACAATGCATTTATTCAATTCGCGCAGATCAATAATTAATCGATAAACGGGGGGTGCTTCTGGATCAGTTCGTTTAAGAATTGGAATAATAGGAGAATTACATACATTGGAGTCGGTTTCCACAACCACTCCTTGTGCTATGAGCTCGTCAATGATTTGCAGCAAAGCCACTACAGCATCTGGGGGTAACTTGTATTGTCGAATTCGTGGTAATACTACTCCTGCTTTGAGTGTGACTCGATATGGTGTAATGTGCATACAACCTACATCAGTGGGGCCTTGTGCCCATAAATGTGCAGGGACATTCTGTAACCGGTGATCTATGTCTTTCAATACGTAGTGACCTTTAAAGTCACGCAAAAACAATCGTACCCCTTCTGGAGAACAACATATTACAGCTCCTAGAGCTTTCAGTGTCTTTGTACCTAACAAGTTTTCTGGGCATGATTTTGTAAGCAATAAATCTGTAGTCCGTGTCAATGGACCAACTGCAAGAGGAAGAGGTTGCGATACTTCGTTAACAATAGGCTTTCCTGGGTTGCCGATGGGCTGGAGTTGGACGACGAGGACTGGATTTCCGCGGTGGCCTCTCCGAAGGAGGTGGCCATACCGGCTCGCCTTCGCTTCGTCCAGCTTAAGATACTCCACCGGGTTTACATGACGGGGCCAAGGCTTCTGCGTATGGGCTATGCTGAGGATGGGTTGTGTAAGCGTGGGTGTGGTGCTTTGGCTACTTTTTTGCATATTTTGTGGGAATGCCCGAAGGTGGAGCGATTCTGGCGTGGTGTGCATGAGGTCCTGCGAGTGGTTACGCATGTCGCGCTGCTGCCTGAAGCGAGGAGATGCCTGCTGAATGTGTGGGAACCAACTGACTACTCGGTTCCGCAGACGCGATGGGTGACTCTGGGATATATGATTGCTAAGCGTGACATTGCTCAACTGTGGGGATCCCAGAGGCCCCCGGCGGTGTCGGCCTGGAAAGAACACATGGATTGGTGCATGTTCCGAGAAAAGGTGGTGTATGTGGCGAGGGGTAAGCCTGGGGCATGGGTGAAAGTATGGGGCCCCTGGAACGCCTACCGCGGGGGTATCTGCGCGCCACCACTGCTGCCTGCTGCCTCACCAACCCCGTCCCCTTAGTTGACTCCTTTCCCCAGCCCCGGGCACAGAGTTCCCCCAGTCCTCGATCTGTTCCCCTTCCCCTCTTTAGACTCCTGTGGATGGCTGGGGTCCCCCATTCAGGGAGCACGTGCTGTTACGTTCGATTGCGGGTTGCCTTGCGGGTGTGATTTTTCGTGTTGTTTGTATAAAATGAAACCGTATTGTGGGGTCAGAGTGATGTGGCCCACGACGTTGATACCTCCTGATTCTGCTTCTCTGCAAGGCCAAGTGTTTTTGAACGTATGTCATATGCTCCTGTCATTCTAGCGGCCGGCCGGAAGGTTGTAGGCCCATACTTGTATATTCTTGAGATTGCAATAAACGGTTTAAAAAAAAAAAAAAAACAATAGGCTTTCCTGAAAATCCAAGGGAAACATTCTGTGAGCCTGAGAGGGGTACCCCTGGAACCTCGTCGTGACTTATAGTTGTTCTGCTTGCCCCAGTATCAATTAAAAACTTTCTGTCCTTCCCTAATACTTGACTATGTACATAAGGACCCTCTTGATCTACAGGAACCTCAATAAGGGGTAAGCCAACCTCCCTCTCTAGGCTGTTTCATGTGTATCGCTGATAATCGGGATAGTCATTTTGTGCATACTGGTACATCTGTTGTGTCGTGTTCTGTGTTGCGACACTAGGCTGTGGTTGTGGTACCGCTACGGTCTGTTGTGAAGCTGGCATAGGCTGTACATTCTGAGGTACTTGTGGTTGGATCTGATCCTGTCTAGGTGGACGTGGTCTCTCCTTGGTTTTACCCGTAGAGATATTATGTTTCAGAACTGCACAATCGTTTATATAATGACCTGGCTGTTTACAATAGTTACATGTCCCTTTAACAGGAACCGCTGAATTACTGGACTGTGTCGCACCCTTTTTATGACTGTCAGCTGGAACTGACTGGGCGACGAGCATTTTCATTTTCGTGTCTTTCATACGTCTTTGTTCGTGTTCATGTTCTTCTCTAATTCTATTCTGATGGTACTGTAACATTTGTAACATTTGTGAAGGGGTATTAGCTTGCCAAGAGCTCTCTACTTTCAATACTCTGTTCTTAACCTGGGGCAAGGAATTCTCGACTAATTTTGTTACAAAAAGATGTGGATATGAATCGCTACTTGCTTTCAGGCCGCTATTAATACCAAAACATTTTTCAAATCGGGAATAAAAATCACTAGTGTCTTCATCGGGTTTCTGTTTGCAAGCTGAGATTGCACCCCAGTCTTCCTTTTTTGTGGTTAATAAACGTGGCAATACTTGCACTAATAACCCTGGTAATGCTTTAGTTTTGTCCCCAAGCCCTAGGCCTGCAGTTCGGGCATTTTCTTCGTTTTCTAATGCTGCCCAATCAATCTTTTGTTCTCCCACCTCCCATTCTTTTTCTTTTAGTTTCTCGTAAATACCGGCAGGCAATAATACTTTTAATATTTTCATAATGTCAGGATAGGTATAATCACCCATGAGTAACATGTCTTTTATTTCACGGTGAAAACCTGCTGGATCTCTGTCATGGCTAGGCACTAACTTTTTCATTTCCAATAGTTCTATTTTAGTTATGGGCGTGTACACAAACACGCGTCTAAAAGTATTATCATCATTTCTAACTGGGTGCACTTCGCGTAAGGGATTCTGTCTGTCTATGTAATACATTTTTCTTTCCATGGAGGGAGCTGGATCAAGCTCTGGACACAGGAAGGCACTGTATCTGTGCCGATGTTCTAGAATTACTTTAATTAGATCGGTACCTAGACCTCTCCATTTATTCATGAGTAGTTCTATCAGTAGATCAGGTAGGGGACCAGGATCAGAACGTTGACCTTTATACAGTATAAGGAGATGTTGTATCATGTATATACCAGCTAAACGCTGTTCGTCTGGTGAAAGATTCAAAAACGTGTGTGCTAGCGTGTCATCACTATATTTATCAGAACTGTCAGCCCATTGTACTGCTGACCTGGCTAATTCTTGTTCGTCCATAGAATCGAGTACATGGTACCCCATTCGTTCTTGAAGTATTTTATCAGTAGCCTGGAATAAGTGTTCAGGGGTCTTTGGATTTGACATGGCTGCTTGAAACATTCTCTTACTTTCTGGACGTATCGGACGTATTGAATTATTAAAGGATCTTCCCTTACCTACATAAGCTATCATTTCTCTAGCTGGTAATTGTAATTGTCCTGTTGTCATTTCTAGTTGTTCCTCCTCCCCCGAGGACTCAGTCTTATCTGCATCTGTTTCTCGTTCAGGTCGTTCTCTTTCACATATTTGTTCTACTGTTTTTCGGATCCTTCGGTACATACTTTCTATACTATTCTGTTTATCATGTTTTCCGTCCGCTATATTCTGACCCCATTTGTTAAGTGCTTTCATTTCTTCCGGGTCTACACCTGGCCTATCTCTGTGTCTTATCAGGCAGTTTATGAAGAAGCGTAACAACAGTTTTTGCGTGTCCACTTTCTGGTATGCCATGGCCTCGCCAATACTTTCAGGACCTTGCCCTGTTTGGACAAAGTGATATATTTTGTCTAGATGATCAATCATTCCTGGTAGTATCATTAAATAGTTCGCAACTCGTCGTAGACGTACTGATGATAGCATCATTCTGTCGTCTTTACCGGGTACTGGATCATATCTACAATCTGTAAGAGGCTCTTTAAATATGTCATAATTCGCTGTTTGAGGTGTACGTTGGTGTGCTAAATCCCTATAAGTCAATCGACGCGCTGATGGCGGCGTATGAAGACTTCCTGTCGCACCTCCTGAGGTGCTAGGTCCAAAAGGATTCGTTGGGTGTAAGGTAGGAAGAATAGATGCAGGAAGGAGTGAAGGAACGGGCGGAAGGTTTGCAACAGAAGGAGGAGTGTGTTGCTGCGGAAGTGGGGGCAGATTATCTCGGGGTCGAGCGCCGTTAGCAGGTGGTGTGCGTGGCGGCGGAGCATTAACATATTCGGGGGCTACATCGTCTAAATAGGAAGAAAGGAAAATGTCCTTTGCGGTCTTGGGGTGCAATTTAGTCGGAAGTAATGGAGGTGGCAGATCTTTCGGTACTTCCAGGGTGGCCTTAGGTAAACCCTCGGCCAGAAGAGGATACATACCATTCATAAGAGTGTTTCGTTGTCTGTCTACTTGTTCTGCTTTTGCTCGGATACCTTCCTCAATTAATACGTTTTCTCGGGCTTTGTCTGAATCTTCCCTACCTTTCTCTTCTTTTCTGAGTGCTTTCTCTGTGCGTCTATGCGATTCTTTACGCCATAATTCAATGGCATCTTTCTGTGACTGTCTGGCTTTCTTTTTCCATAATGCTTCTTCTACTCTCATGATGCAATCTGCATCCCATGTCCCAGCAGCGGGCCATCTCTGATTCTCTGCTAAATCCTTGGTGTAGTCCACCCACAAATCGAGATATAATACGGCATCTAGGCCATGTTTATGGTACATAAAGTACCCTGGAGTGTCCCTAGGTGGAATGGGAACGGCTTCCTCGAGTATCCCTTTTCTAGTTCTAATCTGTCTTAATTTTGAGAATAACGGCATCTTAAACCTTGCTACTTGACTCTTTTTCGGACTTGAACACAATTAATACAATAAACACAGTAATGAAGATCGAACAATCACTCATACCACGACATTTAAAACATATTAAAACATTTTAAAACGAACAATAATAATTAGAATAAAACTAGCTAACTGCATAATACTAGATGTACTGCTAAACAGTACAGATACACTGCTAAAACAGTGCAGACCGGATCTGTGTACCCAAACCCGTCTTGACCGGCACAAACCAATGCGCACGTCTAGATGCGTCCCCAGCAACGGTACTCACCGGGAAGCACGGAACGGAACAGAAGGCCTCGGAAAGTCTGGACTGGACTAGACCAAACTGGACTCGACTCGACTCGTGACATGGACACTTCGGAACTTCGGAACCTGGTGGGCCTCTGTATACCTCGGATCTTGCTCTCTCAGCTAGGCTCTGGTCGGGATCCTCCGCACTCCTCACCGCCTCGTCTGGGTGTTGATCGCAGCCTCAGTCACCTCCGTTGGCCTGTGGGAGGTACAGGAAATCCTGCAGGTACGCGTAGTTGTCCGTCCGGCTGTGGCAGGAGACCAGGTCTGCAATGCACCTCCGGCGCGTGGGGTGGGGGAGGTGTCCCTGTTCGGGCGCCAATTATGTGGTAAATTTTAATTACCTAGACTTAATTTATGCGGTAAAGTTCAATAAGAATAACTCAGTAAAAATAAGAGGCAGAATCCGTGGTATTTGAGGGTTTAAAAGGGGATTTATTCCTTACAAAGGAATTGGTTCGAACCAGGCAATCGGATTCCGTCACCACGAAGGTTCGGGAAGGGATCGAGCGATACTTTATTGACAGGTTGTCATATATATAGTCAATGCATTACAGTAAAGGCAAATGCAGGAGGCGTAACAGCTGAGAAAAGAGATAAGAATACACATACGTAATGAAAAAAAGGCGTTACACTAGGCGTGCATAAGGGCGTGTACTAGAAACGTCATTCTGAGGATGTCACAGGTGGGTGGATCCATAAGAGAATCCTGCAAAGTCAGCAGAAATACATGGCAGAGGTGCGCGCACGGCAGCATGACGTGTGATTGACGTGTAACTGGAGGGTGAAGGGGACTTGACATTTAGCCCTACATGAGGAGACAGAAGTCTGGGATGTCAGAACAACCTAATCCCAAATCGTATCTAATATCTTGTGTTTAAGGAACTGTATTATCTGGAAGGAAAGGTCTCTCAGGCAGAGGCTATCCTATACTGACTTCTAGTGCGTGTATAAGCGTCTACGTGTCTACATGAGATGCGAGGGGGCATGGGCCTACCATGGTAACAGGAGCTATGAATTACTTGCACGGAGACAGTAAGGCCGGGCCCTTTGCTCTGCAGCTGAAGGATGTTTACCTAAACTACTAGACAGGAATGCATTTTCTCGAGGAGCGGAGCAGATAACTTGAAGGCTGAATACAGTCTTGGCAGGCAACAGGCCGGGCCAGGCACCGCTAGCCGCACAGGAAGTAAGACAAAGGTCATGGATACAGATGCAGGTCCAGGCTGGAGCATTCAGAGGCAGAAAGCAGGAAAAGCTCGATGGCAGAATTCAGGGCCTAACTTGCCAGAGCTGAAAAACATGAAAGGTACTCTATATAAAGACGGTGGCAAGGCATACTTAGGAACGGAATATTCGACCCATTCATGGTGGATCTGAAAGAGGACATGTTAACGTTGGACGCATATGTATTTGCGTCTTCATAGCTGGAAGTGGAGGGAACATACATGTACTTGTAGCATGTACATGGAGCCGTTGGGGTCTAAGATAGGGGACACAATTGATCATAAAAATTCATATTTCCTCAAGGGGGAGAGGACCAAATCCATGAAGGGATTTAAAAACGATGCAAAGGGACTTGAACATTATTCTTTTGTCAATGGAAGCCAGAGTAAATCTTTCAGGGACACACAGGATCTTCTAGGCCCTATTCAGGTCCAATTTGTCTACCGCTGTTTGAACTCTCAGAAGCTGCTTGATGAGGAAGTCCGGAGCTCCTATCAATAGGACATTAAAATAGTCCAGTCTGCTTGGGATCACGCTGCGTACCACCAATGGTCTAGATGAAATGGGAAGCAGTGGAATAATCTTGCGAAGTGCTCTTATTAAGGAGAAACAGATCCCTGCCATCTCTTTGACATGAGATTCCAAGCTAAGCTTCCTGTCAGAAAGTACCCCTAGATTTCTGACAGCCTCTAAGGTTCCAGGAACTTTACCACAGGGAACTGGCCAAAAGCTAGATGGGAGTAAAACCGGGACCTTAGACGCTGGAGAGCACAGAAACTCTGTCTTGCCTCCATTAAACTTCAAGAAGTTGGATTTAAGCCAGACTGTAACGTCAATTCATGCAATCATGAAATGTGTCGAGTGACTTTGATTGATCTCCTTCTAATGATGAGATTAATTTAGTGTCATCGGCGTAGTTAACCAAACTAACCTTGCACGAATCTGCTAAGTGAGCTCATGTAAATATTGTAACGTATAGTACTAATTGATGATCCTTGCGGGCACAATGTTTAGTAGACTTCTACTCAGAGCATAATGGAGGGAGGGCCAAAGCCTGCTGTCTATCGGACAGATAGGAGTGCAGCTACTTTGCCACTGAGCCCCCGACTCCAATCGAGAATAGCCTGTCCAAGAGGATGCCATGGTTGACCCCATTGAAAGCAGCAGAAAAAGCGAATAAAATCAATAACATTGAATGACCATTGTCTGCTCGCATTCTAAGCCAATCCATAACAGTGAGCAAAGCTGTTTCGTTTCTTGCTCCTTGACAGTTGCAAAGACCCGACTTATCCTGCGGCTCCGAATCAGCCCCAACACTTGGAGGACTGTCTATTACTTAGAGAACCAGTGACCTTCTCCCTTGTGGTGAAGGAGCCATCCCCCTGCATCAGCAGGCATTGGTTGCAGCTGTCTGGTTCACTGTGTTGTTGGCCATCAGGCTCACAGAGAAAGTAACTCTGCAGGAGGAAGTTTTTGTGGCTGTAGGAGATTTAGCCCCATCTCTCTGCAGAGTTTCGAGATGCTATACCACCCAGGAGCCCCCCTGCACCAATACACTGAGTACCGGGGTACTCTCACCAGCCAAGGCTTGCTCTTTGTATAGCCCGGACACCACCACCCTTGGAAGCCTTCCTGCACCACAAGGGACATCAGGACAGACTAGATTCGCGGCCAGAGTGGCCCTGCTGTTTTCCTTACATCAGCAGAACCGACTGACCGCCATGAGAGTTTCAGTGGCCAGCCAATACTCTCAGAACCGTAGATCTACAGGCATACGCCGTGACTCCTGGCTGCTTCCCCTTGACCTTGGAGTCCTCATAACCTGAGCCCTCTTTTGGGATCACCCAGACTTGCCCCAAGTCCCTCCTTGTAGCCTTTGATTAAGGTCCCCATTGCCTTTCAATCTTAGGCGACTTCAATATCCAACTAAGCTAACCCGACGGATAAGATGGCAGTGAAACTGAGACACTGGCCAAGACAAATCTCTGAGTGGCAAGAAATGGCCCTACGCATCAAGTCGGCCACACTATTGGATGCCATCATTTCCAATATCCCCTTCGACCTAGACATACCTAAAGAAATCACATGGTCGGATCACTTCATCTTGCACTTCCTGGTCTTGGTCCCCCGTTAAACACTCAGGTAGAAAAGAATTCCCCACCAGTTATCACATCTGAGACAAAGATGACATTCCTTTACTGAGGGAGACCTTTGCAGGCACCACACCAACACTAAAAGGAGATATGGTATCTGATGAAAGCGTGGTCAACAACTGGCTTGTAGGAGTCGCCGCTATAGCCGTGCCCATGGCTACATATGGGACGCTCAGAGCAAACCCATCAGCCCTTCGTTCACGAAGGAACTAATGGTCGAGAGGAAAAAATGTAAAACACTAGGAAGGACATGGCGCAAAGAATACAATGTCTCTGATAAACACCAGTATAAACTGGCCATTCGTCTATATCACACAAACGTAACACTAGCTCACAGCACCTTTTTCACAACTGAAATCAACGGAGCAAATAATGCAAAAGACATTTTTAAGAATGTAACTGATTTTACAGATCCTAAATGAACCATACCCCCCATCGAATCATCCACTATCCTATGATACCAGCGAAGTACTTTTTTTAAACAAATTCAGAAAATCCAAGACAAGCTTACGGAATCACAGGTCAATGTATCATTTAAAAATGTTTATCGAGGCGTGGACAAGCAGCATGGCCGACAGGACGTGAGATCCTTCAGCTCCCGACCAGCCAGCCTCATAAATCCTACAAAATCCTCTAAAAAGTTGCTCGGACCGGGCCAGTGAGTGTGTCTGGGTCCCTACAAGCAGAGCGACCACCCTGTGAAGGAGCGAGCTCGATCGGCGGCCTGGACCCGGGAATATATGTCGTTACTACGCATTCCTTTGCAACGCATGCCTTTACCACGCATGCGTTACAACGGAATGTGTTTTCCACGCTTTCCCCTTACCCCGATTTTACCTTTACTCCGCTTTTTCTTTTTTGGGGGGGAGACCCCCCCAAGCCCCCTTTCTTCTTTTTTTTTTTCTTTTTCCGCAGGTCTCCGCCGACACTGAAAACGGACTGATGCTTTTTTTCGGATTAGGATGACGTTGTTCCGTGATGACGTTGCTGGCGTGGTGAAGATGGTCGTTGAAGCATTACGCGTGGTGAAGACGTTTACGAGGTAAGTGTATCGTTGTACACGTATTGCGTAGAAAATGCTTCGTGGTAAAGGCTATTTCCCGGACCCGGCCATCGCGACTCCGTGCCCATTAGACTGGCGGGCCAGAGCTGTGCGAGACCGGGGATACGGCCGGTACCAGCGCGAGCGGGGTGTGGAGATCGGGACCGACGCGCACCCGGCGGACTGAGCTGGGCACCTTGCTGTAGCGGGGAGGCGCTCACTGTCATCGGGGGCCTCCCGCAGAGGGCTGACCCTTTTCATCGCCTCGGGGCCCCACGGGTAGACGGTGATCTGCGCGGGTTGCCAGCGGTAGCATAACTGCAGGCCGGAGCTTGCGATCCTGGTCTCGAGCGCTTCTGGGATCCTCACGGAGGTGCGGCGGAGAGTACGTGGTTGAAGCACCCTGCCTGGAGGCAGGCCGGTTTGACAGACTGGAACCAGGGCCATAATTACGCAAGGCCGGGGATGCACCCTACATCAAAGGGGGTGAGGCGCGAAGTCCGGAGCTGGCGCTCTCCCGGTTGCTGCTCCTGAGCACTCGGCTATTGCGGAGGCGGTGCCCACGGTCATCCAGGGGGTACCGACTCCTGTTTTGCCCTTGGGCTCCGGGGAGTGTTGCGCGGCATTCTGTGCCCGGCGGAGGTGCACCTGGGGGCCGGGGTCCGCGATACTGCCCCCAATTGCTCCTGGGACCCTTCCCAGTCAGGAGGCTGCGTCTGTGATCAGAAATTTCCTGGTGGGAGCAATACCCCCTTGTGCATCACTGAGGACTCGAGGTGAGCCGCAGACCCTGTGTTACGCACGTGTGCCAGGGAGATGGTGACCTGCAGTGGAGGCCCCACAGCGACTGTGTTCTCCCCTATACTGTGGTCGCATATCTGGTAAATGAGGACGGAGGGGATCGAGGGCGGCAAGCTGTGGTTGGGCCCGTGCTCTTCTCCTGTGGGACTCCTGCAGCACTTCCTCTGGTTCGCCAGCGGGGCGGCCATATTGTGGGGAGTGGCCCTGTGACGCTTCTGAAATTGGCAGCACTTGTAGACCCCGGAGTGATCCTCACAAGAAAACACGATGGATAAGGACAGGCTGCCCCTCGCCTCTCAACCCAACACCATAACGCAATATACCACACAACGTCTCCCCTCGCAGCGAATCACGTGTCAGACGGGCTTGGATGGGGAGGGCGATTCTGCCAACGAGCCCTCTCGTGCAGAGCTACTGCAGGTGATACAGGGGTCCTGCAGCGCCCTAGAGAAACAAATAGAGACAGTCTCCAATGATGTATACCTGCTGCGGGCGGATCTGAGGAAAGTAGCGGACAAGGTCTCTACTGCGGAGGGGGATATCGTCCAGCTGCAGGGAGAAGTGGCCTCCCTGAAGAAACAGGTCTCTCAGCTCACCCCCACAACTGGAGCACTGGAGCGCAGAATGTAAGAGGCGGAAGGGAGGGCACGCCGCAGCAACATTAGGGTCCTGGGTATCCCAGAGCACTCGGAAATGGGTAATGCGGAACAATTCTTGGAGAACTGGATACGCACGAAACTCTGCCCCACAGGTCTGTCCGAGGTCTTCGTGATAGAAAGAGCCCACAGGGCGCTGGTCCCGCCGCCGGGTGCTCCTCCTAGGGCCCTCATCGCTAAAATCCTGAATTATCGGGATCGAGACTGTATCCTGAAAGCGGCGAGAGAAGCGGCGGACCTCACCTTTGACAATGCCAAAGTATCTATTTACCCGGATTATACCCACCAGGTGAAGGAACAAAGGAAATCCTTTCTCGCCATCAAGCAGAAACTCCGGGAACACAGCATGTTACTGTATCCCGCCAAACTTAAGGTCATATCCCACGGAAAGGCGCATTTCTTTGCCGTCCCAGAGGAGGTATGGGAGTGGCTCGAAATTAGGGGAGATGGCCTCCCGCAGCATGAACGGGGGGGTGGCAGGGGGGGGGCCAGAGTACATGGGGGACAAGACCGCCAAGGAGACGAGGTAACAGGCGCAGTAATCGATCAGCGGATGTCGCCCGGGGGAGGGATAGCAAATCACGGTGGGGGACGACGGCGTCCTCCAAATGGAGTCTTCAGATGCTGAAGACCCCCCCACACTCTCTGTGACATCTACTCCAGAGGAGGAACTGGTACCAGAAACTCTCCAGCCAACCACTGATACGGTTCCTGAAACCGTCATTGTGAGAAGTTGGCCTGATGTATGATCTCACTAGTTCTAGTGTACACCTTATATCAGTCCAAACAACCCTTATGGTGATTGGTTGTAAAGTCAACCTTATAGACCAGCTATCCTAGTGGTAGCATGGACAAGAGCAGTCTTAGGCTAAACTCTGAATGGCATGTGAAGCCAGCTGTGATACCATATATAATCCCTTGAATACCAAATGAAAGGACACCACAACAGAGATATATATAACATAAAGTGTATTTATTCTAGTCAAACCCTCAGCACTCTTTATGAGATTAGAGGCAAGTACAACACAGTCTTATTTATGCATACATTAAGTCACACAGGTAAGTAATACAGTTAGGCCCTAGGGGCCAAGCAAACCATATACTAAAGAAGTGGTATAAGGACCACTGTCACAGAAATAGGATAGGCCTAGGCCTAGGGAATCGCTGGGGCTACACTACACTAGCAACAGTTAGGAAGTGGGAGGCCCACGGGATTCAGGTGCAGAGTGGAAACACTCACGCGTAATGCGTAAAAGTCGATAGAATTACTAGCAGTTAGAAATTAACAGTTTAAGGACACTTCTGAAGCAGCTAGAGAGTCGAGACTCGGAAACTAGACCCTAGGATAGTCACTACCCTTGTGAGCACCGAAGTACCCAAGTTACCTAGCCCACGGGTGCATAGGTGTGAACTTGTGTCGGGTTTCGTCGTGGACTTCTATGGATGCCTGAAGGAAAGTTGCTGACAGGCAGTCAGTGAAGAGTGTCCGGTGGATCCCAAGGCTGGGATCAAGAAGAGAGGAGACCTGCAAGCAGAAGGGACAGAGTCAAGGTCACTAGCCAGTGACCACGTGGAACCAGGAAGGAACCAGGCGATGTCGTGAAGATTGCAGGTGAAGGTGAAGCTTGTCGCTGCAGCCACGAGGACCAGGAAATGTCGAGGACGACCAGGACCAGGAGGCGAGCTGTCCCACGAAGGCTCTTGCTGTCGGCGGCGTCTAAGTTGAACTAGGACTCACCAAGCCTTGGCAAGCGGAACCCACGAAGAACGGAGGACTTGCTTCTGGTGCAGACCAGGAAGGTCTGGGGTGCTTCTCTTTTGCAAGGAAGCGGGAGCCAGCCTGGAGGAGCCAAACCAGCAGTGAAGATTTCTGGATGCGTCGTCACAAAGGCCACTAGCCAACAGGCAAGCAACCGGACAGGCGCGGCAAGCAGGAAAATGCAGAAGGGCCCCACGCAGGACTCGTGGAGTGTGGGGGGCTGATCTTCGGTGCAGATGGTGCTTGGGGCTTCTCAATCCCCGGTGCATAACTTCGAGGGTGCCTCAGAAGATGCGCTGGAAGATACTAGCCACTTTTCCCTGGTAGCCGGTCCCAGGTCTCTCGTCGCCTCCACGGATCTCAGCTCGGCTGTGGATGTGGATCAGGGTCGGAGAAGTCTGGATGTCAAGGCTCTGGTCGGGCTCTGCAGTCGGTCCCTCGTAGAACTTCAGCAAAGCAAAGGGTAGTCTCTTGATGGTGCCTGTTTGCACAGGGTAGCCACTCCTTGGCCACAAGGGAGATTCTTCAGTCTTCTTCTTTCGTCGAATGTCGAAGGTCCAGAGTTTCTGTTCAAGTTGCAGGTTCAGGATAATCTAATCTCCTGGGGCCCAGCTACCACTCTTATACTAATCTGGGGGGCTGGGTTACCTGCTAGGTCACGCCTAATGGGTGGGACCTGGGAGGGGGGTGGTTACACCCCCTTCCCTTTGTCCAGTTTCGCGCCAGGACTGGGGCTGGAGAGCCCCAGCACCGGTTTGAACTGGACTATGCACGGGACACCTTGTGTGCCCCAGGCATGTCTCATTCTTTTCATCCCTCCCTGCCCCAATACACTAAGGCCTGTCTGGGGTGGTGCTCGCACCTCCCAAGGCAGGAAACCTATTGTCCAAGCCTCCCTTGCCGGGATCACTCCCAGCAGCAGGAGGTCAGACTCGTGTCTGTGGCAGCAGCATCCATTTTGTGATGCTGGGGCTCTGGTTAACTTTAACCGGGTAAGTAGGTTACAGCATGTCTTCTCCCTCTAGAAGGGAGGGATAATATCCTCATCCCCAGAAATGGGATGGGGGTATTATTCCAAAGTGTTAGACACCTTACACGACATGTTTTGATAAAGCCAAACCATAGTTACCATAACCGTTTAAGATTATAAGGCACTTTAAGAGTATATGGTAGGCTATATCATAGAACAGCTATAAGGACATGGTTCCGAAAGCTGCAGACAGGCTCAGCTCATGCTAGAGCACCATCTCACATGTTACCAAGCACTCTGCCTCCAGGATTGTTAAGGCCTGCCATAGGAGTGGCTGATAGGTACACATGTGTCTATATGTAAGTTAGGTATAGGGATACTACACCTAAGCAAGGAGTGATTACACAACCTTGCCCCAGCTGAGTGATCAGCCAGTGGTGTCATAATGGAAGGCCAGGCCAGGGGTGGCATAATACATGCTGCAGCCCCTGGTAGGCCTAGGGTACACCTATGCCCTGGGTACCTAAGGTACACTGTACAGGGGCCAATAAGGTGATCCTATCCAAATGGGTTATGCACCTAAAGTACATAGTATCAATTTAGAGAGAGAGCAGCAGGGCTGTGGGTCTGATCAGCAGGTCCACAGCCACATCTAAGTCGAAAACCAGTAAAGCAAAAGCAAAAAGTGGGGGTGAACATAGAAAGCAGACCCTACTCTCCTACAGTCATGGACTCACTTGCAACCTCCTCTGTCCTGCCTTGAGGCTTATATCCTTTTTTTCCTTATTCATACTGCTGTGGTGGGGGGAGGGGGGGGGGGGGCTCTGCCATTTAAGGGCTGGGGTTTGTTGTCCTGCAGGGGGTCTTGGGGTAGTCGAACCAACACAAAAAAAGAGGGGAAGTGTGCTGCAGTCCTAAGTCGCGGGTGAACACTCATCAATGCAATACCCTGATGGCTTCAGGTGTATACTCCTGGGCAATTCGAGACAGTGATATACGCCTCAAGGCGGCTGGACTGAGTTGGGAGCTAGTCCTAGGGGGGTTTTCCCTATTGTTCTAGGGCAGTTCTGGCCCCGGTTGGGTCCATCGGACAGCTGTGCACGTCCTGGCACCAGCATGGGAAGGGCATTCCTGCATATATGCTAGGGGAGTCCTGGTATGGGTGGCCCCGGGGACTCCGTTCGCCATTTAGTATGTAGAAGCTGACATACAGGGCAGGTATTTGCTCCTAAGAGCAAAGATAGACGGGAGAGATGTAGCAATCATGAACATGTATGGCCCAAACACGGATGGCCCAAACACGGACGACCCAAACTTTTACCAATCCCTCCAGGAGATGTTGGTATCAGAATTAGAAGTACCACTGCTCTGGATGGGGGATTTTAACTGTGTCCTAGATCCCTACCATGACAGGTCCCCACCCCTCACTAGTATTAAACAGAGGATGACGATGAAACTCCAAGAGGTTATGGGGAATATAGGAGCTCAGGATAGGTGGCGCCAGAGACACCCAACTCAGAAAGTTTATACCTGTTTTTCAGCCACTCATAACACTTATAGTTGTTTAGACAGACTCTTAATTGACAACCCAGACTCAGATATGTCCTTTGCGGTGACTCATCAAACGCGATTCCTATCTGATCACTCCCCAATAGCGTGCGCAGTTGAATGGGAGGCCCGCGTTGGCGCCCACGGAACTGGAGGTTCTCGGCTGCGGTACTACAAGACCCGGTAGGGAGACACCAGGCAGAAGTAGCCATAACTGACTACATTGATTTAAACTGGGACGCACCGGACTTGTCACGGGTCATGCAGTGGGAGGCTATGAAGGTGGTGGTGAGAGGGGCCTGTATGGGACTGACATGTGGGTTTCAGAAACAGCTCCAACGAGAGCTACAGCAGGAAGAACGGCACCTCCTGGAAGCACAATCTTGCGAAACCCCAGACGCAGAGAGCAGCAGTAGGGAACATGGCATTAGGGAACACATGCATGACATTTGGGACAGGCTTGACAAATATACCCTCACACATTATAGGCAACGCCTCCATCGGGAAGGGGATAAATCGAGCCGTCTCTTGACCTGGATTATCCGGAGGGAACATGCGCCTCCCACGATTGTGGCTTGGTCCACTCCGAAGTGGGGCTGCTGCGGGTCCTAAAGTCCCATCTTCAGGCTGTCTATACTGCGGACCCCAAGATCAGTGAAGCAACATATCTCCCCTACCTACATGTCCTGACCCTACCAGCCATCCCTGAAACAGTACAGAGGGAGTTCGATGAACCCCTAACAATCGGGGAAGTGCAATTCGCTTTATAGCGTTTACCACGAGACAAGACCCCGGGTAGCGATGAGTTCCCCCCAGAATTTTATCAAGCGTTTGCGGGTATTTCCCCCCGACTCCTGATGCAGGTTTATCTCGAGGCATTTTGTAGGACCTGGGGTCTCCAGGCCCTATGGGGCAGTAACGTGACACGAGCGGTCGGGCCACCAAAGGTCTGTGTGTAAAGCAACCATACAACATGCACCTCACATGGGACGAGGAACACACACAATAAGTGACGCCACACTGGAGGAGTTATGTAAATACTCAAGTTTATCCAAGTAGATCACGTTAGATGCAGTTCATGAGGTAGCAGTACATTTCATAAGCTGATAATACAATTCCTAGCGACGTACATGTCAGTCAGGAGCTATAAATGTTGGTCATACCATAACTGCAATTCATGAAATATCAGTACTGCCTGAGATACAATCACCATTCACGTATATGCACTCGCGCGCTTCACTTTCCTGTAGCGCCTTAGGGGGGGTGATTATAGCGCTAGGCGCGCTAATCGGTGACGACCTCAGAACGGGGCATCTAGCACAGAGAGCTACTCGTAATCAAGGACATTTAGCACTTCAATATGGAACATGAATAACAGAGCGCTATTCGTAATCAATAGCACGTAGAACTTCAATATGGAACATGAATAACAGAGCGCTACTCGTAATCAATAGCACGTAGCACTTCAATATGGAACATGAACAGAGCGCTACTCGTAATCAATAGCACGTAGCACTTCAATATGGCACATGAATAACAGAGCGCTACTCGTAATCAATAGCACGTAGCACTTCAATATGGCACAGGAATAACAGAGCGCTACTCGTAATCATTGACATTCAGCATGTCACTACGGAGCATAGGTAACATAGCGCTACTCGTGAGCAATGACATTCAGCATTTCACTACGGAGCATAGATAACATAGCGCTATTCGTGAGTACGGGTGTTTAGCACTTCAGGTCGGATCAGGGCTATCAGAGCGCTACTCGTACTCCGGGGCAGTCAATGCTTCACACGGGGGCTGTTAGCAGGGAGCGCACGGGACTTGCGGAGCGAGTCTCTCGGGCTCTGGTGCAGTTCGTAGGGCACCGCGCTTCAGTGTAGTCACGGGGGCACCAGGAGGGGATCCCTCGGCGGGGTCTCTCTGGCGCGATGACAAGGGGGACTCCCACGGAGAGGGGACCCGGGCTGAGGGTGCGGTGTGGCTCCCAACCTGTAGGGGGCGCACCAGGGACAATCCCAGCCTCCGGGCTTACCTCGTTCACGGCGTCGGAAGGCGTCCGCTCCAGCGACGATGGGGGGACCTCGGCCTCGCGCACCTTCTCACGCAGCTGCGACGGCAGCGGCGGGGCCCCGGGCTTCTCACGGGCCTCACGACTCTGCAGGGCACTTCTTCCGGCCTCCGGGCCGCGGCGGTGAGCGCGCTGGCTTCCACGTCACAGGGGGGTGCTCAAGTTAAGGATGGGGGTTCCGCGCTCAGCGGAGCACGCTGCCAGGGGTCCCGGGCCAGGTCAGGGAGCGCAGGGGTCACAGCGCTAATACCTGGTCGATCCCCGGTGGCTCTTCAATCTGCTTTGCATACGGCTTCAGGGGTCAGTCTGGACACGCAGTCTCAGCGCTTGGCATATAAGTTTAGAGCTCAATCTGCACACGCAGTCTCAGTGCTTGGCATATAAGTTTAGAGTTCAATCTGGACACGCAGTCTCAGTGCTTGGCATATAAGTTTAGAGTTCAATCTGGACACGCAGTCTCAGTGCTTGGCATATAAGTCTCTGTTCTCAGATGTTAGATGAAGTCTTGTTGGCGCAGATGTATCTGGCGCCCTTAAAGGGGTTCTGTTACAGGGGGGTAGGGATGGAGAAGGCGACTAGGTCCTTCCTAGTCAGGCTGGGCAGAGGTTCTCTGGGTCCTCCTACTGCTGGGCAAGATCAGTGGGTTTCACAGGGTCCCTCACTCACTTAAGAGGCAGCACCTAAATCCCGTCACTCTCAGAGGCATAAGTCCCTGGCTAGGCCCTACCGCCTACACTCCTGGTGGATTCTTCCAGCTCTGCTTCACCCTACTGGCCAACTCAACACAAAAGGTTCCCTCCCTCACTTAAATAGCCCTAGGTCAGGTGACCTCTAGCCAAGGCGGCAAAAGAAAAACCACATCTCCCTTCTAGAAGGATCCAGCACATTCCAGGAGCTTCCCCACTCTACCTATGGGACAAAAAGGCGGGCTGGAGTCGCAACATTGTTGTGGGGTTCCAGCCAGCTCCTGGCAGCTAGCGTGCTACTAGAACAGGCCACTCTGCAGTAACAGGGGCCTGTGGCAGCCATCTTGGGTGAAGGGAGCACCTGCACCTTAATACTGTAAAAACGAAAAAATTCAGGGAAAAAGGGCCAAGTCCAACACATTTGATCGCGGAACTCTCCCACCAAGTATGACGCAGGGGGAAATATGTATGCTTCTGAAACCGGGAGGGGATGCTCATGACCCCTCAGCATATCGGCCGATCACTATGCTTAATACAGATGTAAAAATTCTGTGCAAGCTTTTGGCCATGCGATTGGCGTCATATATGCCACATTTGGTCCATGAGGACCAATGTGGGTTTAAACCGGGACGAAACATAGCTATGAGCCTGCGCCGGCTTAATCATGTAATTCATGAGGTACGTGACCAGGATCAACAGATGGTCTTGGTATCCATTGACCTTGCCAAGGCGTTTGACACGATAGACTGGGGCTATCTCCTCAAGGCCTTACGCGCTGTGGGGCTGGGACCTAAGTTCTGTTGTTGGATTCGCATTCTATATACAGCACCCCGTGCTCGGGTAAAACTTGGAGGCGCACGGTCAGAAGTCTGGCAACTGGGAAGGGGCACTCGTCAAGGGTGTCCTCTTTCGCCTTTATTATTCGCCCTGGCCATTGAGCAGTTTGCGATCCAAATTCGGGCTGAAATGGAGCAGTGGGGGATTAGACAGGGGGATACGAATCATCTTATCTCCCTCTATGCCGATGACACCTTGCTCTATTTAGCTTCTACCCGGAATGCACTACGATTATTGCTCCACCAGCTAGATAGGTTTGGTGAGGTCTCTGGGTTGCGTCTTAACCAAGCTAAATCCCTGATCTTCCCGCTGGCGGGGCTGGCGGCGGTACGAATGGGGGCTCTCCCAGACCTGGGGCTGCGATGGGAGAAGGGGTTTTTTCGTTATCTAGGAATATGGGTGGCTCTGACAGACACACAGGTGCTGGACCAAAATGTGGACCGCATACTTACGTCCTTGCGGCAGTCGGTAACGTTTTGGAATACTCTTCCGCTCTCACTGATGGGCCGGCTGGCCATCTCAAAGCTGGTAATGCTACCTAGGACGCTATACGTCCTCCAGAACTCACTATGCCCGATCCCTTCGCGAGTTTTTAAAACATTGAACATGCTACCCACTATCCTGCTCTGGGCGGGACGACGCAGTAGGGTAGCTCTGCATACTGTTGTACGTAGCTATGACGAAGGAGGTTTCGAAACTCCACGATTCAATTTGTATTACTATGCGGCCCAATTACAACCGGCGGCACATTGGCTGACGGACGCGGACAGCCAGGAGAAACGCCTTCTCACTGGAAGGGTAGATAATCAGGAACTCCAGGAAGCACTGATGCAGGGCACGGGGTTGGACACATCGTACCCTTACATAGTGAGAAACACAGCCGGTATGTGGCAGCAGTTTGTTGAGAAAGTTTTGCAGAAGGCCCCCTTTCACAGAGAGCTGCCCCTCTGGATACTTGCCCCCTTTAGGGATATGGGTAGATATATGTCATTTCAACCCTGGAGGGAGGGGGGTTGTGAAGTTATTGCCGACCTATTTCCTAACGAGACCTTCATCACGTATGAACAGGCGGAAGAGACCTTCAACCTCGGACAGGGCCAATTCCTACACTATCGGGTGAACCAGGATGTGGTTAAGATCACCTGGCCACAGTACCTGGACATTCCACCCCCAATACAAACTTTAGATATCCTGTTAACATGCGGTACAGGTCGCAAACTGATTTCTCTACTCTACAAAGCAATGAAACAGGATTCCACTGCTCTGGTACCGCCAGCACGGGCGGCCTGGGAGAAAGATCCCGATATCCAGTTAGAAGAGAAACAATGGGCACACATTGGCTCCCTCACACGCACAGTCTCCTGCAATGCTAGGTTTAAATTAACACATTTTAACTTCTTAAACCGCACCTATTTAACACCGGTATCCCTTAAACGCATTTCAAGTGACAGGGGGGGATAGATGCCCCAGATGACCTGCGGAGAAGGTGGGCTTTTTACATCTAGCATGGAATTGCCCAATGGTTAGACAGTTCTGGGTGGAGGTGGACAGGATAGTCACAGCCACGGGCATTTGAGTGCAGCTGGAACCCTTGTATCGTTTATTGGCAGCTGTCCGGAAGCCCAGGAAAAAGAAAAAGAAGCTACTGTATAAACTCCAACAATTAATGCTAGTGCTCGCCAGGCGCAGAGTAGCTATAACTTGGATGGGCCAGCGTAGCCCGGAAGTGTGCACCTGGCTTAAAGATGTCTCCGAGTGGTCCCTAGCCAAAGAAGCCCATATGAAACTCGCCGAAGGGATGAGAGGCTACAGGAAGACCTCACAGCCTGGCACGAGCTGTGCACTACTGGGTTGGCGGAGGGGGAGTCCTTCTCGCAGCATACGATTTCCATCTGGGGGAGCGGCTCAGATGAGGAGCCTCTCCCTCAGCAGGGGAGTGAGGACTGATAACGTTAGGCTATCTTATTTGGGTTGGGCACATGTCTCAGGCTCCTTATGCATTGAATTACGCCTAGAAGGACATTTGCTTACCATTGTGCATTTCTTCCCTGATGCTGCCGCCTGCTCTATGTACCTCTGTTGATCCGATGGTATACCTAATACACTGTACCAATGCCAATTTGTTTGTTTTTGTTCTTCTCATATGTAAAAAAGAAAAGAAAAATAAAGTTCTTAAAAAAAAAAAGCGTTTGTCACCTTTTGCTACCAGCTCAGATGAAACTCGAGCAACTCCTCCCCCAATCAGTGGTTGAGGTGGAAAGCCTGATGTCCAGAAGCAAATCTGACTCACCATTGGACCCCCTTCCCCATCAAGTTATGAGGGCGAACGACCATCGCAACGCATGTGTCACATCGCATGCGTTTACGTCGCGTGCCGTCACAACGCACGCGACGTTACAACGCGTGCGTTCACTACGCACAACGTTACATCGCGGGCGCCATTACATCGCGAGCGCTTTTAGAACGCAGGCGCCGGGACACGGACGGCGGGGAGACAACGCTGGAACCAAGACGAGAGACAGGTAAGGAGGGTTTTAGGGCTTAGGGTTAATAGTTGTATATGGTAGTGTTTTAGGCTTTAGGGTTAGGGCTTAGGGTTAAGAGTCATATATGGTAGTGTTTTGGGCTTTAGGGTTAGGGCTTAGGGTTAAGAGTCTAATATGGGAGTGTTTCAGGCTTTAGGGTTAGGGCTTAGGGTTAATAGTATATGGTGGTTTTTTAGGCCTTAGGGTTAGGAGTCGTATATGGCAGTGTTTTGGGCTCTAGAGTTAGGAGTCGTATATGGTACTGTTTTAGGCTTTAGGGTTAGGGCTTAGGGTTAATGTTAGCGTATGGTACTGTTTTGCCTTTACTGTTTACGCCTTAGGGTTGAGGGAAGTGTCAGGGCGTTGTACTGTGTTTGGGGGGACCGTTAGGGAGAATTTTGCGGTGTGATAGAATGTGTGGGCTTTGTGTGCGTTGTAAATGTCTTTTGCATGCATGTGAGGGCGGAGTGCGATGTAATGTTTGCGTGGTGAATGGATGCAATGTGACGGTGCGTGTGATGTGAGAAATGCGATGTAATGGTGTGCGTTGTGTTTGTTTGCGTTGCATCGTCATACCTCCGTTATGAGTCTCATTAGGGACGATGTAGGACCTACTCTCCTTTAGCTCTTCAACACCTCCTCACAATCGGGGAAAGTGCCATCTGCATGGAACAAAGCAAATGTGATCTATCTGCTAAAAAGAGAAAACAAATGCAAACAGTTTAGCAAATGTTAGACTTATCTCGCTGCTTCCTGGAGCGTCCAAAATCATTGAAAAGGTTAACAAGCAACCAACATTTCCTAGACACCAACAATCTCCCACACCCTTCACAATCTGGTTTTAGGCCCTCCACAGCAACGAGCCTGCCCTAATGGAAATCACAGACACCATTAAATTCACCCTAGATGCTGGTCAAAATGCTGCTCTGATTGTATTAAATCTAACAGAGGCATTTGACACAATCTCACATGAGATCTTGCTTCATAGTCTCACCTGACTGGAATTGTGGGGGAAAGCTTCAAATTGGCTTTAGTCCTTCTTAGAGAACAGGGAAAAATCCGTCTGGCTTAAACTACACTACTCAGAGGCAAAAAAAAACTCCGCTATGGAGTGTACTCAGATTCAGCCCTGAGCCCCATACTTTTTAATATTTATATGGCGCCGCTAGCATTTCTTATTGACTCCTTTGGCATCTCTGTGGTCTCCTATACAGATGGCATGCAACTGCTTCTAACCTATAACAACAAACCCAAGAATTTCTCTTTTTTTTTTTCTTCCTGCATGTCCGCGCTGTGATGTTTTGGCTGAAGTCCAATTCCCTGCCATGTAATCCTAAGAAAACAGAGGTCCTCGTATTTGGTAACAACCTGCTGCCCAGATGGTCAGTGGCCTGGCCGGTTGACGGCACAGTACTACCTACGCCTGCCGTAGTGGCTAGAAATCTAGGAGTTCTTATTGACACAAACCTATCATTCAAGCACCAGACCTCAGCTGTGATCAAAACTTCTTAGTGGGTTCTTAGGATGCTAAGGAAATTCCTTTAATTCCTGCCTTGGGAAGCCCAGAAAACCGTTGTACAGGGGCTGATCCTGTCTAGACTTGATTACGCTAATAACCTATATTTGGGCATCCCAGGCTACCTTATACAGAGACTTCACAGAGTTCAAAACATGGCTGTTCACCTTTTGTTCAATCTTGCTAAGCATACCTCAATATCCCACTACCGGAGTCTGCTACACTGGCAACCAGTAAAAAAGGTTTGACGACAGCACACACAGCCTTCTACAGAACCAGCCCTAAATACCTTCAGGATAAATTGACCCGTACTGCCCTAATAGACCCTTAAGGTATAAGGCGGCCTATCTGTTAAGTTTCCCCTTTTGTCTGACGAAAGAAATGGGGCAGTTCAGCTTGCTGTGTTCTGACAGCTAAATACTGAATCAACTTCAGGTGGCCCTTAGATGCATTTCTGACAAAAAATCCTTACGCAAACATTAGAAAAGACATTTGTTCAAAGATTAATAGGTTTTCCTCCTTCTGCACCAGTCCTAGCGCCAGGACACACTAGTATTAGCTGTGAGCTTTACAAATCCCAATATTCATCAGCGTCAGTACTCTCTAGTAGTAGCTGCCACTGCACGCTTTGCAAATCCCAATATTCATTCATTCACTGCTACGATGTGGCGCTCAAGGCAACCATCCAGACCAACACCTCTGCACCCCGACATCCCAGGGCAGGAAACCCAAAACTGCTGATGGTTCTTCGGACCTTGGTCCCTTAGCACATTAAGTTCAAAAGGGTACCCGCAACTGCAAGTATCTGTTTGCTGTGTATGTTTTTCCTCTCTTAAGAGAACATTACTACGTTCAAGGTTCATACCTCAAAAACCGTTATTTGAGCATTTTTACCTTTTTCTTGTCAAATCGTTAAGTCCGAAAGAATGTAATGTATTCTAAAGATCTTTGTGTATAAAAACATATAAAAATCGACTTTATTTTAATAAATTGGTCTTTGGATTTCTTCTTAAGTGTGTGAACTATTTATTTATTGTGTGTGAACAACATGCTTAACACTTGTCTCTGATAATCTTAAGATGCTCAACCACACTACCACAAATAGAGCAATTTATTAAAGTAAGCCCTGTAAACCAAATGAGGGTCCTGGGGCCACTAAATAAAAAGCCAGGCTCCTACATTTGGTGGCACCGGTGGGATTCAAACCCATGCCTCCTAACAGACTACAGGCTCCTGCAGTCTTTGATGCAGCACAGTTGGCAAAGGATCCTGTGCCATATGAGCAGGAGAATAAGGGTGACGCACACGTTACTACTTGTGTAACGATATATCTGTAAGAGACATTAGTTAGTGATAGATTCCTTACCTTAGAATATCCCCAGGCGTCAGACTGGATCCGGAAAGTTTTTTCGTTACCAGTACCCCTGCACGTCAGTAGGTGGCGTTGTGCGGCTCCGCGTCCATGGCTAGCATCGTATGCGCAGAGATGACGTCACGGAGACTACTTAAGCGCCATCGATGAACACTGACGTCAGTTCTGTACACGACCTTCCGCGCCAGGAATGCAGAGCCATGCAAGAAACTGGCCACTGGTGCCATAAAACTAGGGTACTTAAAGGAAGGACCTTAACCCTAGATTCAATTCGCAGAACGGGTAGGATGGGTGGGGCGGTAAGGAATCTATCACTAACTAATGTCTCTAACAGATATATCATTACACAAGTAGTAACTTGTGCATCTGAAAGAGATACGTTAGTGATAGATTCCTTACCTTAGAATAGATACCCCAGCAATACCAACACCGGTGGTGGGTCACCGAATAGATTACACCAAAAAGTCACGGAGAACAGAACGTCCAAAGAAGCCGTCTCTACATACTTGACAGTCAAGGCAGTAATGCTTGGTAAACGTGTGCAGCGAGGCCCACGTAGCTGCCTGACAAATATCCTGCAAGGGAACGCCGCGTCCCAAGGCAGTAGTGGCTACGGTTGCCATGGTAGAATGGGCACGCAGCCCCACAGGAGGATCCTTCTTAGCCAATGAGTAACATGCTTTGATGCACAGAACGACCCACAGAGAGATGGTCCGTTTGTGCACAGCCCGACCTATTTTGGCGCCCACATAGCCAACAAAGAGCTGGTCATCCACCCGGAACTGCTGTGTGCGCTTCAGATAGAACGAGCGCGCACGTTTTGGGTCCCGACGGTGGAGCCTCTCTTCCTCTTCTGAGGGATACAGAGGCGGAAAGAAGGTGAGCAAGGTGATGGTCTGCCCGATGTGGAAGGGTGTGACAACCTTTGGCAAAAAAGGACGGGTCCTTAAAACCACCCTGTCCGGATGAACAGAAAGGAAAGGAGGTTTAGAAGAAAGAGCCTGAAGCTCACTCACTCTTCTGGCAGAGGTGATAGCTACCAGGAAAGCCGTCGTGAGAGTGAGAAGACGTAAAGGACAGGTATAAAGGGGCTCAAAGGGAGCGCACATCAGATAGGTCAAGACAAGATTTAAGTCCCATTGAGGCATTACGAATGGCACGGGGGGAAACGTGTGCATAAGGCCTTTCAGGAAACGGTTAACAACCTGAGACTTAGAGAGAAAAGGCTGATCTGGAAGCCTGAGAAAGGCGGAGATGGCTGAAAGATAACCTTTGACAGTGCCCAGAGCAGAGCCCTGCTGGGCCAAGGATAGTAGGAACAGAAGGACCTCAGAAAGAGGGGCAGAAAGGAGATCCACAGACTTCGCTGTGTACCACGCCACAAACTTGTTCCACCAGCAGGCGTACACCGTCTTCGTGGATGGACGCCTGGCTGCCAGACTGAAATCACAGACTACGGGAGGAAGAGCGAAAGCTATCAACTGTAGCTGCTCAACCTCCACGCATTGAAGTGGAGGCTGGACAGGTACGGGTGGAGGACCGTCCCCTGCTGCTGCGACAGAAGATCCTCCCGAAGAGACAGACGGATCAGGGGATCGATTGCCATGCTGAGTACCTCAGGATACCAGTATCTTCGTGCCCAGTCCGGAGCCACAAGGATGTCTTGTGCCCGGTCGCGCCATATCTTCTTCAGCACTCTGGGCAGAAGTGGTATAGGCGGAAAGGCGTACAACAGACCGCAATTCCACTCGCAACGAAAAGCGTTGCCGAGCGAGTGCCGCCTTGGAAATTCCAACACGCAGAACTATTGACATTGAGCGTTCTCTTCGGTGGCGAATAGATCTAACCAAGGCTCGCCCCACTGTTGAAAGAGACCTTGTGCCACGTCCGAGTGCAGACGCCATTCGTGATCAATCAAGCACAGGCGGCTGAGTTTGTCCGCCCTGGCGTTCAGAGAGCCCGCCAGGTGTTGAACCACCAAGGTAATGACTTGATGTTCCAGCCATGTCCAGAGGCGCAGAGCCTCCTGACATAGGGTCCACGACCCCACCCCGCCCTGTTTGTTGCAATACAACATGGCGGTGGTGTTGTCCGTGAACACCTGCACCACACTTCCCCGGACAGAGGGAATGAATGCCTTCAGTGCAAGTTGGATCACCCGCAGCTCCAAAAGGTTGATATGGAGCCGGGACTCCACCCGAGACCAGAGTCCTCTGATCTCCGCCTCTCCCAAGTGGCCTCCTCATCCCTGGAGGGACGCATCCGTCACCACTGTGTGCTCCATTTGGGGAAGTGAGAGGGATCTGCCATTGACCAAATCGCGATTCGTGAGCAACCACTGCAATTGATCTGCAGTGCCCTCCGAGATCTGGACATGATCGGACAGGTTGCCCTGATGCTGGGCCCACTGGAACTTCAGGTCCCACAGAAGAGCCCGCATATGCCATCTGGCATGTTGCACCAGCAGGATGCCAGCAGGCCCAGGAGCTGGAGGGTCATCCTGACTGAAACCCGGGCTAGAGGCTGAAAGATCGGAATCATAGCCTGAATATCCCGACTCGCTGCTCGGGAGGATAAACCCGAAACCGCATTGAATCCAGAACCGCTCCTATGAAGGGGAGCTGCTGAGAGGGACTCAGGTGTGACTTCAGCACGTTGATGGAGAACCCCAGCAAATGCAGGAGATGGGCCGTAGTCTGAAGGTGGTAGACGACTGTCTGGGGCGAGCCCGCCTTCAACAACCAGTCATCGAGGTAGGGAAAGACTGACACCCCTGACCTGCGCAGATGAGCTGCAACCACTGCCATCACTTTCGTGAACACCCGAGGGGCGCTGGTAAGGCCGAAGGGGAGCACGGCAAATTGAAAATGCTCGAGGCCTGCCGTGAACCCCAGGTAACGCCGGTTGGCCGGCAGGATGGGGATGTGAAAATATGCGTCCTGCAAGTCCAACGCTACCATCCAGTCTCCAGGGTCGAGGGCAGCCAAGACCTGAGCCAGAGTCAGCATTTTGAACTTCTCCTTCCGGAGGAAGCGGTTAACATTCCGGAGATCCAAGATGGGACGCAGACCCCCTTTGTCCTTCTTGGGGACCAGAAAGTAGTGGGAATAACAACCACTCCCTACTTCCGGCCCTGGAACGCACTCGATGGCCCCCTTGGCCAAGAGGGTCGTAACTTCCTGCTGGAGAGTCGCCAAGTGATCCCCCGACATGCGGTGGTACAGAGGTGGCAGGGTTGGAGGGGTGGACTGAAAGGGAAGGGAGTAACCCTTGCAGATGATCTCCAGCACCCATGTGTCCGACGTGATAGCGTGCCAGTGGGGGAGGTGATGGTGGATCCTGCCACCCACTGGCGTGGGGTGTTCCACAAAGCTCGGATTAGGAAGGTTTGGAGGCAGAAACAGGGGGCGGAGGTGGACTGACCCCCACGCTGATTTCCAGACCCTGCGGAAGCCGCTACCGCGCTGCGGTTGGTTCTGCACAGGTTTGCCGATGGAACGCACCTGGGCGCCCCTGTCGTTGCCACGAAAGGAACGAAAACCAGGAGTGGCTGAGCTTTGCGTTTAAAGACCCAAGGACTTGGCCATAGCCAGCGAGTCCTTAAAACGCTCCAGCGCACTGTCGGCCTTATCGCCAAACAGGCGGGTGCCATCAAAGGGCATGTCCATGAGTGAGCTTTGTACATCTGGGGAGAACCTGGTAGATCTCAGCCAGGCGTGGCGACGAAGTGCCACAGTTGTAGAAATGGCTCTACCTAGTGAGTCCGCGGTGTCCAAACCACACCGAATGGCGAACTTGGCCGCATCCTTACCCTCTGCAACAGCTTGAGACAGCACAGCTTGGGCCTCTTCAGGACACTGAGGCAAACACCTGTGCAACGGCATCCCACACCGCATGGGAATAGCGGCCCAAGAGGCATGCGGTGTTCACTGACCACAGCCCTAAGCTGGCCGAAGAGAACAACCGCTTGCCGAACTGCGCTAGCTTCTTAGAGTCCTTATCCGGCGGAGCCATGGGAAAGGCACTCTGGGACATCGCAGTTTGGATGACCAGGCTCTCGGGTGTAGGATAAGTGGTCAGAAAGGCGGGGTCACCCGGCACCAGACGATAACGCCTGGCGACATTCTTATCCACCGGGGCCCCTGTGGCTGGCCGTGACCAAGTGCCCAGCAAGACGTCAGTGAGGGCGTCGTTAAATGGCAGCAGGGGCTCCGACGAAGTGGGCACTGTCTGGAGCACCTCCGTGAGAAGATTGGTCTTCAGGGCCACCGTAGGGAGATCAAGATGGAGAACCTCAGCAGCCCGACAAAGCACCATCGTGTACAAGGCGCCCTCCTCCATGGTAGGCGGAGGAGAGGCACACCCCGGGTCAGAGGAGAGATCGAGGCCGCCGGCCTCCTCTAACTCGTCCGCCCAGTCCTGCTCGGAGTCACACTGACGAGCAAGCGGGTCCTCGGACCCCTCCCAGTCATCCTCCACATCCACCGCATGCACGACAGGCTGTGGCGGCAGGGCAGGGACCGGGGAAAGAACAAACTGCGCTGGGAACGGCGCCGGACGGGGCCGAACTGGCGCCGTGTCCCAGTGTCGATCCCAGGTAGGTACAAAAGTGTCCGAGAACCTGTACAGGGACGGGACAAATGGTACCCACTGTGGCGCCGGAGGCGGAGCCAAGTGTGGCGCTGGGTCTGGAGCCGGCAGTGCGGGACCTTGTGACGCCGTGGCCGGAGCCAGCGGCGCAAGCTCCAGCGGCGCCGGGGTCGAAGCCGACGGCCTGACAGGATCCAGACACGGGACCGCAGGGCCCGAGGGCTTGCCGGCAGGAGCCTGAGGCCTAAACAGGCGGTCCAAGGTGGCAAGAAATTCTTGCACCTGAGCGGGAGTCGCCGACGGACCCGGGTAAGGTGGGTAGGCCGCGGGACTCCCGGGCTCCGAAGAAACCGCAGGGGCAGAAGCCCTGTCCCCCTCGTCCACATCCGAGGAGCGATGGGGGGACGTCGGAGAGAGACAACGCTTCTTCGACTTCTTTTTGTGTCGTCTCTTACCTGAATCCGAAGGTGAAGACTTGGAGCCCGAGGAGCGATGGTGGTGGCCCCGCGAGCGTTCTCTGGTGCGACCCCTGGACCGCGAACGGCTTCCGGCACCGTTCCCGCAAGGCCTTCGGCCATGGCCAAACAGTCGATGCAGGCCCGGGAGTCGTGGTCGCTCTCCAGGCAGTAGAGACAGACGTCGTGGGGGTCCGCCACAGACATATTGCGCCGGCAGGCCCTACAAGTCTTAAAACCAGGCATCCCTACGACACCAAACTCAAACTTACAGGAGACTAAAAGTCTCAAAAAGATAGTCAAAAAGTGACTAAGGTACGTGCTCCAACCGGATCTGCGCTTACGGCGCGGAAAAAGGAAGAACTGACTTCAGCGCGCATGGGTGGCGCCTAAATAGTCTCCGTGACGTCATGTCAGCGCATACGACGCCAGCGACGGACGCGGAGCTGCACAACGCCACCTACTGACGCGCAGGGGTACTGCTAATGAAAATACTTTACGGATCCAGTCTGACGCCTGGGGATATTCTAAGGTAAGAAATCCATTACTAACGTGTCTCTTTTAGATAATGGAATTGTAGTCCGTTCCCAAGAAGATAGACTCCCCCCTAACGTAATAGGAGATGTTGAGGACTCAAACCAGAATATCTACCCTTATCACCCTACCTCAAGGCAACTCAAGGAACAGAGATATAGAAGAACTAGATGAAGAAGACTAGTCAACAAAGCAGCCCCAGAAGGGCTGAGTAGTGGCAGCAACAAACTAAATAGGGGAAAAGAGTAGACTATTGATCCCAAAGTCCCGAAAGGGATTTTTCCCAAATATGTTGAAGGCAAGCACATTGCCAAATGGTTTACAGCCTTTGAGAGGGCTTGGAAAATGATAAAGTTACACCAGAGAGACTGGAGCTCTTTAATGTGGAAGTTACTCTTAGGAAGGGGCAGGGATAGATTCCTGACACTTGATGAGGAAGAAACAGTTTACCTGTAACTCCAGTTCTCTAGTAGGGGTATTTCCAGGATAAGTCAAACACTGAATAGTCCTGCCCATGTGCGGGGACCGCGGAGCACTTCGTTTAGATACATCTTCTTAAGTGGATATTTGTTGGAGGCTGGCGCCATATGTGGTGTAAACGTAAAGGAGTTTAGCATCTGGCACTAATCCAGGTACCCCTCTTGGTGATCTTGGTGGTCTCAGACAACCTTTGAAAGCTCTCAAAGTGGTAGCTGTGGAGAGCAGCCGTCAGGCTTATCTTTTAGGTGTAAAGCATCCTGTTTTACAACAATCGATCAATAGTGTAGATTTGATGAAAATGACCTACCCAGTGTTTATGAAAAGTAAGTCCATTTATTACACAAGACAATCACTATCACATGGGTATATTTCCTAGCCGGAGATATCAATAATACACATGAAAATACTACAAAGAAATCAGTTAAGTAGCATAAATATACACTGGTCTCCAGGGGAAGAACAAATCTTATTCGAAATAAGTGGAATGCGACCTGCAAGGAAGAACAGGACTTGGACCAAAGGACTGAGTGGAGCTAGGAGAACCGGGAACCACTAAAGGTAAGTCCCCAGGAACCCCATAGAGGCTGTCTGCAGAGTGGAAACCGAGCCGCATGCCCAACAGAAGTCTATGAAGAAGTCGCGGTTGCAGTTTTAAAGAAAAGAGACCCTTCCCAGAGGACCCTGAAGAAACCCTTTGGGGGATGGAAGGATGGAGAGCCACCCCAACCGTGGATGTCCCAGGAACAAGGTTATCTGCACCAGGGAAGCCAGATGCATTGGGGTGAAGTGAGGTTGGAACCTCGCGTAGACGACAATGGAAGACTTGGGAAGAAAAGCCTCTGGAGAAGTCTCTGAAGAAGAATGGTAGAATCCAAGGGTGGATTTTTGAAGAGGAGACCCTGCAAGCAGAGGGGACAGTGCCTATGCAACCCAGAGGTGGCCAGGAGGCACGCAGACACAATGCCCACCCTTGTCGTTGCAGCTGAGGGGACAAGGCAATGCTGAGTAAGACCAGGAGCCATGCACAAGCTGTCACACTTGGATGTCGGTGTCTAGGTGGTCAGTGTCCGGCAGAAGTACCAAAAAGCATTGGTAGCTGCAACTGGCGTGGAAGACGACAAGATACAATTGTTGAGACCAGCAAACTGCACTGTAGCAGCACTAAAGCAGAAGAAGACCCTCAAAAGGACCCAAAGGCACCGGAGTCGCAAGAGGACCTCAGGCAGCTCACCAAAGATGGAGGCCCATGATTCACCAATGATGCAGGGAGGGAGCTGGTCTTCAAGGGATGAAGTGCTGGAGGCTGGAGCTGTTTGTAGCCCGAAGATCTCTGGAGTGCCGAGGCAACAAGCCTTGGCAATGGCAAGTCGATGCAGTGCACAGGGGTTTGGGCCCAGCAGCTCAGGTGAGGGATACTGTCCTCCAAATTGCAGGGAAGACAAGTCAGGCCTCTGGAGAGCCACAGAACCACCACCTGTGTTGCTGAGCCTACGGAAGTCCATAGGACAACAGGAGCAGCAGACCGGTCAGCTTCATTGCGATGCCTGCAGATGCAGGGGAGCGACTCCCTTACTCCAAGGGAGATTTCGGTGGATGTTTAGGATGCCCACCGGTCTTCTAGGGAACACTTTGCAGAACAGCGAGACCAGTAGCAGAATGAGTCTTCCTTAATGCAGTCTCGGTTCTAGGCGAAGTCTAGCGAAGTCCAAGTGTCTAGACGGTCGAAGAGTATCTTTGTTTCAGAGGAGAGTCTTGTTCGACGACAAATCTGAGGACCCACCCATGGAGGAGCCCTTAAATACCCAAGGTAAGGGTTGGAATAACTCGGGACCCCTCCCAGAGGGGAGGATACTCTCCTGTCCTTTGCCCAGTTTCGTACCAGAGCAGGAACCAACGGTTCCTGAACTGGCTCAAATTGGAGTACAGAGGGCTTTAAGGAGTTCTCCAAAACATGGGATCATACCTCCAACACCGAAATCACTGCTGGGGTATGCTTCCAACATGTTTGATACTAAAAATGACCAGGTTTAGCACAGCCATTTTATAACTAGACATCTCGTAATGACTGATGTCGACGATATGTCTTAATGAACAAGTTACTTAACTTCGGTAACAATATATCTGTAAGTAACATTAGTAGTGATAGATTCCTTACCTTAGAATTACCCCCAGGCGTCAGACTGGATCCGGAAAATTTTCGTCAGCAGTCCTCCTGCACGTCGGTAGGTGGCGTTGTGCGGCTCCGCGTCCGTCGTTGGCGTCGTGGTCGCCGAGATGACGTCACAGGCTCTACTTAGATGCCACCCACGCACGCTGACATCAGTTCTGTACAAGACTTTCCGCGCCAGGAACGCAGAGCCATGTAAGATACTGACCACTGGTGCATTGAAACTAGGGCCCTGAAAGGGATGACCTTAACCATAGAAATCAGTTTGCTGAATGGGTGGGGCAGTAAGGAATCTATCACTACTAATGTTTCTTACAGATATATCGTTACAGAAGGGAAGTAACTTGTTCATCTGAAAGAAACACATAGTGATAGATTTCTTACCTTAGAATAGATACCCCAGCAATACCAACCCTGGTGGTGGGTCTGCGAACCAAGATCACACCAGAAAGTCACGGAGAACAGAACGGCCAAAGAAGCAGTCTCTCTGGACTTGGCTGTCCAGGCAATAATGCTTAGTAAACGTGTGCAGTGAGGCCCACATGGTTGCCTGACAGATGTCTTGCAGGGGGACACCAGGTCCCAATACAGTAGTGGCTGCAGTTGCACTAGTGGAATGAGCACGCAGCCCCACTGGAGGCTCTTTTTTTGCCAAAGAGTAACAGGCTTTGATACACAAGACGGCCCAGCGGGAGATAGTCCTCTTGTGTACCGCCGGACCTTTCTTGGTGCCAACGTAGCCAACAAAGAGTTGGCCATCCACCCGGAACTGTTGAGTGCGGCTGAGATAAAATGAGAGCCCACGTTTTGGGTCCAGACGGTGGAGCCTCTCTTCTTCTCTGGAAGGATGCGGAGGTGAAAAGAAGGTGGGCAAGGTAATGGTCTGTACAATGTGAAAGGCTGTAACAACTTTTGGCAAAAAGGAAGGACTGATTCTGCTCATGCACAGAACTATGCGCAGGAAACCAGGACCTCAGTGAATTGTGGTGTACCAAAAAACTATCCGACTAGCATCAGTGTCTCATTCGTTTCTCCATACTATCTCGAAGCTACCAATGATTAGACAACCCAGAACAAGCGACTAAGAATACCCTCAGGAATGGTGGGAATCAAGAACACCTTTTCGTTTTTATTCTCATATCAGTCCACAACGTGAGTAATCAGACACGGAAAAGTTTAAAATGTTTATTTTTAAGTACGTGCTCTAAGATGCAGTATTTTGGCAAACAAATTATTAGAAATAATACCATCAGCATTGTTACAATTCCATATAAAACAAAGGGAGAAATCATATTATAATGATAGTGGAAACAGGTCCTATAATACCTTGTGTACCACCCTCCCCTGGCTAATAAGCTAGTTTTATATAATAATATACGGTCTCTAGGTTTGAATGGGGAACCCCATACCTCAAAGATCAGCTTAGGTGAATCACATCACAGGATCAGCACTGCTCTCTGTGTCTGGAAAGGTTTTCTCCAAGAGTGCCAGCATCATGCATGCAATGCAGTATTAAAGGCACCCGAGTTTCAGATATTTGCAGCTGTGCGCTTTTTGTGTCTAGAGCGTGGGCCTATCAACCTGAATTCAACAGCATACATTGTTATTTGACCTTGACGGTTTCTGCACACAGTGTTCAGACTAAGGTCGCGGTGCACGTCTAGGGATGTGAAAAACAGACCGTTCTCATGTGAAGAAAAAGCAAGCAAGCAGTTCTACTTATAATAACAGCTACCTGTAGTGTCGTGTGCAAAAGCAGCAAAGTGGCAAGATTACGTTAACATCTAAAATGCTTATGCTAACATAGCAATGTGTGAAGGCAAAACCCTGTCTTCATTACACCCTCCCTTGATCGGACTACGAACAGAATAGGGAAGAAATGTAGGAACACAGAGTTCAAGTTCGAGTGAGAGAGAACCAAGTTCATATATTGCCAATACTTATAATTGGTAGTGAAAGTTCGAAAAGTTTGTTGGGAAAACGTAAAAAACAAAAACATCACTCAGGGTTGATACACAGACCAGTCTGGAGTAAAAAATTAAAATATTAGAGTTAGCACGTGCGGAAGATGGACAACTGCCAATTTAATCCATCAACGTATAGGCACAGTATGTCGCTACAGCCTCCAAGAGGAAGTCAGTGTAATCTTCAGTAAATGATTCAGCCATCCAATCTAATAACGTAAATGAACATACATGGTCATCGATAACCGGAGCCTCTAGCACCATCAGAGGCAAACTTGCGTGTTCTTCGAGATAACTTCGAGCCAGGATGTCATGGTCCGCTGCACATATATCCCAATTTCCCAGGATTCCATGCGCAATCGCACAGGCCATAATCCCGATGCCAGAACAGTCCAACTCATGAGCCACTAAGGGACTCATTAGTCGATCATAATCTGGGACAGGAGACGCCGTGTTTGACAGGCCCAAAATCAGAGCCCATTCAAATGAACAATCAAGCAAATGGAAAACAGGTTGCACGCAAGTAAAGTATGAGAACCGAAGGACAATCCATAGGCTACGCTCAAAGTGGCCAAAGGTAGTGTTCCATAGTATTCAATCATCCGGTTGCGCAGTTGGAGCAGCCGGGGAAGACTGTTGTGTGACACAGATCGTGCAGCCATTGCGGAGCAAACAAATCAACAGCAGCACACCGGCAGTCAAGGCGAGGATTAATGGAAGCCCGCTGAAGACGCTGGAAAAAATAGAATGAAAACATGCCGGTATCACACCAAATATTGTTTGGAACGAGGTCACAAGGCCGGAGCCCACAACTGTGAAAAAAATGTGCCAAGACCGTTGTTGACGAGGCATTCAATAAAGAGTGAATCAGAGCACCGAAATGAAGTGGGAGATCAGTATTTAAAAGATCATGCACCTCGGTGCGGGTATTAGCTACGTGAAGGACAAATGTTTCATGAGAGGAAGTTAGGGCGATTTCTTTTTGAGACAATAGAGCGCTTATTCTGCTCATCTTGTTGAACTCTGCTTTCAAGCTTGGTATGGAAGGCCAGATGGATACATCGAGTCTCCAATGCGGGGGTGGGAAAAGCACATTCTTACAACAGACTACTCATTGGGAGACAGTTACAATGTACGGAATCCCTGCTAGCATCCCGCAACACGCTTCATTATTTAAAAGCAAATAGCTACCGTTAGCTAATAACTTGAATGTTGGTGTAATCGCTGGCACAGGATTTCCCTTCAAAATGCAAGCTAATTCCGGGGCGTGAACGTTGCAAACGCCATGCAATTGGATGTTCCTTCAAACTACTGAATGATCAGGTGTGGAAGTGCACTCCTCTCCTTTTAAATAAACCTATTTTTCTTCTCTCAGGCACCTGTATGTAAATGGCACTGACCAAACTTCATGTAGGAAAGCGGTACCTAGTGGTTCATATCTGCCTAAGGCATAGTGTTTCATACATGCACTGAACTTAAACAATCGAAAAGGTAGTGTGATTAACCCATGGATAAGCCACACAGCTGAGTTCGATTCGGCCACAGAGAATGGTAAGGGTTCCAACTTTTCAATATGCAATAGTGAATATGTTGTTTATCAGTCAGATTAAATGGTTGGAATAAAGATGATGTATTCATGTAGTCCCAGGGAACTTTTCCAGGCTTCAATGTTTGTAAAGTCCATGCAAACTGCATTATAGAACGCAATTGATTTTGACCATGGTATAAGACAGACATGTCATCCTGGACAATATCCACAACATAGGAAACAATATTGTCTAATGTATAAATTCTGGAAGAAAGAGGGTTAATGCTATTATCAAAGAGTGTTAATGCTATTATCAATGAAAGCAAGCACTTTTTCCAAATGTGCTTAATCAATAGCTCTCAATCTAGAAGCATCTTCAATTTGAGATAATTTACAAACTTCGTTGTAAATAGCATAAACCCATCTTTTGGACCTGCCACCAACAGGGCCCTTAACAAAATCATTCAAATCTACATTGTCAGTTAATTTGGACAAATGAAGTTTAACTGACGCCAAACTCATAGCCCCCAATTGCTAATTCATCCATAAAGGACTTTGAATACAGTAATTTAGTGTCTGTAAGTCTAACTTTGGAAGCTGACTCAGCAGACTTTTTAAAATAAAAGGCTTCAGGTTTTGATACACTGAAATCGGTAAAATATGTTAATTTTTTCACTAGAGTTTTGGAACTGCCTTCTATGGGAGCTGGACAATGTTCCCATTGTGTATAATTAACAACATTTCTAAATGTATTCGCTTTATGCAGGAAATGATTGCATCCCCCCATAGAAACACGAAGTACATTGGGGACATTAATCACCTCTGTGGGGCCATGAAGCACAAGTTACTTACCTTCGGTAACGCTGTATCTGTAAGAAACATTAGTTAGTTAGATTCCTTACCTTAGAAGATCCCGAGGCGTCAGGCTGAATCCGGAAAGATTTTTCATCAGCAGTACCCTTGCACGTCGGTAGGCGTTGTCTGCGTCTCCGCGTCCGTCGTAATCGCCGGGATGACCTTGGAGTACTTAGACGCCGTCCTCGCGCGCTGACGTCAGTTCTGTACATAGCTTTCCGCGCCAGGAACGCAGAGCCATGCAAGAAACCAACACTGGTGCCATGAAACTAGGGCCCTGAAAGGGATGACCTTAACCCTAGATATCAGTTCGCAGAATGGGGAGGATGGGTGGGGCGGTAAGAAATCTAACTAATGTTTCTTATAGATATATCGTTACCGAAGGTAAGTAACTTGTGCATCTGAAAGAAACTCGTTAGTTAGATTCCTTACCTTAGAATAGATACCCCAGCAATACCAACCCCGGTGGTGGGTCTGCGAACTAAGATCACACCCGGAAGTCCTGGAGAACGGAACGGCCGAAGAAGCCGTCTCTCCGGACTTGGCTGTCCAGGCAGTAATGCTTGGCAAACGTGTGCAGCGAGGCCCACGTTGCTGCCTTACAAATGTCCTGCAGAGGGACTCCCTGTCCCAGGGCAGTAGTAGCTGCTGTGGCCCGAGTGGAATGGGCCCTCAGCCCCACAGGAGGATTGTAAGAAGTTGGCCTGGTATATGCTGGTCACTAGTTAAAGTGGCCACCTTGCACCAGTCCAATTCGTCTCTTATGGTAGATAGGTTTAAGACAACCTTTTAAAGAAAGCTATCCTAGTGGTAGCTGTGGAGAGCAGCCTTCAGGCTAAGTCTCTGAGGAATGTAAAGCAGCTTGTTTTACCTTATAATCTCTTGAATTACGAAATGAAAGGACACCACACAGGTATATATATCAAATATATATGTATTTATTACTAGACACACTCTACTAATCTCTTTATGAGATTAGAAGTCAGGAACATATGCAAATATCAACGTTTCACAATAATTAAAGCACAAATATGGCTGGGGCCCTAGGGGAGTACCACACCATATACTAAAAAAGAGGTTTAGGAAAGTCGACTTGCAAGGGGGACATGTCCTAGGGCCTGTAGAATCGCTGGGGCTTCATTAATCCACCCAAGGCACGTAAGTAAAGGACCCACGGGAGACGCGTGCAGTGTAAGAACACAGCCGAGGGTACTCTATTGATTTCAATGAAGCAAGTCGCGGTTGGCTTTTTAAAGTTTTAGGGTACTTCTAGAGAGTCTACTAGCAAGCCACTTAAAAGGTAAGAAGTTCGAGGGCCAACACCCACAGGAGCACCGGAGAGCACAAGTTACCTCACCCAGGGAAGCCGGTGGCATAGGTGTCTTTTGGTGTCGGGTCGCGTCGTCGTTTTCAATGGAAGCCGATGAAGTTTAGCTGCTTGTGAAGACCGGAGAAGTGTCTGGTGGAATACAACGCTGGATTCAAGATGAAGACGACCTGAAAGCAGAAGGGACAGTGTTCACAGTCACTTGCCAGTGACCCGGGGCCAGGAAGATGGATGCCCACGGAAATCGGGTGATTTCAGGGGATCAAGGGTGTTTTGACTCTTCAGCCACGAGGTCCAGGAGGCGTCGACGGCGACCAGGAGCTGGATTCGGAGTTTTCCACGAAGTCTGCAGCATACTGAGGTGTCGGCAACCGAATTGGAGCCAACAGGCCTTTACAACAGCAAGTCTCATGGAAATTGAATAAAGTCAGCGGTGCAGACCAGCAAGGTCTAAGGGACTCACCCAGCGAGGGTAAGTCAGCGCAGGCCTGGAGCACCCAGGGGAGCCCTTTGGTTCGATGAGAAAATCTTCAGGGGACCCACAAGCCAGCCGGCAAGGGATCGCTAAGACGCCTCATGAGGATTTACTTCACAGGAGCCCACGGTCACTTGGGACGAGGTAGGCCTCTGATTTTCGAAGGAAATCCTGCTGTAGGCTTGGACCACACGTGGTCCAATGCACAAGTTCGTAGAACATCGTGAAGGGGTTTCACTCGACAATAGTGCATGGTACCCTGGTATTGCTGTTCCTCGTCACTCGTGGGGTCCACTCGCCTCAGCTCTGCTGCGGACACACAATGGCCATCGAGAAGTCAGGAAATCCACTTCCGAGGCTGCAGGGACTTCGGACTCCGGCGGGAAAGTTTGCGACCCTTGATGCAAAGCTTTGGTGCCTGCCAAGCAGGCGACTCACTCCTTGACTCCAAGGGAGATTCTTCAGTCTTTCAAAGGTAGTGGAACGTCGGAGGTCCAGGATTCTTCTTGTAGTCGTCCAGGGATATGTGATTTGCAATGGCAAGGTTTCCGTATCTTATACTAAAGGAAAGGAAGGGACTAGCTCTATGACCACTCCTATGGGGGGGAGAGGGTGGTTACACCCACTTCCCTGTGTCCAGTTTCGCGCCAGAGCAGGGGCAGGTAGCCCCTGAACCGGTTTGAGCTGGCATATGCACAGTGGAGCCTACTGCTCCCCCAGTGCAGGACTTCAAAGCACTCTAGGAGTGCACCCACCCAGCCCCAATACACTAAATCCTGTCTGGAAGGTGGTGACACCTCCCTGTGACAGGATGCCTATTGTTGGGTCTCCTCCACTGCGAGTTTGTCAGCAGCGGGAGGGCAGCCCAGTGTCTGTGCTAGTGGCATCCATTTTGTGATGCCAGGGCTCTTTCAGATTTCTACCTTGTTTCCACAGTAGGTACATGTCGTCCCCTCTAGAAGGGTGGGATCATACTCCCACACCAGTTACTGGTGTGGGGGTATGATTCCAAGTTGTTTGACACCAAACACGACATGTTTTGATGCAGTCATTCCAAAGTTAGCATTCACCAGAAGGTTATAATGCACTTAAGAGTATATGGTTTAACCGCATCCACAAACAGCCACAGAGAATAGACTCTGTCAGCTGCAGAGGGGCACTGCTCATGCAGAGGCACCCCCTTGTGAGAAGTTGGCCTGATGTATGATGTCACTAGTTCTAGTGTACACCTTATATCAGTCCAAACAACCCTTATGGTGATTGGTTGTAAAGTCAACCTTATAGACCAGCTATCCTAGTGGTAGCATGGACAAGAGCAGTCTTAGGCTAAACTCTGAATGGCATGTTAAGCCAGCTGTGATACCATATATAATCCCTTGAATACCAAATGAAAGGACACCACAACAGATATATATATAAAATAAAGTGTATTTATTCTAGTCAAACCCTCAGCACTCTTTATGAGATTCGAGGTAAGTACAACACAGTCTTATTTAAGCATACATTAAGTCACACAGGTAAGTAATACAGTTAGGCCCTAGGGGCCACGCAAACCATATACTAAAGAAGTGGTATAAGGACCACTGTCACGGAAATAGGTTAGGCCTAGGCCTAGGGAATAGCTGGGGCTACACAAGGTTAGGAAGTGGGAGGCCCACGAGATTCAGGTGCAGAGTGGAAACACTCACGCGTAATGCGTATAATCGATAGAAATAGTACAGTTCTGAAATAAGCAGTTTTAGGACACTTCTGGTATAGCTAGAAAGTCGAGACTCGGAAACTAGACCCTAGGATAGTCAATACCCTTGTGAGCACCGAAGTACCCAAGTTACCTAGCCCACGGGCTGCGGGTGCATAGGTGTGAACTTGCGTCGGGTTTTGTCGTGGACTTCTATGGATGCCTGAAGGAAAGTTGCTGACAGGCAGTCAGTGAAGAGTGTCCGGTGGATCCCAAGGCTGGGATCAAGAAGGAAGGATACCTGCAAGCAGAAGGGACAGAGTCAGGGTCACTAGCCAGTGACCACGTGGAACCAGGAAGGGACCAGGCGATGTCGGGAGATTGCAGGTGAAGAGGTGAAGCTTGTCGCAGCAGCCACGGGTACCAGGAGACATCGAGGACGACCAGGACCAGGAGGCGAGCTGTCCCACGAAGGCTCTTGCTGTCGGCGGCACCTCAAGAGGTGCGGACCTTTGAACTCTTTGATCTATATGAGGGAGACGAATAGGATTAATAACAAGAAGACCCTAAGGTAACCGACATTAGAGATGGGGTTATTAATCAGATAAAAACATAGGGCAAAACGAGAAAAGAAACAATACATCGTTGAATCTAAAAGTCGTTTTTTCACCTTTTCCTACTCAGATAAAAATCAGATGAGGGTAAGAAACAGCCGAAGGCAGGACATCGAATCTCCATATGCTGAAGAGTTGCACAACTATTAAAACGAAAATCACAACTGAATTTCGATTTTATAAGAAATATAGGTGAGACTTTTGAACCGGAATATATATAGTAAAAGGGTATACTTACACAAATCAGTGTCCCAGCTAAAAAACAATAATAGAATTCCCGTATAGCCAAGAATGAATTAAGTGGGGTATAAGGGGGTTTACTTAGACAAAATCAAACAACAACGGGCAACATAGAATCCCTGAAAGACCTTGATGAGTAACAAAGGCCAGCAACATGTTAGACATTACAACAGAGAAAGGGAGAACCTCCGACCTTTATCCCTAACAATAAGAACCATACTGTGTTGGTAAAGAATGTACCATAGATTACCCCCATTCCGTATCTATGCCTAAAGAGTAGGATTTCACATAGAATAGACAGGAATTGAAATCACTGTCTGAATAAGATTATTAAATAAGATTAAGACTATATATGACCATATATGTTTGTCTTATTTAGGACTGAACTCAGGAGACAGACTAATTGGTGTCTTGATAAAGATGGTACGAATAATCTGAGGCCATCGAAACGCGTCGACGCTTTCAAAAGACACAATCCAAGGACCAACATAGAAAAACTGAATACTGATTATATCATTGTATCAAGGAACTATGTTTTGAAGTCCAAATCGGATGTGTATTCGTAAAGAATAGTAACTTTCTTTGTGTCTTACGTATATGTCTGTCTCTATATATTTTTTTAAAAATTTTTTTTTCTTTTTTTTGGTCATAATTGTGATGTATTATACACTTACATGGTTGTGGAATACGAAATGTAAATTAGTGTAAACGATTGTTTTTTAATATTGTGATTAATTTTTATGTGATTGTATTTTATTGTATGTGTTTAGTATATGACTAAATACAATGTATATATATATATATATCTTTTAATAAAATGTTGTAATAATATAGAACTATTGATTTAGTATTCAGTCTTTCTATCAAATCACAAATATCCACTGAACTGTCATATTGACTAGTTAAGGGAATCACTTTCTTTTCTACGGAAATAGAATAGGCCTAGGCCTAGGGAATCGCTGGGGCTACACTACACTACCAACAGTTAGGAAGTGGGAGGCCCACGGGATTCAGGTGCAGAGTGGAAACACTCACGCGTAATGCGAAAAAGTCGCTAGAATCACTAGCAGTTAGAAATAAACAGTTTAAGGACACTTCTGAAGCAGCTAGAGAGTCGAGACTCGGAAACTAGACCCTAGAATAGTCACTACCCTTGTGAGCACCGAAGTACCCAAGTTACCTAGCCCACGGGCTGCGGGTGCATAGGTGTGAACTTGCGACGGGTTTCGTCGTGGACTTCTATGGATGCCTGAAGGAAAGTTGCTGACAGGCAGTCAGTAAAGAGTGTCCGGTGGATCCCAAGGCTGGGATCAAGAAGAAAGGAGACCTGCGAGCAGAAGGGACAGGGTCAAGGTCACTAGCCAGTGACCACGTGGAACCAGGAAGGAACCAGGTGATGTCGTGAAGATTGCAGGTGAAGGTGAAGCTTGTCGTTGCAGCCACGAGGACCAGGGAACGTCGAGGACGACCAGGACCAGGAGGCGAGCTGTCCCACGAAGGCTCTTGCTGTCGGCGGCGTCGAAGTTGGACTAGGACTCACCAAGCCTTGGCAAGCGGAACCCACGAAGAACGGAGGACTTGCTTCTGGTGCAGACCAGGAAGGTCTGGGGTGCTTCTCTTTTGCAAGGAAGCGGGAGCCAGTCTGGAGGAGCCAAACCAGCGGTGAAGATTTCTGGATGCGTCGTCACAAAGGCCACTAGCCAACGGGCAAGCAACCGGACAGACGCGGCAAGCAGGAAAATGCAGAAGGGCCCCACGCAGGACTCGTGGAGTGTGGGGGGCTGATCTACGGTGCAGATGGTGCTTGGGGTTGGGGCTTCTCAATCCCCGGTGCACAACTTCGAGGGTGCCTCAGAAGCTGCGCTGGAAGATGCTAGCCACTTTTCCCAGGTAGCCGGTCCCACGTCTCTCGTCGCCTCCACGGATCTCAGCTCGGCTGTGGATGTGGATCAGGGTCGGAGAAGTCTGGAAGTCAAGGCTCTGGTCGGGCTCTGCAGTCGGTCCCTCGTAGAACTTCAGCAAAGCAAAGGGTAGTCTCTTGATGGTGCCTGTTTGCACAGGGTAGCCACTCCTTGGCCACAAGGGAGATTCTTCAGTCTTCTTCTTTCGTCGAATGTCGAAGGTCCAGAGTTTCTGTTCAAGTTGCAGGTTCAGGATAATCTAATCTCCTGGGGCCCAGCTACCACTCTTATACTAATCTGGGGGGCTGGGTTACCTGCTAGGTCGCGCCTTATGGGTGGGACCTGGGAGGGGGGTGGTTACACCCCCTTCCCTTTGTCCAGTTTCGCGCCAGGACTGGGGCTGGAGTGCCCCAGCACCGGTTTGAACTGGACTATGCACGGGACACCTTGTGTGCCCCAGGCATGTCTCATTCTTTTCATCCCTCCCTGCCCCAATACACTAAGGCCTGTCTGGGGTGGTGCTCGCACCTCCCAAGGCAGGAAACCTATTGTCCAAGCCTCCCTTGCCGGGATCACTCCCAGCAGCAGGAGGTCAGACTCGTGTCTGTGGCAGCAGCATCCATTTTGTGATGCTGGGGCTCTGGTTAACTTTAACTGGGTAAGTAGGTTACAAGATGTCTTCTCCCTCTAGAAGGGAGGGATAATATCCTCATCCCCAGAAATGGGATGGGGGTATTATTCCAAAGTGTTAGACACCTTACACAACATGTTTTGATAAAGCCAAACCATAGTTACCATAACCGTTTAAGATTATAAGGCACTTTAAGAGTATATGGTAGGCTATATCATAGAACAGCTATAAGGACATGGTTCCGAAAGCTGCAGACAGGCTCAGCTCATGCTAGAGCACCATCTCACATGTTACCAAGCACTCTGCCTCCAGGATTGTTAAGACCTGCCATAGGAGTGGCTGATAGGTACACATGTGTCTATATGTAAGTTAGGTATAGGAATACTACACCTAAGCAAGGAGTGATTAAACAACCTTGCCCCAGCTGAGTGATCATCCAGTTGTGTCATAATGGAAGGCCAGGCCAGGGGTGGCATAATACATGCTGCAGCCCTTGGTAGGCCTAGGGTACACCTATGCCCTGGGTACCTAAGGTACACTGTACAGGGGCCAATAAGGTGATCCTATCCAAATGGGTTATGCACCTAAAGTACATAGTATCAATTTAGAGAGAGAACAGCAGGGCTGTGGGTCTGATTAGCAGGCCCACAGCCACATCTAAGTCGAAAACCAGTAAAGCAAAAGCCAAAAGTGGGGGTGAACATAGAAAGCAGACCCTACTCTCCTACACTCATCACCAGAAATGGTATGGGGGTATTATTCCAAAGTGTTAGACACCTTACACGACATGTTTTGATAAAGCCAAACCATAGTTACCATAACCGTTTAAGATTATAAGGCACTTTAAGAGTATATGGTAGGCTATATCATAGAACAGCTATAAGGACATGGTTCCGAAAGCTGCAGACAGGCTCAGCTCATGCTAGAGCACCATCTCACATGTTACCAAGCACTCTGCCTCCAGGATTGTTAAGGCCTGCCATAGGAGTGGCTGATAGGTACACATGTGTCTATTTTAAGGGTAGATATAGGTATACTATATCTAAGCAAGGGGTGATTACACGACCTTGCCCCAGCTGAGTGATCAGCCAGTTGTGTCTGATTGGAAGGCCAGACCAGGGGTGGCATAATACATGCTGCAGCCCCTGGGAGGCCTAGGGTACACCTATGCCCTGGGTCCCTAGGGTACACTGTACAGGGTCCAATAAGGTGATCCTTACCAATTGTGTATGTACCTAGGGTACATGGAGTCTATTTTAAAGAGAGAGCAGACAGCCTGAGACCCTGAATGGCAGGATCTCAGGCCAACTAAGTCGAAAAACCAGCTAGACACTAGGCAAAAAGTTGGGGGTAACCATAGTCAGATGTCCACCTTCCTACACCCCTCACATTGTAAACCAAGCACCCTGCCCTCAGGATTGATAGGGCCTGCCTTAGGGGTGACTGATAGGTTTATATGTGTGTGTATGGTGAGATATAGGGAACCTATACCTCTGTGAGGAGCGCTAACACTACCTTACCCAGGCTGCAGTAGCAGGCCTGTGGTGTCAGATTTAGTCTGCTTCCCAGGGGTGGCATAATACATGTTTCAGCCCCTGGTAGGCCTGTGAAGTACCTATGCCCTTGGTACCTAAGGTACCATATACTAGGGGCTAATAAAGTACCACAGTATCCAATCACTAGTACATCTAATATGCAGTCCAAGTTGTTTAGAGAGAACAGAGAGACTGGGTCCCAAATTAGCAGAGACCCAGCCAGACTATAACCAAAAACCAGTGTTAACATCAGAAAAAAAGTGGGGGCAACATAAGTGCAGATCCTGCTCTCCTACAAGGATCCTTCTTAGCCAAGGAATAACAGGCCTTAATGCGCAACACGACCCACCGAGTAATGGTCCGCTTGTGCACCGCCCGCCCCTTCTTAGCGCCCACGTAGCCAACAAAGAGTTGATCGTGGGGAAGGTAATGGACTGCCCGATGTGAAAGGCAGTAACCACCTTAGGAAGAAAAGAAGGATGAGTCCTCAGAACAACCTTTTCCAGATGGACAGAAAGGAAAGGAGGTTTAGATGAAAGGGCCTGGAGCTCTCTCTCTCTTCTGGCAGAGGTGATGGCAACCAGGAAAGCAGTCTTAAGAGTCAAAAGACGAAGAGGCAGTTATGAAGTGGCTCAAAGGGAGCGCACATCAGGTAAGTTAACACCAGATTCAAATCCCACTGAGGCATCACGAAGGGGACAGGAGGAAACATGTGGGTAATGCCTTTTAAGAATCTATCTACAAGAGGGGACTTGAAAAGAGAGTGCTGATCAGGAAGCCTTAAGAAGGCAGAAACAGCAGAAAGATATCCCTGGATGGTGCCCAGATCACAGCCCTGCTGGGCCAGGGAAAGAAGAAAGAGGAGAACCTCAGCAAGAGGGCCAGAAAGGAGATCCACAGCCTTTGCTATGCACCATGCCACAAATTTATTCCACCTGCAGGCGTATACCGTTTTAGTGGAGGGACGCCTGGCTGCCAGAATGACATCAGAGACTTCAGGAGGCAAGTCAAATGGCATCAACTGCCGCCGCTCAATCTCCACGCATGGAGGTGGAGGCTGGACAGGTTCGGGTGGAGGACCGCCCCCTGCTGCTGCGACAGAAGGTCCTCCTGAAGGGGCAGTCTAATCGGGGGATCGATTGACTGACTGACTGAGTAGCTCGGGATACCAGTATCTTCGTGCCCAATCCGGAGCCACAAGGATATCTTGGGCCCGGGCAGAAGTGGTATAGGCGGAAAGTCGTATAACAGACCGCAACTCGACTTGCGACGAAAAGCGTCTCCGAGCGAGTGCCGCCTTGGAAATTCCAACGCGCAGAACTGATGACATTACGCGTTCTCTTCGGTGGCAAATAGATCTAACCAAGGCTCTCCCCACTGCCGAAAGAGGCCTTGCGCCACGTCTGAGTTCAGACACCATTTGTGATCCATCATGCACCGGCGGCTGAGTTCGTCCGCCCTGGCGTTCAGACAGCCCGCCAGGTGTTGAATCACCAGGGTGATGCCCTGATGTTCCAGCCATGTCCAGAGGCGCAGAGCCTCCTGACAAAGGGTCCACGACCCCACCCCGCCCTGTTTGTTGCAATACCACATGGCGGTGGTGTTGTCTGTGAACACCTGCACTACACTTCCCCAAACAGAGGGAAGGAATGCCTTCAGTGCAAGTCGGATTGCCCGCAGCTCCAACAGGTTGATATGGAGCCAGGACACCGCCAGAGACCAGAGGCCTCTGATCTCCGCCTCCGTCACCACTGTGTTCACCGGTTGGGGTAGGGAGAGGGATCTGCCACTGACCCAATCGCGGTCCGTGAGCCACCACTGCAACTGTCTTGCAGTGCCCTCCGAGATCAGGACGTTGTCGGACAGGTTGCCCTGATATTGCGCCCACAGGTCTCACTGCAGAGCCCGCATCCGCCACCTGGCTTGATGTACCAGCAGGATGCAGGAGGCCATCAGACCAAGCAACCGCAAAGACAACCTGACCGAAACTTGAGATAAAGGCTGAAAGATCGGAATCAGAGCCTGAATATCCCGAACCTGCTGTTCGGGAGGATAGACCCGAAACCGCGACGAGTCCAGAACCGCTCCGATGAAAAGGAGCTTCTGGGAGGGATTCAGATGTGACTTCGGCACGTTGATGGAGAACCCGAGCAAATTCAGGAGGTCGGCCGTAGTCCGGAGGTGGGAGACGACTGCCTGGGGCGAGCCCGCCTTCAACAACAGTCGTCGAGATAGGGGAAGACTGTAACCCCTAATCTGCGCAGATGAGCTGCGACCACCACCATCACTTTCGTGAACACCCGAGGGGCACTGGTGAGGGCGAAGGGGAGCACGGTAAACTAAAAGTGCTCGTGGCCTACCGTGAACCGCAGGTAACACCGGTGGGCCGGCAGGACAGGGATGTGGAAATATGCGTCCTGCAAGTCCAACGCCACCATCCAGTCTCCAGGGTCTAGGGCAGCCAGAACCTGAGCTAAAGTCAGCATCTTGAACATCTCCTTCCGGAGGAAGGCATTGACGCTCCTGAGGTCCAAGATAGGGCGTAGGCCCCCCTTGCCCTTCTTGGGAGCCAGAAAGTAGTGGGAGTAACAACCCCGTCCTACTTCTGGGCCAGGAACGCGCTCGATGGCCCCCTTGGCCAAGAGGGCCGTAACTTCCTCCTACAGAAGTTGCAAGTGATCCCCCGACATGCCGTGGTACTGCTGTGGCATGGCTGGAGGGGTCGCCTCGAAGGGGAGGGAGTAGTCCGATGTGATGGTACGCCAGTGGAGCAGGTGATGGCGAACTCTGCCTCCCACTGGCGTGCAATGGGCCTGAAAGCTCGGAATAGGAAAACTTTGAGGCAGATGCTGCAGGAGCAGATGAGGACTGACCGGCTCTCTGTTCCCCTGCTCCGCCACGGCGGAATCCACGTCCGCGACCGTGTTGAGGCTGGTTCTGCGGCCTGTGGCTGGACGAACGTGCGGGGGTGCCCCTCCCTTGGCCACGAAAGGGGCGAAAAGCGTAAGTTTGCGGGCGCAGGCCGAGAGGCCGAAGGACTTGGCCGTAGCCCTGGAGTCCTTAAAGCGCTCCAGCGCACTATCCGCTTTGTCGCCAAAAAGGCGACGGCCATCGAAGGGCATGTCCATGCACGTGTGCTCTAGACATCCCCTGAAAAGTTTGTGGCCCTCAGCCAGGTGTGACGACGAATCGCCACAGTCGTCGCAATCGCTCTACCCAGCGAGTCCGTGGTGTCAAGTCCACATCGAATGGAGTACCATGCTGCATCCCGCCCCCAGCAAGAGCCTGGGCAAGCCGTGTCCTGGCCTCCTCCGGACACTGGGGCAGCACATCCGCCACCGTATCCCACACGGAGTGGGTGTAACGTTCCAAAAGGCACGCGGTATTAATGGACCGCAACCCCAAACTGAGGGAGGAAAACAGTTTCTTCCCAAACTGCTCCAACCTTTTGGATTCCCGATCCGGAGGAGCAGACGGGAAAGCGGTCTGGGACGTAGAGGCCTTGATAACCAGACTCACAGGGGTGGGGTGTACCGACAGAAAGCTGGGATCGCCCGGAGTAGGGTGGTGGCGCCGGGCCACGTTCCGATCCACAGGAGAGACTGTGGAGGGCTTGGACCAAGTGCCCATCAGAACGTCGGTGAGGGCCTCACTTAACTGCAGTAGAGGCTCCGAAGAGCTTACTGGCGGTTGAAGCACCACAGTGAGGAGGTTAGTCCTCATGGCCGCTGCAGGGAGCTCGAGGTGAAGGGCCTCGGCAGCTCTGCGCAGCACCACAGAATAAGTCTCACCAGCCTCCGTTGCCACGGAAGGAGGAGACATGAAGCCAGCATCAGGCGAAGTGTCGAGACCACTGGCATCCCCCAGCTTGTCTGCCCAGTCCTGACTTAACTGGGACTGCTGTGCCAGAGGGTCCTCAGAACCCTCCCAGTCCTCCCCTTCATCCGTCTCCTGGTACACAGGCAGAAAGGATGGAGCCGGGTTATAGATGAAATGCTCATCCATCGGCGCCGGAGACGACGCCGGACCGGGGCTGAAACTAGGGACGGCGTCGTCTAAAGACGGCGCCGGGGGCGGCACCATAGAGGTCGGCGCCGGCGGAGGGGTCGTAAGGTCAACCGGCGTCGACCGGGATCCGGGCCTGGACCCCACAGGAACCTGCGCCGTCGGGACTGAAGTCGATGGCGGCGTCGGAGCCGCCAGCTCGCTAGGCCCCCCAGTCGGACCTGCGGAGCCCGGAGGCGCGCCGGCAGGCCTCGACGGCGGGGCGAGACTCCTCATGGCCACAAGGAAGTCTCGAATCTCGCCCGGAGTTGCGTGAAGCCCAGGGACCGGAGGGTATGGGGATGCGACTCCTGCGGCCACCCGAACCCTCGGCTGAGTCGCGTGACCGGCGAGGGGAGTCAGAAGAGCGGTGTCGCTTCTTCGACTTCTTTTTACTGTACCTCGACTTACCTGAATGCGAGGACTTCTATCCAGACGAGCGGTGATTACTTAGGCTCCGTGACCGGTTCCTCGACCTCCTCCTCGACCGGGACCTCGAGCGGCGCGGAGCAGACTGCCGGAGCTCGAGGAGCTTGCGGGACCACTCCCGCCTAGCCTTCGAGGTCAAGGCCCGGCAGTCGGGGCACAACTTGTTATCATAGTCGGCCCAAAGGCAGTAGAGACACCGACGGTGGGGGTCGGTAACCGACATCAGTCGGTGACAGACGTCACAGGGCTTGAACCCGGGCATCCCTACCGGCACCAGGAGTCGAAGTCGACTCGAAAAAGGGAGACAAAAATGTCCAAAATGTTAGTCAAAAAGTGACTAAGGGTATGCTCTTCCCGGATCTGCGCCTACTGGCGTGGAAAAAAGAAGAACGGACGTCACCGCGCCAAGGCGGCGTCTACGTACTCCGACGACGTCATCCCGGCGATCACGACGACGGGCGCGGAGTCGCAGACGACGCCTACCAACGCGCAAGGGTACTGCTGATGAAAAATCTTTCCGGATCCAGCCTGACGCCTGGGGATATTCTAAGGTAATGAATATAACTAACGTGTTTCTTTCAGATTTTGAAATTTTACAGCATCCCATACAATTCCATCTAACACAGGCCAGGCAGTAATATTAACAGAAGTCTGGTCCCTCTTCATGATGTGTGATGATGAGTGGGGTGCCAAAGTTCCATCAATTAATCTAAATGCACATCTTTCGGTTAGATAGTGTCCATTCACTAGACGAGAAAAGACAACCACAAATCCAATGGACATGAACAAAAAAATAGATATGAGCATCAGCCAAATGTAAGTCCAAGGGGGAATTAAAAAATTTATTTTAAACCAAACAGCAAAAATTGAAATTTTCGATGGGGCACTCGATGTTGTAGAGTTAGTGTCAAATAAAAAACGTGACTGGTCAACTGCACTTGATTGCACACCAGGCAACGACACATCTGTGGGATAGGCATACTCGGTATCTTCATGGGGACCACCAGCCGGTGGAGTCAATAAAGGATTAGTAACTATGCATCTCGATGGCAATGTCAGGCCTGTTCATATTTGCCGGAGCCAAAACAGAATTTCTCAGCATTGCTGGACAAGAGACCGCTGGAGTCATACTAAGAAGACTCGGACACTCGTTGTAGTTTAACATTGTCAATGGAGATGTACCTGTTATCCTTGTGACGAGGAAGTGGAGGTAAAATGACTATTCTTGTACCCTGTGTGAGAAGTTGGCCTGATATATGATGTCAATAGTTCTAGTGTACACCTTGTATCAGTCCAAACAACCCTTATGGTGATTGGTTGTAAAGTCAACCTTATAGACCAGCTATCCTAGTGGTAGCATGGACAAGAGCAGTCTTAGGCTAAACTCTGTATGGCATGTGAAGCCAGCTGTTATACCATTATAATCCCTTGATTACCAAATGAAAGGACACCACACCAGATATATATAAAATTAGAATGTATTTATTCTAACATATACCCTCAGCACTCTTTATGAGTTCAGAGGTCTAAGCACAACAATTTCTTAAGTAGCATACGTTAAGTTACACAGGAAAAATACAGTTAGGCCCAGGGGCCACGCAAACCATATACTAAAGAAGTGGTATAAGTACCACGTCACGAACAGGGAGTAGGCCTAGGGCATCGCTGGGGCTACACTACCCTATCAATAGTTAGGAAGTGGGAGGCCCACGGGAAGCGTGTGCAGTGTGGAAACACACACGCGGGTTACATTAAAGTCAATGGGAATGTAGTAATTAGAAATAGGAAGAATAAGGACACTTCCGAAGTAACTTGGAGGAAGCAACTAGAGACTTAGACACTTGGATAGTCAATATCCACTGGAGCACCGGAGTACTCGCGTTACCTCACCCACAGGAGACGGGTGCATAGGTGTGAAGATGTGTCGGGTGTCGTCGCTGGATCCTATGGATGCCTGAAGAACAGATGCTGGCAGGCGGCCAGGAGGAAGATGTCTGGTGGATCCAAGGGTGGATCTTGAAGGGAGAACACCTGCAAGCACAGGGGACAAAGTCTGGGTCACTAGCCAGTGACCGTGTGGAACCAGGAAGGAACCAGCCGATGTCGTGCAGAACACAGGTGATGGCTTGAAGCTTGTCTCTGCAGCTGCGTGGACCAGGAGGCGTCGAGGACGACCAGAACCAGGGTACGAGCTGTTACACGAAGGATCTTGCTGATGGCGGAGTCGACGTCCCGATTGAAGTCAACAAGCCTTGGCAAAGGCAACCCACGCGGAATGGGAAATTCGCTTCAGGTGCAGACCAGGAAAGTCTGAGGTGCTTCTCTTTCACAGGGAAGCAAGGGCCAGTCTGAAGGAGCCAAACCAGCGGTGGAAAGTCAAGGGTTCGTCGTCACTGAGGCTACTAGCCAACGGGCAAGCAACCGGAGAGACGCGTCGAGCAGGAAAATGCAGAAGGGCCCCACGCAGAACTCGTGGAGTGTGGAGGGCTGATCTTCGGTGCAGATGGTGCTCGGGGTTGGGGCTTCTCAATCCGCAGAGCACAACTTCGAGGATGCCTCAGAAGCTGCGCAGGAAGCTACTCGCCAATTTTCCCAGGTAGCCGGTCCCACGTCTCTCGTCGCCTCAAGGATCTCAGCTTGGCTGTGGATGTGGATCAGGGTCAGAGAAGTCTGGAGGTCAAGGCGCTGGTCGAACTCTGCAGTCGGTTCCTCAGAGAACTTGGGCAAAGCAAACGGCAGGTCGCTTGTTGGTGCCTGTTTGCACAGGGTGGCCACTCCTTGGCCACAAGGGAGATTCTTCAGTCTTCTTGTCGAATGTCGAAGGTCCAGAGTTTCGTGTCTTGTTTCAGTTCAGGAAAATCCAAAGTCCTAGGGACTCAGCTCCCACTCTTATACTAATCTGGGGGGCTGGGTTACCTGCTAGGTCCCTCCTATGGGTGGGACCAGGGAGGGGGGTGGTTGCACCCCCTTCCCTTTGTCCAGTTTCGCACCAGGACTGGGGCTGGATTGCCCCAGCACCGGTTTGAACCGGACTATGCATGGGACACCTTGTGTGCCCCAGGCAGTGTCTCGTTTCTTTCATCCCTCCCTGCCCCAATACACTAAGCCCTGTCTAGGGTGGTGCTAGCACCTCCCAAGGCAGGAAACCTATTGTCTAAGCCTCCCTCGCTGGAAGGACTCCCCGCAGCAGGAGGTCAGACTTGTGTCTGTGGCAGCAGCATCCATTTTGTGATGCTGGGGCTCTGGTTAACTTTAACCGGGTAGTAGGTCTTCAACATGTCTTCTCCCTCTAGAATGGGGGAATACTATCCTCATCTCCAGAAATGGTGTGGGGGTAGTATTCCAAAGTGTTAGACACATTACACGACATGTTTTGATAAAGCCAAACCATAGTTACCATAACCGCGAGGATTATAAGGCACTTTAAGAGTATATGGTAGGCGATATCATAGAACAGCTATAAGGACATGGTTCCGAAAGCTGCAGACAGGCTCAGCTCATGCTAGAGCACCATCTCACATGTTACCAAGCACTCTGCCCACAGGATTGTTAAGGCCTGCCATAGGAGTGACTGTGAGGTTACCCATGTGTCTATATATAAGGTAGGTATAGGAATACTATACCTAAGCAAAGGGTGATTCCACGACCTTGCCCCAGCTGAGTGATCAGCCAGTTGTGTCATGATGGGAGGCCAGCCAGGGGTGGTATAATACATGCTGCAGCCCCTGGTAGGCCTAGGGTACACCCATGCCCTGGGTACCTAAGGTACACTGTACAGGGCCCTATAGGGTGATCCTTACCAATTGGGTTATGTACCTAAAGTACATAGTGTGAATTTAGAGAGAGAACAGCTGGGCTGTGGGTCTGATTAGCAGGCCCACAGCCACATCTAAGTCGAAAACCAGTGAAGCAAAAGCAAAAAGTGGGGGTGGCCATAGGAAGCAGACCCTACTCTCCTACACCCTGCACGGCAAGCACTGGAACAGGTGCACGATAAGAGGGGCCAAACTCCTCCTTGTTCTCCACCTTCTCACGGACCAGGTCTCCGACTCGAGGTAGCCAGCCAACTACCGGAATCTGAAGTGCAGCATCGGTTGTGGAGGGCAAGTGTTCCTTTGCAAGACTGTCTCGAGCCTCTTGTAGATTCTGTAACAGCAGAATGATCATCTATGTCAAAGGATGCAGGCGACGCTGCCATGTCTAGACCATCAAGGTCCGGGACAAACATTTTTATGCCAAAGAGCATTTCGTATAGGGTCCGCCCACCCAAAGACCTTCTAGGGAGATTATTAAGTGCACGTTGAATGCTATACAAATGGGCCAACCAGTTCCTGCCAGTACCTAAAACCCTAGCTGTCAAGGATTGCTTTAAGTCACGGTTCATTCGCTCCACAACAGAATTGCCCTCAGGCCTATATGGAGACAAAAAATTGACTTGACCCCCAAAGATCTCGTGGCATCCTTGTACGCTTTAGAGGCGAACGCTGGTCCCTGGTCCGAATGGAGGGTACCACATGCAAAAATTCCCACAAAGACACGCAAATCCCTGATGACAGTTCGAGCATCAGCCCTCCTTTGTGGCTAGACCCATAGACAGCATGTGTACGAATCCTTTGCAACTAAGATGTACTTATACGCAGTATCTGAGGAGAAAGGTCCGCAGTGATCCAAATAAACAAACCCAAGTGGTTTATTAGGATTCTACAACTGTGTTTGAGGTGGACGCACAGCAGTTGAAGGTTTAATCTGCTGGCAAATGTCACAAGTAAGGACATAATCACTTGTCTGTTAATACAATCCGCGCCACCAGTAACGTTGTTGTAAGGTAGTAACAGTCGCTGAGACGCCTGCATGGGCTGAAGCCATACCTTCGTGAGCGGCCGTTATCAAGGCAAGTCTGCGGTCCGCGTTGAGAATCAACGTCGTTAATTCTCACATAGGGAACTTTATCAGGACTTAAATGATAGAGTATTTAGAAGGGAAACCTCAAGGGTAACTATAACCCTTCCCTGTTGCAGCAATGGCTGCCGAGATGTCATCATCAATTTTACTTTTGGATCTTGTAACTGCTGCTACCAGATATGTTGCCACTGCTGCTTTCGCTGCTTCATCAGCTAAACTGTTGCCAACAGCGTGTACCCCTACACGCTGGTGACCAAGAGTATGAATTACATCATGAGAGGCAAACGTTGTTTAAGTTCTGCAACTCGAACTCAAAGCATTTTATTTTTGATTGTGCTACCTTTGGAATCTCGATATTCATTTTGAGACCTAAAGAATAAATTGTCGTTGAAAGACTGTACACAGTAGTATGAGTCACTCACAATAAAAGTAGTCATTCAAGGATCAGCAAACTCCAGTGCAAGCACCAAAGCCCGTAGCTCTGCCAACTGGGCGGTACAATCACCCAATGTCTGCGTATGCACATCATCAGACTTGAATTCTCCATTCACAAAAGGACCCGCCACTATTGCGCAGGACGCTGAATAAGCATGCTGAGATCCCGTCGCCGGTTGCGCCGAACCGTTAGTGTAAATGATACAATGGTAATGCTCAAGCAGGCGCAAGGACTGAGGAGCTGGATGAACAAACTGATACTGCAAATACTCCTGAGTCTGCAATGAGGCATGAAAGATGAAAGTGACATCCGGAGACGTCAAAGAAGTGGCCCATTGTATCCAACGTGGATGCAAAGCTTTAGAATTTGGTACACTGGCCTTTGTCACTGCCTCAAGGGCAGGATACGGTGTGACAACCAACATGCGTTTTTCTTGTGATAGCGCTCTCTCTTTTAGAATCGCCATCTGCACTGCAGTTAACACCTTTTCTACTGTGGAAAAGCGCATTCCAGTCGAAGTGTACAAGTGCGACTTGTATGCAATGAGGACAGGCGTCCCCTTCATTAAACGTCAAGTACGTGAAACTCACTGCGCCAGGCACTATTCTGATTACGAGGTTTGTGTAGTTATCACGTGTCAATAAGTAATTCGAAGCAAGAAGATCAGCCTTCAAAGAGTGCAGGATAGCTGAATGTTCTGACAGCCAGCTCGATTTTGTAAAAGTAGGTTGTACCAAGGCATATAACGGCTTGATACGCTGGGAGTAAATCGGGAATGTACGTACGCCCAAAATTTAAAAAAAACTGCAAAGATTGTAGTTTTTTCAGAGTTGTTGGAGCGTGCAAACATGCGCATTTCTCCAGGAAGTGAGGTGCCAAACCTCGTCCTTTGTTGTGGAGTTCATACCCCAAAAGAACAAGTTACTTACCTTCGGTAACGATATATCTGTAAGACACATTAGTTAGATTCCTCACCTTAGAATATCCCCAGGCGTCAGGATGGATCCGGAAAGATTTTGTGTCAGCAATACCCTTGCGCGTCGCTAGGCGTCGTCTGCGGCTCCGCGTCTGTCGTCGTGATCGCCAGGAGGATGGAGTACTTAGACGCCGCCCTCGCACGCTGACTTTAGTTCTTGCACATAGCTTTCCGCGCAAGGAACGCAGAGCCATACAAGAGACCGGCACTGGTGCCCAAAAATTCTAGGGCCCTGAAAGGGATGACCTCAACCCTAGATATCGGTTCGCAGAACGGGGAGGATGGGTGGGGCGGTGAGGAATCTAACTAACTAATGTTTCCTACAGATATATCGTTACCGAAGGTAAGTAACTTGTTCATCTGAAAGAAACACGTTAGTTAGATTCCTCACCTTAGAATAGATACCCGAGCAATACCAACCCCGGTGGTGGGCCTGCGAACCAAGATCACACCAGAAAGTCCTGGAAAATGGAACGGCCAAAGAAGCCGTCTCTCCGGACTTGGCTGTCCAGGCAATAGTGTTTGGCAAACGTGTGCAGCGAAGCCCACGTTGCTGCCTGACAGATGTCCTGCAAGGGGACTCCCCGGCCCAGGGCAGTGGTTGCCGCTGTGGCCCGAGTGGAATGGGCCCTCAGCCCTTCAGGAGGTTCCTTTTTAGCCAAGCAGTAACAGGTCTTGATACACAAAACGACCCACCGAGAGATGGTTCGTTTGTGCATCGCCCGCGCCTTCTTAGCGCCCACGTAGCCAACAAAGAGTTGGTCGTCCACCCGGAACTGTTTGGTGCGGTCCAGATAGAAGGACAGCGCCCGCTTTGGGTCCAGACGGTGGAGCCTCTCTTCCTCTTTCGAGGGATGCGGAGGCGGAAAGAAGGTGGGCAGAGTAACAGACTGTCCGATGTGAAAGGCAGTTACTACCTTTGGAAGAAAGGAAGGGCGAGTCCTGAGAACAACTTTGTCCGGATGGACAGAAAGGAAAGGAGGTTTAGAAGAGAGAGCCTGGAGCTCACTCACCCGTCTAGCAGAGGTGATGGCAACCAGGAAAGCAGTCTTAAGAGTGAGGAGACAAAGGGGACAATTATGAAGTAGCTCAAAGGGAGCACACATCAGAAAGGTCAAAACAAGGTTCAAATCCCACTGAGGCATTACGAAAGGGACAGGAGGAAACATGTGACTAATGCCTTTAAAGAATCGAGAAACAACAGGGGATTTGAAAAGAGAAGGCTGATCAGGAAGCCGTAAGAAAGCAGAAATAGCGGAAAGATATCCTATAAGGGAGCCCAGAGCAGAGCCCTGATGGGTCAAGGAAAGAAGAAAGAGGAGAACCTCAGAAAGAGGGGTGGAAAGGGGATCCACAGCCTTTGCTGTGCACCATGCCACAAATTTGTTCCACCTGCAGGCGTATACCGATTTTGTGGAGGGACGTCTGGCTGCCAGAATAACATTGCAGACTTCAGGAGGCAAGTCAAATGGCATCAACTGCCGCCGCTCAATCTCCACGCAAGCTGCGACAGAAGGTCCTCCTGAAGAGGCAGTCGTATCGGGGGGTCGATCGACAGACTGAGTAGCTCGGGATACCAGTATCTTCGTGCCCAATCCGGAGCCACCAGGATGACTTGGGCCCGGTCGCGCCTGATCTTCTTCAGCACTCTGGGTAGAAGTGGTATAGGCGGAAAGGCGTACAACAGACCGCAACTCTACTCGCGACAAAAGGCGTCCCCGAGCGAGTGCCGCCTTGGAAACTCCAACACGCAGAACTGCTGACATTGCGCTTTCTCTTCGGTGGCGAAGAGATCTAACCAAGGCTCTCCCCATTGCCGAAAGAGGCCTTGCGCCACGTCCGAGTTTAGACGCCATTCGTGATCCATCATGCACCGGCGGCTGAGTTCGTCTGCTCTGGCGTTCAGAGAGCCCACCAGATGTTGAACCACCAGGGTGATGCCCTGATGTTCCAGCCATGTCCAGAGAGGCAGAGCCTCCTGACAAAGGGCCACGACCCCGCCCTGTTTGTTGCAATACCACATGGCATTGGTGTTGTCCGTGAACACCTGCACTACACTTCCGCGGACAGAGGGAAGGAATGCCTTCAGTGCAATCCGGATCGCCCGCAGCTCCAGAAGGTTGATATGGAGTCGGGACTCCGCCGGAGACCAGGGGCCTCTGATCTCCGCCTCTCCCATGTGGCACCCCCAACCCAGGAGGGACGCATCCGTCTCCACTACGTGCTCCGGCTGGAGTAGGGAGAGGAATCTGCCACTGACCCAATCGTGGTCCGTGAGCCACCACTGCAACTGTCTCAGAGTGCCCTCCGAGATCAGGACGTGGTCGGACAGGTTGCCCCGATGCTGGGCCCACTGAAACTTCAGGTCCCACTGCAGAGCCCGCATTCGCCATCTGGCGTGATGCACCAACAGGACGCAGGAGGCCATCAGACCCAGAAGCCGCAGCACCAACCTGACCGAAACCCGGGATAGAGGCCGAAAGATAGGAATCAGAGCCTGAATATCCCGGACCCACTGTTCCGGAGGATAGGCCCTGAACTGCGCCGAGTTCAGAACCGCTACGATAAAGAGGAGCTTCTGGGAGGGACTCAGATGCGACTGCGGCACATTGATGGAGAACCCCAGCAAATGCAGGAGGTCGGCCGTAGTCTGGAGGTGGGAGACGACTGTCTGGGGTGAGCCCGCCTTCAACAACCAGTCGTCGAGATAGGGGAAGCCTGGAACCCCCAATCTGCGCAGATGAGCTGCGACCAACGCCATCACTTTCGTGAACACCCGTGGGGCACTGGTGAGGCCAAGGGGGAGCACGGTAAACTGAAAATTATCTTGGCCCACTGTGAACCGCAGGTAACGCCAATGTGCCGGCAGGACGGGGATGTGTAAATAAGCGTCCTGCAAGTCCAACGCTACCATCCAATCTCCAAGGTCTAGGGCAGCCAGAACCAGAGCCAAGGTGAGCATCTTGAACTTTTCCTTCCGGAGGAAGGCGTTGAGGCTCCTGATGTCCAAGATAGGGCATAGGCCCCCTTTGCCCTTCTTGGGAACCAGAAAGTAGTGGGAACAACCACCACGACCTACTTCTGGACCAGGAACGCGCTCAATGGCCCCCTTGGCCAAGAGGGCCGTAACTTCCTCCTGCAGAAGTTGCAAGTGATTCCCCGAAATTCGGTGGCACTGCGGTAGCATGGCTGGAGGGGTCTCCTCGAAGGGGAGGGAGTAGCCCCTTTGGACGATTTGCAGCACCCACCTGTCCGATGTCATGGTACGCCAGTGGAGCAGGTGATGGCGAACTCTGCCTCCCACTGGTGTGGAATGGGCCTGAAAGCTCGGACTAGAAGGGCTTTGAGGCGGATGCTGCTGGGGTAGATTTGGACAGACCGGCACATTGACCCCCTGTACCGCCTCGGCGGAATCCACGTCCGCGTGGAGGTTGGTTCTGCGGCCTGTGACTAGGTGGACATGAGGGGGTGCCCCTTCCTTGGCCATGAAAGGGGCGAAAGCGAAAGTTTGCAGGCACGGAGCCGAGAGGCCCAAGGACTTGGCCGTAGCCCTGGAGTCCTTAAAGCGCTCCAGCGCACTATCCGCTTTTCGCCAAAAAGGCGACTGCCATCGAAGGGCATGTCTATGAGGGTGCTCTGGACATCCCTGGAAAAACTCGTGGACCGCAACCAGGCGAGGCGACGAAGTGCCACCGTGGTCGACATTGCCCTGCCCAGCGAGTCCGTTGTGTCCAGTGCACATCGGATTGCATTCCGTGCCACATCCCGCCCCTCGGCAAGAGCCTGGGCGAGCTGTGTCCGGGCCTCTTCCGGACACTGGGGCAGCACGTCCTCCATCGTATCCTACAGGGAGTGGGAGTAACGGTCCAAAAGGCACACGGTGTTTGTAGACCGCAACCCCAAACTAAGGGAAGAGAACAGTTTCTTCCCAAACTGTTCCAGCCTTTTGGATTCCCGATCCGGGGGAGCGGACGGGAAGGAGGTCTGAGAAGTAGAGGCCTGGATAACCAGGCTCTCAGGCATGGGGTGGAGGGTCAGAAAACTGGGGTCGCCCGGTGCAGGGCGGTGGAGCCGGGCCACGTTCCGGTCCACAGGAGGAACTGTGGAGGGCTTGGACCAGGTGCCCTTCAGAACGTCAATGAGTGCTTCATTGAACTGCAGCAGAGGCTCCGTGGAGCTTGCTGACGGTGAAGCACTTCGGTAAGGAGGTTCGTCCTCACGGCCACAGCAGGCAGCTCCAGCCCAAGGGCTTCGGCTGCCTTGCGCAGCACCACAGAAAATGCAGCACCTTCCTCCGAAGCCACGGTCGGAGGAGAGATGAAGCCAGTGTCAGAGGAGGTGTCAAGACCACTGACATTTCCCAGTTCGTCTGCCCAGTCCTGAGATAACTGGCCCTGCCAGCCAGAGGGTCCTCAGACCCCTCCCAGTCGTCACCGTCATCCGATTCCTGATATACAGGTGGAATGATCGGAGCCGGGCGGAAGATGAAATTTCCACCCATCGGCGTCTGGTGCGGCGCCGCTCCAACTCCGGACCGGGACTAAACCGGGGAACGGCGCCGTCCGAGGGCGGCGCCGGGGGTGGCACCGGATGAGTCGGCGGCGGCGGAGGGGTCGGGAGGTCAACCGGAGCTGACAGGGATCCAGGCCTGGATCCATTGGGGACCTGCGACGTCGGGAGCGAAGTCGGCGCCGGAGCCGCCGGCTCGCAGGGCCTCCCAGTCGAGCCTGTGGGACCCGAAGGCGCGCCAGCAGGCGTCGACGGCAGAGCCAGGTTCCCCATGGCCATGAGGAAGGTACTGACCTCCGCTGGAGTCACGTCAGTCCCAGGGACCGGAGGGTATGGGGACAGATGGGACCCCTGCGGCTCCGACGGAGCAGCGCGGGTGGTGCTACCCGAGCCCTCAGCCAGGTCGCGTGACCAACGAGGGGAGTCAGAAGAGCGATGTCGTCTCTTCGACTTCTTGCTATGCTTCGACTTACCGGATCTCAAAGACTTGGACCCCGACGAGCGGTGGTGGCTGCGGCTCCACGACCGGTCCCACGACCTCCTCCTCAACCGGGACCTTGAACGGCGAGGAGGCACAACTCGGCATCGTGGTTGGCCCCAAGGCAATAGAGGCACCGAGCTTGTACTCGAGGAAATCAGCGTGAGACTTTTCCTTCTATTCCAGATGAGGACGCGTTACCGACGCGATACCTGACCACATACTGTACCGATATCCTAATAATCTTTACTACTCACGCCGCAGGATCGTGTGGGTCGGAATTAACACCACACGTTTATTGCATATATTGAAGCCAACACAGCCTTGAAAAAGTCGCATGTAAATTGAGAAGGCGACGAAACACGTGTTGGCATTTGGCATTGGCTTTTCTACCGAATCACAGTTCGGGTTATTAAAGAGGACCTAGAAGACAACTAATAAGAACAAGTCTTGCATCAAAAAATTCTTTCAGAATTGGTTTTGTTGTAATCCCGATATGAAGAACACTATGTTATTATTTCCTGCTGTGTGCTAGGAGTTTTGTATTTATGTGCTGACTGTAGCTTTGCCATGGTCGTGTTGGAAGAGTTAGGTGGTTCTCCTCTCCCCTTTTAGCACCACACCCAACACTCATCCCTAATAGATATTTGGAGAGAAATTATCCAGGAGCGCTTTCCCTATTGTAATAAAATACCACCATCGTTGTAATTGAGGCACCGGCGGTGGCGGTCCGTGACCGACATCAGTCGGTGACAGGAGTCACAAGCCTTGAAGCCAGGCATCCCTACTGGCACCAGAGTCGATGTCGACGAGAATAGAACCAAAAGAGTTAAAAAAGTTTTAGTCAAAAAGTGACTAAAGGGGTATGCTCTTCCCGGATCGGCGCTTACTGGCGCGGAAAAAGAAGTACTGACGTCAGCGCGTGAGGGCGGCGTCTAAGTACTCAGACGACGTCATCCCGGCGATCACGAATGCCGACGACGGACGCGGAGCCGCAGATGACGCCTAGCGACGCGCAAGGGTATTGGTGACGAAAAATCTTTCCGGATCCAGCCTGGCGCCTGGGGATATTCTAAGGCGAGGAATCTAACTAACGTGTTTCTTTCAGATACAACACTGTATACTCTGCAATGTGTTGTTTTGCAAAGATAAATTTGTAACCTAAGTCCGCAAACATTACAATGATGCGGTCAACGCGACAGATGCGGCCATAATTCGTCTGTGAGATAAATATCAACATACGAGTATGCATCAGGGTCTATGCTCTCTAACAGGGAGACTACACGTGCGGCAAAGACTCCTGGACTGTTTTTGTAGCCCATGGCTAATTTTTTTAACTGTTTTTGTTTGCCGCCTGAAGTAAAGGCTGTCCATTGACTACTAATAGAGGACAGGTTATGGCTATAAAAGCCACTGGAGATGTCAATTGTGGTCTTAAACCTTTTTCTCACAAGACTATAAACGAGGGCAGAACTGTGGGTGTTTTGTACCGCGCACGTCCGACAATGAGAGTTCAAATGCCGATAATCCAAAACTAGGCGGTACGACCCATCAGGTTTGGTCACAGTGAAAAGAGAATTATTCATGGGTGACACATGTTTCAATTACACCTTGATATTCCAATTGCTCAAGGATTTCGGTGACGTGAGTTCTAGCTTCTCGGCGCATGGGATATTGGGGTTGTGGCTGTGGCATAGACCGTAACGGAATCTCATGGCTTGGTGATAATTTATCCCACCCAACCGGAGTACGGTACAACGCCAGAGCAAGCACTTGTGCCCACTCTTCCGCAAAGTTCTGAGCTTGCTCCTTCGGCACTGTGTGCGTGAAAGATGGGAGGATTACCTCCTCTCCTCTAGGAGCGGCCAAAACGAAAGCAGGAGGCCAGTCCGCCTCTGCTAACAAAATGTCATATGTAGAGGTCAGATTTTCCCCAAAAATCAATTTTATGGTACGTTGTATGTCACCTTCAATTAAAAAGACTGTCCTATAGTCAGTCAGGGGGAGCCACTCTAGTGTCAGCAGTTTCAACAGTAATAAATGTGTCAGCTGCTGTCGCCTTCAGATATGGACGCAGTGCTTGCCGCACTATTGTAACCTCCGCTGTGCTGTTTAGCAGCTTAGGTGCCCATGTCAGGTTCCAAGCTGTGTTCTCACCATCTGTGGCTTACCTCGCTGTTATGGCAGTAACCTTCATTTTCTGAAACAGCGGTCGTTGATGTGCAAATTCGTCCTGCTTGCCTTTACCATCAGCCGGGCGGGGCTGCTCATGTCCTTCAGGGGCACCCCGATCTCTGCCACGTTCACCTCCACCGGCTTGCGAGACCGATGTTTCCTGTGAAGAACGAGGAGAACGTTTTTCAGGAACCTGAAATTCACCAGGAGACCTAATTCTTGTGCAATCCCGCAGTTCATATGTGCGTTCAGTAATCACTGGTATTGGTGATACGGGACGAGACCCCCGTTTCTGTTGCTGCTTCCCCTGTTCCTTAGTTTTCCAATTTTGTTTAGGAAAAGCTGGACGGTCGTCTTTAGTAGACTTAACCGTCTGAGTTTGCGGTTGGACTGTTGTGTTCGCCAAAGGCTTAACACCCAAACTATTGCGGCCAATGGTCTTATAAGCCTCCGCAATAATTGTTGCTAACTGGCAGGGTTTAGCGACGTCGTCGACGAGGCACAGCGCATTCAACACCTGAAAGTTAACAGCATCTCCCCTGACGTTAGCAAGGATGAGATCAGCAACTACATCGAACACACTGACAAGCCTCATTCCCAACTCGACCGCCGTCTCCGGACCGTGCTCATGCTGAACACACTTAATCACAGAGGGCAATACAGTCATAGACGGTTGCCGAACCACTTCGCGTAGACTGCTGCAAATACTTTACCCCAGTTCTCACAATCTGTTCCCTCTGGGACTAGGTCTTACTGCAAACTAATTGTAAGGATCCTGTGTTTTTCCACAAGAGTAGAATTAGGAAATACAGCTTCCAGCTGGTCAAATTTCTCAGCAAGCCAATAAGGCATATCGTCCTTATTCTGGGGGACGCTTGCCCATTACAGAATTAACCATGACAGGACTAATAGTGATCCCGGCCGGTCCAACTGGTTGCGTCGCAACCCCAGGCACCCCCACCTGGACATTGCGAGAGACGTATTGCACTAAAGCCCTATGCACCGCAATCAAGGTGGTATGGAGTTGACGTAAGTCATCCAGTGGGGCTTGCAAATATCATGGATGAGGTGTGAAACTGGGCAAGACTGGCCAAGTGACCCCAGGAATGGACAAGGGACCTAACCGAACCAGAGTTACGGTGTGGGGGAGGGCTCCATTGAACCAAATACGATGCTGCCGAGCAGAAATTAGAATGTCTTGCGTCCTATATGGCGTGTAATTCGCTGGAACTGCCATAGGAGTGTATGAGTGGAACGTCTTATCATCCGCATTCACCTCTGGAACAGTAACCCAAGAGTAAAACAACTCATAGGGGAACGATGCATCGCCACTCAATACAAAGATAATTGACATTCCATCGTCTGGCACCCCGAACTGCGTCAAATGACACCGGAGAGGTGCGCAACTATGCGCTCCAATAGCAACTTCAGCCATAAGGACGCAGAGAAGAAAAACAATCATATTAAACCGTAGCATAAAAAGGGGTAGTAATTCAAAATGAAACCTTTTTAATTGTCAAGCTTGAAGAACCTATAATTCAACTATATAGGTAGGTTTAAACAGTCACTCCCATCAACCGGAAACAAGAGTGAGGGTGTTGTGGACAAATATAAGCACTACTAAGGCGTCTCAATCATAAGACCAAAACGTTAGGTGCGCCATGTTGCGGGGATTCTGCTCATGCACAGAACTATGTGCAGGAAACCAGGACCTCAGTGAATTGTGGTGTACCAAAAAACTCACCTCAGTACCTAGAAACCCTATCCGACAAGCATCAGTGTCTCATTCGTTCTCCATACTATCTCGAAGCTACCAATGATTAGACAACCCAGAACAAGCGACTTAGAATACTCTCAGCAATGGTGGGAATCAAGAACACCTTTTCGTTGTTATTCTCATAACAGTCAACAACGTGAGTAATCAGAGACACAGAAAAGTTTAAAATGTTTATTTTTAACTACGTGCTCGAAGATGCAGTATTTTAGCTAACATAAGCAAACAAATTAATAGAAATAATACCATCAGCATTGTTACAATTCCATAGAAAACAAAGGGAGTAATCATATCATAAGGATAGTGGAAACAGGTCCTATAGCACCTTGTGTACCACCCTCCCCTGGCTAATAAGCTAGTTTTATATAATAAAAAGAGGGTTGATCAGGAAGCCTCAGAAAAGCCAAAATGGCAGAAAGATATCCTTTGATAGTGCCCAGAGCAGAACCCTGCCGGGCCAGAGAAAGAAGGAACAAAAGGACCACAGAGAGAGGGGCAGAAAGGGGATCCACAGCCTTTGCTGTGCACCATGCCACAAATTTGTTCCACCTGCAGGCGTATACCACTTTAGTGGAGGGACCCCTTGTAGGAAGGTGGATATCTGACTATGGTTACCCCCAACTTTTTGCCTAGTGTCTAGCTGGTTTTTCGACTTAGTGGGCCAGAGATCCTGCCATTCAGGGTCTCAGGCTGTCTGCTCTCTCTTTAAAATGGACTCCATGTACCCTAGGTACATACCCAATTGGTAAGGATCACCTTATTGGACCCTGTACAGTGTACCCTAGGTACCCAGGGCATAGGTGTACCCTAGGCCTCCCAGGGGCTGCAGCATGTATTATGCCACCCCTGGTCTGGCCTTCCAATCAGACACAACTGGCTGATCACTCAGCTGGGGCAAGGTCGTGTAATCACCCCTTGCTTAGATATAGTATACCTATATCTACCCTTAAAGATAGACACATGTGTACCTATCAGCCACTCCTATGGCAGGCCTTAACAATCCTGGAGGCAGAGTGCTTGGTAACATGTGAGATGGTGCTCTAGCATGAGCTGAGCCTGTCTGCAGCTTTCGGAACCATGTCCTTATAGCTGTTCTAGGATATAGCCTACCATATACTCTTAAAGTGCCTTATAATCAAACGGTTATGGTAACTATGGTTTGGCTTTATCAAAACATGTCGTGTAAGGTGTCTAACACTTTGGAATAATACCCCCATCCCATTTCTGGTGATGAGGATATTACTCCTTCCTTCTAGAGGGAGAGACATGTTAAAATCCTACTTTGCTGTTTAACTCTAACCAAAGCCTCAGCATCACAAAATGGATGCTGCTGCCACAGACACGAGACTGACCTCCTGCTGCTGGGAGCCTTCCCAGCCAGGGAGGCCTGGACAATAGGTTTCCTGCTTGGGGAGGTGCTAGCACCTCCCCAGACAGACTTTAGTGTATTGGGGCAGGGAGGGCTGAAAGGAATGAGACATGCCTGGGGCACACAAGGTGCTCCATGCATAGTCCAGTTCAAACCGGTGCTGGGGCACTCCAGCCCCAGCTCTGGCGCCTAACTGGATAAAGGAAAGGGGGTGTAGCCACTCCCCTTCCTGGTCCTACCCATAGGAGGAACCTTGCAGGTAGCCCAGCCCACTAGCCCAGTATATTAGTAGCTAGTTGGGCCCTGCTAAAATTAGATTATCCTGAACCTGCAACTTGAACAGAAACTCTGGACCTTCGACATTCGACGAAAGAAGAAGACTGAAGAATCTCCCTTGTGGCCAAGGAGTGGCTACCCTGTGCAAACAGGCACCATCAAAAGACTTACCCTTTGCTTTGCTGAAGTTCTTCGAGGGACCGACTGCAGAGCCCGACCAGAGCCTTGACTTCCAGACTTCTCCGACCCTGATCCACATCCACAGCCGAGCTGAGATCCGTGGAGGCGACGAGAGACGTGGGACCGGCTACCTGGGAAAAGTGGCGAGTATCTTCCAGCGCAGCTTTTGAGGCACCCTCGAAGTTGTGCACCGGGGATTGAGAAGCCCCAACCCCAAGCACCATCTGCACCGAAGATCAGCCCCCCACACTCCACGAGTCCTGCGTGGGGCCCTTCTGCATTTTCCTGCTTGCCGCGTCTGTCCGGTTCCTTGCCCGTTGGCAAGCGGCCTTTGCGACGACGCACCTTTGAACTTCCACTGCTGGTTTGGCTCCTCCAGACTGGCTCCTGCTCCTCTGCAAAAGAGAAGCACCCCAGACCTTCCTGGTCTGCACCAGAAGCAAGTCCTCCATTCTTCGTGGGTTCCGCTTGCCAAGGCTTGGTGAGTCCTAGTTCGACTTCGATGCCGCCGACAGCAAGAGCCTTCGTGGGACAGCTCGCCTCCTGGTCCTGGTCGTCCTCGATGTCTCCTGGTACCCGTGGCTGCTGCGACAAGCTTCACCTCTTCACCTGCAATCTCCCGACATCGCCTGGTCCCTTCCTGGTTCCACGTGGTCACTGGCTAGTGACCCTGACTCTGTCCCTTCTGCTTGCAGGTATCCTTCCTTCTTGATCCCAGCCTTGGGATCCACCGGACACTCTTCACTGACTGCCTGTCAGCAACTTTCCTTCAGGCATCCATAGAAGTCCACGACAAAACCCGACGCAAGTTCACACCTATGCACCCGCAGCCCGTGGGCTAGGTAACTTGGGTACTTCGGTGCTCACAAGGGTATTGACTATCCTAGGGTCTAGTTTCCGAGTCTCGACTTTCTAGCTATACCAGAAGTGTCCTAAAACTGCTTATTTCAGAACTGTACTATTTCTATCGATTATACGCATTACGCGTGAGTGTTTCCACTCTGCACCTGAATCTCGTGGGCCTCCCACTTCCTAACCTTGTGTAGCCCCAGCTATTCCCTAGGCCTAGGCCTAACCTATTTCCGTGACAGTGGTCCTTATACCACTTCTTTAGTATATGGTTTGCGTGGCCCCTAGGGCCTAACTGTATTACTTACCTGTGTGACTTAATGTATGCTTGAATAAGAGTGTGTTGTACTTACCTCGAATCTCATAAAGAGTGCTGAGGGTTTGACTAGAATAAATACACTTTATTTTATATATATATCTGTTGTGGTGTACTTTCATTTGGTAATCAAGGGATTATATATGGTATAACAGCTGGCTTCACATGCCATTCAGAGTTTAGCCCAAGACTGCTCTTGTCCATGCTACCACTAGGATAGCTGGTCTATAAGGTTGACTTTACAACCAATCACCATAAGGGTTGTTTGGACTGATACAAGGTGTACACTAGAACTAGTGACATCATACATCAGGCCAACTTCTCACACCCCTGGCTACCAGAATGACATCACAAACTTCAGGAGGCAAGCCGAAAGGAATCAACTGCCGCCGCTCTATCTCCACGCAAAGAGATGGAGGCTGGACAGGTTCGGGTGGAGGGCCATCCCCTGCTGCTGCGAAAGACGATCCTCCCGAAGAGGCAGTCGAATCGGGGGATCGATGCTCATACTGAGTAACTCGGGCTACCATACTCTTCGAGCCCAGTCCGGGGCCACAAGGATGACTTGTGCCCAGTCGCGCCTGATCTTCTTCAGCACTCTGGGCAGAAGTGGTATAGGCGGAAAGGCTTACAACAGACCGCAACTCCACTCGCGACGAAAAGCCCGCCTTGAACAACCAGTCATCAAGAAAGGTGAAGACTGAAACCCCTGATCTGCGCAGATGAGCTGCGACCACCGCCATCACTTTCGTGAACACCCGAGTGGCGCTGGTAAGGCCAAAAGGGAGCACGGTAAACTGAAAGTGCTTGTGGCCTACCGTGAACCGTAGGTAGCGTTGGTGGGCCGGCAGGGCTGGGATGTGGCAGTAAGCATCCTGCAAGTCCAGCGCTACCATCCAGTCTTGCGGATCGAGAGCAGACAAGACCTGAGCCAAAGTGAGCATCTTGAACTTCTCTTTGCGGAGGAAGCGATTGATGTTCCGGAGGTCTAAGATAGGACGCAGGCTTCTTTGGCACAAGAAAGTAGTGGGAATAACAACCACAACCTACTTGTGGCGTCGGAACGCACTCGATGGCCCCCTTGGCCAAGAGGGCTGCAACTTCCTGCTGAAGAAGCACCAAGTGATCCCCCGACATGTGGTGGTATTGAGGTGGCATGGCTGGAGGAGTAGTCTCGAAGGGGAGGGAGTAGCCCCTTCAGACTATCTCTAAAACCCACCTGTCCGATGTAACGGTACACCAGTGGGGGAGGTGATGGCAAAGCCTGCCGCCGACTAGCGTTTGAAAGTTCGGACTAGGAAGGTTCGGAGGCAGTAGTGGCCGGGGTGGAGGTGGACTGACCCGCCCGCTGCCCGCGCTGGGATTGTTGTTGCTCCTGCATGTGGCTCTGTTGCGAACGCTGCGGGGTGCCCCTTCCGGTGCCACGAAAGGAGAGATAAGCAGAAGGCGGAGGAGGGCGGACTGCAGAGAGTCCCCAGGACTTGGCCCTAGCCCATGAGTCCTTGAAACCGCTCCAACGCGCTGTCTGCTTTGTCGCCGAAGAGAAGAAGGCCATCAAAGGGCATGACCATAAGTGTGACCATGACCAGTTGTCCTCAACCAGGCGTGGCGACGAATCGCCACCGTCGTTGCAATTGATATGCCCAGTGAATCGGCGGTGTCTAGGCCACAACGCATCATCAACTTAGCTGCGTCTCTCCCCTGTGCAACAGCCTGGGAGAGAGCTGACCGGGCCTCTTCCGGACACTGGGGCAGCACTTGTGCCACCGAGTCCCACCAAGAGTGGGAGTAACAGCCGAAGAGCCATGCGGTGTTCACGGACCGCAGCACAGAACTAGCAGGAAGAAAAAAAACTTCTTTCTGAACTGATCCAGTTTCTTGGATTCCCTATCCGATGGTGTGGCAGGTAAGGCGGTTGGGGAAGCAGAGGCTTGGACAACCAAGCTCTGGAGGGTGGGGTGTTGGGAGAGGAAAATGGGGTCACCCAGAGCCGGGCGATGGCGTTGGGCCACGTTCCTATCCACAGGAGCCCCTGTGGTGGGCCTGGACCAGGTGCCCTAAAGTGCTTTGTTGAAGGGGAGCACCGACTCCGCATAAGTAGCTGCTGGCTGAAGCACTTCTGTCAGGAGGTTAGTCCTGACGGCCACAGTAGGGAGCACGAGGTTTGGGCCTCGGCTGTCCTACACAACACCAAAGCATAACTAGCGCCCTCCTCCGTAGCCACGGTAGGAGGAGACAGCATGCCAAGGTCTGGTGAGGTATCCAGACCACTGGCTTCCTCCTACTCCTCTGCCCAGTCCTGTTCATACTCTCAATCAGCTGCGAGAGGGTCCTCAGACCCTTCCCAGTCCTCCCCTTCCTCTTCAGGCAATTCGACAGGCCTAAAATAAGGAGCAGGGACATGTGGATAGAAATCCCCGAGCAACGTGGAGAACGGCATCGATCGACGCCGGCCCGACGCCACGTCCCCTTCGGGGCTGAAACCAGGGTCGATGTCATTCTGAGGAGCGGGCGACATTGGAAGTGGTGCCGGTGGGGTCAACGTCGGTGGAGATGTCATGAGGTCAACTGGCGTCAACCGGGATCCAGGCCTGGTTCCATGGAGGTCCTGTGGTGCTGGGGCCAGAGCCAGCAGCGACACCGGAGCCGCCTGCGATGAAACGCGAGGACCCCCAGTCGGGTCCGTGGGGCCTTAAGGCGCACTAGCGGAGCCCAACGGCCCAAAGAGGCGAGTCATGGCCGACAGGAACTCTTGTATCTGGGCCGGAGTCGCCGACGGACCCGGAAAGGGCGGGTAGGCCGGCGGTGACACCACAGGCTCCGCCGGAGCCACGGGGAAGGCTCCACCCACTCCCTCAGCCACGTCGCACGACTGGCGAGGGGAAGTCGGAGAACGATTACGTTTCTTCGACTTCTTGTGCTTCGCCTTACCTGACCCAGAGTGCGAAGACTTGGATCCCAAAGATCGATGATATTGATGACTCTGCGCACGATCCCTAAACCTACCACGGCACTGGGACCTCGAACTGCGCGGAGCCGACTGCCGGGCCTCCAGCAGCTTTCAGGACCGCTCCCACAAAGACTTTGGTGCCATGGCCCGGCAGTCGGGGCACGACTTGGGGTCGTGGTCGCAACCCAGGCAGAAAAGACACACTCGGTGCGGATCCGTCACCGACATCATGCGGTGACAGTCCTTGCAGGACATTAAACTGGGCATCCTAACTGCCCAAGGAGTTGAAGACTAGATGCAAATTAGAGACAAAAAGGCCTCAAAAACTCAGTCCAAAAAATTATTGGGGGTACCTGCTCTTCCCGGATCTGCGCTTGCTGGTGCAGAAAAAGAAAAAACTCACATCCGCGCGCGTGGGCGGCGTCTAAGTAGCACCCGCGACGTCATCTTGGTGACCACGACGCCAATGACTGACACGGAGCCGCACAACGCCACCTACCGACGGGCAGGGGTACTGCTGACAAAAACTTTCCGGATCCAGTCTGACACCTGGGGGTAATTCTAAGGTAAGGAATCTATCACTATGTGTTTCTTTCAGATATAGCTGACCGCACTTACGACGCATGTAGAATCGACTCCAGGGTTTGTAGGGTTGTCCTGCTGAAGCAGAGGCACCCTCATACTTATAGCCAAGCACCCTACCTTCAGGACTAAAGACCCTACCATAGGGGTAACTTATAGGTTTTAAGTGTAATGACCTCAGATATAAGAAAACCTATATCTGTCCTGAGAGGCACAAGCACCATCTCACACAGGCTGCAATGGCAGGACTGTAGTCACAGTTTAAGTGGACTGCCATGGGAGGCACAATACATGCTGCAGCCCATGGAAGACCACTGGTGTATCCATGTCCTGGGTACCGTAGTATCATATACTAGGGACTTATAGGGGTATGCCAGTAGACAACTGTGAAAGTACAGTATACCTTATTAAAGCCATTTTGGGAGAGAGAGCACAGATGCAGGGGTCCTGATTAGTAGGATCTAAGCAAACTATAGTCAAAATATACTGACACAAGGCAAAAAGTGGGGGTAACCATAAAAGCAGATCCTACTTTCCTACAATATTCTTCACTTTCCTTGAGGAAGGCCTGTAAAGACACTTAAGAGAGAGAGAGAAATAATGCAGCCTAAGTACATAGGCTACACTGGCCAAAGTCTTCATCATGAAGGGACATAGGGCTCAGTACATTACATTTGAGATGTTTTCTATACAGAGAGAATCTCCCTCACAAAACCCTTTTTTATGATAGAGATGAATGAGAGTAAGAGAGTGGCTTCATAGACTTCCATTATATGGCTCAGAAACAGAGGATATGCCTTTAAGAACCCAGAGATCACCAGTATCCCATCATGCACCGCTGGTGTCAGTTTCTTCAGTTCTTTTTAAAGGCGATGTGATACCTATGCAAACAGTCTGGACACCTCTGTCTATACCATCAGGGAAGAGGGAGGGTTGCCTATGACTTATCATGGAAATACCCCTATGAGAGAACTAGATTTACAGGTAAGAAACAGTTTCCTGTCTCGTAGGGGATTTCCATGTATAGTCATAAGCACTTAACAGATTAGAATGCCCATCCCCACACAGCGCGGTGGAGGAGACAGACTATCATTGGAAAAAGATTAAGCAAATAGGTCTCTTAGGGAAGTTTGCCCTACTTCAGCATCTGCCCTAGAGTCAGCGTATAGCCAGTATTGTTTAGTGAATGTATGAACTGATTTCCAGGTCGCTGCTTTGCAAATCTCTGGCATGGGAATTTTGCGGAGCAATGCGGTAGTAGCTGCTTTGCCCCTGGTAGAGTATGCTTTGCGTTTAGCAGAGAGAAATTTGCTAGTCTTTTGATAACAGAGTAAAATATATGAGACAATCCATTGGGAAATGGATTGCTTAGACGTGGTCTAAGCCTGCACAGAGGGGGCCATAGTTGATAAACAATTGGTCCGATCTCCGTATACCTTTTGTTTTGTCGAGATAGAATTTGAGAAATCGTCTAACATATAGGGAATGAAGTGACCTTTCCGCTGGAGTACAAGGAATATGAAAAAATGTGGGCAAAGATTGCTCGGTTAACATGGAAATTCGTAACCACCTTAGGGAGCAATTTCAGATGAGTCCTCATGACCACTTTGGAAGAATGAAATACGATGTATGGCTCATGATGGCAGAGCGCTTGGAGTTCACTAACCCGGCAGAGGTTATTGCCACAAGGAAAGCTGTTTTCCAAGACTGGTGTTGAAGAGGCGCCTTATGTACAGGTTCAAAGGGTTCCTGCATTCAGCGTGAGATAATCACATTAAGCTCCTATAGAGGGAAAGGGTGTCCAATGGAAGGAAACCCAACATGTTAAATCTATGAGCAACTGGAATGCGCCACCCCAAGGTGATGTGACAGCGTCCAGAGGGGAAATTACACTCATCCCTGCTCGGGAGTTTAAGCTGGGAGCATTACTCTAGTGAACAAACAGAGCTCTTATATAAATAACGATTTTAATTTTGGATAAATCGAAAGCATTGACTGAATTGTTGGGATGACAAAGGATATTTCAACCTAATAGGTATTCAAAAGAGATTTTTGAAACAGATATCTAGCCCAGGCGAGAATGCGACGAAACATGTTGCCTAAAGTTGGATTGACAGATTCCTGAATAAAGCAACTCACAATAGTTGGAGAACATGTACAACACTTGAAGACTGGACTTCATTTTTTTTTCGTAGCGTGTGCTATCAGACTGCATTTAAGTTTGCATGGAACCTAGGTTCCATTAGTGGATGTTGGGTGGGCATCCCCTCTTACGAATGCACCGCTTTACTTATACTTGTATACATTGAATTTAGTGTGTACTTCTAGGAGAGTGCGAAGGAAACTCAAATAGCCCCCAGCTGTCTTCCTCCAATTTGCTGAGGTAGTACAATGTTGTTGTATTGTCTGTCTGAACAAGCAGGGAGTTGGAGCTGAACAATGGATGAACTCGTCCCTCTTTTATCCCAATATAATGTGGCCGGCCGACCTAGGCCCCGTTCCGGCCCCCAAGACCCAGATGAAAAGCCTGGGTATTTGGCTGGATCAAGACCGGACTTTCAAGGTCCGGGCACGTAATGTGGCGGCCTCCAGCAATGGCATCTTAAAGATGCTTCGTAAAGTCCTCCCACTCCTCCCCTTCCAGGTAAGGAAGCTCATGGCCCAGGGGCTCAATCTATCGCGTCTGGACTACGGGAATGCCCTTTATTTAGGGGCCCTATGTGCGACCTTTTCAAAACTCCAGACGGTACAACACTGTGCAGCCAGAATTCTTCTGGAAATCCCGAAATGCCAATCTGCAAAACTAGTCCTGAAAACTTTCCACTGGCTCCCTATCAGGGAGAGAGTCAATTTCAAGGCTATGTGTATTGTTCATAAGACGTTAGCTGGAAAGGGTCCTTCCATCAATTATTCTATTGTTTGGCCCTACCGTGCTGACGCCTCCGCTCAGACGACCTGTATCTTGCGGCAGATCCCTGGATTATGAAAGCTAGAAGTGGGGGTCGTCTGTTCTCTTACAATGCTCTAAACTCTGGAGTACTCTCCCACTTCATTTGCGTAAGGAACCCAACTATCTTGCCTTTCTTAAACTGTTAAAAACCTGGCTCTTTCCCTAGTCTGGTTGGTTCTCCACTAATTGCAGTTGTCAGCGCTGGGATGCCCCGGGTAGCCAAGCGCTTCAGCCCATATGGACTGTGCGCAGCTCCAGAAGATTGATATGGTATGTGGACTCCCTCTGTGACCACATGCCCTGGATTTGAAGGTAGTCCATGTCAGCTCCCCATCCTAGCAATGAGGCATGCTTGATTATGGTCTGAGGAGGTATCGCCATGTGAACAGGAATTCCTTGGCGAGCACCACCATCTCAGGGACAGCTTGGCATGTTGACATAGTTGTATCCTGTCGTCCCAATTGTCAGTTGGTCCCACTGGTCTTTGAGGCACTCTTGTGGTGGCCTCATGTGGAGGAGGGCATTTGGCGTGAGAAAAATACAAGAAGCCACTGTGCTGAGAAGAGAGGAGACTTTCCTCACAGTGGGATGAGAGATTGTCATAAGATTATGAGACTTCCGAAGGATCAATAAGCATATCCCTTCCAAAGAACACACACTTGCCCTGAGGGTGCTGATGGAGGCCCCCAGATAGTGTAAATTGCACTGGTGCAGAAGTTCTCTTTGTATGGTTGACAAAAAGCGCCCAGCCAGTGCGGGAAATCACAAGTCCAACTGTGGTGAAGCTGAGCCTCCTGAGACGTGAACGCCTTGATCAGCCAGTCAGGATAGGGGTAGACTAACATGTTGTGTTTCCGGAGATGAGCAGACACCACTGCCATGCATTTGGAGAAGGTCCTGGGCGCTGATTTCAGGTCAAATGGAAGCACTCTGTACTGATAATGGTTGTGCTCAACTATGAACCTCAAGAACTTGCAAAGCTTTCTGGCAATTGGGACATGAAAGTGCACGTCTTGAAGGTCAATGACGCAGAACCAATCACCTTTGTGTAATTGAGGGTAAATTTGGTGCAAAGCCAGCGTCCTGAACATCTCTCCGCCGAATGCACTTGTTGGCTGTTTTTTTTGGTTGAGAATGGAGCTTAACTCATTCTTGTCTTTCTTCTTCACCAAAAATCACCTTGAATATATCTCTGTGCCTCCTTGGAGAGGAGGCACAGGCTCCACCGCCTGCTTCTGTAAGAGGATGTTGGCCTCCGATTGCAATTGCTTGAGTTGGTATCACAATGGTTTCAGAGCTATGGACCGTGGAGGGCTAATAAGCCTGAGACGATATCTACTGCGAACAATATTCAGAACCCGGGCGTATTATGTGATGTTTTGCCAATCTTCCAGGGAACGTTGGATGGTAACTCCTAACCAAGAGGGTAACTGAAGTGGGGAAAGAAATGATTCAGGGTTTTTATCCTGTTGGTTTTTTGCCCCTTGTGTATGCTGCTGGTTTGATCCTCCTCTAGTCTGTCTTCTGTGGTAAGGCTGAAAGGATCGTTGGTACTGTTACGTACTCGACTGGCGACTGATATCAACGAGGGGTTTGAACCCTCTGTGAGGAATAACGGTGTTGGAATGGACTAAAAGATTTACGTTGTTCCTTAGGTTTCTCCATGCCGACGGCTATCAGAATCTCCATCTCTGTCTTCATCCTGCCCATTTTCATCGGTATGAGTGCCAAAGAGAGTCATCCCAGAGAATGGTAGATTGAGAATCCATTGTTGTGCTTCTGGCTTAAGAGAGGTAAGATGAAGCAAAGAGTGTCGTCCGAGAGCAACGCCATGACAATAATTGTGTGCCGCCAAGAGAGAGAAATCTGCCACGGCGCTAATTATTTGGTTATATACCAAGAGACCTTTAGTGAGAATTTTAGTAAAATCTTCCCTCTTGTCTCTAGGAAGGCAGTCCACAAACTGGGGGAATGATTATCACAGTACTCTATCATATGTGCCTAGCAAGACTGTGGCGCTGGCTGCCTTAATTGTAGTTGCTGCCGTGTTGCAGACTTTCCTACCCACAGAGTCTAGCTTGCAATTCTCCTAGTCAGGTGGATCTGTTGAGGTAGGAAAAGCTGCATTTTCTTTTGCAGCCACCACAATGACAGAGTACAGTGGTGGGTCTTTACGGAGGAAGACAGGGTCCTGTTCTGGAGGACGATATTTTTCCTGCAGTCTGGATGGACGTGATTTGACAGAAAATAGAGTAAGGAAGAGGTCCATAGCAATTTCTAAGAGGCCTAGAAAAAGAGGAAGCAAAGGGTGTGAAGCTGCCTGATGCTGCAGGGTCTCAAAAATAACCGATGTTGCAGGTGTCTGTGTTGACACTGGAATGCTCACTTTTGTAGCACCTCTCACCAGAAGATCATGAAGGGTAGAGATGTCCTCTACAGGAGAAATGCATTAGAGGGGGGGGGGGGGGGGGGGGGGGTATAAGGGTTGGGAGTCCCAGAGAGTCAGTGAACATCTCCCAGTACTTGAGGAGAAAGTGTCCCCGGTGTGCCTAGATTGAGACCTTCTTGAATGGTGACAATGATGGGAAGGCCTGGAAAATACAGGAGCAACTTTGACTATTCCTGTGGTGTTGTGTCACGAACCACCGTGGCCTCCGTAGAACACTGACGACCCGCGCGGCTGCAGCGCGACGTTCATGATAACTACAAAACTTCAATTCCCAGGTTTCCCGGGATCCGGACGCCAGCGCTGACGTCATGACGCTCGTCAAAGAAATCCTGAAAGGCTTCCGGGTTCCCGAGGAGCGGCGCTGCTAATTCCGAGTTCGAGGACGGCTGGAAGAAGACGACACGAACCGGTAGGGGTGAGGTTGCACCAACAGAGAACTTGTGGTCTTCCTGTTTCATGCTTGAAAGTATCAGGTAGTGCCTGTAATTTGGAGGCTCGTAAGATTCACGAGGCCTGACATTTGCGCTACGCATTCATTGTCTAAGGGAGTCCCTACTCCCTCCTATGTTTTGATCCTTCCCCTGTGACTCAGGGGAAGTCGTGGTACTTTTGGAGGATAACTGAGGAAGCGATTCGCAGGCCTGTTGGACGAGCCGTTTCCGGCTCTTGCAGGCTTGTGTTACGCTTCTCCTTTCTTCGGACCTGAATGGTCCCAACCGCCGTGGCGGAATATTATTTGGTTATAACGAGAGAGAGGGGGCCTTGGAGTTTCAGGCTGTATGACATCAATACCGTCTGGGTCTTGCTAGGCACAGTGACACGAGAGGGTTGCCATTTTGTTACCTTGGGACAGTGAGCACCGGTGGGTGTTATATTGCAGTATATCCTGAGAGGCCGAGGAAGGCCAGATAACACTGGATCAGCTCCTGGTCTGGTTGAAGGCGCCAGCGTACTTCCCTATTGAAAGGGTGAAACCCTAATGCTATTTCTGCTTCTCGCCTTGTGTGTCATGGTCTGATAGAGCTCCGTGGAAGTTAGCTCCTTACCCCAGTTACCTGTTGCTGTTACCTCTAGGTATGCTCTGGTTGTGACTGTCCTCTGTAGCCACTCCATTATCCCGTGGCATAGACCTTGTAGTAATTGTGCTCTCCCCTATACAGGACAAGACAAAGACCGTGGCTTCTCACAAGTTACTCCCTCGCTTAAAGGAACCGCTCTATGTTATTTTTTCTTTACAGATCTCCCTCCCTGCTGTTCCCTTCCTTTCCTTCCCTCGCCTGATCACTCGATAGAGTCTGTATGTTCAATCAGGCCTTTTGAGGTATCAGAAGGTGGACCCCATAGAGCATCGTACGTCTCCGAGGATCTGCGGACCTGACATGTTGATAATGATGACAAGACCGGGATCTAGGTCTTAGTGCTGGATTAAGTGGTAAAGGTGGAGGTGGTGACATTGGGAGCCTTGGTTCCTTAGGCGGTGGAGGAGGAGAAAGCAGTGGAGGAAGCGCAGGCCGTGGAGATGGTGCATCCCATGATGGAAAATAGGTATGGGAATAATCGGAACCTGGTGACGTGTAGATATGTCCCACTTTTGCACGTGCTTCCTGAAGCCTGGAGGAGGCTGAAAGAGTGATAATTATGACCCTCTTCTCTCCCTCGACGTCAATCTATTCTTTGACAGTGACTGACCATGACGTTGGATCATGTCTAGAAGTCGATAGATGGTGGTGTCTAGATGTCAATAAAGATCTTGATAGTGAATGGCGAGGCAACGTCGTTTGCACTAGGCTCCTCAATGTCGAACCAGTGCTTTTCCAGGCAGCTGCATGGCAGATGTCTTGTCAGGACACACCAGTATAGTGTTCAGAAGTCAGCCATGCTTCTGGTGGAATGCACCCTCACTCTTCCCTTAAGTGGACGCATTCCTTTTGTATGGCAATAAAAGGTGATGCGGGCTGACAGCCAAGGTGCTAACCCTGCTTAAACCGGGGTCACCCCCCTTCCTGCCTGGTTGGTCCAAAGAACATATGTTTGTTTTGTCCACATAAAACTCAAGGCATCTGCGTACAAAGGCAATGATCTTTCTGCTGACGATTTGGGAAGAATGACTGCAGTATAACAGGTTAATTCAAATGGAAGTAAATAGGGACTTTAGGCATGAAGTCAGGGCTGGTCTATTAGATGACATTGTCCCTTATAGATCGGAGAAAGGGTTCTTTCACTGTAAAAGTCTGCTTCTCTAGTACTCTTCTTGCCTCAGTAAGCACTAAGAGAATTGCAGTCTTCCAAGAATAGAACTTTAGATTCGACTTGTGGATCGGCTTATAGGGAGGGAGCATTAACTGACACAAAACAGTGATAATCTCCTATGACACCAGAGGGCACCATACATTAGGAAACTATTCTAAAGACTTCTTTCATAAAACAATGAATAATTCTTTACAAGAATAGAGTGAATGAGGTGACTTTTGTTCTTCTAAATCTAGATACTCTAGCTCGATGGACTCATACTGAGGAGTATTCAAGACAAATCTTGGCTAGGTCCAACAACTATGAAATTATTTGGTGAGACTGCATATCCACTTTATGGAATCCTTTGCACCAGAAACCACTTGGCATTATATGTCTTCCTAGTTGCTAGAGCTCAGCCCTGCACTAGGATGTTCCTGCATTCCAGCAGATTCAATTGACCAAGTGGTTGGGTACCATGCGGTCAGGTTCAGATACTTGAGTTTGTGATGGAGTATCTCTGTTGTGTCTGGAGAGTAGCCTGGAGTGCACTTTCAATGATATTAGCAGGAGTGCACATAATTTCAGGAGTTCGTTGTACCAGTAAGAGTGTGGCCATACCGGGGCAATGAGAATCGGGATACAGTAATCTGATTTTGCCTTCCTCAGTAATCAGGGCAACTGGAGGAAAAAAGTAGGCAAAAACTCTGGACTATTTGATCGAAAAGGCATTGTCTATGAATCCTGGTTGCCAAAACCTACTGGCGAAGCACTGGCATTTCTTGTTACTCTGGTGGCAAGCAAGTCTAGAGAGGGGTTGACCCCACCTGTGGCAGTGTGACAAACTTTGACTGAGGGGGTTCACCTGATAGTTGTGGCATCCTGGCAGATGTTCTACAGCAATGTCAATGTCCTGAAAAATGGCCCAGTTCCATAGCAGTTGCACCTCTTCAGAGAAAGGCCGGGACCTCGTTCCTGCTGGCTAGATGATGTAAAACAGTGAAGTTGTCTTGCCTGTCCTGATGAGAACTAATTGACCTGGCAGTCTGGGGAAGAATGCATTAGTCTTTAGTACTATTCTTTATCTCAAAGGATGGAAAGAGGGCCTTGCAATGAGATTTATAGGGAGTCTCAACCATAGCATCGCCCACTTCAGGCATGTTGTGACTCGGACCATGTCCTCCAGCTACATGTTTCCAAGATCATCTAGTTCTTGTTGGAAGGCTCATTAAATTGCAAAAGGGTATAAGGCCTATGCAGGATGGTATCAAACCCAGCAGAGATTTCTACTGCCTGTCTGTAACTGATTTGCCATGGCTTGAAGCTTCATTACGCTTTCCGGCAAGGGAAATGCCTTTCCCAATTATATATCCAATATCACTTCCAAGAATTTAAGCCTCCTGTGTGGTTCGCTTTAATTAGAGTCAGTCCCAACCTTTGAAATATACTGATGAAGGCAGCAGTAGAAGCCCTTGATGGAGCCTTGATAAGCCAGTCATCCGGATATGGCTGGACCTGGTGACCCGATCATATGAGAAAGGCAGCAACTGGAGCCAGGCACTCTGTAAACATCCAAGGTGCCGATTTGAAGCCTAATGGAAGCACCTGGAATTGATAGTGGTGCCCCGGACTAAAAAGTGGAGGAATTTCCTATGCTCCCTGTGTATAGGGATGTGGAAATGCGCATCTCGCAGATCTAGAGAGGTTATGTAATCTTCACCCTGGGTCATCAGGAGGCATTCCTGTAGCATAACAGTGTGAGAAGACTGCTTTTCAGGGACATGTCCAGTTCTCTGTGGTTAAGAATGTGTCTCCATTGTCCCATTTTCTTCATTATCAAAAAGAATCTAGAATAACATCCAGGGTTTCTCTAAGATCTCATTATCATTTCTATCGCTCCCTTGAGGAGGAGAAAGATAAGTTACTTACCTGTAATCCTAGTTCTCTTCCAGGGGTATCCTCACCAAAGTCATAAGCACTGAATATTCCCGGCCATGCGCAGGGACCCCGGAAACTATAAAAAATTATATATGAAAACATATAAATATCATTTTTTCACATATCAATGTAGCCTCCTATAAGACAAAAGGCTAATCAATGCACTGACAAACTGCTTTGGCACCCATATACTATAAAATATAGACAACAGGAGGACAAGTATCCCTTGAACTCTCTTTGAACCTTTACCGCGGCGGTGTGGCCGTTTAGTGGAGTGGGCGGGCCGCGTCAGCCAACGGACGTGCGCAGCACTACGGAGGTAGTGCTTGAGACGGCCGTTGGCCGACGAACGCACACAAAGGGTTAATGAGTAGAATTAACAAGCATTTGCAATGCAATAGGTCTCGCATTTATACAAGTTTGAGCTATTGGCATTGTAAATGACAATGCTTTTTATTTAAGTTTGTTTTTTTTAAAACATAAATAAAAGGCACTGTCATTTACAATGCCAGAAGCTCAAACTCGTATAAATGCGAGACCTGTTGCATTGCAAATGCTTGTTTTAACCGGATATAATGTTTTGAGTGTTGCAGGCTCGCTTTGGTATTGCATTAATGCATATTGCAAAGTTTGTAGCAAACAAAACAATTTAGGTAATTTACTATGATTTCAGAGACCACGCTGGTAGACGGCACGCATCAGTTTTATAATTCTTTACATATCTGCACTCTGCCTGTTTCCACTGCGGTTTAGAGTGAATTACTTACTAAGCTCCCATAACAGCCAGTAATACACAGTTTTGGAGCTGCGCGAGGCACTGTCTGCCCAAAGGTTGGGTGGTGGTGACTTGCGCAACCGAGAAAACATTATCTAGTCAGAGTTTGACAAGGTATCACGTTTCTTCATGTGATCCTCCCAACTACAGCCCCCAGACTTCCCAAAGCCCGCCTCCGTCTTGGCCCGCCCATTACACAGATTGACTTTCCTGCTGTCCAATCAGAAATCCCGATGAAAGGACGGGCCTGAAAAAAAAAAAGAAAGTTACTCTTCCTGACAAGAGAGTTGCGAGTTGGTGCCCTTCTGGCACTGCCAGTCCCCTCGCTTGTTTTGGGGGCTAGGGTGTTTTTCTGGTAAACGTACTTCTTGCATCTGCACTGCAGCCCTGTATTCGTGTGCATTATTTGCACAGCGCTGACGGAATGCGCCGCGACTCCCCCAAGGACGCAGGCACGCGAGGGGTAAGTAAACAAGGGAGTTGTGTGCCAGAGGGCACGGGGCTGCGTTGCACACTCTGCCGTTGCGGGGGTTCCGACACTGTGCACCCCCCACTCCCCCCACCATACACGGACTCCGGATGCTGTGTGCCGCAGAGCAGTGCAGTGCCAGTGTGCAGCGAGTGCAGTGAAGAGACCCGGTGCGTCTGTGGCAGTCTGAGGCTAAAGACACCCGCGAGGGGCTTTAGGGAGACTGGGGCAGAGAACAAAGGGAGGGGGGAAATAACTTTCCAACGGAAGTATTTAGTTTAAATAAAAAACATGGTGCATGGACGGCTGCTTGTCTCATAAATGTTTGCAAATTTGCATCTAGATTAAGTGTTCAGTTCCAGTGCGGAAAATCGATGTTTGTCTAATGGGCTGCCAAAAAGAATGCGCTGTGTGTGTTTTCAAGGGTGTTTTGGATTGTGTTTGTGTATGGCAGTTATTACTACATATGTTACCCTTTCGTGGCGTTGTATTCCTTTTACTTGGCAGTACTCTCTTTGTAAACCTCGCAAGGATAATAGATCGCGTGGGCCCTGTCGAGTTTCATACCGACAGGTCTGTCGGGTTCCGCATAGATCTAATCAACAGCAAGCGCTTTGCGGTTGTCATGTAGCGCTTCACGTCAGTCCTTGATAGTGCTGGTGATGGTAATGATGTGGTTATTTTTGCCAATATAGCGCTTAATACTGGCGATCGAGTGTACTGATGTAATATTGCTAACTAATAGTCAAAACCTTCACTAGATGTTACCTGTGTAAGCACGCATAATTTTGTCAGATGACGCATGGGGAAGGGAAGTGCCTTGTCCAGTATCACATACCAGTGGTCACAGAGTGTGACCACACAGAGTGTATTCATTTTTGCGTCTTTATATAGCGCTAATGCATACATGCCAACATTTCAGAAGAGCAAAGTAGGAGATTCTTAAAAAACAAGTATTTACAATACAATAGGTGTCGCATTAGTTAAATGCAGAGCTATTGCTTTGCAAATGTAACAAGCTTTGGCAACGCGGCCGAAAGTGAAAGTGATAGCAATCGCGATTACGATCGCGTGCAACGGAGGGCGCGCGTGCACGTTCACGTGCACTGTAGCTTTAGGCCACGGCAGCACTTTGAAAAAGCCTGTTTACAAAATGTCTCGGCCAGATCAGCGCAAGCGCTGAATCAGGCGAGACCTAAAAACTCAATATGCAAAACAGCAGGCATTGTTAGCCTACAGGCTGCATTAAAAAACCAATAGCATAGAAAATGAAAGCAATTATACACACAAAAACTGGCACCGTGCCTTTAAGGCAGCCATGACCCCCCCCTACCCCCCCACCCCTGCTTCCCGTCATGCCTCAGGGGTGACAGGTCAGTTGTTCTTTGCAGAGACCCAAGGGTCAGGGCACTAAGATATGGCTTAAATAAGTCTAATTTGCCTGGGGAGGCAGGTGGGTTGCTTATGGCTTTGATGAGGATACCCCTGTAAGAGAACTAGAATTACAGGTAAGTAACATCCTTCTCTTCCAGGGGATCCTCATCAATAGTTATAAGCACTGAAACGCATAGCAAGCCCATCCTCCACCTGCAGACAAATGAGAGGTGACCAAATAAACTGTCATGGCTGATTTAGCATTGAATCACATTTCTCAAAGAGGCTTCGCCCACTTGAGTGTCTGCTTTGATATCGAGACAATAGTGCCTTGTAAATGTATGTATCGATTTCAAAGTGGCTGCCTTGCAAAACGTAGCAATCGGTACATTGTTCAGAAAAAGTACTGCAACTGCCTTTCCCACATACTGGAGGACCTCAGGAGCCATGCTGCCAAGTTCAGCGAGGAGTGGTTGGGGTAATGAATGCTCCCCTTCATCTTGGACAGTAGATCCGGTCTGCACGGCAATCTCTTGTGTGGCCATTTCAATAGGTGTAGAAGGTCCAGGTACCAACACTGTCGAAGCCAGTCTGGAGCGATCAGAATCATTCTCACCTTGGAGTGGGACAGCTTGGTTACGACCTTTGGGATGAGAGGAAGAGGGGGTAAAAGCGTATACAAAGACCCTTGACCAGTTGATCAAAAGAGCATTCCCTTTTGACCCTGGGTGGTAGAATCTTGACACTAAGTCGCTATATTTGTTTGTATGGTCCGTAAAAAGGTCGATATTTGGACGACCCCATTTTCGGAAAATTCCTTACACAACTTTGTCGTGTAAAACCCAGTCTTGCTGGGAGAGCGCTAGGTGGCGCTAGCCAAGATGGCCGCGCCGAGATGAAGCTCCGGGATGCTTGACCCCTCGCATCCGTCCTGAATCCGACATGGCTGTCCTGTGTGCACTCTTCTTCATGTCGCCTGACGCGGAGCCGATGCCCTATCCTCGCTGAAACTTCTGGCCGATTTGGAGCCGCGGGGACTGAGATCTGCCGCCCGTGAGCGACACCACTGAGAGGCGCGCACCCGGCCGGTTCCTCGGCCGGCGGCGCCAGCTACGAGCGCCCGCGGCGCCACACGAGGGGGTGAAGGCCGCGAGACTGCCGGCGGCTGACCTGCGGCAGGGGGAGCCTGCGGCGTGGAGCCTCTGCCCACAGTGGACTACGGGTGAGTCGGGGGGGGGGGGGGGGTTGGCGGAGGACGCTGAGCGCCTCCCCAGATCGCCACCAGCAAGGAGGCCCTGATCGACAGGCGGATCGGCCCGGGCGGTGAGGGCCCACTTGAGGGACTGGACCCAGCTTCACCGCTGCCGACACCCGCTGCCTCATTACACTGCGGGCCGCGGACCGGCGCCGCCTACGGGAGACGGCCTCCCCCTTGGCTTCCCGCCCCCCTGCCCTGAGTGCCCGATGGGGGATTTGTTGTTGTTGGAGTGACTCCCGTGGGGACGCGGTCCCGCCGGACTCTGTGGACAGCCTCCGCGTGTGGAGTGGTACCATCCCCTTGCACCCACGGCGGCGACCTGAGGGAGACGCTACGCTGGACTGTTCCTGCCCGGCGCCATTTGTCTGAGAGCTGTTGCCGGCGGAGAGGCCCCCCCTCCTCTTGCTCCTCGTCCTTCTGGCCCGGTGGGGTCGCCCACGGTGCTGTGTCTGGGCTAGAGGGGGCGCTCTCTGACCCCTGCGCCCCGGGGGGGGGGTCCGGCTGTTGGCCCCAAGCTGGGGGAAGTGGCGGTGTTCCATACTGACTGGATCAGTCCTGCAGACTGGGGCTGTGGACGGCGATACAGCGGCCTGTGCACTGCGGCTCGGCTGGTGGCCACTTTTGGGTGCTGCCCACGGTGCGGGGCCTGCGGCAGGGCGGCGCCGACCCAGCCCCGGATCCGGTGGGGGAGGCACGTGTCGGACGGATTCTGAGCCCTCCATCGACGGGGCTGGGACGTGCTCCCTGGGCCCGTCATGGGCAAGGAAAAGGGCCCCAGGCCACCGGCGGCGTCCCACCAGACGAGGATTGATCGCTTTGCGACCTCGGACCCACCGGGTGCCGGCGGAGGGGAGGCGCCTGCCCCGAACAATGATTTGGCCACCATCCTCCAGGCTATTGATGCCTCTCGCACTTCTTTGGAGGGGATGGTTGGGGAGGTGAAGGTAGACGTGGCACTTCTGCTGCAGGACCTCCGCAACGCCACGGCCCGCATTACGGAAGCGGAATCTCGGATCTCCACGGCGGAGGATGACATTCGCCAACTACAAGTCCAGGTCCGGGAGCTCACGACCCACTCCAAAGAACTGCACAGACGGGCAGAGGATGCCGAAAACCGCGCCCGCCGCAACAACCTTCGCTTGGTGGGCTTTCCGGAGGGGGTTGAGTCGGGCCGGGCCGACAACTTCCTGGATGCATGGTTTAAGTCCTGGATGCCGGCGGCCAGCTTGTCAGTATGGTTCGTGGTGGAGAGGGCGCACCGGTCGCTGGCGGCCAGACCTCTGGTGGGAGCCCCCCGCGCCCCTTTATTCTTCGGATCCTTAACTTCAGAGACGCTATTCTGCGGGAGGCGCGGGTGAGTGGCCCTTTGACTTTTAATAACCACACCATTATTATCTTCCCGGACTACACCCGGGAGGTCCAGGAGCAGCGCCGCTCCTACACGGAAGTAAAGCAAAAGCTGCGCTCCCTGGGCCTCCAGTACCAGCTTCAATTCCCGGCCCGCCTCCGCATTGTCTTCCAGGGCAAGACACTGTTCTTCGACACTCCCAGGGCAGCCTGGACGTGGCTTACCGAGGAACAACCGCTGCGACAGCCTGGTGGGGTGTCATCCGCTGCTGGGCCCATGGGCCCCGTCGTGGCCGGGCCCCAGCGACCACGGCGCAGGAGGCGCACGCACTCCCGGGAGCGGCGAGGCGCAGCGGTCGCCAAAACCCGGTCCGCGAGCACCTCTGGCAGACCAGTGAGAGACTCCTCCGCCTCGTCTGGAACCTCCTCTCAAGCAGCCGGGGGGTCCCGGCACCGAGCGTCACCTGGGCCGGATGGGTCTCCGACCCCTTTCAATACGCACACTGACATGTCAGACCTTTCCCGCAGCCCTGCTATATGACTTTCTCCTTGTTTCTTGTATTCACGGGGGGGGCGACGGCCTTGCCCGATGGCGGGGTTGGGGGGCTCCATAGTCTCGCACTCTCCAGTAGCAGCCTAGGTTAAGACATTGGAATCCATACTCCAGGAGGTATACCCGAGCGCCCAAGCTTGGGGTCTTGTGAATGTTGGTTTGGTTCGGGCGACAGATGCTTCCGTTCTCGAAGTGTAGGGTGGGGGGTTGGGGTTTGGTATTTGCTGGCTGTTCCTCTTTGTGAGACTGTTTTCTTTGGGTTGGGTTTGTTATTTACTGAGCCTCCCACACAGCACCACACCGCGAGTGTCGTCATGTCACTTCATGCAGATGCGCATGCGCGTTCCACCGCCGCTCATCTTCCGCCAACATCCACTGATTTCCCCTACCGTAGATCCGTGGTCCCTCCGGGGCCTGCGCGCTCCTTGCCCCCTCTCTCCTGCACCCGGGTCGTGGGGTGTCTTCCCGGCGTCCCCTGGCTGTCTCCTCCCCAGCGTGCTCCGTTCCCACCGCTGCCATGGATGATTTAGCTCCCAAAGCCCAGGAGCGCATCCTATCCTGGAACGTGAACGGCTGGACAGGCTTAAGCATACCGCCGTCCTTAAATATGCCCAGCGCGCGGGAGCGGACGTGCTCCTGCTTCAAGAAACTCATCTGCTCGGCGAGAAATGTCCCTTTCTGGCACGCTTCGGGTATGACCAGGTGTGGCATTCCGGGTTCTCGCGTGGGTCGCCGTCCTGCTGCGCCGTTCCTTCCCTTTTGTGTTGGCCCGGGTGATCCACGACCCCCAAGGGAGGGGAATTGCAGTTAGCGGCACGCTTGAGGGCCGGCCGCTCAGCCTCTTGTCGCTTTACGCGCCGCCCACAGGGCTGTCTCCGGCCTTATCTCAGATCACATCCTGGCTGGCGACTCTTCCGCTGGGCACTATTGTTCTTGGGGGGGATTTCAACGCCGTTTCCGCCCCGCACCTCGATTCCTCGGGTCCGGTCTCAGACTCCCGCGCCGCCCGGGCGAGGCAGCTGGCGGGTTGGACGGAGGCGCAGGGCCTGTGTGACATATGGCGGATCTGGCACCCACACACGCGGCAATATACGCACACCTCAACCGCCCATCACACCCACGCTCGCATTGACGCGATCTTTGTCCCCCCTGCTGATTGTGTGGGCATCCAGGACATCCGCATCCTCCCCAAGGGGATATCCGACCACTCTCCGCTCCTACTAGGTCTGGGCCCCCCGCCCCGTGGGGCCCGCCAAATGTGGCGCTTTAATGCGTGGTTCCTCCAGGACAAGACGCTCCGTAGGGAGGTGGGGTCCGGACTGGCACTCTATTTTGGCGACAATGACTGGTCAGTCTCCTCGGCGGGCACCCTTTGGGGGGCTTGTAAGGCCACGGTTAGGGGGGTTGCCAAGGCACAGGTGGTAAGACGCTGCCAGGCGCAGCTGCAGCAGCTCACTGCCTGTGAGGCGCGTGCGATGCGCCTGGAGCAATCTATCTCTGAATCTGGTGATCCGGCCGAGACACGGCAGCTGCGACTCCTACGTGAGGAGATTCGTCAACGGTCGCTTGACGCGGCCAAGCTCCTCTGGCAATCCTCGCTGGCGAGGGTATATGGATGGGGCGATAAGAACGGTGCGCTCCTGCATCGGTTGGCCACTTACCCCAGGGCGTCGCGCATCATCCCGGCGGTGACCGACTCGGACGGCATGCTCCAGTCCTCCTCCGTGGCTATAGCGGAAGCATTTGCTCAGTACTACTCACAGCTCTACCGGGCTCGGGCGTCGGACCTGTCCCTGGCTTCACTGCTCGCCGCTAGTGATTTAAGACTTCCCCGGCTGCGGCCGAGTGATTGGGAGAGTCTGGAGGTGCCCATTTCTCCCGAGGAGATCGGGGACGCGATAGGGCGCACGTCTGCCGGGAAGACCCCGGGCCTGGACGGCTTCCCCCAGGAGTTCTATGCCACCTATAAGGATCGTCTGGTACCAAGGTTGGGTGCCCTATATGCTGAAGCGGTCAAAAGAGGCTCCTTCCCTCCGGAGGCTGACATAGCCACGATTGTGGTTCTGCCCAAGTCCACTCCGCCGCCCAGTGACAGGTCGGCCTATTGGCCGATCTCTCTTATCAACACTGACATCAAGCTGTACGCTGCGGTCCTGGCCCAGAGGCTCCGGCCCCTTCTGTCATGCCTGGTGCACCCGGACCAATGCGGCTTCATGCCGGACCGAGGCACTCGTCACTGCCTCCGTCGCCTTCATGTGGCCTTGGCGCATCGCCACCGCATATCTCCTTACCTCACTCTCCTGCTTGCCGATTTCGAGAAAGCCTTCGACTCGGTGGGGTGGCCCTACCGGTTTGATGTCCTGACCCACATGGGTTTCGGCCCCAAGTTTGTTGGTATGGTGCGGGTCCTTTATGCGCGCCCTCGCGCCAGAGTGTTGGTTAACAGGGCACTAACGAGATCGTTTTGGATCGGCCGGGGTACGCGGCAGGGGTGTCCGCTCTCACCCCTCCTCTTTGCGCTTGCAATGGAGCCCTTTGCTGCCCTGATCAGAGCGGACCCTCTCATTCGGGGCTGGGATTGGCCGGGCCTCGAGGCAGACAAAATCGCCCTTTACGCGGACGACGTCCTGCTGTACCTTGGTGACCCGGCGCGCTCGGGCCCCCGGGCACTCCACATCTTGGGCCGCTTTGCCCGCGCTTCTGGCCTCCACCTAAACTCGCACAAATCGGTCCTTGTACCTCTGCACCCCTCCCGGGAATGTTTTGAGTGGCAAAACACTATTCCCCTCCGCCGGCTATCCTTCAAGTACCTGGGCATCTGGGTCTCCCTCCTCCCGGAATTGAGCTGGGCACTCAACGTGACCCCCCCAGTCAAGAAAGCCAAAGCGGATCTGGCACGGTGGCAATCGCTCCCGCTCAATCCGCTGGGGAGGGTGGCACTCTACAAAATGATGATTCTCCCCCGGTTCCTATATGTATTGCAGAACACTCCTGTGTCCTTTCCAAGGCCGTGGTTTCACGAGTTGGACGGGATGGCCACCAGATTTCTCTGGGGTGGTGGGAGGCCACGGTTAGCCCTGTCGATATGTCGCCTGCCCACCTTTGATGGGGGATTAGGCATGACCAACCTTTATCTTTACTACCTGGCCACCCGCCTCCTGGTCATTCACGACTGGTTTGGGGGGGGGATGGTCTGACCCGGCTTACAGAGTGGAATTGGAGGTCCTGGGCTTTCCCTGTATTCAGGACCGCATGTACGGCGCCCCCATCCCCGCCTCCTGCCCAGACATCACCAAGGCGATTATCCTGGCTTGGCGGGCGGCGCTCCGCCACACCCGGTGGACCGGGAAGTTGACACGCGCCACCCCCCTCTGGCATGGGACATGGTTGCGGGATGTTGCGAGGCTGGAGGGTTTTAAGCCATGGGACTTGCTCGGCATCTCCGGCTGGGGGACGTCTGGCGGGGGGGGTGGGGGGGGGGGGGGGGCGGACGCATGTGGTCGTACTCGGAACTGCAGGCGCGCTTCTCCCTCCACTCATCTCAATTTTATAGGTACCTCCAACTGCGACACGCTATACGCGCATACACCCCGCTGGACATCAGGCTGCCGGACCACGGCCCCCCGGAGGCTCAGGTTGTGCTGGGCAACCTGGGGAGGGGGGGTATATCCAGGACATATCGCTCTCTCATTAACAATGCCCCCCACAATGCCCCCCACGCCCCGGGAAGGGCTGAAGGAGCGGTGGGAGGAGTGGGTGGGTCCCCTGGATGAGGTCGATTGGCGGGATGCCCTTATGGCTCCCAGGCTGGTGACGGCCTCCGCCAAACTGAGGCTTATTCAAATCTATTACCTCCACACGGCCTACCTCACACCAGCGCGCCTGCGCCGTGCGGGCCTCTCCACTGCTGCAGCTTGCCCTTGCTGTGGCTTTGACCCGGCCGACTTCCTCCACATGTTGTGGTCTTGCCCGGAACTGGAAGGGTACTGGAGGGGCATAGAAACCGAGCTGACGGAGGTCTTGGGGTGGGAAGTGCCGCATAACCCTAAACACACCTTACTGGGCATCACTGATGGCCTAGATGGCACACGTGCTGAGAAACTGTTTCTTATGACAGCGTTAATGGTGGCGAAGCGGGATATTGCAGCGGCCTGGAAGCAACCGCAACCACCTAGTCTAGCCAAATGGAGCACCGGAGTGGACTGGTGTGCGGCACAGGAACGGACTCTTTACCAGGCACGGGGCTGTCACAAAAAGTACCGAAGGATTTGGGGGAAATGGTTAGGAAATGTATTGTGAACTTGTGGTGCGGGGTGGGGGGGGGGGGGGGAGTCGGGCGGAGAGGGGATGTGATTTCCGGCGGGGCTATTGCGTGCTGATGGTTCGAAAGGCTCACTGTTTTTCTGTTGTACCAGACAAAATAATAAAAACTTGTTTATCAAAAAAAAAAACCCAGTCTTGCTGATCGTCAAAGTGACAACTGAGGTAATCTGCTTGAGAGTTCTGCTCTCCTGGCAGGTGTATTGCTGTAATCAAACACACAAAAGTGCCCTCGGTTCTAGAGCCGCGCAAAGGCATGAGTGTGTGTGGAAACCGCTATGATAAGAAAAAGAGGGGAGATCCTTTTTCAGGACGGTTTCCCTCACACACCTGTGTAGGGATATTCCTATGATGAAGCATGACACCTTGCAGCTGGTGGCACATGGATTCCACAGGAGCGATCGCCAGAGGCTGTTTACGAAAACGTAGAGGACCCATTCTGCAACGTACTCAACACCCATTGATCTTTTGTGATGCTTGGCCACTCTTCCAGGTGGAGTGGGAAACTGTGATGGGGAAAGTGAGTGCTCATTGTTTTGATGGAGCTTTTGTTGAGGTAGTAGATTGATGTGGTGCCCCTCTCCCTCTGGGTGTGCGACACCCCTGATAATAGGTTCTGACTTGGTGCTGCTGTTGTTGGTGCCTCTGCCACTGAGGGGTTTGAACACTCTGATGGAATGGCAGAGTCGTATGGCCTGTATCTGTGCCGGAACTCTATTTTCTTTTCAAGACCTACCACCTTCAAGGGGTCTAGCCCCGATTTCATTCTTGATATTTCGTCATCTGTGTGAGTGCGGAATAAGGAAGATCCTGAGAAAGGGAGATTTAGGGTCCATTGCTGAGCTTCGGGTTTTAGAGCAGTAAGGTGAAGCCAGGATGAAAGTCTGGCACAGATCCTGTGTGCATAAGAATGAGCAGACAAGGTTGCTCCATCAGTTGCAGCACAAATGCACAAGTTACTTACTTGTGCAACGATATATCTGTAAGAGAAATTAGTTAGTGATAGATTCCTTACCTTAGAATATCCCCAGGCGTCAGACTATATCCGTAAAGTTTTTCGTCAGCAGTACCCCTGCGTATCAGTAGACGGCGTCATACGGCTCAGTGTACGTCGCTGGAGTCGTAGTCGCCGAGATGATGTCGCTGGAGCTACTTAGACACGCCCACGCGCGCTGACGTCAGTTCTGTACATGACTTTCCGCACCAGGACCGCAGAGCCATGCAAGATACTTACCACTGGTGCCATGAAACTAGGGCCCTGAAAAGGATGACCTTAACCCTAGAAATCAGTTCGCAGAACGGGGAGGATGGGTGGGGCGGTAAGGAATCTATCAGTATCTAATGTCTCTTACAGATATATCCTTACACAAGTAACTTGTGCATCTGAAAGACACGTTAGTGACAGATTCCTTACCTTAGAATAGATACCCCAGCAATACCAACCCCGGTGGTGGGTCTGCGAACCAAGATCACACCAGAAAGGCATCCCCACCGGAGGTTCCTTTTTCACCAGACAATAACAGGCTTTGACACACAAGATGACCCAGCGGGGGATGGTCCTCTTGTGTACAGCCCAGCCTTTCCTGGCGCCTATTTAGCCAACAAAGAGCAGGTCATCCACACAGAACTGGTGTATGCAATTCAAATAAAATGAAAGCGCACGTTTTGGGTCTAGACGGTGAGGCCTCTCCTCCTCTCTGGAATGGTGCAGAGGCGGAAAGAAAGTGGGCAAGGTGATAGTTTGCCCAATGTGGTAGGCAGTGACAACCTTTGGCGAGAAGGAAGGACGAGTACAAGCACAACTTTGTCCGAATGAATAGACAGAAAAGGAGGCTTACAGGAAAGAGCCTGGAGCTCACTCACGTGCCTAGCGGAGGTGATGGCAACCAGGAAAGCAGTCTTCAAAGTTAATAAACGAAGAGGACAGTTGTGAAGCGGCTCAAAAGGAGCGCACATCAAAAAGGTAAGTACCAGATTTAAGTCCCACTGCGGCATCACAAACGGAATTGGAGGGAAAAGGTGAGTAATGCCTTTGAGAAATCTATTAACAGGGGACTTAAAAAGAGAGGGCTGATCAGGAAGCCTGAGAAAGGCTGAGATTGCAGAAAGGTAGCCCTTGATTGTGCCCAGAGCAGAGCCCTGCCGGGACAAAGAAAGAAGAAACAAAAGGACCTCTGAAAGAGGGACAGAAAGGGGATCCACAGCCTTTGCTGTGCACCATGCCACCAATGTTTTCCACCTGCAGGCGTTTACCGATTTAGTGGAGGGACGCCTGGCTGCAAGAACGACATTACAGACTTCTGGAGGTAAGTCAAATGGAATCAACTGTCGCCGCTTAATCTCCACGCATGTAGGTGGAGGCTGGACAGGTTCAGGTGGAGGACCGTCCCCTGTTGACCATCCCGAAGAGGCAGTCGGATCGGGGGATCCATGCTCATACTGAGTATCTCTGGATACCAAACTCTTCGAGCCCAGTCCGGGGCCACAAGAATGAATTGGGCCCGGTCGCGTCTGATCATCTTCAGCACTCTGGGTAGAAGTGGTATAGGAGGAAAAGCGTACAACAGACCGCAACTCCACTCGCAACGAAAATCGTCGCCGAGCGAGTTCTGCCTTAGAAATACCAACGCGCAGAAGTGATGCGCGTTCTCTTTGGTGGCGAATAGATCTAACCAAGGCTCTCCCCACTGTTGAAAGAGACCTAGCGCCACTTACGAGTGAAGACGCCATTCGTGATCCATCATGCTCCTGCGGCTGAGTTGGTCCGCCCTGGCGTTCAAAGAACCTGCCAGGTGTTGAACCGTCAAGGAAATGCCTTGACGTTCCAGCCATGTCCAGAGGCGCAGAGCCTCTTGACACAGGGTCCACGACCCCACCCCGCCCTGTTTGTTGCAGTATACCACATGGCGGTGGTATTGTCTGTGAACACCTGCACCACCTTCCCCTTGACAGAGGGAAGGAATGCCTTCAGTGCAAGAAGGATCGCCCAAAGCTCCAGAAGGTTGATATGGAGCCGGGACTCCACCGGAGACCAGAGGACTCTGATCTCCGACTCTCCCATGTGGCCGCCCCATCCCAGGAGGGGCGCATCCGTCACCACCGCGTGCTCCGGTTGGGGAAGGGAGAGGGATCTGCCGCTGACCCAATGCTGATTCGTGAGCCACCACTGAAATTGTCGTGCAGTGCCCTCGAAAGTCTGGACGTAGTCGGACAGATTCCCCTGATGCTGCACCCACTGGAACTTCAGGTCCCACTGCAGAGCCCGCATATGCCATCTGACATGGTTGGTGAGCAGGATGCAGGAGACCATGAGGCCCAGCAGCATCAAGGTCGTCCTGACCGAAACCTGGGACAAGGGCTGAAAGATCAGAATCATAGCCCGAAAGTCCTGGACTCTTTGTTTGGGAGGATAGACCCGAAACTGCGCCGTGTCCAGAACCGCTCCGATGAAGAGGAGCTTCTGGGAGGGGCTCAGATGCGACTTCGGCACGTTGATGGAGAACCCCAGCAAATGCAGGAGATCGGCCGTAGACTGGAGGTGGGAGACATCTGTTTGGGGCGAGCCTGCCTTTAACAACCAGTCGTCGAGATAGGGGAAGATTGATACCCCTGATCTGCGCAGATGAGCTGCGACCACCGCCATCACTTTGGTGAACACGCAAGGGGGGCTTTAAGGCCAAAGGGGAGCACGGTAAATTGAAAATGCTCCTGCCCTACCATGAATCGCAGGTAACGCTGGTGGGCCGGCAGGATGGGGATATGAAAATAAGCGTCCTGCAGATCTAACGCTACCAACCAGTCTTGCAGGTCGAGGGCAGACAAGACCTGAGCAAGTGGGAGCATCTTGAACTTCTCCTTCCAGAGGAAGCGATTGACATTCCGAAAGTCCAAGATGGGACGCAGGCCTTTGTCCTTCTTTGGAACCAAGAAGTAGTGGGAGTAACAACCACGACCTACTTGTGGCATCGGAACGCGCTCTATGGCCCCCTTGGCCAAGAGGGCCGTAACTTCCTGCTGGAGAAGTGCAAAGTGATCCCCCGACAATGCGTGGTACTGAGGTGGCATGGCTGGAGGGGTGGTCTCGAAGGGGAGGGAGTAGCCCCTTCGGACAAGCTGCAGAACCCACCTGTCCGATGTGATGGTGCGCCAGTGGTGGAGGTGATGGCGAATCCTGCCACCCACTGGCGTCTGGTGGGCCTGAAACACCGGACTAGGAAGGTTTGGAGGCAGGGACAGCGGGGGGGGGGGTGGACTGACCTGCACGCTGGCCCCCTGACCCGCCTCTAGGGGTCCCACGTCCGCAGCTGCGCTGAGACTGTTGCTGCACAGGCCTGTGGCTTTGAAACAAACGTCCTTGGGCGCCCCTTCCTTGGCCACGAAAGGAGCGAAAAGCAGAAGCGGAAGGAGTGCGTGTAAATGAAAGGCCTAAGGACTCGGCCGTAGCCCGTGAGTCCTTAAAACGTTCCAACGCGCAATCTGCTTTATCGCCAAACAGGCGAGTACCATCAAAGGGCATGTCCATCAACGTGTTCTGGACATCCCCAGAAAAGCCAGTCGTCCTCAGCCAGGTGTGACGGCGTATCGCCACTGTCGTTGAAATCGTCCAGCCCAGCGAGTCAGCCGTGTCAAGACCACAACGGATAGTGAACTTGGCTGCGTCTCTCCCCTCAGCAATAGCTTGGGAGAGTATCGTCGGTCCTCCACCGGACACTGAGGCAGCACTCGCGCAACCGTATCTCACACAGAATGGGAATAACGGCTCAAGAGACATGTGGTGTTCACAGACCGCAGGCCTGAACTGGCGGAAGAAAAAACTTTCTTTCTAAACTGCTCCAGTTTCTTGGATTCCCTGTCCGGAGGTGCAGAAGGGAACGCACTCGCGGATGCAGAGGCTTGGACAACCAAGCTCTCGGGGTGGGGTGTTGGGAAAGGAAAACTGGGTCGCCCGGGGTTGGGCGATGGCGTCGGGCCACGTTCTTGTCCACAGGAGCCCCGGTGTTGGGCCTGGACCAGGTGCCAAAAGAACGTCTGAGAGTGCATCGTTAAGGGGCAGCAGCAGCTCCGTAGAAGCTGGCTGAAGCACCTCTGTCAGGATGTTAGTCCCGACGGCCACAGTAGGGAGCTCGAGGTGGAGAGCCTCGGCTGCCCTATGCAACACCATCAAATATGAACCACCCTCCTCTATAGCCACGGTAGAAGGAGACAGTGCGCCAGGTTCCTGAGCATAATCCTGGTCACCTGCATCCCCCAGATCCTCATCCCAGTCCGGGTCTAACTCGCACTGAGCTGCGAGAGGGTCCTCAGACCCCTCCCAGTCCTCCCCAGCCTGCTGAACAGGTGGAACAAATGGACGTTGGTGGATAGATGTTACCAAACGGCATCTGAATCTGCGTCGGTAGACACCCTTCTGGCACAGGCTCCACGTCTGGGAGGAAACAGAGGACGGCGTCGGCCAGGGCTGCGGCCGGCACCGTCGACCCCGGTGGAGGTCGTACAGGGCCAACTGGCATGGACAGGGATCCAGGCCTGGATCCACGGGTGTCCCTCGGCGTCAAGGCCGGCATCATCGCCGACGTCGGGGCCAGCTACGTCGAAGAACGAGGACCCCCTGCTGAGCCCGAAGGCGCACCGGCGGGGCTGGACAGTCCGTAGACACGCACCATGGCTGACAGGAACTAATGCAGCTGGGCCGGAGTCGTCGATGGACCCAGAAAGGGTGGGTATGCCATCGGCAACTGCGTAGGCTCCGCCGGAGCCGCAGGGGTGGCGCCACCTGCACCCATAGCTGTGTCGCGAGATCGGCTAGGAGAAGGCAAAGAGCGATGACGCTTCTTCGCCTTCTTGTGCTTCGCCTTACCTGACTCAGAGTGCGAAGACTTCAAAGGATGGTGATGGCTCCGGGGCCGGACCCCCGACCTCCCATGGGACCGGGACCTTGAACGTTGCGGATCCGACTCCTGGTCCTCCAGCCACTTTTGAGACTGCTTCCGCAAAGTTTTCAGAGCCATGGCCCGTCAGTGGGGGAACAACCTGGAGTTGTGGACACACTCACGGTGCGGGCCCGACATCGTGCGGGGACAGGCCGCGAAGGACTTAAAACAGGCATCCCTATGCACCTGTAGAGTGATATAAACTTGAAAACAGAGATAAAAAGTTCCAAAAACTCAGTCAAAAAATTACTGGGGGTACCACTCTCTCTGAATCTGCACTTGCGGACGCGTAAAAAGAAAGAACTGACAACAGCGCACGTGGGCGCCTCTAAGTAGCTCCAGCGACGACATCTTGGTGACTACGACGCCAGCGACGTGCACGGAGCCGCACGACGCCGCCTACCGACGTGCAGAGGTACTGCTGACGAAAAACTTTCCCGATCCAGTCTGATGCCTGGGGAAATTCTAAGGTAAGGAATCCATCACTAACGTGTCTCTTTCAGATAATTTGATTAGCCACCAAACATCCTTCTTGTAATACCTCCTTAAAATCTCTGCGATCCTCCTTGGGAAGTTTGTCATTACATTATTCCAGAGAGTCCCACAGGGCCCTATGATAGCCCCCCAAGAGAGATGAGGCCCTAGAAAATTTCAGCATGGAGGCCGAAGTACCACAGACTTTTCTTCCCCAAGCTTGGAGGCCGAAGTACCACAGACTTTTCTTCCCCAAGAGTCCTGTGCTCTGCCTCCTTTATCAGGAGGTAGTGTTGATGATCAGGCCACTGCATATGTCTTTTTAGCCGCTGCAATGATTACAAAGTCTGGAGGGGGATTGGCCCTAAGGAAAAGTGGATCCTCCTCTGGAGGCCTGTATTTCTTCGAGATCCTTGTTGATGCGGTCTTGATAGATGTTGGTGTGAGGAGGTAGCAGAAGCCCAGGTACCAGAGGCAATTAAGGTCTGGCCGCTGATCTTTAGTGCAATGTTTCAAAAATCACAGATGATGAAGTTTGAGGGGGTAGGCATATCAATGTTTAATTTTGTTGCCCCCCTGGCCAGTAAGTCTTGGAAAGTACTGACATCATCCACCGGAGAGACCCTCGTAGATGGACTGTCGGTTAGGGTCAGAGACTAGTCCCTTTTTGAAGACTGAGTTAAAGATGAACGTGTAGGTGATCTCCATCTTCTCCAATGCCCACAAGATGTAGACCTCGTTCTTGAGGAAGCTGTCGCTGTGCGAGCGTGATCTCGACCCCTCGAGGGAGTGGTTGACGAGAGATCTACTGCCTGCACCATCCGAGCCACTGGTGACCTGTGTAGGGGAATGGAGTAGTCCTGTGGCTCTCGTACCTGCCCCGTTGAAGGGTTCAGCCAATGATGTAGTGGCAAAATCCACCAAGGAGAAAAAAACACAGAGGGTGATGTTTTTCTCCTTGACTCTTGTGTAGGGGGCTTAGTCACCTGAGGACGGGAATGCTCAGGAGATGCCGCTGAGCTGCTCGGCATTGACAGTATAATGTCCAGTGACCTCGAGGCAGATGACGCCGCCGTACGTCCTGACCTTGATCAACCAGAATGTTCCATATGATGGGTCGACTTCAAGTGGTGTGAATGTCTTGACGTCGAACGTGGATTCGCTGTCTCTTGAACCACCAATGGCAATTGAACTCTCGCCGTCGGGAGAGACGTCACCGAAGGAGAGTGGTGCACCGGCTGAGTTTTATCCCTTGACGGAGACCGCCGTCGCGCAATGTGTAGCCGACGGCTAACGTCTTCTGTCGAGGCGTCGGCGTGGATCTGGCCCTCAATGTCAACCGTCGCTGGGTTGACATTGATGAAGGGGATCGCCTCAACTCCGAACGTCTATGACGACATCGACGGAGTCCTGTGTCTCGAAGCAGAGCGTTGAGCAAACACCGGAGACCGATTTCCCGACGTAGAACGCCGCTGAGTTGACGTCAATGGAGGCGGCTGATCCGATACCTGTGAGTGATGTTGATGACCCAATGTTGAACTCGTCGATGTGGTCTTCGGCGTCGTGTGTTGCACCGATACCGTTGACAGTAAAGGTCTCGAGGACGGAGACACCCATTTCTTCGCCTCTGGAAGAAAATTTTTGCTTCTTTGAGAGGTCATAGAGACCTCTCTTTCTCCTTGAGGGTACGCCTAAACAGTTTTTTGCAATGTTGCCAGGCCTGAGAGGAGTGAGTTGCAGGAAGGCAGAGTATACACACCGAGTGTGTGTCAGTTTTGGCCTCCTCCTTGCCACAGGAAGGACAAGGATCAAAAAGAGAAGGCATGTTGTAACAGAAAAATAGCAAGTTTCTGTCAGAAAAATAGAAGTACCTCACTCTACAAGATGAAAGACATGGAGAAAAAGGTAAAAACCACTAATAAAAGTAGAACATTATTGACCAAAAGTCAAAAATAGACACAGCTGAAAACTCCAGGGTCCAGACTGAAGGAGCCGTAAAGAACAACTGACTTAACCGTCAACTCTGAGGCATAATGGGAAGCTGGAAGTCATGGCTGTCTTAACGGCACGGTGCCAGTTTTTGTATTTACAATTGCTTTCATTTTCTATGCTATTGGTTTTTCAATGCAGCCTATAGGCTAACAATACCTGCTGCTGTGCAGATTGACTTTTTAAATTCTACTCATTAAAGAGAGTTCAAGTGATACTTGTACTCCTGTTGTCTATATTCTATAGTATATGGTTGCAAAAGCAGTTTGTCAGTGTATTGATTAGCCTTTTGTCTTATAGGAGGCTACACTGAAGTGAAAAACTGATATATATATATATATATATATTAATTAGCTGTATATAGGTTTTCATATATTATTTTTTTGTTTCCGGGTTCCCCGCGCATGGGCGGGACTGTTCAGTGCTTATGACTTTGATTAGGATCCCCTGGAAGAGAATTTACTGCTGTAGGTCCCTCGAGGGAATGTCAGTTTCTGTCCTGGATGGGATTGCGGGGTGGTATCTATATGAATTCTAACTTATGCCTTATGTGTACAATCTGCCTCAAACATTGAGCCGATGTTATGCACTCCCATGTGGGAGCAACAAAGAAAAATTCCCCCCTCACCTGCTGGGGTTAGAATGGTGGGGTTGTGTGTAAGGGTGGTGGAGGTGGAACATGCACAGCCAGCCTGAGTACCCAAAAGCAACCCTGGCACAAATGCTCAAACCAGCCCCGTTTCCTTGGGAAAATTTTCTATTTCCGTTCATCCATACTCTCCTCTCTCTCTTCTGCCCCTCTGTTTGCTTTCTCTCTACCTTCCTCTTCCCCCTCTCTCATGAAGCCTCTCAATGACATCTGCAAATATTTTTGGGAACCTGGGGAAAGTAACTGAGGCAGTAGGAGCAGCCCTACATTTTCACAACTGGCCATCAAGGGCTAAAGCCCACCAGGGAAATGCCCACTAAAATAAAAGTCCAGCCTTGGGGGCAGCTGATTAATGTTAAAGTCTCTCCTGGCTGTAGCTGGAGCGCAGGTTTGCTTTTGGAGGCCATATGGTCAACCCAGACCTGTATACAGGATGAGACCCTCAAATGGCAGATCAAGGATCTTTGTTCCAACCTCTGAACAGAAAGTTGTGGACCATAGCCATCTCAGCCTTCTCAAACAGCTGCATCTCCCAACTGACAGAAACCTGCATTAGACAGATCCATTGCAGCAACAATAATGACTGCACATGTTATTGCTCATTCTTTGACAATTTCATTCACAATTTTTTTCGTCTTCTTGGATAAGGCCAAGTAGTAGCAAAGTGTCATGACACATCTGGCACTGGCGATCGTAACGGCCCAATAATACTAATGCATTATCAGCTTCAACAGATGTCACAGAAATCAAACTAACTAACTAACCCTGCAACCCAAATTATCTATATGTTGTCTGATTCTGTCGTGAAAGGCTGATGATGGTGTGATCGGGTTCTCTGATCTGCAGTGGGCCACTGACGTTATGGCAGTGTCTAGTTTTGGATGACCAGTAAGGAAGGCTGGGTCCGAACCTGGGGCCCTGTACATTTCCTCTAGTTATGATACCCCCAGCTGGAACCATAGTCAATGTTTTATTTAATTTTACGCCTTATAACCATACAAAGTCCAATATGGGGCGGGGACTGTATGGTCTTGCAAGACTGTTTTTAAAATTATAACAAAGCATTGCTGTTCCCCCCCGAAGCCATTGGTAAATGTTTTATTTACATCTTACTTATGTCATTGCATATGTCACTGTATTTTCTTGTGCGTGCCCTTTCAGTGTTCCATCACTGATGACACTTGGAACCCCGAAGTGTCATCAGTGATGTACGAGTTGCTTACCTACGGTAACGATGTATCTGGTAGAGACGTTGTCTAGCCGCAGATTCCTTAACTTCGAATATCCCCAGGCGTCAGACTGGATCCGGAAAATTATTTGCAGCAGCACATCTGCGCACCGGGGGATGGTGCCACCCGACCCCGCCCTGACGTTGTCCACGTATGTGGCGTCAGCGAGGTCATATAAGTCCCTCAGTTTTCTGCGGAGAAACTTTTCCACGGAACAACGCGGAGCCACCAAACAAAAACTGTGAAATTATGGTAACAGTGTGCAAAGGATGAAAAATCCTTAAAATAAATGAGGCGGATGGCACAAAGCACCATCCTAAAAGACAGTATTAAACAATGTCTACATATAAGTGAAAAAGCAAAAGGGGAACTACGCTGAGAGAAAGAACCCCGCACAGTGAAGTGTAGACTCTTCCCAAAGTGCGAGCAACAAGGGAAGAATATCTCAACAGACCAAAAAAGAGACTTATTACAATGTAGAACTGAGCCGTCCAACAAGGACGGAGCACAGAAAGAACAGCAATGTACTGTAAGAAGTTATCTTCCTTACAGAAAGAACAGCAATGTACTTGAAGAAGGTATCTTCCCTCGTAACAATGGAAGTGTGAAAGAAAGCTCAAGAGATCTTTAAGGAAGACGACTATATAGGAGACAAGAGCCTCTAGTTACTGGAGAAGGCGAGCGGGTGAGAGGGAAGACAGCAGGAGAAGAGGGAGAAGAAGAATCCCCTGACGACAGTGAATGAAAAGGCACCAGCTACAGGAAAAAGCCCTTTGGAGGGAGTCAGCCGCATATGGTAATTCCAAAAGGAGCGCAACTATGTGAGCACCCTTGAAAGAAACCCAATGGCAACTGAAAGTAAGCAAGAGGAGAAGTCCACCTGACAAGGTTCTCGCAGAACGGGGAGGATGGGTGGGCGTTAAGGAATCTGCGGCTAGACAACGTCTCCACCAGATACATCGTTACCGAAGGTAAGCAACTCGCACATCTGATAGAGACATCTAGCCGCAGATTCCTTAACTTAGAATGGATACCATAGCCATACCACAGGAGGGGGGGGGGTGGGTCTGCGACAGAACCGCAGAAAGTGCCCAAGCATTGAGCCGGCAACAGAGTGACGGACAATAGGGAAGACTGTGGCGGGAGAGCCACACAGCAACCCAATTAGCTCGGAAGAGCAAAAGATAACAGGAGGCAGGGAGTCCCAAAAAAATGCCGGAATGGTGCTACACCATACCCGTATAAGAATGAGATGCAGAAACGGCACCAGCTATATATATATATATATATATATATATATATATATATATATATATATATATATATATATATATATATATATATATATATATATATATATATATATATATATATATATATGAGAGAGAGAGAGAGACCCCCCCCCCACCCCCTGAACAAAGGAAGGAGGTAGAAGGACCACTCTCAGCTTAATGCCGCACTATGTGGACACCAGCCAAAGGTTGGGGAAAAACATGAAGAGATACAATCAGAGCCTACCAGGCTAGCCCACGGATGGAAGGCAGGCAAAGCTACAGCCAGGAACCAAGGGCAAGAGGTAGAAACTGAGCAATGTCCTAGAAGGACAGGCAGGAACAAGAAACATGGCAAGCGCACACACAGACACCAAAGGGGGGACAGGTGCAAACAGTAACAACCTGAAGCACGTTGATGCGGGCCACCACTGAAACATGCACAGAGCCGACAGCCACAAAGACAACAAGGTGGCGTAGCTAAAATAAGCAAAGGACTGCCCAACCAGGCAGCTTGAAGAATAAGGTGAGAGCTAACTCACGAGATACAGACATGCAGGGTGCAGACCCTAGGATGACTGACATGAGAAGAGCTGTCCTGCAGGCACAGTGGACATAGGATAGGGTGATACCTAATGAAAGGGACACATCCGAAGGAAGTGGCAGCAGAGGCACCAGAGTACCAACAGGCACACAGGAAAGAATCTCAGAATCGTAGACCACATCCTCCAAGTGGAAGTAAAAAGTAACCCTTGTCCAGAAAGAGATATCGTTCAGTATCTGCACACCAAGAAGGGAGCAGTGTAAAGCTGGGGAACCATTCCAGGTACTGGGACGCAAAAGGGACCCTATCGCCGAAGATGCAGGAAAGGCAATGAAGTGCACCCAAGTGTACTGAAGGACACCCTGCAGCGCAGACAAAGGACAATCCCGAGTGCAGCCCTGAAAAGCTCCCTGACCCATGGAGATATAGGACCAGACCTCGCAGCAGCGAAGAGAGGTGGAAATGCAGGAAGAAGAAACCCCATGGTAATTTGCATATGCGCGCGCACACACACACACACACACACACACAGATATATATATATTAGATAGATAGATAGATAGATAGATATAGCAAAGAAGGGTAAAAGAGCAACAACCATGCAACATGGGTGGTATAGGAGCACACCTAATGCATTAATGGCAGGTGGTATCCGCATTTTAAGCATGAAAAACACAATGAAAACCTCCCAAGGAGGAGAATGACGCAAATAAGCAACTCGACCCATTACGTATAGAAGAGTGCGTCAAGTCACAACAATGAACACCGTACAACGGCAAGATAACACAGAGCCCAAAGGATCTTTAGGCCCAAACAACATAAAGCAGAGCTATATAATAGCATACAAGTACCCCACTTGGAGTATGGACACCCCCAAACAACGGTGAACACCTCGTAGGGCAAACCACAGCCAGAAGCCAGACACAACAACCTGTGGAACACTGCCACAGTAGGCTTATTGCCAGCTCAAATGCATAAGGCATCGAAAGTATGCTAAATGAAAAGGTAACCACCTCAGAACATGCAAAAAGACGACCTGGGAAATATAGGCTTAAAGCGGAGGGCGAAAGCCCGCAAGGAGGCGCTGAACAGCCAATTTGGCGTGGGCATCAAACAATAAAACCCCATCAAAGAGTAGATCAACAAGTCACTCCCAGATATTCTCCGGGAAGACGCTATCCCGCAACCAAGCATGGCGCCTCAAGGCAACCGAACCAGCCATAGCTCAGCCTAAGGAATCGGCAGTATCCAAGGCCGAGCGGATCGTGAATTCAGCAAGGTCAGGGCCATCCCGGAGAAGATGGAGGTCAACAGGAGAACCTTCAGAGGTGGCCGAAAAAAGAGACTCTGCAGAGTCCCACAATGCAGAGGTAGCCCGAGCCAGGAGAGACACTGTATTCAGTGAACGAAGGGCAGCACCAGTGGAGGCGAAGATGTTACGACCCCACAACTCAAACCATCTGGACTCCCTGGAGGAGGAAAGCAGTAACTGAGGCAAGGAAGGGAAGGCAGTTTGCAAAACAAACCCCTATACGTCTGGGTGAACAAATAAACAAACGGGATCATGTGGAGCAGGACGGTGAAAGTGCAAGACAGAACGAGCCACCGGATCACCGGAGGCTGGCCGAGCCCAGGTGCCCAAAAGGGCGTTATAAAGAGAAGCTTCAAAGGGCAGAAGCGGCTCCACATTCCCCAACCCATGGTGAAGGACATCAAGCAGAGGGTCCTCAGGCAAGGGGACCAAAGGAGACTGCAGGTTTAGAACACGAGTGGCTAAGGAGACTACTCGAAGAAATGCCGCACCGGCCTCGGTAGAACCTCCGAGGAGGGGACAGCAACTTATCTGTAGGTGAGGGCTGTAAACTAAGTCTTCCAATACACCGAGTGTGCGACCAATGCCCCAAGGAAGGAAGCCCTAGTGACGAATGGGGGTCCTGATGGGTCTCCTGAAGCGGGGATCCTGCCGGGTCCACAGGCAAGGATAGATCCGGCGTAGCCGGACGTGAAGGCGACACCAAACTCTCCTCAGAAGCTTCTGGAGAAGAGTTAACAACCCGACGCGGCGCCAAAACGACTTCAGTCGGCGCCGACCCTGCCTCATCTGGCATCGGCTCAGCTCCATCCGGCGCCGAGTCGGTTCCATCCGGCGCAGACTCCACATCCACCACGACAAGCTCCGCTTCCGAAGAAGGGGATGTCGCCGACACAGCCTCAACCACAACAGGGTCCGACGCTGAAGTAAGAAGCGAAGTCGGAGCGGCGAGTTTTCGGCACTGGAACGGCGCCGACCTCGGCTCCGGGCAGGCAGGTGCCTGTCCGGAAGGCCGAGGTGTGCTCGAAGCAAGGCTTTGAGCACTAGCATCTACCTGCGGCGTCACAGGGAGCCCCACGGAACTATGCTGTGTGGCAGGGGTGCTACGGGCATAGAGGGGGACCCAGCCAGGCCGCACCCTGACACCACATCTCCTTCGTACCTGGGGGGCAAGAGCTTATTTAGCGTCGGGAGCGAACCCACCGGCGAGTCTGTCGGGGACCCTGTAAGTAGCGGAGACCCCGAGGTCACCCCAGGGACAGGAGCGGACCCAAGGGAGGCCTGCAGTGCCGCGGCATAGGCCTCCATTTGGGTCAGAGTCCACATCCGGAGGGCTCCAGGAACTAGTGCCCCTGACAACAGACGGAAGTGAGGTCGAGGACCTCGGCGACATGCGCTGCGACTTACCCATAAGGGGTTAACAATGTCTCTGGGCCCCAGAGGGCGACCAACGCCGTAACTGGAAACCAGAGGGGCCTGCCGGCGATGAGGAGGCCAGAGGACGAGACAACTCCGACCGGGACAGACGAGCCGAAAGGAGCTTCATCCGGCGCTCCTGCCGGGACTTCGGCTTGAGGTGTTGGGAGGCATCGCAATCGGGCGAGTCGTGGTGTTCGCCCAAATACCACATACAGATAAGATGTGGGTCAGTCGCGGACTTCTGCCACGAACAGGAGGTACACATTTTAAAGCCCGAAGGCATCGCACACTGTTCCAGATGCGAAGCGTCAAAAGGGGCCTGAAAACAGGCCAGAGGAACCGCTCACTCCGGATCCGGGTTGCATACGGAAAAGAAGGAAACTGACGTCAGCGCGCAGGAAGGGACTTTTATGACCTCGCTGACGTCACGTACGTGGACTACGTCAGGACGGGGTCGTGTGGCGCCGTCCCCCGGCACGCAGAGGTGCTGCTGCAAAGAATTCTCCGGATCCAGTCTGACGCTTGGGGATATTCTAAGTTAAGGAATCTGCGGCTAGATGTCTCTATCAGATCAGTTGGGCAGTTATCTTCTCCTGTGCGGTTGTGCTGAGCTGTGATGGCCTCATTACCTGGATACTTAAATAAAAGAGCTGCACACTCATCAAGACTCCTGGATTCATTTGACATAACAATTTTGGCGACAACTAGAAGAACCCTACGTGCAAGTTTTCTTTACTTCTACAAAGAACACTTTTGCTGTGTTCCCACGATTTTACAAGCAACTCGAAAGTCTACATTCTGTCCAACAACCTTCGCAGACTTATCTGAGTACTGTTTCACTTTGTTTTCCGGAAGAACAACACACCCTTTAAACTTATCTGGTTTTAGTAATTTTGCCGTTGGATCAGGCCGCTGTTGCCTTCTAACCAGCCCGACATTCTACGTTACATACCTTGTTACACGTTCAGCTTGGAACTCTCCTGCGCTGCATGCCTTCAATTCGGAGCTCCATGTTCCACACGAACTGTGCATTCCATAGCCACCTATGCTTGCGCATGACATCTGACGCTCCTACGCCCGACGTCCGACGGGAGACCTTTCACAGTAATTACGTATTTCACGTACAACGTGGCAGCCATTTTGAATACTACCTTACGGAGATACGATCGTAGAAGAACAATAGTTACTTACCTGTAATCTGTGGTTCTCCAATATTGGTGTCTTTCATAGATTCACATGCCTGAATCATTCCCCGTCGTCGTGGGAGTCCCACGGTACATAAAAAAAAGCAATAATTATGCATATAATAACCAAAAAACCTTGGTAACATGAAACCAGGAACTAAAGTAGCCTAAGCTACAAGGAAAAAAACTTCCACACCTATGACTATCAGTCATTATATACAGTCCAAACTGCAGCCAATCAGGCAACAGCACCCACCAGAATGTTCTCCTCAGAGGCTCAGGCTCTCAGATTTTCTCGCACAGGAGTGAACCAAAGCGTAATAGCCTAAAAGCCTCTGAGGGGATGTGGGCGGGTTACATGTGAATCTATGAAAGACACCAATAATGGAGAAACACAGATTACAGGTAAGTAACTTTTGTTCTTCTCCAGTATTTAGGGTGTCTTTCATAGATTCACATGCCTGAATCAGAGTAGATAGCAGTACATAACATAATGCTCATAAGACGCTCCTTTTATACCATAGTATATACACATCATCAAAATGTATAATTATAGATAAATACGTCTGTGTTCAACATATGCAGAACAATTTTAAGAGACAGAACAGTATGCAGTAAGCGTCTTATAGAAAAGAGCATAGTGGAGGAGGGAGAACAGAGGCTCACCTTGTTTGAAAAGATTGCGGAGAACAGCTTGTCCCACTGATGCATTTGCATCGCTTGAGGCTTCCAAACAGTAGTGCCTGGTAAAAGTGCGTCTGTTGGACCAGGTTGCTACTCTACAGATCTGGCACACCGGCAAAAAGAGCGGTAGATGAAGAAATTGCTCCTTTAGAGTGCGCTCTTGGGGTTGCCTGCAGTGGTCTTCTCGCTTGATCATGGCATAAGCAAATTGCAGCAGAAATCCAACAAGCTATGGTTGGTTTTGAGACAGAATGTCCTTGGCGCGGTTAACCATATGCCACAAACAGTTGGTCTGATTTGCGTATTGTTGCTGTTCGTTGTAAGTAGAACTTGAGACATCTTTTGATGTCAAGGGAATGCAAAGCCCTTTCCGCAGCTGTGAGCGGATTTGGGAAAAAAGTCTTTAAAATTATAGGTTCATTAAGATGGAAATCCGCAGGGACTTTTGAAATGAACATTGGGTTAGTACGCAGCACTACAGATTTCGATGTAAATTGCAGAAAAGGTGGATGAATAGTGAACGCTTGAAGGTCACTAACTCTCCTTGTTGATGTTAGAGCCAAAAACAAAGAAACATTCTAAGAAAGGAACTTTAAGTCCACTTTGTGAATAGGTTCGAAGGGGTGTTGCATTAGTTGTGTAAGCACTATATTAAGGTGCCAAGAAGGAGGTGGACGTCTAATAGGGGGGGAACATCCGAAACAACCCCTTGAAGAATTGTTGAATGGCTCTATTCGAATAAAGAGAGTGAACACCATCCTGCCGAAACCTTGAAATTGCCACCAAGAACACCTTTAGAGTAGAATGGGAGAGGCCGGATCTTGCTAAATGAAGAAAGAATGGTAGAATTTGTCCTGGTCTTGCCTGAATAGGGTGGATATTGACAGATTGACACCACATGCAAAACCTTTTCCATTTTAGTTTGTAAGTTTTAATCGTAGCAGGTTCCTGAGCATCAGCCAAAACTTCCTGACAGTCCGGAGGGATATCTAGGTGTGCGAATTCAAGGTGTTAAGGAGCCATGCCGCTAATCTCAGTGATGCAAGGTCCGGGTGACAGATTCGTCCGTTCTGGATGGACAGAAGGTTCGGAATTGGTCGAAACTGGATGGGCTCGCACTCCGAGAGGAGGAGAAGTTCCATAAACCAGTATTGGCGAGGCCACCTGGGAGCAATGAGTATCATGTGGCAAGGTTGTTTCTTGATCTTGCGCAGAACTCGTGGAACCAACGGAATCGGTGGAAAAGCGTAAGCATACATCTACGACCAATTCATCGCAAACGCATTTCCGAATGAGTCTTTGTGGGCAACCCAACTTGCAAAGGATGGGCATTTGCGGTTCTGGCTGGTTGCAAACAGGTCTAGATCGGGGTGCCCCCATTCTCGAAACACTCTGTTTAGGGATGGTTGATGTAGTTCCCACACGTGGTTTGATGTTGTGGACCTGCTGAGGGAATCTGCCAGAACATTGGTGACTCCTGGGACATGAATGGCTGTGAGGCTGATCTTGTGACGAATCGCCCATGTCCCAAATCTCTTGTGCTTGCTGAGATAGAAGGGCTGACTTTGTCCTGCCTTGTTTGTTCAAGTAATGCATACTTATCATATTGTCTGTTCGTATTAGAACGGCGGTTCCTCTGATGAAAGTTCAAAATGATTTCAGAGCCAATAAAATGGCTCGTAACTCCAGAAGGTCGATATGCCACCTCTTTTGTTGGAAAGTTCACCTGCTGTTGACTGTCATCCCTTGAAGGTGCGCCCCCCCATCCCTCGAGGGAAGCATCTGTGGTTATGGTGAAATCCGGCATTTCGAGCAGAAATGCACATCCTGCTCTTAAGTTTTTCATTTGGCTCCTTCAATGGAAGGTTTCCCGCATCTGAAGAGTGATGCGAAGGATGTCTTCGAGCAATCCCGAAATCTGGAGCCATTGAAGGTTGAGTTCCTCCTGCAGTGGCCTCATTCTGTAACGGCAGTTGGGTATCAGAGGAATGCAAGAAGAAATCATCCCTAGGAAGGACTTGTACAAATGGACTGAAACGCACTCTTGACAGCAATGAGCGAGCGAGATTGCAGATCTTGAGTTATCTTTCTTTTGAGACAAAGGTCTGGGTCAGTCGTGTGTCCAGTGTTGCTCCTAGAAAGGTCGTTCTCTGTGATGGAGTCAGATGAGATTTTTTTAAATTTATGGAAAGACCCAGAGACTGGAAAAGTAGCAGACACTTCTGAACATGTGCGGTTGTGGCTTGAAAAGAATTTGCCTTGATAAGGCAGTCGTCTAAGTAAGGGAATATTTGAGTGCCCTGCAGGCGAAGGTGTGCAGTCACTGGCGCTATGACCTTTGTAAATACCCGGGGTGCTGAACGAAGCCCAAATGGAAGGACTCTGAATTGAAAGTCTCTGCCAGCCACTCTGAACCGTAGAAATTCTCTGTGTCTGGGTAGGATCGGTACATGAAAATAAGCGTCTTGGAGGTCGAGGGTGGCCATGTGATCCCCCGCCGAAAGCAATTGTAGAATTTCTTGAAGTGTTAACATTCGGAATGATAACTTCTTTAGGTATTAGTTGAGGGCGCAAAGATCGAGAATAGGGTGCCATTCTCCCGACTTTTTTCGAATGAAAAAAATCTCGAATAAAATCCTGTTCCTCTTTGTAACGGAGGGACCTTTTCGAATGCTCCCTTCCGAATCATCAGATTTATTTGGGAAAAAGCTCCTTGAGATGAGCAGGAGTTGGTCCTTTGGGAGGAGAGTTTGGGAGAATCTTTGTGAACTCCAGAGCATGGCCTCTGGCTACTATATCCAAAACCCACTTGTCTGGGGTAATTCTGGACCAGTTGGAGTAAAAGTGGGATATTCTTCCTCCAATTTTTGAGTGGGACGACGGCAGAGATGGTGGCAGTTGGCTGACCTCATTTTTTTTTATTGGACTCCCGTCCACGAAAGGATTGCTTCCTTCTTGACTGCGAATAAGAGTTAACTCGCTGTCCATAAGATTGCTGTCTGTAGTTTTGGAACCTTTGATTAGTTTGGGAGGTTTGATAAGATCGTTGTTGATTATATCCTCCCCTGTTGGAGAAGGATCCACGTCCTTTGGCACCACGAAAGGACGACTTACGAAATTGCAGGCTACCAAGAGACCTCGCCGTCTCTGTATCTTGTTTTAATAGCCTGAAGGGCCTCATCAACATGTTGCCTGAACAGAGACTCCCCATCTAACGGCATATCGATAATCTTAGTTTGGACCTCTTGGCGGAAAGATGTTGATTTCAGCCAACCTTGTCTCCTCAATACTGCTGCACCCGCCAATTATCTAAATCCAGTGGATGCCACATCCACGGCTGCGTCGATGATTTCAGCAGAGGTATATTCTCCCTCCTGTAGAATTTAAGGCCTCGGACTTGGAAGGCTCCGACAGCATGTTAATGTAGGGGGAGATGTCGAACCACATTTGCCGATCGTATCTCCCTAATATGGCTAGGGAATTTGCAGCCCGAACCGTCATCGCAGCCATAGTGGAGACCTTTTTTCCAATTGAATCCAACCATCTGCAATCCCTGTCAGGTGGAGCTGATATAGGTGAAGAGGGGTTCCTGGCCCGTCTCTCCGCCGCTTGGGCGATGACCGTCAGCTTTCGGCTGGCCGATGAGGTATGCCGGTGAATCACTTGGCACTTATATTTTTTGTCCAACCGAGGCAAGACTGCAGGTAGAGAATTTGGTGTCGCCATGATTTTTAATCCTTCCTTCCAGATAAAATCTATTATCGGAATTGTCCTGATCTGCTTTCGCGGTTGGTCCTTAAAATCGTAAAGAAAGCAGTCATCTTTCTTTGCCTCCATAGGGATGAGAAATCTCTTCGTTGCCCTTGTGAGAAGTTGGCCTGATGTATGATGTCACTAGTTCTAGTGTACACCTTATATCAGTCCAAATACCCTTATGGTGATTGGTTGTAAAGTCAACCTTATAGACCAGCTATCCTAGTGGTAGCATGGACAAGAGCAGTCTTAGGCTAAACTCTGAATGGCATGTGAAGCCAGCTGTGATACCATATATAATCCCTTGAATACCAAATGAAAGGACACCACAACAGATATATATATAAAATAAAGTGTATTTATTCTAGTCAAACCCTCAGCACTCTTTATGAGATTAGAGGTAAGTACAACACAGTCTTATTTAAGCATACATTAAATCACACAGGTAAGTAATACAGTTAGGCCCTAGGGGCCACTCAAACCATATACTAAGTAAGTGGTATAAGGACCACTGTCACGGATTTAGGATAGGCCTAGGCCTAGGGAATCGCTGGGGCTACACTACACTAGCAACAGTTAGGAAGTGGGAGGCCCACGGGATTCAGGTGCAGAGTGGAAACACTCACGCGTAATGCGTAAAAGTCGATAGAATTACTAGCAGTTAGAAATAAACAGTTTTAGGACACTTCTGATATAGCTAGAAAGTCGAGACTCGGAAACTAGACCCTAGGATAGTCAATACCCTTGTGAGCACCGAAGTACCCAAGTTACCTAGCCCACAGGCTGCGGGTGCATAGGTGTGAACTTGCGTCGGGTTTCGTCGTGGACTTCTATGGATGCCTGAAGGAAAGTTGCTGACAGGCAGTCAGTGCAGAGTGTCCGGTGGATCCCAAGGCTGGGATCAAGAGGAGAGGAGACCTGCAAGCAGAAGGGACAGAGTCAAGGTCACTAGCCAGTGACCACGTGGAACCAGGAAGGAACCAGATGATGTCGTGAAGATTGCAGGTGAAGGTGAAGCTTGTCGCTGCAGCCACGAGGACCAGGAAACGTCGAGGACGACCAAGACCAGGAGGCGAGCTGTCCCACGAAGGCTCTTGCTGTCGGCGGCGTCGCATTTGGACTAGGACTCACCAAGCCTTGGCAAGCGGAACCCACGAAGAACGGAGGACTTGCTTCTGGTGCAGACCAGGAAGGTCTGGGGTGCTTCTGCTTGGCAGAGAAGCGGGAGCCAGTCTGGAGGAGCCAAACCAGTGCTGAAGATTTCAGGGTGCGTCGTCTCAAAGGCCACTAGCCAGCGGGCAAGCAACCGGACAGACGCGGCAAGCAGGAAAATGCAGAAGGGCCCCACGCAGGACTCGTGGAGTGTGGGGGGCTGATCTTCGGTGCAGATGGTGCTTGGGGTTGGGGCTTCTCAATCCCCGGTGCACAACTTCGAGGGTGCCTCAGAAGCTGCGCTTGAAGATACTAGCCACTTTTCCCAGGTAGCCGGTCCCACGTCTCTCGTCGCCTCCACGGATCTCAGCACGGCTGTGGATGTGGATCAGGGTCGGAGAAGTCTGGAAGTCAAGGCTCTGGTCGGGCTCTGCAGTCGGTCCCTCGTAGAACTTTAGCAAAGCAAAGGGTAGTCTCTTGATGGTGCCTGTTTGCACAGGGTAGCCACTCCTTGGCCACAAGGGAGATTCTTCAGTCTTCTTCTTTCGTCGAATGTCGAAGGTCCAGAGTTTCTGTTCAAGTTGTAGGTTCAGGATAATCTGAAGTCTTGAGGCCCAACTCCCACTCTTATACTAATCTGGGGGGCAGGGATACCTGCTAGGTCACGCCTTATGGGTGGGACCTGGGAGGGGGGTGGTTACACCCCCTTCCCTTTGTCCAGTTTCGCGCCAGGACTGGGGCTGGAGTGCCCCAGCACCGGTTTGAACTGGACTATGCACGGGACACCTTGTGTGCCCCAGGCATGTCTCATTCTATTCATCCCTCCCTGCCCCAATACACTAAGGCCTGTCTGGGGTGGTGCTCACACCTCCCAAGGCAGGAAACCTATTGTCCAAGCCTCCCTTGCCGGGATCACTCCCAGCAGCAGGAGGTCAGACTCGTGTCTGTGGCAGCAGCATCCATTTTGTGATGCTGGGGCTCTGGTTAACTTTAACCGGGTAAGTAGGTTACAACATGTCTTCTCCCTCTAGAAGGGAGGGATAATATCCTCATCCCCAGAAATGGGATGGGGGTATTATTCCAAAGTGTTAGACACCTTACACGACATGTTTTGATAAAGCCAAACCATAGTTACCATAACCGTTGAAGATTTTAAGGCACTTTAAGAGTATATGGTAGGCTATATCATAGAACAGCTATAAGGACATGGTTCCGAAAGCTGCAGACAGGCTCAGCTCATGCTAGAGCACCATCTCACATGTTACCAAGCACTCTGCCTCCAGGATTGTTAAGGCCTGCCATAGGAGTGGCTGATAGGTACACATGTGTCTATATGTAAGTTAGGTATAGGAATACTACACCTAAGCAAGGGGTGATTACACGACCTTGCCCCAGCTGAGTGATCAGCCAGTTGTGTCATAATGGAAGGCCAGGCCAGGGGTGGCATAATACATGCTGCAGCCCCTGGTAGGCCTAGGGTACACCTATGCCCTGGGTTCCTAGGGTACACTGTACAGGGGCCAATAAGGTGATCCTATTCCAATGGGGTATGCACCTAAAGTACATAGTATCAATTTAGAGAGAGAACAGCAGGGCTGTGGGTCTGATTAGCAGGCCCACAGCCACATCTAAGTCGAAAACCAGTAAAGCAAAAGCAAAAAGTGGGGTTGAACATAGAAAGCAGACCCTACTCTGCTACACCCCCCCCCCCCCCAAACTTAGGGACATTAAACTAACCTTGACCAGTTGAGTCTTCATGTTCTAAGTGGAAATATCTGGAGAGTCCATCTGCATTGGCATGGTCAGTCCCAGGTCTATGTTCCACTGTGAAGTCCATCCCCTGTAGGGAAATGGACCACCTAAGAAGTTTGGGATTTTCACCCTTCATCTGATTTAGCCACAAGAGGGGCTTATGGTCTGTCTGAATTTTGAAGTGAGTGCCAAACAAGTATGGCCTCAGCTTCTTCAGGGCCCAAACCACAGCAAAGGCCTCCCTCTCAATAGCTGACCAACGTTTCTCTCTAGGGGTCAGCCTTCTACTTATAAAAGCAATGGGCTGGTCTTGACCATCTACATTCAGTTGTGAAAGAACAGCACCCACACCTAACTCAGAAGCATCTGTCTGGACAATGAACTCTTTGGAGTAGTCTGGACTTTTCAGAATAGGTGCACTGCACATGGCCTGCTTCAGGTCATCAAATGCTTTTTGACAGCTTACTGTCCACTGAACTTTCTTTGGCATCTTCTTGGAGGTCAAGTCATTAAGTGGTGTCACAATGGACCCATAGTTCTTAACAAACTTTCTGTAGTACCCAGTCAGGCCCAAGAAAGCTCTGACCTGAGTCTGGGTAGTTGGAGGAGTCCAGTCCTTTATGGTCTGGATCTTGCTCTCCAGTGGTTGAACCTGACCCCCACAAACTAGGTGGCCCAGGAATACAACCTTGCTCTGCCCTATCTGGCACTTAGTGGCCTTGATAGTGAGGCCTGCCTTTTGCAGGGCCTCCAAAACATCCTCCCAGGTGGAGCTAAAGACAGCAATATCATCAAGATAAGCTGCACAATAATCATCCAACCCAGTAAGGACTTGATTCACCAACCTTTGGAAAGTGGCAGGTGCATTCTTCAAACCAAAGGGCATTACCACAAATTGATAATGTCCTCCTGGGGTCGAGAAAGCAGTTTTGGCCTTTGCATTCTCAGCTAGTCTGATCTGCCAGTAGCCTGCTGTCATGTCAAATGTGCTCAAAAACTTAGCAGCTGCCAGTCTGTCAATGAGCTTATCTGCCCTAGGTATTGGGTGGGCATCTGTCCTAGTGACAGCATTGAGACCTCTGTAATCCACGCAAAACCTCATCTCTCTCTTACCATCTTGGGTGTGAGGTTTTGGCACAAGAACTACAGGACTAGCCCAAGGGCTCTCTGAAGGTTCAATGACTCCCAGCTCCAACATCTTTTGTACCTCAACTTTTATGCAGTCCCTGACATGGTCAGGTTGCCTGTAGATTTTACTCTTCACAGGCAGACTGTCACCAGTGTCCACCTCATGGGTGCACCAGTTTGTCTGACTTGGGGTCAGAGAGAACATATGTCTGTAGGATTGCAGAACCTGTCTGCAGTCCTGTTGCTGATGGACAGTGAGGCTGTCAGAAAAGACCACACCATCAACTGAGCCATCATCAGGGTTCTGAGTCAACAGGTCTGGGAGAGGGTCACTCTCTTCCTCCAGCCCCTCATCTGTAGCCATGAGTAAGCCCATGTCTGCCCTGTCAACATATGCCTTCAATCTGTTGACATGAAGCACCCTGTGGGGGCTTCTGGGAGTCCCAAGGTCCACCAAGTAGGTGACTTCTCCCTTTTTCTCAACAATAGTGTGGGGTCCAGACCATTTGTCTTGGAGTGCTGCTGGGGCCACTGGCTCCAACACCCACACTTTCTGCCCTGGCTGGTAAACAGTCAGCACAGCCTTTTGGTCATGCCAAGCTTTTTGGAGTTCTTGGCTTGCCTCAAGCCTTCTTCATATACTCTGCCATCCTGGAGCGGAGACCAAGTACATAATCCACTATGTCAAGTTTGGGTTGTCTGAGAGGTCTCTCCCATCCTTCCCTTACTAAACATAGGGGTCCTCTTACAGGATGCCCAAACAAAAGCTCAAAAGGGCTGTAGCCAACCCCCTTTTGTGGGACCTCTCTGTAAGCAAACAGAAGGCAGGGTAAAAGGATGTCCCATCTTCGCCTAAGCTTGTCTGGTAAACCTTTTATCATTCCCTTTAGGGTCTTGTTGAATCTCTCAACAAGCCCATTGCACTGTGGGTGATAGGGTGTGGTGAACTTGTAGTTCACACCACACTCCTTCCACATTGCAGTCAAGTATCCTGACATGAAGTTGGCACCTCTGTCAGAAATGACCTCCTTTGGAAAGCCCACTCTGGAGAATACTCCAAGCAGGTCCCTTGCCACAACAGGAGCTGTTGTGGTCCTCAGGGGAATAGCTTCTGGATACCTGGTGGCATGGTCCACTATCACCAGTACAAATCTGTGCCCAGATGCTGTTTGTGGGTCCATTGGTCCTACAATATCTATGCCCACTCTTTCAAAGGGAACCCCCACCACAGGTAGTGGTATGAGGGGGGCCTTTGTGGTGCCACCTGATTTGCCACTGGCTTGGCAGGTGACACAGGAGCGACAAAACTCCTTAGTATCTTCTGACATATGGGGCCAGTGAAAGTGAGGGACAAGCCTGTCCCAAGTCTTATTCTGGCCTAAATGTCCTGCAAGGGGAATATCATGGGCCAAGGTAAGAAGGAAGCCTCTGAACTTCAGTGGTATGACCAACCTCCTGGATGCACCAGGCTTGGGGTCTCTAGCCTCTGAGTACAGTAGCCCTTCATCCCAATACACTCTATGGGTACCTTGAGCATTCCCTGCAGCCTCAGCAGCAGCCAGCTGTCTGAGGGGTTGAAGAGAGGGGCAGTCTAATTGAGCCTGCCTCAGATCAGCCCTTGAAGGTCCCCCTGTCCCAAGAAACTCAACCTGATACGGTTCAAGTTCTTCTAGGACAGTTCCTTCAGGGCTCTCAGAATCATCCTCCTGGGAGGGCTGATCCACCACCTGAGGCAGGGGGGGAAGGCACAGCCTTAACCCTACTGCTCTTTCTCTTGGGTTGTGACTGGTCCATAGTTTCAGGATCCAGCACTTGTTCAGTGGTGCACTTTTTGGCCTGTGACCTGGTCACAGCAAGGACATGTGCATCTATCCCCAGCATTTCTGCATGGGTCCTATACTCCACATCAGACCAAACTGAAGTTTCAAGATCATTGCCCAATAAACACTCTACAGGAAGGTCTGAACTAACAACAACTTTCTTGAGGCCAGTTACCCCTCCCCAGGAGAAGTTAACAATAGCCACACTATGGGAGGTAGTGGCATTGCTAGCGTTGGTCACTAGGTAATTCTCACCTAGTATGATCTGTCCAGGGTCCACAAAGGCAGGTGTCACCATTGTGACACTAGCCCCAGTGTCCCTGTAGGCCTGAGCCATTCTTTGCTTGATAAAAGGAGTCTGTCTGTACTTGCCCAGGTTACTGGGGCCTACAGTAGAGGACAAAGCTAAGTCCCCATCACAGATCAGAACAGCCTGAGTAGGTATTCTGACTAGGCCAGAATCCTCCTCAGTTCCCAGGGTTAACCCTACTACACCCTTTTGCTGGGAACCACCACTTACAGCTGGACTAGGGGTTACAGTTGCCTTAGGGGCAATGGTGGCTGGGGGCTTATCCTTTTTGGTGCACTCACTAAACCAATGTGAGTTGGACTTACAATAGTTGCACCATGGTTTCTTTTGGCCATCTTTCTTTTTATCCTTTTTGGGACCACCCTCCCCCTGAGCCTTTTGGGGGCCTGGTGAAGACTTCTGGTCTTTTTGTTTCTGATCATTACCCTTCTGGTCTGCCTTTTTCTGATCACCGCCCTGGTTCGGTTTTTTCTGCTTAACTCTAGTCCTGACCGATCTATCTGCCTTCTTTCCCAATTCTTGGGGAGAAGTCAGATCAGAATCAATCAGGTGTTGATGCAGTAGCTGGTTTTGACAGTTCTTAAGGATTTGCTCTCTCATGATCAAATTATACAATCCTAGTGGTAGCATGGACAAGAGCAGTCTTAGGCTAAACTCTGAATGGCATGTGAAGCCAGCTGTGATACCATATATAATCCCTTGAATACCAAATGAAAGGACACCACAACAGATATATATATATAAAATAAAGTGTATTTATTCTAAGCAAACCCTCAGCACTCTTTATGAGATTAGAGGTAAGTACAACACAGTCTTATTTAAGCATACATTAAGTCACACAGGCAAGTAATACAGTTAGGCCCTAGGGGCCACGCAAACCATATACTAAGTAAGTGGTATAAGGACCACTGTCACGGATTTAGGATAGGCCTAGGCCTAGGGAATCGCTGGGGCTACACTACACTAGCAACAGTTAGGAAGTGGGAGGCCCACGGGATTCAGGTGCAGAGTGGAAACACTCACGCGTAATGCGTAAAAGTCGATAGAATTACTAGCAGTTAGAAATTAACAGTTTTTGGACACTTCTGATATAGCTAGAAAGTCGTGTGAGAAGTTGGCCTGATGTATGATGTCACTAGTTATAGTGTACACCTTATATCAGTCCAAATACCCTTATGGTGATTGGTTGTAAAGTCAACCTTATAGACCAGCTATCCTAGTGGTAGCATGGACAAGAGCAGTCTTAGGCTAAACTCTGAATGGCATGTGAAGCCAGCTGTGATACCATATATAATCCCTTGAATACCAAATGAAAGGACACCACAACAGATATATATATAAAATAAAGTGTATTTATTCTAAGCAAACCCTCAGCACTCTTTATGAGATTAGAGGTAAGTACAACACAGTCTTATTTATGCATACATTAAGTCACACAGGTAAGTAATACAGTTAGGCCCTAGGGGCCACGCAAACCATATACTAAGTAAGTGGTATAAGAACCACTGTCACGGAAATAGAGTAGGCCTAGGCCTAGGGAATCGCTGGGGCTACACTACACTAGCGTTAGTTAGGAAGTGGGAGGCCCACGGGATTCGTGTGCAGAGTGGAAACACTCACGCGTAATGCGTAAAAGTCAATAGCAATAGTACAGTTTAGAAAACGGTAGATTTAGGACACTTCCGGAGTAGCTAGGAAGTTGAGACTTGAAAACTAGACACTAGGATAGTCACTATCCTGATGAGCACCGGAGTACCCAAGTTACCTAGCCCACAGGCTGCGGGTGCATAGGGGTGAAGATGCGTCGTTTTCGTCGTAGACTCCTATGGATGCCTGAAGAAAGATGCTGACAGGCAGTCAGGGGAGAGTGTCCGGTGGATCCCAAGGCTGGGATCAAGAAGAGAAGAAACCTGCAAGCAGAAGGGACAGAGTCAAGGTCACTAGCCAGTGACCACGTGGAACCAGGAAGGAACCAGGCGATGTCGTGAAGAGTTGCAGGTGAAGGTGAAGCTTGTCGCTGCAGCCAGGAGGACCAGGAAGCGTCGAGGACGACCAGGACCAGGAGGCGAGCTGTCCCACGAAGGCTCTTGCTGTCGGCGGCGTCGAAGTTGGACTAGGACTCACCAAGCCTTGGCAAGCGGAACCCACGAATAACAAAGGACTCGCTTCTGGTGCAGACCAGGAAGGTCTGGGGTGCTTCTTCTTTGCAGAGAAGCGGGAGCCAGCCTGGAGGAGCCAAACCAGGGCAGAAGATTTCAGGGAGCGTCGTCACAAAGGCCACTAGCCAGCGGGCAAGCAACCGGACAGACGCGGCAAGCAGGAAAATGCTGAAGGGCCCCACGCAGGACTCGTGGAGTGTGGGGGGCTGGTCTTCGGTGCAGATGGTGCTTGGGGTTGGGGCTTCTCAATCCCCGGTGCACAACTTCGAGGGTACCTCAGAAGCTGCGCTGTAAGTTACTAGCCACTTTTCCCAGGTAGCCGGTCCCACGTCGCTCGTCGCCTCCACGGATCTCAGCTCTGCTGCAGATGTGGATGAGGGTCGGAGAAGTCTGGAAATCAAGGCTCTGGTCGGGCTCTGCAGTCGGTTCCTCGTAGAACGGTCGCAAAGCAAAGGGTAGTCTCTTGATGGTGCCTGTTTGCACAGGGTAGCCACTCCTTGGCTACAAGGGAGATTCTTCAGTCTTCTTCTTTCGTCGAATGTCGAAGGTCCAGAGTTTCTGTTCAGTTTTGCAGGTTCAGGATAATCTAATCCCTTGAGGCCCAACTCCCACTCTTATACTAATCTGGGGGGCCGGGATACCTGCTAGGTCACGCCTTATGGGTGGGACCTGGGAGGGGGTGGTTACACCCACTTCCCTTTGTCCAGTTTCGCGCCAGAGCTGGGGCTGGAGTGCCCCAGCGCCGGTTTGAACTGGACTATGCAAGGAACACCTTGTGTGCCCCAGGCATGTCTCATTCCTTTCAGCCCACCCTGCCCCAATACACTAAAGGCTGTCTGGGGAGGTGCTAGCACCTCCCCAAGCAGGAAACCTATTGTCCAGGCCTCCCTGGCTGGGATCACTCCCAGCTGCAGGAGGTCAGACTTGTGTCGTGGCAGCAGCATCCATTTTGTGATGCTGAGGCTTTGGTCAGAGGCTAACAGTTGAAGTATGATTTTAACATGTCTTTCCCTCTAGAAGGGGGAATAATATTCTCATGTCCAGAAATGGCATGGGGGTATTATTCCCTAGTGTTAGACACCTTACACGACATGTTTTGATAAAGCCAAACCATAGTTACCATAACCGTCTAAGATTATAAGGCACTTTAAGAGTATATGGTAGGCTATATCATAGAACAGCTATAAGGACAAGGTTCCGAAAGCTGCAGACAGGCTCAGCTCATGCTAGAGCACCATCTCACATGTTACCAAGCACTCTGCCTCCAGGATTGTCAAGGCCTGCCATAGGAGTGACTGATAGGTACACATGTGTCTATATGTAAGTTAGGTATAGGAATACTACACCTAAGCAAGGGGTGGTTACACGACCTTGCCCCAGCTGAGTGATCAGCCAGTTGTGTCAAAATGGAAGGCCAGGCCAGGGGTGGCATAATACATGCTGCAGCCCCTGGTAGGCCTAGGGTACACCTATGCCCTGGGTACCTAGGGTACACTGTACAGGGGCCAATAAGGTGATCCTATCCAAATGGGTTATGCACCTAAGGTACATAGTATTAATTTAGAGAGAGAACAGCAGGGCTGTGGGTCTGATTAGCAGGCCCACAGCCACATCTAAGTCGAAAACCAGTAAAGCAAAAGCAAAAAGTGGGGGTGAACATAGAAAGCAGACCCTACTCTCCTACAAGTCGAGACTCGGAAACTAGACCCTAGGATAGTCAATACCCTTGTGAGCACCGAAGTACCCAAGTTACCTAGCCCACAGGCTGCGGGTGCATAGGTGTGAACTTGCGTCGGGTTTCGTCGTGGACTTCTATGGATGCCTGAAGGAAAGTTGCTGACAGGCAGTCAGTGCAGAGTGTCCGGTGGATCCCAAGGCTGGGATCAAGAGGAGAGGAGACCTGCAAGCAGAAGGGACAGAGTCAAGGTCACTAGCCAGTGACCACGTGGAACCAGGAAGGAACCAGGCGATGTCGTGAAGATTGCAGGTGAAGGTGAAGCTTGTCGCTGCAGCCACGAGGACCAGGAAACGTCGAGGACGACCAGGAGGCGAGCTGTCCCACGAAGGCTCTTGCTGTCGGCGGCGTCGAATTTGGACTAGGACTCACCAAGCCTTGGCAAGCGGAACCCACGAAGAACGGAGGACTTGCTTCTGGTGCAGACCAGGAAGGTCTGGGGTGCTTCTCCTTGGCAGAGAAGCGGGAGCCAGTCTGGAGGAGCCAAACCAGCGCTGAAGATTTCAGGGTGCGTCTCAAAGGCCACTAGCCAGCGGGCAAGCAACCGGACAGATGCGGCAAGCAGGAAAATGCAGAAGGGCCCCACGCAGGACTCGTGGAGTGTGGGGGGCTGATCTTCGGTGCAGATGGTGCTTGGGGTTGGGGCTTCTCAATCCCCGGTGCACAACTTCGAGGGTGCCTCAGAAGCTGCGCTTGAAGATACTAGCCACTTTTCCCAGGTAGCCGGTCCCATGTCTCTCGTCGCCTCCACGGATCTCAGCACGGCTGTGGATGTGGATCAGGGTCGGAGAAGTCTGGAAGTCAAGGCTCTGGTCGGGCTCTGCAGTCGGTCCCTCGTAGAACTTTAGCAAAGCAAAGGGTAGTCTCTTGATGGTGCCTGTTTGCACAGGGTAGCCACTCCTTGGCCACAAGGGAGATTCTTCAGTCTTCTTCTTTCGTCGAATGTCGAAGGTCCAGAGTTTCTGTTCAAGTTGCAGGTTCAGGATAATCTGAAGTCTTGAGGCCCAACTCCCACTCTTATACTAATCTGGGGGGCTGGGATACCTGCTAGGTCACGCCTTATGGGTGGGACCTGGGAGGGGGGTGGTTACACCCCCTTCCCTTTGTCCAGTTTCGCGCCAGGACTGGGGCTGGAGTGCCCCAGCACCGGTTTGAACTGGACTATGCACGGGACACCTTGTGTGCCCCAGGCATGTCTCATTCTATTCATCCCTCCCTGCCCCAATACACTAAGGCCTGTCTGGGGTGGTGCTCGCACCTCCCAAGGCAGGAAACCTATTGTCCAAGCCTCCCTTGCCGGGATCACTCCCAGCAGCAGGAGGTCAGACTCGTGTCGTGGCAGCAGCATCCATTTTGTGATGCTGGGGCTCTGGTTAACTTTAACCGGGTAAGTAGGTTACAACATGTCTTCTCCCTCTAGAAGGGAGGGATAATATCCTCATCCCCAGAAATGGGATGGGGGTATTATTCCAAAGTGTTAGACACCTTACACGACATGTTTTGATAAAGCCAAACCATAGTTACCATAACCGTTGAAGATTATAAGGCACTTTAAGAGTATATGGTAGGCTATATCATAGAACAGCTATAAGGACATGGTTCCGAAAGCTGCAGACAGGCTCAGCTCATGCTAGAGCACCATCTCACATGTTACCAAGCACTCTGCTTCCAGGATTGTTAAGGCCTGCCATAGGAGTGGCTGATAGGTACACATGTGTCTATATGTAAGTTAGGTATAGGAATACTACACCTAAGCAAGGGGTGATTACACGACCTTGCCCCAGCTGAGTGATCAGCCAGTTGTGTCATAATGGAAGGCCAGGCCAGGGGTGGCATAATACATGCTGCAGCCCCTGGTAGGCCTAGGGTACACCTATGCCCTGGGTACCTAGGGTACACTGTACAGGGGCCAATAAGGTGATCCTATTCCAATGGGGTATGCACCTAAAGTACATAGTATCAATTTAGAGAGAGAACAGCAGGGCTGTGGGTCTGATTAGCAGGCCCACAGCCACATCTAAGTCGAAAACCAGTAAAGCAAAAGCAAAAAGTGGGGGTGAACATAGAAAGCAGACCCTACTCTCCTACAGCCCTCTCCATAAGGAGATGGAAACTTCCAATATCCACCGGAGGAGAGTCCACGGGGGCCGGAGCTGACGGTGACGGAGTTTGGATTTGGTATTCGTCCCACTCCGACAGCACTGACTGGTCATCCACCTCTCCCTCTTCCCTGTCATCATCTGTTGTATTTGCATCATGGAAATGACAAGATGGCAGTGGATAAGGTGGTCTGGAAGATTGTAAAGAGGTTAAAGGAACCCTTGGCATAGGCGTGGATGGAAAAGACTACGCCGATTCCGATGGTGGAAAATGACGATAATAGCCCTGCAACATATATTGCAAATTGTTATAGCAATTTCAAAGGCATTTGTGCTGAGGGAACTGTGACAGGAGTTGGAGGTTGAGGATCAGGACATGGTTCTTCCTCCTGGTCGTCATCCTGGTATTTCATAAACAGTTCTGATGGACTCCTAGCAGTGCGGAATCTATCATCCTCTCCAGATTCGTCTTCCTCTTCTTCCTCCTCAGAATCCAATAATTGTTCAGGCAGCTTCAATGGTGTTAGGGCTTCCAATGAGGAGCCACGACATTGTAGTAGAGAAGCCGCCGTAAGCAGGGCGGATGAAGCAGTAGCCGATGTTGCAGACCAAACTTGTAAATCCGTACAGGAAGACAAAAGAGGTGTCGACGACTGTGCCGTCAACAGGACCGTCGACGATGGTCGTGGCGCCAAAAAAGTGGAAGCTGTTTGACGACGAGGCAATTTTTGCCGACGAGAGGTTAGCCGTCGACGAGGCAATCTTCGTCGACAAGGTGGTCGTCGATGACGCGGCAATCTTAGTCAATGAGGTTGCCGTCGACGAGGAAGTCTTAGTCGATGAGGTGGCCGTCGACGCAGCAGTCGTCGAGATCTTCTTTGTCCTTACCGTCGACGGAGCGCTGACGAGAGATGTAATCTCCTTCGTCGACGAGATGGGTCTAACAGCCACAGAGACCAGCGTCGACGCAGATGAAGCCGATGTCATGATCATCTTCGGTCTCGGAGACGAGAATGTAACCGTCGACGTAGAAGTAGCGTCGACGACGATAATAGTCGACGAAGGAGCCGACGACGGCATTTTCTGCTGAGGTAATTCCTTGTCAGGAAGTCTTTTAGATGTCAGAGACTTTCCTGTCTTTCTCGGGGCGTAGCAGGCTTAGACTTGGAAGGTGGAGAAGCCTTTTTTGAAGAAGAAGAAGAAGAAGTAGAAGGCAAGCCAGAGCCTTTAGCAGGCTGAACTTTTCTCAACACCTTTGCCCCAGGAGATAAGTCTTCTTCAGCCATCCTCTTTCTAGAGGATATAGACGACCCAGAGGCTACACTTTCCACCTCAGATAAAGGGTTATTCTTGTCCTTAATCTTCTGTAGCCACAGAAGTAGGCGCCCTTCTCTATCCCTGAGGGTTTTTTGAGGGAAGGTCCTGCAGATCTTACAATCCCTCACCTCATGTTCCGGATAGAGGCAGTAAATACACTTCTTGTGGGGGTCTTCTGACAATAGCCGGAGCTTCCCACAAGATTCACAAGGCCTAAAGAGAGACCTCTTAGAAGTTAACATCATGAAGTTAAGCAAAAATCAAGAAAAAACTGAAGTACTGAGGAGACTCCCTTCACATGACGTGCAGTAGAAAATCTGAGAGCCTGAGCCTCTGAGGAGAACATTCTGGTGGGTGCTGTTGCCTGATTGGCTGCAGTTTGGACTGTACATAATGACTGTGATAGTTATAGGTGTGGAAGTTTTTTTCCTTGTAGCTTAGGCTACTTTACTTCCTGGTTTCATGTTACCAAGGTTTTTTGGTTATTATATGCATAATTATTGCTTTTTTTATGTACCGTGGAACTTCCACTCCGACGACGGGGAATGATTCAGGCATGTGAATCTATGAAAGACACCCTAAATACTGGATAATCTCCTGTTCGCTTATCTTCCGTGACAGGCACACCACTTACTAAGAATTTTATACCAGTTGTTATTTTTTCAACGAAATTCACTACGCGGATATCACCATTTCAAAGGTACTATATATATATATTTTTTTTTTACCGTTCTTGTGTGACAAAATCCATTATTCTGAAAAGTGCTTCATCTGTTGCCTGCCTTCTACGGTGACAAGCACACCACTTTATTACTGCACTCATTTTGTTACTTATTAAGGACTACTCTTCTACGGTGACAGGCATGCCATTTTTACGGTTTTCACCCCAGCAGAGCTTATTATTATTTGAACTCCATCTTCATATTTAGCGTGTCTTTCACAGTGACAGGCACACCTTTCATTAACTGTTCTTACTATTCATAGCACAGCTTATTTACGTTTAGCCTTGCTCATTCACCATGTGTGCTGCACAAACATTTTCATTAACTCCTCCACAGTCATTTCTTTCTACCACAGAATGAAAATTAAATGGTTAGAATGGAGAGAGTATTTCTTAAACTACATTGATACACTAGAAGATGGTGAAGATGAATTATCGCAAGTAAGGAAAAGAAAATCTTACTTCATTCTCTTGGTCCTCAAGGGTTAAAAGTCTACAATTCTATGAGTAAAAAAACTCGTCCAGCCGATGATTCAAATGTCTTTCTTCGTGCACTGGAGGATTTAGATATATATTATTCTACTTCTGTTTTTATAGCTATTGACCGCCACTAGTTCTTTGGAAGGAAACAAGGCAAGCAAGAACCGGTTGAAGACTTTGTTTCCGATTTAAAGAAATTAGTTTCAACCTGCAGATTTGGTTCATTAGATGAACTAATCTGTGACCAGAGCATAATGTATGTTAACAACGAACATGATCAAGAACGTCTTTGGATACATGGTGAAGCATCGTTATCGGATGTAGTAGTTTTGGTTAAAAAAGCAGAAATTACTAACAAATGTGCAAATGCCATTTCTGAAGCACCTAAGGAAACTGACAGACCTATTGTGAGCAAAATTAATTTGAAAACTAAAACTAAGGTTGTCACTTTTCCTACTTCTAACAGGCATAATGCCAACAAAGATCTAAAATGTTATAGATGTGAAAGTAAGAATCATTTAGCTAATTTTAAAAAGTGTCCGGCTAGAAAGCAAAAATGTCTTTAATGTGGTTTAACTGGCCATTACACTAAAGCTTGTCGGCGTAACAAAAGTAAAAAGAAGGTAACTTTGATTAGGGAAGAAAACTATGATTCTTCTTCAGTATCATCCCGTGATGAAGATCCAGTTAAGAGTGTTGATTGTGCATTAGGTGTGTCTGACAGTGTTAACATGCTAAACATACAGTGCAAATCTAAACCTGTTTGTTCTATACATATAGGTGGAATTAAAATGCTCATTGTCGCGGATTCAGGCTCTCCATACACGATTATTGACAAAGACCAATGGGGAAAGGATTTTGTTCATGTTCTTGGTTCCGCATTATGACCTCCTGATGTTTCCCATGAAAAATTATCAAGAATGATCACAGTTTATACATTCTGGTAAACATAGATTACTTGTCAAAATGGCCTGAAATTAAAGTTGTAGAATGGGCTGATTCAGCTAGTGTACTTGAATTTATGGATGAGTTGTTTCAAAGAGAAGGACTCCCAAAAGTTATCATAACAGACAATGAGGCTCAGTTCAAGTGTCATCTTGTTGAGGAATTTTTAAAGCGTAATGACATTGAACACAAAGTCATCCCAAACTATCATCCAAGCGGGAGTGGTGAAGTGGAAAGGTTTAATTGAGTAATTAAAGTTCCATTCAATTAGCCAATCTCAGAGGTCAAGACGGGGTTGTAGGAGTTAAGAAAATGGTATGGATGTATCGAGTGACTCCCACAGTCCCTTTACTATTATGAAAGGGTGTGTACCGTTTACCAATGACAACCAATGTTGGTTGAAGCATTCCAGATTGTCAGAATGGTCCCCTGAACAAGTCGAAAATAACATTTTGTTGCATCAGGTAAAGTACAAGAAATATTCTGATTAAACGTGTAATGGTAAAAAAAATTGTTTTAGAAGTAGGTGATTTAGTGCGAGTCAAGTTACCTTTCAAAGTGAGAAAGGGTCAGAGCAAGTTTTCTAAACCGTTTAGTGTGGTTGAAATTTTTATCAACTCTGTCAGATTGTCTGATGGTAAGGTTTGCCATCTTGACAGAATTGTCAAATTCAATGAGAAGTTGGACAAGTGCGTAGAAGTTCAAGAAGTAAGGAGTTTTCATTGGCTGGATCCGGAATGTGAACAAGATGAGAATTCATCTGATTCTGTTCCTTCAGACCTGGTTGAACAAGAAGCAGATTCTGCCACTGGTTCTCCACCTGCAGGTAAAGACTCCTTAGTCAACAGATTTGGAAGAATGTTAAAACCACCAGCTAATCTTAAAGATTATGTTAATGAACATTAGTTTTCTTTGTTTTGTTATTGTACAAGGGAGAAGATGTGTTTTGTTTATATCTTACTTATGTCATTGCATATGTCACTGTATTTTCTTGTGAGTGCCCTTTCAGTGTTACATCACTGATGACACTAGGACCCCGAAGTGTCATCAGTGATCAGTTGAGCAGTTATCTTCTCCTTTGCGGTGCTGTGTTGGCCTCATTACCTGGATACTTAAATAAAAGAGCTGCACACTCATCAAGACTCCTGGATTCATTTGACATAACAGTAAATTGACCTTTTTAGTGGCTCTCTCAATCAGAGCATGAAATTGGGCCATGTCGTCCAGGGCAAACCTGGTTGGCTTGGTGATGTGTCCTCCCCCCCAACCCCCAACTCGGTATGATGTAGTCATCCAATTTCTCATTATCTCTTTGGTTTCCATGTGGAGATTGTGGTGTTCTGCATATTTCTCTATGTTACCTTTGCTAGTTATTTATGGTATAGAGTGCTGGGATTGTTATGTCCCTCTACTAAGTGTAATGCGGTTTTGAAATGTATAGGAACAGAGGATTAGAACACCTTGTTCTTCAGTCAGTGCTGATCCTCTGGGCCCGTTAGACCTGTGCACTCGCTTTTCCAATAAAGCTCCTGCTCTACTATTAACACTGAGGACAACATCTTTTCAATTGGTGACGATCTTGGAATCCACAGCGAGCTATTTTCCTTGGCAAATACTTTGCTATTCTGCCTTCGATCTTCCAAGGTAATTCTTTTTCTCCTTCTCTTTTCGGGCCCAGAGGTTATTTTCCTTTCAACTTGTGACTTCCTAATCCTACATAAGCATTGTGTTGCTGGCTTTGGAGCTGGTACCTCATTTAGACTGTCTCGCTATCAAGATTTTATTCGCTCACCTATTTCTTGCTCTTAGTTTAACTGAACTGCCTGTTTTGAGCAAGCGACTCTACACGCGCCATTGCTTATGTTTAAATTGTTGCACGTGCAACTCCACAAGCTTTCTTCCTTGTGCACCTTCTCATTGCAAGCCTCCCTCTGCATGTCATAAAGAGCAGCGTTACCTGGATACGTTCTGTCTTATTGCAAGCCTGACTTCACACGTCATAAAGAGCAGCGATACCTGGATACATGCTGTCTTCCCTCTGCTCTGACGTTACTTTCCTTCTTCTTTGTTGCTCTCCCGTAGGATACCGCTCCGGCTTGCCTGCTAGGGAGGATTTCATTTCGCCTGTGCATTGCCACCGTGGGAGTTCGTTTAGTCACTTCCTGTTTTGTGCTTCCTTCTGAGCACTAGCATGCTAACTTTCTGCGGGACATACTGACCGTGGGAACCTGCTCCGGTCGTGTTGCTTGACCGTCGTGAGGTCACATTCTGTGTGCTTCCTGTTGAACTCTATCACACCAACCAAGCAACCTTCCACTTCTGATCTTGTGGACTCAGTTATCCACACACTATTTTATGTACATTTTGATGCTGTTTGTTCATTATTCACTTCATTTTTTTTTGGTGTTTTTCATTACTGCACCATGCAATCTGTTACACCACTAAGTTATTTTCTGCCGGATCCGGGGAAACCACCATTAAAGTGGCGTCTCTGGTTCAGATCTTTTATTTGGGTGCAATTGATGGGTTGAAGTTCAAACCCGATAGGAAACGCAGCCTCCTACACTATTATTTAGGTGTAGAGGGGCAAAATGTTGTTGATCACTTGCCTATTTACACTAGCCATGACAGGGGTGACATGGACGAATATCAACTAGCTCTTAAACAACTTCATACTTATTTTGAGAGCAAGGTCAATTTGGTCGTGCATAGGCACACATTTTTTACTCGTGTTCAAACTGCAAGCGAATCCACTGACAGTTATGTCACTGCTTTAAAGGTTTTAGCCAGCTACTGTGACTTTGATGATTTTACTTCTCAGTTAATAAGAGACCAAATTGTTTGCAGGTGCTACGCCAAAAAGATCCAACAAAAATTACTACCTTGCAAAAATCCTTCTTTGGATGAAACAATTGACATCGCTAAGAGCCTAGAACTTTCAGAATTGGACTCTAAACAGTTGGAGTCCAATACCTGTTCCACGGTTGCTTCTACCAGTTCTACTTCTAATATTCAACAGCTTCTCAGCGATGTCAAATCTAACAAGCATTGGCATAGCCAATGGGTCTCGCCTTTGGGACCTTATAAGTGTTTAGTTATCCAGCACAATATCCTTGGTGCAACAACATCAAGTTTTGCATGGCTAAACACATATAAGCTCCCAAAGGGGAGACCTATTGGCTATGCCAATGCTCGTTTGCGTAGCTGTCATAATATGTATACAAAAATATATTTGATATCCTTCCGTAAAGTCACACTGTTAGTGAGTCAGTGCGAGTATTTCATGTTAACAACTCTTCCTTAATCGAAAGTCAAGCTAACGCGTTCGCTGATTAATTACAGCTGGTCTCTATATATTGTGCAATTCCTCTTTAAGAAAGGTTGAAAATATGGTAAAGGTCAGCAAATTGTGCCTCCTTTGAATGAGCCCCAAATATTATCCAGCAACATATTTCTTTGTAGAGATGCCTCCACCTGTCCGCTGAGACCAAAAGTCCACAAATCTATAGGGAATAAAGGCACTCACTCAGTAGGCAATGTGGCAAGTATGAGTCTTTCTTGCAACAAACAAAAGTGGAAGACAGCAAGGTTTCAGCATAAAGTAACTCACTGACATCAGAGATACAATCTATTCAGATTAATGTATAGACATGAGCACTGAACACAACCATTCGACTTGCCAAGCGGGTCTCAGGAACAATGAATCTCTCAAGCTGGACACCGTACATCTATCTACCTTCTCATTTATTCTTGCAACTATTCACCTTCCATTACTCCAAGACGAGGCTTTATATTGGATCAGTTCAGGACTGGAACACTTCTACCCACCATACGGATTCCAGGAGGATATTCCTCCCTAGGATGAGCACAACAAATAGAGGAGAGTAAGGAGTTATGCGATTTGGTGAGCTGGAGTAACTCCCTCCTAAGTCCTTCACAGTCCACTAAAATAAATCTGCATGCTGAACTTCCTGTGTGAGAATCATACCTTGTGGATGTTCACAAGTTCTGAGGCACATCTGCAGTCTGGGGTGTGAAGGTGGGGGCTTACCAGTGCATGTTCTGACCCTGTAGGGTTCCCTCTATTGGTAACCTGCCATCTTTCACCCACTTAATGTTTGAAGGAGTTCAGTGGATTCAGGCTTAGGGTGACTACTCCCCATCTCGAGCCTGGTACTTGGCTGCAGACTGCACTGTACAGGACAATGTTCTGTCTTACGGGTATAGGAAGACTTGCCAAGTTTGGGTCTTCAAGGACTCACCACCAGACAACCACCATATACAGGACAGGGCTGTAGCCCAGCACTACAGGAATGCAAGTAAGTAAACACTCGTACCGCCAGATATGTCTGCGATAGTAGACACCAAACTTGTGGCTGACTTCAGCTGGTTTATTTAAAGGGGGTAGTTAGAAACCAATAGGAAGCTGGTAGAGATAAAGAGGCTCCCAAGAAGACAAAGCTTTTTATACCGAGTTTGGGGGGGGAGCTGCACTTGGCAACCTTTACTTAGCAGTACATGTGCCAATGAAGCGTAATAAGACGCTGACGCTATTGTTTTTTTAAACATTTTTAATTAAATTTTAAGCCAGGTCGAACTGGGGCAAAAAGTAGGCCGTGGCCCAAAAATAAAAATGGCCCCCATTAGCAAATCAGTTGCTCAAAAAATGGCCACAATTTACAAATAGGTCAGTTTTGAACTGTATACACGCTGTATAGGTGTTTTGCAAGCTATGCGAAACTGCATGGATTTGTGCTTGCTACAGACATTATTTGTTGTAATATCCAGAAAATCAACAGCACAAACCGACAAAGCAGACTATAAAACAGGTCTTTAAATCTCAAAAAACACGACCCACACAACGCCAGCACTAAAAGCATCCACCATAAGAGCTTCAACGACTTGGGCTGAACTGAATTTAAACGAAGATTTTGTTTTTTATAGGTATCGATATAAACCGCACAGACTAGTGAAGAACAGAAAAACTGTCACGGTCACGTATATCACCGCAGGCCAAACACTGACAATAATTATGAAAATGACATCTCGCTGGCAACCAGCTGTACACTTGCAGAATCCACAACAAAAATGTAATCTATGCAAAGAACAAGTGTGTATTATTCATCGGCAACAAACATGAATAATCCATGAAGAGAAAGAAAACTGCAATTTCAGGAGAACTCGGTACAACGCCACGGAGAAGCGAGTAGAGGGAGGAAGTGGGGAGGGGGGCTCGTTGCCAGTGCCTGACCACGCTTGGGGAGTAACATGTGTCCCTCAATATGCAAGTTCATCCCCCAAATGAAGCACGCAGTCAAGTGCTGTCCACTGGTTATACCGTAACCAAGGCTCGTCTGCATGGTTGATTAGACAAAATTATGTGGTCACTATAATACCCAGTTCAGGGTATGGCGGGGAAAAAGAGGGTTCAAAAACCTCAATAAAAAAAAAAAATCGTATTCACGTTGCGAATGAGTCACAAATATGTTTATCTGAGTAGGTACGACTAGAAGCAAGTCACACCCATAAGCAGTTCAAACATCAGTATTCCAAGTCTTAACGGCTGACTTTGAAGATGGGGAACCAGGTTCGAGTCTCGGCGTCGGCTCAAACATGCATCCTGTGATTCTGGGCAAATCACTTAATCTCCTCGAGCCTAAAAATGAATGTGTCTGTCTGTAATGCACCTGGTGCTAATGTAAAGCGCTCCGATACCGTTGGGTCGAGTTCGTGCAATATAAAACAGCAACAAAAATAAAATATATATTGTAATCTCTGGAGCGAACTCTGTTTACTAAGGCATTTTATTGAAATAGGGCGCGACCACCAGGGGTGCCGCAAGGCACTCCCTTGCCCATAGGAAGCGCTCCCTCGTAAAAACTATTCAAGCAAATAAAAGAAAAAAACTTTGTGACCAGGGTGCTTAGCTACGATTTCTATGTTAACCTGAAGTTAATTAGAGGAGTTCTGATATCTTGCCAGAAAGCGTCACAATTACCTAAATGGGCAGTTTTTTTATGCTCCTACTTTAGCACAAGAGATCTGAATGAGCTTTGTTTTTTTCCCTTTTTGGTAGAAAGGCCAACAATAGATAAAGCATGTTATGTGGCCAGATCTCTTAATGTGACCAGATTCCTTAACGTGGAAAGGGCCTAAGGCTCGATGGTTACAACTACGAAGCTCCAATGTGGTGCCAAAGATGTACCTGATCTGGCATTAAAGTAAATATCTTCTAGTGCTAAAATAATGCCCTTCTAAAGAAACCGAAACTTCAAATGCATTGATGTAGTGTACGATGACATTCTTCTACCTTCCTTTCTAAGTCAAGTCACATTGTACCGGAGCTACCTGCAAATATAACTGCTTCGATGGGCACTCCCTTAAAAAATAGGCATAAGAAAGGAAAAAAAAAAAAAGTGTCTCACTCTCGGCGTAGCCCGCTGACGGTGGGTAAACAAGTGGGAGGGGTGGGGGAATGCAGCCGAGAGCAGGGACACGCAGCGTTTACCTTGCGGGAGCGAGCGCACCAATTGGTAAGACATGGCGCCGCTCGCTCCCGCAAGGAAATTGCCAAACGTGCACGCGTTGCCATTGAAGGCAATGGAACGCGTGCACGTTTTTAGCGAAAAAACAAACCGATTTCAAGTGTTCTCCTCCCTATGCAGCGCATGCGCGCTGCGTAGGCGAGACCTAAATAGGATAAAGATCTATCGGACAGTAACAATAAAGATATGATCCCTGAACGGAATTTCTCTGGTTTTAAGTGCTTCTGATGTGGTTCACCCTCCCATCTCTCCCAATTTTAGAAACTGTCCTGCTATTGCTCAAGAGTATTGGAAATGTAAAAAATGTGGCCATTTTGGGAAGGTTTGTAGGGGTGGCAAACGCTTTCCCATAAGAAGTGTTCAAGGTCTGGCACCTATCAAGGCTCCAGATGGCTTGGATAAAATAATTGAAGAGTTATCCTTGTCTGTTGTCTCGGTTGAATTTCTGGAGATAAATATTGTACATTCTGAAAAGAAATTTGGGGATAAGTTAGGGCTTGCTATTCCTGCAGTGTTTTTCAGAGGAAACTCCATTTTCTTCATATGAAAAGGTAGAGGTAGGCCCTTTAGATAAGTCCAGCTCTAGAAATGTACACGCTTCCTTTTTCGACCTGCTTTCATGCATAAGACATACAGAGCCAATCTCCTCTCACTATCCTTCCAAATCTTAGAAGGAAAAGTCTTCCGAATGTCACAACGTGAAACCTGGGTGCTGGGTAAAGGCACTAAATAGAATGTTCATGTGGATCATTAGTATAGGTCCTTTTCAGTTCAAAGACAAAGCAGGATTTGAAAAGAAGTTTTTTGTTTTTGACTATTCATGATGAAAGTTCGTGACGGAGCAGAGGTCTCTCTGGCCCAGGAAGCAGCGGTTTTTCAGAGGATTTACCCTAAAAACAAATTGCATGTCTTTGAAAGCTGATGGCAGGCCTGTTTCAGTCCCAGGGTTGACAAAAAATGCAACAGGAGGTCACAGAGAGGTTATTGCTGAGTTTTCCTTGGCAACTCCCTCACATGCGGTAGAAATCTGAGCAATGGTGAACTCTAGGGGGAGTAAGAGCTAGCACTTCCACCTCATTTACTGACGAGATTGTTTCAAATGCGGTGGATATGTTACCAAACAAACTATGTTACTGGGAATGCCCGATGGCAAAGAATGATTTAACCATGTGAATATATGAAATTCAAAAGAACTTAATTAGTTAAAGCTTAATACAAATCTGTCTCACGAGAAAGAATGGCTACGAAGGGTTGAGACCAATCCAGGCCAACCCCGTAGGGGTCAAAGCTATCTTTTGAAATCAAAACTCTTCATAGCATACATTTTTTGTAATTTTTTTATGGCTGACTCGCACCCATTTATGGATCATATGGACAATAGGATAAGCACACTCCTGGAAAGGGAGGGTGTCACTCGTTGCACTCATAAGAGAGAATCAATTCTCCTTGTCCAAAGATTTAGTTCCAAACACTGAAACGGTGATTCAAAGTCAATTAAATTTATTTATGAAGTTCATCCAAAGATGTAGAATTATCATCATTCTATCAATCTTGACTCATATATCAAATATTCAAATATTCATTGATCAAATGCCCAATGCATTTCGGGCCGTTCGAGCCCTTCATCAGGGGAGGCACTGTGGAGGAGACAAGGGAGCAGCACTCATTTATCACGTTATACATAGGTTTAAATATGCATGACAGATTAAAACATGACTTGTGTAACAAGGTGCGGTGAACAATAAAGTTATTTAAATCGAAAGTAAAAGAAACTGGTAGTGCTGGTGAACGTGTTCAAATAACAGCGGGTTTCCATTGTGTTGCAAACCACCGGGTGTGTTGGCGTTAGTGAATGAATTCAAATAGTACAGCTGGCTCTGAAACGCGTGGTGAGATTAAGGAGGGTCTTCATAACGAACAAACATGCTATGTTCGAAGGTGGGGATGCTAAGTGGGTGTGAGTTACGGAGGTCATGGAGTGAATCTCCATTAAGTTACAGATCGTAGATCGCTAGGGTAAAAAATGGGTTAGTAGGGAGCTTTCGTCAAGCAGTATCAGCGCGAATGGAAAAGCGTTCACTTACGTTCGAATTTTAGAATCAGAGTCCCATCACTTAGCAAGACGGCGCTCACGAGTGCTGCGGCAGTAGTGAGGTTAGTGAATCGTAATCATGTGATCAGGGCACGTGACCATTTAAAAGAGAGTAAATTGCACGTGTGCGTGAACTACGGCGGTGGTGGACATAGAAAACAGATTTGTAGTTCGTGAAACGGACGGAGGAAATTAAATCACCTGAGTGAGTAAGAGGAGTCCCTGGAAGTGCTGGGGAAATGTAAAAATAAGTGAACGAAGAGTGAGTGAGTAGTATGAAAACACAATGTATCTCGTAGAGAGAAACTTGTAATGAGTAGAATTAAAAGGAAACCTTGTCGCATTCAGAAAATTAAGAAGATGTAAAATAAGTGAACAGTGAATTCCAGAGGTACATTTTATATACAATCATCAGCTTATCAATGTAGGAGGTCAGATTACAAGTAACAGCCTAAATCATAACGTTCATTCAAACCCTTGGGCTGGGTGGAATTCAGTTTGTGGATCCAATAAATTTCTCTCTGTAACAGGAATCTGTTATTATCTCGTCCTTTCAATATAGGAACCTGTTCAAGGATCAGGAAACGGAGTTGACATATGTTGTGATGATGTTCTTTGAAGTGAGTCGCAATTGGTGATTTAGCCTGTTGCGTTCTTATGTTGCTTTTATGTTCGTTTATTCGAATGCGGATTTTTCTTTCGGTTTTGCCCACGTATGCAAGGCCACATGGGCATTTCAGTAGGTAAATGGCATTGTGGCTGTTGCAGGTAGCAGTGACTCTGAGCTTAATGGGGTAACCATGTAGTGGATGTTGGATTGTGGTTCCCTTAATGATGCAATTGCAGTTTCCACAATTGAGACAGGGTTGAGTACCTTTGTAAGGACTTGTAGTAGAATCCCGAGGTTTGGAAAGGATTTGTTTAAGATTGCGTGATCGCTGATACGCAAATCTAGGAGGTGTTTCAAAAATGTTGTTGAAGTCCGCCTCAGTGCTTAACATGGGCCAGTATCTCAATATGGTTTTGGTTTTTTTGATGGTAAAACTCTCGGTAGAGTATTTGGACACAAATGTCATTCTCTGTGGTGTAGACATCGGTCGTTTGGGTTGAAGAAGTGTTTGTCGGGAGAGTCTGTCTGTCTTCAGTACTGCTTTTTCCAGAATGTCACTCGGATATTTACGTTGTTTGAATTTAGAAATACACATGGTTTTACTTGACTCATACAGTTCATTGGTACTGGAAATCCTTTTTAGTCGAAGCAGTTGTGAATATGGCAGGTGATTTTTGAGTGATGGCTGGTGAAAACTGTGAAAGTGAAGAAGGTTATTGCGATCTGTTGGTTTTGTGTACACTTGAGTGGTAAGATTGCCTTGTTGGATGGTAACACGGGTGTCCAGAAAAGTTATAGATTCTGTATTAGTAAGATGAGTAAATTCAATGCGTTGGTCGATGGTATTAAGCGTGGTAATAAGAGATTCCAGTTGTTGAATTGGACCATTCCACAAAAGAAAAATATCATCTATGTACCTTTTATAGAGGATCAGGTGTTCAGTCCAGGCGTTATTGGTTAAGATGTTGTCCAATTCGAATCTGTGCATGTAGAGATTTGCGTACGATGGGGCAGCGCAATTTCCCATGGAAGTGCCTGAGCATTGGATGTAGAAAGTGTTGGACCATTCGAAGTAGCTGTGATACAGAGTGAAGTGCATCAGTTCCATGAGGAACACTTTAAGATCATTAGGTTTGTCTGTGTTGATCAAAAAAGATTCAATAGCTTCAATCCCTTTGTCATGTGGAATGGAGGTGTAAAGTGATTTCACGTCGATTGTACATAAGATGGTATCTGTAGTTATCAATCCGCGGATGGATTCCAAGATGTTAAGAAAATCAGTAGTGTCCTTTATGTAGGTAGTCATGGATTGTACTGAAGCCTGAAGATGTTTATCTAAATATTTTCCGATAGGTTCATGGAGTGAATTGATGGTAGAAACAATGGGTCTGAACGGAGGTTTTGTGGCATGCTTATGGATCTTAGGCAGCATGTAAATGTAGGGAGTAGATGGATTAGTTTTGATAAGATATTTTTTATCTTCTTCAGAAATAGTCCCTTGTTCAAGAGCGGTGTTGATGATGGTTTTAAGAATGTCAAGAAAGTTATTTGTGGGGTCCGTAGGTACGGGCATATATGTTCGTGCGTCCTTGACATGTTCATCCACACTTTCAACATAGAAGGTAGTATCCATGATTACTAGTGCCCCTCCTTTGTCAGCTTGACGTATGGTAATTTCAGACCTGTTGGCTAAAGTATTTAGAATTTGTTCTTCTTTTTTTGTGATGTTTTTGAATTTGTTTTTCTTGTGGTAACCAATTTTTTGGAGCTCTTTTAAGACGATTGTCTCGAAAGCGTCAAGTACTTTATGGCTGGTCGGTGCGTTGTAGGTGCTTTTATTCCGAAGTCCTAACAAGGTGTTTTGTCTTGGAATATCTGGCAATTTTAGTATATTGTTAAAATGGTGTTTGAGTCTGAGTACACGCAAGAACTTAAAGAGGCTGATTTCAGTCTCCAATGCGTTTGAATGGTAGGTGGGAACGAAGGAAGTTCCTTTTTGTAGAGTCATAATTTCAAATTGGGTAAGATCATAGCTAGAGATGTTGATCACAAGATTTTCTGGCTGCGTGTATTCTTCGCTACCGATTTTGTGTGAGTTTTTCCTCCTGGATCTTCTAGTGGTCTGGTGCCTGCCCCTAAAAAATGCGGTTGTCTTGGTGCACTGGTGGTAGGTTCCTCATTGGCTGCTGATTGTAGATCTCCTGTTTCTGCTGGTCTTTCTTTTGGCTGTGAGGTTGAGAAAGTTCTGGGAGCCCTGTCCCTGGAAGAAGAATCATCAGAGGACGTTGCGTCTGTCTCAGATCTTTGTCCGGTTTGTTTGCGTTGATGTCTTTTGTAGGCATAAGCCTCGGCCCAAGTATATACCTCTCCTAATTTGTAATCCAAATTGTCGCGTTTAAATTTTCTTAATTTTCTTTCGTTGATCTCTTTAGTGTAGTCATCCAGTTGTTTATTAAGATCTGCTAAGGTAGCATTCCAATCTGTGTCTGACATTTTGTTGGAGACTTCTTGCCGAAGTTCATCAAGTTCTTTATTGAGGTCTTCAAGTAGTATAGATAATTCTTCCACAATAAGTAGTATTAAATCCAAGGAGCATTTGTTAAGGATCGCTTCCCATTTTTCAGAAAAGCGTGAGTTGTTTTTACACAGGGTCGACTTTAGGGCAATTCTGAGTCCTCTTGGAATTCGCTGAACTTTATGGTATCGTATGAGAGTACTAGCGTGTAGTTTTTGGTTAATTGCTCGTTTAGATGTGTATAATAGTTGTTTGATGTTTGATTGAATGGATGTGGTACTGGTGCTGGGTCCTGTAGTGTCCTCGAATAGTGCATAGATACGTTGAGTTTCTTCGTTAGTATACATAAATGTATTCGTTCTCCGGTCGGAGATATTTTCTGATTCATCCATCGGGGTAATGGTGCGCTTTCTGTGTTACTCAGGAAACGGGGTAATACACAATAAGAAAAGAGCAGAAATGGGCGCACTCCGTGTTTTAAACAAAGTAGTTGAGTTGATCAGGTCGCAGGTGCAAAACGAGTATGTCCCCCTGGGTTGGGACTAATGAAAATAGGATAAGCACACTCCTGGAAAGGGAGGGTGTCACTCGTTGCACTCATAAGAGAGAATCAATTCTCCTTGTCCAAAGATTTAGTTCCAAACACTGAAACGGTGATTCAAAGTCAATTAAATTTATTTATGAAGTTCATCCAAAGATGTAGAATTATCATCATTCTATCAATCTTGACTCATATATCAAATATTCAAATATTCATTGATCAAATGCCCAATGCATTTCGGGCCGTTCGAGCCCTTCATCAGGGGAGGCACTGTGGAGGAGACAAGGGAGCAGCACTCATTTATCACGTTATACATAGGTTTAAATATGCATGACAGATTAAAACATGACTTGTGTAACAAGGTGCGGTGAACAATAAAGTTATTTAAATCGAAAGTAAAAGAAACTGGTAGTGCTGGTGAACGTGTTCAAATAACAGCGGGTTTCCATTGTGTTGCAAACCACCGGGTGTGTTGGCGTTAGTGAATGAATTCAAATAGTACAGCTGGCTCTGAAACGCGTGGTGAGATTAAGGAGGGTCTTCATAACGAACAAACATGCTATGTTCGAAGGTGGGGATGCTAAGTGGGTGTGAGTTACGGAGGTCATGGAGTGAATCTCCATTAAGTTACAGATCGTAGATCGCTAGGGTAAAAAATGGGTTAGTAGGGAGCTTTCGTCAAGCAGTATCAGCGCGAATGGAAAAGCGTTCACTTACGTTCGAATTTTAGAATCAGAGTCCCATCACTTAGCAAGACGGCGCTCACGAGTGCTGCGGCAGTAGTGAGGTTAGTGAATCGTAATCATGTGATCAGGGCACGTGACCATTTAAAAGAGAGTAAATTGCACGTGTGCGTGAACTACGGCGGTGGTGGACATAGAAAACAGATTTGTAGTTCGTGAAACGGACGGAGGAAATTAAATCACCTGAGTGAGCAAGAGGAGTCCCTGGAAGTGCTGGGGAAATGTAAAAATAAGTGAACGAAGAGTGAGTGAGTAGTATGAAAACACAATGTATCTCGTAGAGAGAAACTTGTAATGAGTAGAATTAAAAGGAAACCTTGTCGCATTCAGAAAATTAAGAAGATGTAAAATAAGTGAACAGTGAATTCCAGAGGTACATTTTATATACAATCATCAGCTTATCAATGTAGGAGGTCAGATTACAAGTAACAGCCTAAATCATAACGTTCATTCAAACCCTTGGGCTGGGTGGAATTCAGTTTGTGGATCCAATAAATTTCTCTCTGTAACAGGAATCTGTTATTATCTCGTCCTTTCAATATAGGAACCTGTTCAAGGATCAGGAAACGGAGTTGACATATGTTGTGATGATGTTCTTTGAAGTGAGTCGCAATTGGTGATTTAGCCTGTTGCGTTCTTATGTTGCTTTTATGTTCGTTTATTCGAATGCGGATTTTTCTTTCGGTTTTGCCCACGTATGCAAGGCCACATGGGCATTTCAGTAGGTAAATGACATTTTGGCTGTTGCAGGTAGCAGTGACTCTGAGCTTAATGGGGTAACCATGTAGTGGATGTTGGATTGTGGTTCCCTTAATGATGCAATTGCAGTTTCCACAATTGAGACAGGGTTGAGTACCTTTGTAAGGACTTGTAGTAGAATCCCGAGGTTTGGAAAGGATTTGTTTAAGATTGCGTGATCGCTGATACGCAAATCTAGGAGGTGTTTCAAAAATGTTGTTGAAGTCCGCCTCAGTGCTTAACATGGGCCAGTATCTCAATATGGTTTTGGTTTTTTTGATGGTAAAACTCTCGGTAGAGTATTTGGACACAAATGTCATTCTCTGTGGTGTAGACATCGGTCGTTTGGGTTGAAGAAGTGTTTGTCGGGAGAGTCTGTCTGTCTTCAGTACTGCTTTTTCCAGAATGTCACTCGGATATTTACGTTGTTTGAATTTAGAAATACACATGGTTTTACTTGACTCATACAGTTCATTGGTACTGGAAATCCTTTTTAGTCGAAGCAGTTGTGAATATGGCAGGTGATTTTTGAGTGATGGCTGGTGAAAACTGTGAAAGTGAAGAAGGTTATTGCGATCTGTTGGTTTTGTGTACACTTGAGTGGTAAGATTGCCTTGTTGGATGGTAACACGGGTGTCCAGAAAAGTTATAGATTCTGTATTAGTAAGATGAGTAAATTCAATGCGTTGGTCGATGGTATTAAGCGTGGTAATAAGAGATTCCAGTTGTTGAATTGGACCATTCCACAAAAGAAAAATATCATCTATGTACCTTTTATAGAGGATCAGGTGTTCAGTCCAGTCGTTATTGGTTAAGATGTTGTCCAATTCGAATCTGTGCATGTAGAGATTTGCGTACGATGGGGCAGCGCAATTTCCCATGGAAGTGCCTGAGCATTGGATGTAGAAAGTGTTGGACCATTCGAAGTAGCTGTGATACAGAGTGAAGTGCATCAGTTCCATGAGGAACACTTTAAGATCATTAGGTTTGTCTGTGTTGATCAAAAAAGATTCAATAGCTTCAATCCCTTTGTCATGTGGAATGGAGGTGTAAAGTGATTTCACGTCGATTGTACATAAGATGGTATCTGTAGTTATCAATCCGCGGATGGATTCCAAGATGTTAAGAAAATCAGTAGTGTCCTTTATGTAGGTAGTCATGGATTGTACTGAAGCCTGAAGATGTTTATCTAAATATTTTCCGATAGGTTCATGGAGTGAATTGATGGTAGAAACAATGGGTCTGAACGGAGGTTTTGTGGCATGCTTATGGATCTTAGGCAGCATGTAAATGTAGGGAGTAGATGGATTAGTTTTGATAAGATATTTTTTATCTTCTTCAGAAATAGTCCCTTGTTCAAGAGCGGTGTTGATGATGGTTTTAAGAATGTCAAGAAAGTTATTTGTGGGGTCCGTAGGTACGGGCATATATGTTCGTGCGTCCTTGACATGTTCATCCACACTTTCAACATAGAAGGTAGTATCCATGATTACTAGTGCCCCTCCTTTGTCAGCTTGACGTATGGTAATTTCAGACCTGTTGGCTAAAGTATTTAGAATTTGTTCTTCTTTTTTTGTGATGTTTTTGAATTTGTTTTTCTTGTGGTAACCAATTTTTTGGAGCTCTTTTAAGACGATTGTCTCGAAAGCGTCAAGTACTTTATGGCTGGTCGGTGCGTTGTAGGTGCTTTTATTCCGAAGTCCTAACAAGGTGTTTTGTCTTGGAATATCTGGCAATTTTAGTATATTGTTAAAATGGTGTTTGAGTCTGAGTACACGCAAGAACTTAAAGAGGCTGATTTCAGTCTCCAATGCGTTTGAATGGTAGGTGGGAACGAAGGAAGTTCCTTTTTGTAGAGTCATAATTTCAAATTGGGTAAGATCATAGCTAGAGATGTTGATCACAAGATTTTCTGGCTGCGTGTATTCTTCGCTACCGATTTTGTGTGAGTTTTTCCTCCTGGATCTTCTAGTGGTCTGGTGCCTGCCCCTAAAAAATGCGGTTGTCTTGGTGCACTGGTGGTAGGTTCCTCATTGGCTGCTGATTGTAGATCTCCTGTTTCTGCTGGTCTTTCTTTTGGCTGTGAGGTTGAGAAAGTTCTGGGAGCCCTGTCCCTGGAAGAAGAATCATCAGAGGACGTTGCGTCTGTCTCAGATCTTTGTCCGGTTTGTTTGCGTTGATGTCTTTTGTAGGCATAAGCCTCGGCCCAAGTATATACCTCTCCTAATTTGTAATCCAAATTGTCGCGTTTAAATTTTCTTAATTTTCTTTCGTTGATCTCTTTAGTGTAGTCATCCAGTTGTTTATTAAGATCTGCTAAGGTAGCATTCCAATCTGTGTCTGACATTTTGTTGGAGACTTCTTGCCGAAGTTCATCAAGTTCTTTATTGAGGTCTTCAAGTAGTATAGATAATTCTTCCACAATAAGTAGTATTAAATCCAAGGAGCATTTGTTAAGGATCGCTTCCCATTTTTCAGAAAAGCGTGAGTTGTTTTTACACAGGGTCGACTTTAGGGCAATTCTGAGTCCTCTTGGAATTCGCTGAACTTTATGGTATCGTATGAGAGTACTAGCGTGTAGTTTTTGGTTAATTGCTCGTTTAGATGTGTATAATAGTTGTTTGATGTTTGATTGAATGGATGTGGTACTGGTGCTGGGTCCTGTAGTGTCCTCGAATAGTGCATAGATACGTTGAGTTTCTTCGTTAGTATACATAAATGTATTCGTTCTCCGGTCGGAGATATTTTCTGATTCATCCATCGGGGTAATGGTGCGCTTTCTGTGTTACTCAGGAAACGGGGTAATACACAATAAGAAAAGAGCAGAAATGGGCGCACTCCGTGTTTTAAACAAAGTAGTTGAGTTGATCAGGTCGCAGGTGCAAAACGAGTATGTCCCCCTGGGTTGGGACTAATGAAAATAGGATAAGCACACTCCTGGAAAGGGAGGGTGTCACTCGTTGCACTCATAAGAGAGAATCAATTCTCCTTGTCCAAAGATTTAGTTCCAAACACTGAAACGGTGATTCAAAGTCAATTAAATTTATTTATGAAGTTCATCCAAAGATGTAGAATTATCATCATTCTATCAATCTTGACTCATATATCAAATATTCAAATATTCATTGATCAAATGCCCAATGCATTTCGGGCCGTTCGAGCCCTTCATCAGGGGAGGCACTGTGGAGGAGACAAGGGAGCAGCACTCATTTATCACGTTATACATAGGTTTAAATATGCATGACAGATTAAAACATGACTTGTGTAACAAGGTGCGGTGAACAATAAAGTTATTTAAATCGAAAGTAAAAGAAACTGGTAGTGCTGGTGAACGTGTTCAAATAACAGCGGGTTTCCATTGTGTTGCAAACCACCGGGTGTGTTGGCGTTAGTGAATGAATTCAAATAGTACAGCTGGCTCTGAAACGCGTGGTGAGATTAAGGAGGGTCTTCATAACGAACAAACATGCTATGTTCGAAGGTGGGGATGCTAAGTGAGTGTGAGTTACGGAGGTCATGGAGTGAATCTCCATTAAGTTACAGATCGTAGATCGCTAGGGTAAAAAATGGGTTAGTAGGGAGCTTTCGTCAAGCAGTATCAGCGCGAATGGAAAAGCGTTCACTTACGTTCGAATCTTAGAATCAGAGTCCCATCACTTACTAGCCGAAAAATATGGGGCAAAAATTATATCATATGCAGATGATACGCAACTGCTTTTTTCACCTGTGGGAAGGATGAGGTGACAGATAGTGCTACTGAGGCGGAAGCCGGGAGCGGGTGATTATTTTTAACATTTTAAAGTGTTTTAACCTTATTGTGATAACGTGTACCTGAAACAGTTGAATCTTGCATTCCGCGGTGTTGGCGCCATCCCAGGGAAGCCCCTCGCTCCTGGACACGCCCACCGACGCTCGGCCACGCCCCCTCCCTCACTATTTAATTCGCGCCGCTGCACAGCGCGTATTGGTGACAGATAGTGCTCCTGAGGCGGAAGCCGGGAGCGGGTGATTATTTTTAACATTTTAAAGTGTTTTAACCTTATTGTGATAACGTGTACCTGAAACAGTTGAATCTTGCATTCCGCGGTGTTGGCGCCATCCCAGGGAAGCCCCTCGCTCCTGGACACGCCCACCGACGCTCGGCCACGCCCCCTCCCTCACTATTTAATTCGCGCCGCTGCACAGCGCGTATTGGTGACAGATAGTGCTCCTGAGGCGGAAGCCGGGAGCGGGTGATTATTTTTAACATTTTAAAGTGTTTTAACCTTATTGTGATAACGTGTACCTGAAACAGTTGAATCTTGCATTCCGCGGTGTTGGCGCCATCCCAGGGAAGCCCCTCGCTCCTGGACACGCCCACCGACGCTCGGCCACGCCCCCTCCCTCACTATTTAATTCGCGCCGCTGCACAGCACGTATTGGTGACAGATAGTGCTCCTGAGGCGGAAGCCGGGAGCGGGTGATTATTTTTAACATTTTAAAGTGTTTTAACCTTATTGTGATAACGTGTACCTGAAACAGTTGAATCTTGCATTCCGCGGTGTTGGCGCCATCCCAGGGAAGCCCCTCGCTCCTGGACACGCCCACCGACGCTCGGCCACGCCCCCTCCCTCACTATTTAATTCGCGCCGCTGCACAGCGCGTATTGGTGACAGTTAGTGCTCCTGAGGCGGAAGCCGGGAGCGGGTGATTATTTTTAACATTTTAAAGTGTTTTAACCTTATTGTGATAATGTGTACCTGAAACAGTTGAATCTTGCATTCCGCGGTGTTGGCGCCATCCCAGGGAAGCCCCTCGCTCCTGGACACGCCCACCGACGCTCGGCCACGCCCCCTCCTACTCACCATAAGTGATGTGTTATCAACGACCGCGCAGCGGGCGCGCCAAAGGCAAGCCCGTCTGCGCCCGTCCGCGACCATACGGGACCCGGGGCCATAAACCCTGGCCTCCATATCACCCAGGTAAGGACTTACAGTCCATCGAAACTCCACAGTATTGGAACTACAGCTGTGATACGCTGCACCCACAGATTCCCACCTGATAAACTTGCTCCCCGCTGCCCGTCCTGTAAACACCCCCTCAACACCAAAATCTCCGCAGACACAACCCAGAAATTTTGTATGTTTCTGTTGAACTGTAGGTCCCTTCCGAAACACAGCACAGAAATTGCCTTACTGTTAGAAGAACGGAAACCGGACGCCATCTTCCTGACGGAGACATGGCTCACCCCCCACTCTGAGCCGTACCTAGTCACAGCTTTACCCCCTGGCTATCAAATCCATAGGCTAGATCGGTCGGAAGGGAGAGGAGGAGGCCTGGCTATCATACTAAAGGATCAGTATCGTTGTCGTACTACCTCAGAAGCAATTCCTGAGTGTGAAAGTCTTGCATTCACTATCGACTTCTCCTCAAATATCTCCTTCTCAGGCACCCTGATATATCGCCCCCCAGAGCCGGCAAAAATGTTCCATAGACTTCTCCCGAACATTATAGCCGAACGTATTATGTCAACAGCCAACCATACTCTTCTGGGAGACCTTAATTTTCACTTTGATAGCCCCACAGACCACACTGCTTTGGAACTAACAGATGACCTAGCAGCATTGCAATTGAATCAGCATGTCTCAGCCCCGACCCATGAAAAGGGCCACCTTCTAGACCCGATCTTTAGCAATTGCACGGAGTTGCGGGTCAGTCAACCCACTGCTCTGCCCTGGACTGATCACTACTTAATACCTTTCACCTGGTTTACCGATAAAGCCCCTTGGTCCACCCCCCAACCCAAAGTCACAAGGAACTGGGCGAAATTACCCACCAAGGCTTGGATAAGCAACTTAGAATCCACTTGCCCACCTCAGTCCACAGACCCCAACATAGCAAACCAGGAATATGAGGGTTGGATCAAAAAATCTTTGGACGCCACCCTACCCTTTCAGAAATCCATACCGAAAAGACTGCATAAATCAGCCCCTTGGCTCTCAGATACCTTAAGAGCAAAAAAACGTTTATGTAGGAAACATGAGAGAGCATGGCGCCTAGACTTTCTACCTGAGAAAAAGTCCCAATACAAGGAGGCAATAAAGGCTTATAAAGATGAGATTAGGACAGCGCAAACCACCTATTTTTCGGCTAAAATTATGGAAGCTAAATCCAAACCAAAGGAAATCTTCCACTTGGTAAAAAACCTAACAAAAGTGAACAACTCAGCTCTATCCTTAGCTAAAACACAAGCACAATGTAATGAGCTAGCGGACTTCTTCCATAAAAAGGTTACTAAGATCTACTCCTCCTTTCCAACAGTAGATACAACCCCAATAACAAATATCCAGGCACCACTGAAACACAGAACTCTCCCAGACCAACCTACCCTAGAACATTTTCTTCCCTTAGATCTGGATACCCTTAACCTTCTGGCTCGGCAAATCAAATCTGGCTCCCCACTCGACCCAGCTCCACCAGATGTTATGATGCAGGCTAGCCAGGTCACCATACCCGTGGTATTGGAGCTACTAAACTCCTCCATTTTATCATGTACTGTGCCCATAGGATGGAAGAGAGCTATGGTACGGGCTCTGCTTAAAAAGCCCAATTTAGACCCGGAAGATCACGCCAATTACCGCCCAATTTCTCTGCTCCCCTGGGCAAGCAAAATTCTTGAGAAACATGTAAACATCCAGTTAATAAAATTTCTTGAAAACCACTCGTTACTGGATGTTTCTCAGACAGGGTTTAGACCTAGGCATGGCACCGAAACCGCACTGTTAGCGGTTATCGAAGAGTCGCGGAGGATACTGGATCAAGGTGGTTCAGTGGCAGTGATCCTCCTTGATCTAAGTGCGGCATTCGACGCGGTCAGCTATTCCACTCTGCTGAACCGTTTATCAAAGATCGGAATAACAGGAAATGCACTTAGGTGGCTCAATTCCTTTTTGAGCAACAGAACATTTCAAATCTTTGATGGTGACACAGTGTCAACCAGCAAATCACTGAGCTGCGGGGTGCCACAAGGGTCCTCTCTGAGCCCTGCATTGTTCAACGTATATATGAAGCCGCTGGCTGGGATCGTCCAACCGTTTGGTATCAAGATCATATCATACGCAGATGACACCCAGCTAGTGGTGTCTCTGGCGCAGGAGGGTAACAGGCACATAACAACAGGCCTTATGAAATGCCTACAGAATGTTAAGGAATGGATGACAGCCTCCTCCTTAAAACTCAACGGGGACAAAACGGAGCTTATGCTCCTGGGCCCACCTTCACCAGTGCCTTTTAGCTCCCTCTGGCCGTCCTGTCTAGGTCCTCCCTGTAGGAAGGTGGATATCTGACTATGGTTACCCCCAACTTTTTGCCTAGTGTCTAGCTGGTTTTTCGACTTAGTTGGCCTGAGATCCTGCCATTCAGGGTCTCAGGCTGTCTGCTCTCTCTTTAAAATGGACCCCATGTACCCTAGGTACATAACCAATTGGTAAGGATCACCTTATTGGACCCTGTACAGTGTACCCTAGGTACCCAGGGCATAGGTGTACCCTAGGCCTCCCAGGGGCTGCAGCATGTATTATGCCACCCCTGGTCTGGCCTTCCAATCAGACACAACTGGCTGATCACTCAGCTGGGGCAAGGCCGTGTAATCACCCCTTGCTTAGGTGTAGTATTCATATACCTAACTTACATATAGACACATGTGTACCTATCAGTCACTCCTATGGCAGGCCTTAACAATCCTGGAGGCAGAGTGCTTGGTAACTTGTGAGATGGTGCTCTAGCATGCGCTGAGCCTGTCTGCAGCTTTCGGAACCTTGTCCTTATAGCTGTTCTATGATATAGCCTACCATATACTCTTAAAGTGCCTTATAATCTTAGACGGTTATGGTGACTATGGTTTGGCTTTATCGAAACATGTCGTGTAAGGTGTCTAACACTGTGGAATAATACCCCCATGCCATTTCTGGACATGAGAATATTATACCCCCCTTCTAGAGGGAAAGACATGTTAAAATCATACTTCAACTGTTAGCCTCTGACCAAAGCCTCAGCATCACAAAATGGATGCTGCTGCCACGACACAAGTCTGACCTCCTGCAGCTGGGAGTGATCCCAGCCAGGGAGGCCTGGACAATAGGTTTCCTGCTTGGGGAGGTGCTAGCACCTCCCCAGACAGCCTTTAGTGTATTGGGGCAGGGTGGGCTGAAAGGAATGAGACATGCCTGGGGCACACAAGGTGTTCCTTGCATAGTCCAGTTCAAACCGGCGCTGGGGCACTCCAGCCCCAGCTCTGGCGCGAAACTGGACAAAGGGAAGTGGGTGTAACCACCCCCTCCCAGGTCCCAGCCATAAGGCGTGACCTAGCAGGTATCCCAGCCCCCCAGATTAGTATAAGAGTGGGAGTTGGGCCTCAAGACTTTAGATTATCCTGAACCTGCAAAACTGAACAGAAACTCTGGACCTTCGACATTCGACGAAAGAAGAAGACTGAAGAATCTCCCTTGTAGCCAAGGAGTGGCTACCCTGTGCAAACAGGCACCATCAAGAGACTACCCTTTGCTTTGCCCACGTTCTACGAGGAACCGACTGCAGAGCCCGACCAGAGCCTTGACTTCCAGACTTCTCCGACCCTGATCCACATCCACAGCAAAGCTGAGATCCGTGGAGGCGACGAGCGACGTGGGACCGGCTACCTGGAAAAAGTGGCTAGTAACTTCAAGCGCAGCTTCTGAGGCACCCTCGAAGTTGTGCACCGGGGATTGAGAAGCCCCAACCCCAAGCACCATCTGCACCGAAGATCAGCCCCCCACACTCCACGAATCCTGCGTGGGGCCCTTCTGCATTTTCCTGCTTGCCGCGTCTGTCCGGTTGCTTGCCCGCTGGCTGGTGGCCTTTGTGACGACGCTCCCTGAAATCTTCTGCGCTGGTTTGGCTCCTCCAGACTGGCTCCCGCTTCTCTGCAAAGAGGAAGCACCCCAGACCTTCCTGGTCTGCACCAGAAGCAAGTCCTCAGTTCTTCGTGGGTTCCGCTTGCCAAGGCTTGGTGAGTCCTAGTCCAACTTCGACGCCGCCGACAGCAAGAGCCTTCGTGGGACAGCTCGCCTCCTGGTCCTGGTCGTCCTCGACGCTTCCTGGTCCTCCTGGCTGCAGCGACAAGCTTCACCTTCACCTGCAATCTTCACGACATCGCCTGGTTCCTTCCTGGTTCCACGTGGTCACTGGCTAGTGACCTTGACTCTGTCCCTTCTGCTTGCAGGTTTCCTCTCTTCTTGATCCCAGCCTTGGGATCCACCGGACACTCTTCACTGACTGCCTGTCAGCATCTTTCTTCAGGCATCCATAGGAGTCGACGACGAAAACGACGCATCTTCACCCCTATGCACCCGCAGCCTGTGGGCTAGGTAACTTGGGTACTCCGGTGCTCATCAGGATAGTTGCTATCCTAGTGTCTAGTTTTCAAGTCTCAACTTCCTAGCTACTCCGGAAGTGTCCTAAATCTACCGTTTTCTAAACTGTACTATTGCTATTGACTTTTATGCATTACGCGTGAGTGTTTCCACTCTGCACACGAATCCCGTGGGCCTCCCACTTCCTAACTAACGCTAGTGTAGTGTAGCCCCAGCGATTCCCTAGGCCTAGGCCTATTCTATTTCCGTGACAGTGGTTCTTATACCACTTACTTAGTATATGGTTTGCGTGGCCCCTAGGGCCTAACTGTATTACTTACCTGTGTGACTTAATGTATGCTTAAATAAGACTGTGTTGTACTTACCTCTAATCTCATAAAGAGTGCTGAGGGTTTGACTAGAATAAATACACTTTATTTTATATATATATCTGTTGTGGTGTCCTTTCATTTGGTATTCAAGGGATTATATATGGTATCACAGCTGGCTTCACATGCCATTCAGAGTTTAGCCTAAGACTGCTCTTGTCCATGCTACCACTAGGATAGCTGGTCTATAAGGTTGACTTTACAACCAATCACCATAAGGGTATTTGGACTGATATAAGGTGTACACTAGAACTAGTGTCATCATACATCAGGCCAACTTCTCACACCGTAGAATATCTTGGAGAGTGACCATCCGGAAAGAGAGTTTGATGAGATAGGTGTTGAGCTCCCTTAGGTCTAGTATAGGACGCCATGTATCTTCCGTCTTTCGAACCAGGAAGAACCTGGAATAAAACCCGTTGCCCCTTTGCGAAAGAGGTACGGGCTCTATCGCCCCCTTGATGAAAAGTTGGTGGGCTTCGAGATGCAACAGTCGGAGATGTTTTGATGGACGGGCGTCCGGAGCTCTTGTTGGAGGAAGATCTTGGAACTCCAACGTATGGCCACTCTGAACAATATTTAAGACCCACCGGTCCGATGTTAAAAGAACCCAGCTGTCCAGACAAAAAGAGATCCTGCCCCCAACCGGTGTTCTTGGTAGTGGAGGAACAGTAGCCAGAGCCAGGAGGCCGCTATTGCCTCTTGGCGTTGTCTCGTCCCTGACGATTCTGACGTCCTCTCTGGGACTGCCGAGAGAAAGACGCCGAATGACCTTGGCGTTGGCTGGAGTATTGACCTTTATCGGACTGTCCTGATTGTGTGGAATACTGACGTTGGTTTCCTCTGTAATTAGAAAACCCTCGACCACGTGCTCCTCTGAATGGCACCTTGCGATAATTCAAAGACCCCAAGGACTTAGCTGTGTCCGTGTCCTTCTTTATGCTTTGGAGGGCGTCATCCACATGCTTACCAAAAAGCATCTCCCCGTCAAAGGGAAGGTCTAAGATCTTATTCTGGACCTCCTGGCGAAACCAGGTCGCCTTCAACCAGCCTTGACGGCGCAAGACCGCTGACCCTGCCAAAGCCCTGAAAGCAGTAGAGGCTATGTCCATCGCACAGTCAATGACTTCCGAAGAGCATCTTTCCCCTTCCATCAGAACCTGCTTGGCTTCCTCCTGACTCGACTCTGGTAGCTGGTCCATAAACGGCTCCATGTCGCACCACATCTGGCGGTCGTACCTGCCTAGAATAGCCAGAGAATTAGCCGCACGCACCAACAAGCTGGCCATGGTGGAGAATCTTTTTCCCACATTGTCCAGCCTCCTGCCTTCTGCCTTCTTTATCCGGAGGCGTGGTTAACGGAGTGGACGGATTCTTTGACTTGCTCTGTGCAGCCTGAGATATTACGGAATCCGGCTTAGGTTGTCCTAGGAGACATGCAGGACTGCCCTCAGGGGCCTTGTATTTCTTCTCCAGCCGGGGAAGAACCGGGATGACCGTCGCAGGGTTCTGCATCGTCTTAATTCCCTCATCCTAGACATGTTCTATGATGGGAATTGATCTGACCAACTTCCTATATTGTGCTTTAAAGTCATATAGGAAACAGTCGGACTGCTCCACTGTAAGGGGCAGACCAAACCTCTTGGATGCCCGTTCCATTAAATTATGGAAACCACCAATATCTGCTGGAGGCGATATATTTGTCTCCCGGCCCACAGCATCCGGATCCTGCATACCAGTGTCATCCGGGTCCCCATCCGGATCCCCTGGATCAGTAAGGGGGATCACCTGCCCCTCATCGTCCTCATCTGTATCCAAATCTTGTGCGTCTTGATTGGCAGGTTCCGAATATGAAGGCTGAGGAACCACTAACGGTACCACCGTTGAAGTGGTACGAGGTATATCCTTAGGCAGAGGTGGCAAGTCCATTGCCATGTCTCGCGGTACCACAGACGTAGAAGGACGCACCGGTGTGAGGTCTGGTAATGACGGAAAACGAGCTTTATAGTCTTGCAGCATCATTTGCAAATCCGTCACTAAAGCCACTGGCAAGGCTATCATATCCTGCCTCAGAGAGCGGGGGTGTACTTCCTGTGAAAAGCTTTGTCGCCCCTCCTGCACCTCTGGACCATAAAAGTCCTCAGTATCCGTGTCCTGCTGTTTCACATTCAGGTCTGAAGGGCTGAATGGCGTCCCCATACTGCCCATCCTCTTCCTCCTCCTCCGAGTCATCGAGAAGCATGGATGGTGGCAAAGGCGTGACCCGCCTAGGGGAAGTCATGTCCGGCGTAATTTTTAACCTCTGGATGGCAAATCCCGAATTCTTCGTCGTCGACGGTCCCGTCGACGGTCCCGTCGACGGAGCCGTTGGCAAAGGGATTCCATGCGTCGACGAACTCGACGACGACATCGTCGACTGCAGGGTAACTGTCGTCGACGGGGCGAGAATTGTCGTCGACGATGAGGACGTCGACGATACCGGAATGGTCGTCGACGGTAAGGTCGTCGACGGAGTCTTCTTCTTCGTCGACGGAGCATGTTTCATCGTCGACGGGGCAACCGTCGACGGTCTCGTCGACGAACTCGTCGTCATCAACATCGACGAACTCGTCGTCGTCATCGTCGATGTGGTCTTCATCGTCGACACCGCCGTCAAAGACGAGAAAGAAGCCGTCGTAGACAATGAAGTAGATATCGTCGACGGTCCCGTCGACGACCCCATGGAAACAGTCTTAACTATGGAGATCGTCGTCAACGTACCTGCTTTAGCCAGCGTCGACGGGCGCTGTTTCTTCACTGGAACTGTCTGAGGAGTTCCTGCAGCATGTTTCTTCACAGGTTTCTCCTTTTGGGACGGAGGAGAAGATGTTGCAACCTCCTTCATGTCCCTAAGGGCTACGTCCACACCAGCAGCCCGTCCCTGCCTCTCCTTTACACTTCCGTGAGGAGATTTCATGGGACCAGCCTCCTCAGACCTTTCAGAGATCCCGTGAGGGGCTTTGAGAGGGGGTTCCGCAGAGGTGGAGGGAGATGACCTACCCCTCTTCCTTGATCTCCTGGAGGAGGTACCAGAGATTGAATCCTCCTCATCCGAAGAGAGAACCTCCGTCCTGGTCTTTAGCTTCTGCAGCCACGTCAGCAACCGACCCTCTCTGTCTCTCAAGGTTTTGGTAGAGAAGGTCCGACAAATTTTACAGTCTGTGGCCTTGTGTTCCGGGTATAGGCAGTATATGCAGTTTTCATGCTTATCTTCCACAAACAGTCTCTTCTTCCCACAAGAAGCACAAGGTCTGAATAAGGCTTTCTTCTCCTTTTCTGACATTATGTCACAAAAGATGGCAAATAAAGATGTCTAATAGTAAAGTTCTGAGAAACTGAGCAGAGCTCAGTGGAGACTCCCTAGCACAACGTGCGGTAGAAAAATCTAAGGCTCTGAGCTCTCTCAGGAAGGTTCCAGAGGGTGAGGCTGTGCTGATTGGTCCTGGCAAAAGTTTGGGCTCTTTTACACAAAGAGGGTGATATACTACAAAAGGAGATGAGGCCTAGGCCTATTTTTCTCTTTTGTTTCTATGGTTATGATATATATATATTTTTGTTTACCGAGGCTCCCATTCTGACGACGGGGAATGATACAAAGCATGAGAATCTATGAAAGTTCCAATACTGGGGTAACTCCCAACTATGCGGTTTCTAATTCAACTCTGAGTTTGTGCTTCTTCACACCAAGCACTCCTAAACTATACTGCCTACCAGTATGGATGACACGTGACTCCTACTCTTTTAGTCCTTTCGCTTATGTAACATTTCCTATATACTGATTTACACAAGTATGATTGATTGTCTGTGTAATGTGTCTGTGATGCAAAGTGCTCGGACATACTTTACTGGTATGAGTAGCACTATATAAGAAATTCAATGCATCTGAGAGAGAGTGGCTATGGAGACTTGGTCACTGTTAAAGGGTGCTAGTGAGAGAATCCGTGGTGGAGGTGGTCATTGGGGGCGCCAACTAAAATTGTCGCACTGGGCGCCACCAGCGCTAAAGCCGGCCCTGTATACTTTTCTTACTAAGGAATAGGTATAATCGGTGAAAATGTAAGTATGCACTGTGACCGCTCTACAAGGTCAGTCAACAAATCATCAAGAGTTCAGAAATCACAAAACACAGGAAATGACGTTGTCTTTCTCGTCAAACCATTATATGATTATTAAAATACAGGGGTGGTCATGGTGATGCCATACCAATTGCTCCAATGGCGCTGACTGATAGTTCCTTGGCACGGTGTGTCCCATCTGGGGAGCGCAGTGTATTTAAAATTCGATCCATTAACGTAGGAAGATATTGGGCAATCTTGGGACCTAAGTAAGAAATATTTTACAATAAGATTGGAACAGAGACTCATTAGAAATACAGCAGAAAATCCTTAGACACATCAAATACGAGCAGCACAGACTAAAGGACATGAATGTAACAGCAACAAAGAGGGATACACACCTGGGAACAGGACATAGCGAGTTAACTTGAAAAACAAAAGAAATACATAACTGTGCAAAATACGAATCAAAAGCATGGAAAAATTACTTGATCATATGTCTCCTTTATGGAAATCTTCATTGAAGTCATGCATTTAATTGCCCACGCGCGGAATTTCAAATTTTTAAAAAAATGTCTACATATCTATAATAAATTGATAAAAACGAAATAAATAGTTTAGTATCCTATCCACATGATAATTTGTCCAACTTACATTTATTTGTTTAAAAATAAAAAATAAAAAGCGGAAAAGTCAGGGACCGGAAACATCTTTTAAAACATAAAATGAAAGAACATAGGATAATGTAGCCATTTAGGCACCAGCCTCAAAAAAGTGAAACAACACTGCTCATTTAAAGGAGCTATCAATACCAAGTTGGCCTCATGACCTACATTGACAGCTACATTCAATTGCTTTTAATGGATCTCAGTATCTCAGCTATACTGGTAACAACGTTAAGACATTTTCACCAGGGAGGAGGTTGTGCTACTTACCATTTCAATGAAAAGTTTGATGAAGGAAAACAAGACAAGTAGTAACATTTCCTTCACCAACTACAAATTCTTTTTATAATGGGTTCTCCTAAAGCTATGAGAAGTTAACCTCCAATGAGATGGAGCTTTAGGGGTGAAAAGATCTTTTAAGAGTCAGTGATCTCTTAACTAGCCTGTAGATAGCATTAGGTTTGGAAGAGAAAACTGGAGTGGTACTGGCGATGGACTCCTCCTTTGGTTGGTTTGGGAGGGTACTGTTAAGGCTACTAACTACGAAGACAGGAACAATTTATCTGGATGGAGAACAGGCCACAAATAGTCTATACCTGATGCGGAAGGAAGTCACCTACAAACATGTTTCTTGTGCCTCAACAGCAAGAAATAGTGCGACAATGACTGCTTAAATGTTGAAGAGTACTTTGACATCTGATTCCCTAGACAAAGATTCTTCCTCATTTCCGAGCAGTACTTCAACGTATATTCAGTCCTTGGATGGGTATCTATTCAATGTGATTTCTCAGATGTCTTTTTCAGAATGATCTTTAGAGGAGGCTCAAGCAATTTCCGCAGAAGGTCATTCTTCCACCATAAGATTCTTGGCCCATCCAAGTATCCTCTCGTCTCCCATGTAAACTGAGATTTTCTCGCCACTGATGTGTGCTACCTGAGATTTTAGAGGAAAAATAATAAACGTTCATATACGTCCATATACTCTTATAAGATGGAAAATAGACCACGCAAGTCATATTCATTATGAAAATGAGTTGCTTACCTGTGACTACAGTATTGGTATCTTTCATAGATTCACATGATTGAATCATCTCAGTCGTCGTAGTGGGAGTCCCACGGCATACATATAAATACAGTACATAATACTACAATAGGCTACAATGCAAAGAACAGTCACTGCAATAACCTATCCATTTTCTTTTGTAAAAAAGAACCAAACTTAGGTAGCAGCCAACCAGGCATCGGCACCCTCTAGAACAATCCCAAGAGAGACTAGGTTCCTCAGATTTTCAGGCACATGTGTGAAACTTTATACCCTGAGGAAATAAGGGCAGCCTCTCAGGGGAGGAGGGTGGGTCGCATGTCAATCTATGAAAGATACCAATACTGGAGAACCATAGTTACAGGTAAGTAACTCATTTTCTTCTCCAGTATTGGATCTTTCATAGATTCACATGCTTGAATCAAGAGTGGTTAGCAGTTGCATAGAAGTACTCTAGTAAAGACAGATCTACCCTTAGAGGGTGGTGGGTAATACTATACATGCAAATAATGAAGCATATACAAGACATCATGCAGTAAAGAACCACCACTATAGATATATATATATTGTAAACAATGTGCCTTGCGCATAGGAGGTCACTAGACATCGCCTTAGTGAAATGCAGCATGCTTACTTAGTCCATCTTTAATTATTTCATGTCGACGCGTTTCAGGATACCAAATCCATTCTTCATGGGCAACAGGCAAGTAATGAAAAGCGCACCACGTTTCACTTTTCTTGATTTTATTAATCTGTTAGTATGCACGCCCCCAGTGGGTGTGTACAATTGCCTTCTGGGACATTGAGTCCCATGGTGCGATAAAATTATATCCTTTGGTAAGGTCATTAATCTTGCTTGCATTTTAAAAAACATTATCAACCTTCGTAGGTAATGAGACCAAGACGACAAGCTCAATTAGCATATGGCGCTGTACTGTTCAAGCTTTAGGAAGTCCAAAATTGCAGTCTCGCAGGCTGGTTTCCTTTCTCCCCAGCCTGCGATGGTGCTCCTCCCCACGGCTGGCTACCGTGTAAAATCTTGTAAACAATGTGCCTTGCGCATAGGAGGTCACTCGACATCGCCTTAGTGAAATGCAGCCTGCTTACTTAGTCCATCTTTAATTATTTCATGCAGACGCGTTTCAGGATACCAAATCCCTTCTTCATAGGCAACAGGCAAGTAATGAAAAGCGCACCACGTTTCACTTTCCTTGATTTTATTCATCTGTTAGTATGCACGCCTCCAGTGGGCGTGTAGAATTGCCTTCTGGGACATTGAGTCCTGTGGTGCGATAAAATTATATCCTTTGGTAAGGTCATTAATCTTGCTTGCATTTTAAAAAACATTATTAACATTCGTAGGTAATGAGACCAAGACGACAGGCTCAATTAGCATATGGCGCTGTACTGTTCAAGTTTTAGGATGTCCCAAACTGCAGTCTCGCAGGCTGATTTTCATTACTTGCCTGTTGCCCATGAAGAAGGGATTTGGTATCCTGAAACGCGTCGGCATGAAAATTATATCCTTTGGTAAGGTCATTAATCTTGCTTGCATTTTAAAAAACATTATTAACGTTCGTAGGTAATGAGACCAAGACGACAGGCTCAATTAGCATATGGCGCTGTACTGTTCAAGTTTTAGGAAGTCCCAAACTGCAGTCTCGCAGGCTGATTTTCATTACTTGCCTGTTGCCCATGAAGAAGGGATTTGGTATCCTGAAACGCGTCGGCATGAAATAATTAAAGATGGTATCCAATGTTGCTCCTAAAAACGTTATCCAATGAGGAGTTAGAACGGATTTTTTAAGATTGACTGCCAGCCCCAGAGAGCGGAAAAGCTGTAGGCAGGAGATGACTTCTGAGGCCTGTTGAAGAGAAGCAGCTTTCACTAACCAATCGTCGAGATATGGGAAGATCTGTAGGCCTTTTAATCGTATGTATGCTGCTACGGGAGCAAGACACTTGGTGAAGACCCGAGGAGGTGAACAAAGGCCAAAGGGAAGTACCTGGAACTGATAGTGCGCACCTGGCACAGAGAAACGGAGACATTTTTGATGCTTACGATGAAAAGGGATATGGAAATATGCGTCGTGCAAATCCAGGCTTGCCAGGAAATCTGAATGGTTCAGAATCTGTAATATCTCCTGGAGAGTTACCATGAGAAAGGATTTCTTCTGTAGGTATTTGTTGAGTTTTCTGAGGTCTAGAATGGGAAGCCATTCTCCAGACTTCTTCTTTACCAGGAAAGAAATGGGAGTAGAAGCCTCTGTCTCTCAGAGTGTGGCACACATTCTATTGCTCCCTTTTGAAGCACAATTAATGCTTCCTTTTTTAGCAATTGAAGATGGGGTGGTATTGGTTTTTGAGGCGTATGAGGAGAGGGTGTTGAGGTAAACTCTAGGGTATGACTTTTTTTTATTATATCCAGGACCCATTTGTTATTTTCTGCCATTGGTGTAGGCAACAAGAAGGGGGAATTTTCTTTAATGGAGTAATCAAGGGAAGAGCAGCAGACAGCGAGGCCTAGTCATTGCTTTCTGACAATCTCTGGATTTAATTTGTTGCTTCTGCCTAGGTTGTCTTGTGTAAGCAGCTTGCAGTAACACACAGTATTGCTGTTGATACTGGTACAAAGGTCGAAAAGAGGTGCAAGTCTGAGGCTGCTATTTCTGGTAATCACCTAGAAAAGAAAATGCCCCTCTGCCAAGTGCTCCTCGAAAGGGGGTCTTTCTATATTGGAGCGTGCCCAAAGCTTTAGCTGTGTCTGTGTCAGTTTTATTGGCTTCTGAAGCATCATCAATATGTTTGCCAAAAAGTGTCTCACCATCAAATGGCATGTCCAAAATTTTGCTTTGCACCTCAGGGGGGGAACATTGTTGCCTTCAGCCAACACAGACGCCTAAGAACAGCCACTCCAGCAAGCTGGTGAAATGCTAAGGAACCCACGTCCATAGATGCATCAATTTCTGATGCAGACCTTTCTCCTTCTAGAAAGATCATTCTTGCTTCTGGAATTTTATCGTCCGGAAGGAGCTCTATGAAATAAGCGATGTCGGACCACATCTGGTGGTCGTATGTAGCTAAAATCGCCTGGGCGTTAGCAGCATGAACTGAAGCACCTGAAATGGTTGTAAATCATTAACCAATCTTATCGAGGAGCCTTCCCTCCTTATCAGGCGGTGCAATAATGGGCGCTAAATGGTTTCTTGATCTCCGTTGGGCAGCTTCTGAGATAACTGAATCCGTCTTAGGATGTCCTACCAGACAAGCTGGAGCATCATAGGGAGCTTTATATTTTGTCAATCCTTGGCAAAACTGAGATAACTGAGGCGGGTGTCCTCATCACTTTTATACCTTCCTCCCATATGTGATCTACAATGGGTATAGATCTCACCGTCTTTCTGGATTAATCCTGGAAACCAGAGAGAAAACAATCAGATTGCTTGACTGTCAAAGACAATTGAAATGGGAAGCTGCTCTTTCTATCAGCGTGTGGAAGCAAATTTCTTCTGGTGGAGACTGCACAGTTTGAGGAGAAGGAGAAACATGTTTTGATATAACATAGTCCTCCCATTCATCACCTATTTGCCCATCTTTCTAAGGTTGACACTCCTCAATTTCTCCGTCATCATCAGAAGTGTCCTGATGTTCTTGTGGCAAAACAGTATCCCCCGCAGGGGAAGCCCTAGACAAAGGATCAGACATACGTGGAGGAGAAGATAGTGGCAAAGAGACATGCGGTGGTGGAGGTGGAGGAACAGCTGCTGAAGGAAAACGTGTGCGGTAGTCATGCAACAAGTCTTGAAGGTCCTGAACCAAAGCCACAGGAAGGTGGACAATAGGCTCATTAGCAGGCTCCATAGATTGTATTTTTGCATGTGGAGGGCGATATTCTTCCTGATAGTAACCTTCATATTCATCATCTTCATCTTGATATTTTACATGAAGCTGAGAGGGACTGTGAGCAGGGCCAAACATCCCATCAGCACCAGATTCTTCTAAAATGTTGAAGGTGGCATAGGTGAGACTACTGCAGGAGTCTGCAAAAAATGCCTCGTCAACGGTGTCGTCGATGAGAACGTAGTCGACGGATACATAGGAGTGAGTTGCAACGTCGACGGATGCTTACGACCAGACGCGGGATACAGCTTCGTCAGCATCATCGATGATAGCTCAGTCTGTGTTGTTGACGAGGACGCTGAGTTGACAAGGAGGTCATCGGCGGTATCGAAGCCATCACCGTCACTGAAAGCGTCAATGGCGTGGCCGTCAACGATAACGTTGCCCTATCCATCATCGACGATGTAGATTTTTTCGACGATGAGATAGGTGAAACATGTCCAGAATGTGATTTTAGTGTTGACAGTGACGGACAGCGATATAAGCTTTCTTGAGACTGTTATTTTCATGGATGTTTCTGAAGAATCTTTTTCCTTTTTATGGCTTTTCTTTTGTGTAGGAAAATAATGCTTTCCTTTTAGTGAGGTGCCTGCATCTTCCCGACAAGACTTTTTAGAAGCCTTTTTCTTGGAAACTTTAGGAGATTTAAGAGAGCTTTCTCTCCTTTAGGATGTTTCCTGAGAAGCCTGTGAGGTAGAGCTCTCCTCTTCCTCTAAGACAACGTCAGATTTATGTTTCAGTCTCTGTAGCCAAATCAACAACCTACCCTCAGTCCTTAAGGGTTTTGGTTGAAAAAGTCCTACAAATTTTGCAGTCTTTTACCTTATGTTGAGGTAAAGTCAGGAAATACAGTTTTTATGTGGATCCTCAGCACGCAGTCTCTTCTTACCACATGATCCACATGGCCTGATGAGACCTTTCTTTGAAGAATCCAACGTTTTGAGTAAAAATCTAGAAGTTTGAAGAGAAAAACTGAGCAGAGCTCAGGGAGATTCCCTTTCACATGACGTGCGGTAAAAAAATCTGAGGAACCTAGCCTCTCTTAGGATTGTTCAAGAGGGTGCCGACCCCTGATTGGTTGCTAATGAAGTTTGGTTCTTTTTTTACAAAAGAAAAACGATAGGCTATTGCAGCGACTGTTCATTGCATTATAGCCTATTGTAGTTTTATCTACTGCTTTTATATCAATACCGTGAGACTCCCACTACGACGACGGAGATGATTCAAGCATGTGAATCTATGAAATATCCAAAACCGGAGAACTTCTGTTTATTTACTACCACATTAGGGACACTTAAAGTGAGACATTTTTAAATGAAACAGCAACACATCTAATCAGGATACACGGGTGAACAGCTCCCAAATACAAAAGTTATCCAGTGGCATTGAGAAAAACATTAGGTTTGTATACAAAGTTCTTTATAAAAATCAGTGACAGGCAAAGTCAGGGTTAATGGATCTTGTTAACAGGAACTGTCAAAAAAAAAAAAGACTAGTGTTAACTGTCACTGCAGGGCCTGACAAGCTACCTTTGAGAAGTGTGGCTTTTTGTTATTAGAGGCATGTCTGATATTATCTAAATTTGCATAATATGCACCGTCACATCTCTTCCTGTTTACATACTCTGCCACCCTGTACCAAGGGCCTAGCTTGAGCCATATAAAAACAATAAATTACATCTTTTTCTTTACTTTTTCCTCTAAAATGTTTTGTTAAATGTTTGTCAGTAGTTTTTCCGGGATCGGCGCATGGGAGAAACTATTCACTGCTTAGGACTTCCAGGATACAGTTTGACGAAGTGCCACAAGTTTGCTTGGCCTTTCCATGGTTTATTTTGCTTCTCTTTCTCCTCCATTGAATGCAGAAGCAGCCTCACCTAAATTTTCCACAAAATTCTCCAGTGCATAGTATGCCTTAGGGAGGTGTCCTGAGCGAGACTGTTCCAAGACCGCCAAGTAGTTCAGAAGAAGTGGCATAATTTCATCAGAAAATGTTATGATATCCGGCTAATAAAAGAGATAAAAACACAGTTTATCTGTTAGATATAATAAGCGGTCATTTTAGGCAAACATATGAATACTGGTCAATCACTAGCAAATTATCGCCTATTTTACAGGGGTGAGCTTGTCCAAAAAAATAGAAAATATATTAAAGTCTGAAATAGACATGCAACAAAAGAAAGACAAAGCTTACTTACATAGAACTGTGGCTATCCGGTATCAGTATCATTCATAGATTCACAGGCTTGAATCAACCTCATCACTTAGATAGGAGTCTCACAATAGACAGAGTGAGCAGCGCAATGTTAAACATACCCTGAAAACTTAACATGGCCTTATTATTCACCTATTCACATCATTTAAAAAGAACAAAAAGTCAACCAACTAGAAACAAGCTCAAAGCACCCCAACTCCCCCCCCCTGCCCCCCCCCCCCCCCGAGATCACCACACCTAAATTTTGTTGCGCAAGTGTGAGAAGTAATGGATAGCTGAGCCCGGACTGGGGAGGAAGAGGGATCCCATGTGGATCTGCAAAAGCCTGGAGAACTACAGTTAAAGTCAGGTAACCTTTTACTCCTCCAGTATTGGATCTTGCATAAATTCACAAGCTTCAGTACCAACTTGAAGTGAATGGCGGGTAAATAAATTCAAATGCCTCAACTCAATGAATGAGATGACATAGAACCGCCTGTCCTACTGAAGCACCCTACTGAGTATACGTGTGTCTGGTCTTCTAGGTTCTCGTCTGCAAAAGAAACTCTAAAGAAGGCAGTTGATGTGGACACACTGCTTGGAGAATGCACCATTACATTCCATTGTAAATGACAACCAGCTTATTATGACAGTACACTATGGCTGCTGACACCTAGCAAGAGAGACAGTTTGTCCTTATTTGTGAGAACCATAATCTACAAGTAGTTAGTCAGACTTCTTGAAATGCTTAGTTTTGTCCAAATGGCATTTTAGTCATTTTTTAACATCTGGGGTATAAAGTGCTCTTTATGCTACATTCTTGAAAAACGTTTTAAGAACCACTGCTTCAATTAAATAAATGGATGATGGAACTTTTGGGATAAAATTACACTTTGTCCTTACATTGGTTCCATCATCACTAAATTGCAAGGAAGGTTCCATAACTGACAATGCTTGAATTTCACTTACTCATCTTGCGGAATTTAAGACAAAATTAAAGCAACTTTCCAAGAGATATTTTAAACCGCTTTGTGTATTGGTTTAAAGTTATTTCTAACAAGTTGAAAGTGGAAGCAGTACTGTATAAGTATCCATGGCAATGCTAGACCTCTCAGTGGTGGAAAGGCCTTAAAAGCCCTTCAAGAAATTCTTTCGTGAGTCTATTGGACCAGGCGCAAGGTTGCTCCGCTATCCTTCTAAAGTGAGAAACTACCGCTAATTGGATCTTGACAGATACATGGCTAAGGCTTAAGCATGATAAAGCAAAAATATAAGGTTAAATCTGGTGTAGAGTGAAAAACAGATGCAGTCTGTGGTGACTGCACCAAATACAGATGTTCCATATATTTTATAAGCAGAGAGTGCCTTACTTTTGGATAATATTTGTCTGCACTCATCAGGAATGTCTAAGAGGTGAACTTCGTTGCATCCAGAAGCCAAGATGAGTTTAGGAGTAAGCTGTGGGTCAGGAGTAAGCGCTGGGTTGAGGAATAAGCCATGATCTTACTGCTGAAATCTCCTGAGGCACAGCCGGGAGAAGGGACCCCTTGCACCATTTTAAACTTGTGTGTTTCATTTCTGTTTTTAACAGCTTAATCATTGCACCTTACTCCTCGCACAGCGGAAAACGCTGCCGAGGGCGGGGGTTTGTTTGTATTGCTGAGGCACAATTGGCTGGAACAGGAAGCCACGCCCACCAACCGTAGCCACGCCCCTTTTCTGCCAATACGCACGCTGAACACGAGCGCTGCGTCTTACTGCTGAAATCTCCTGAGGCACAGCCGGGAGAAGGGACCCCTTGCACCATTTTAAACTTGTGTGTTTCATTTCTGTTTTTAACAGCTTAATCATTGCACCTTACTCCTCGCACAGCGGAAAACGCTGCCGAGGGCGGGGGTTTGTTTGTATTGCTGAGGCACAATTGGCTGGAACAGGAAGCCACGCCCACCAACCGTAGCCACGCCCCTTTTCTGCCAATACGCGCGCTGAACACGAGCGCTGCGTCTTACTGCTGAAATCTCCTGAGGCACAGCCGGGAGAAGGGACCCCTTGCACCATTTTAAACTTGTGTGTTTCATTTCTGTTTTTAACAGCTTAATCATTGCACCTTACTCCTCGCACAGCGGAAAACGCTGCCGAGGGCGGGGGTTTGTTTGTATTGCTGAGGCACAATTGGCTGGAACAGGAAGCCACGCCCACCAACCGTAGCCACGCCCCTTTTCACTGCTCACTTCATCCCAATGTAAGATGTGTCCTTACAGGAAGCGCAGCGGACGAGCGCAGCGGGCGCGACGATTGCGCGCCGAAGGCGCGCTTAAGGCAAGCTCGTCTGCGCTCGTCCGCGCCGAGACCGGGCCTAGGGCATCCCCCTCTGCCCGAGCTCTCCCGCTCCACAAGGCAAACAGATACAGTAGAGAAACACTCATGCTACTAAACCCTTTGGCAGGCAGAGCTAACTGCCCTCGTCTAAGTCCCCACTTTGAGTCCGAGGCCAATAGTTTATGTCCCAACTGCCTAGGGCGCCTGCCTCATATCAATCCCCTCCCACTAGTTTTACATTCGAACCCCGAGCAGAACACAGGATATAGGCACTTTCTGCCAACACACGCCGTCCCCAAACAGACCATTAAGGGAGAACTAGTAAGTGGACTATTAAACGTCAGATCCCTGCCGAAACACGCCACTGAAATACAGCTTTTGGTCGAGTCCAACTATCTGGACATTTTATTTCTGACTGAGACATGGACGGCTGCGGGAATGGAATTAGAGCTAGGGCCGGCCTGCCCGCCAGGATACAAGATCATTCATAAACCTAGGACCATAGGACGAGGAGGAGGAATAGGGATCATCTTTAAAGAGGAGCTAAATATTGCTACCTTAGATGTCGACACGGTCTCATGTACTGAAATACTTGGGATATCGATCAGACATGACTCAGGCCACTGCCTCACGAGCCTAATCTGCTACAGGACCCCGGGACATATCAACGCAACACAACAGCAGGAATTGATTGCCGTCATCAACAACATATCAATCTCACACAGCAAACTACTGGTACTAGGAGATTTCAATCTTTGGGATAATGATCAACTACACACGGCCTTCCATAATATCACCCACTCTTGGGAAAACTTAGGGCTGAAACAGTGGATAACTACCCCCACACATAAACAGGGAAACACACTGGATTTAATATTTGCGGCAGAGGATCTTATTACAATGAGAACTACGCTCCCAGTGGATTGGTCAGACCATCACCTCCTACTTTTCAACATTCACACCTTGACTAATACAGGACCTACCAATACACAGAGCAGATCCTTTATCGGACGCGATTGGAAAGGCCTGCTAAAAAGGAAAGAGAAAGGAAAGTTCAATCTCCATCACATTGGGAATTCATTCAACCCAGAGAACGACATCACCACTAACTATCTCACGCTGTGTAAAGAAGTAACCAAAAAGCTCGACGATACTGTACCCCTAAAAGTAATCAGGAAAAGAGGAAGACCCTCCGCACCCTGGTACACGGATAATCTGAAGGCACTGAAAAGAGCCTGTAAAAATGCCGAAAGGATGTGGAGAAAAAATTACTCGGAGCCGGAGAAACTGATATGGAGACAAACCATTGTAAGATACAAAAAAGATATCATCGCAGCCAAAGCAAACTATTTCGCCGACTTACTACTCCACAGCTCTAATAAGTCCCGTGACACTTTCAGGATAATCAGAGAGTTATCCAATCCGGATTGTGCGAACAGTCAAATTAAGCCCTCACAAGAATTATGCGATGACTTAGCTTCCTTCTTTCAGGAAAAAATCACTAAAATCATTGAGGGAATGAAGGGTGCTTCTATCTCCTCTGAGCAGGATATCAGTAACCCCAAGAATAGGGAAAAGAGCGAAGACAACGCAGGACGACCCAACCCAAAGGCTACCTTAGAACATTTTAAAGTCCTTACAGAACAAGACTTCACTAAAACTGCTCTTAATACAACTTCAGGGTCCCCTCTGGACCCTTTGCCCCACAAAATAGTAAAGGAGTTCAGGGATGACCTTTTCCCAGTATTGCAACAGCTTTGCAATCAATCCCTCATTTCTGGCACAGTACCAAAAGAATGGAAATTGGCGGTCGTTAACCCCCTATTAAAGAAACCTAACCTAGACCTGAACTGCAAAAAAAACTACCGTCCTATATCGCTCCTGCCTTACCCTATAAAGATCATAGAGCGGTGGGTCAGCAGATCCCTTACACTCTTCCTAGAAACCAACAACATCCTGGAAGAGGAGCAATTCGGTTTCAGACCAGCTCATGGAACCGAGTCAGCTCTGCTGACAGTTCTGGATGACCTGCGAATGAGGGCGGACAGGGGGGAATCAGCAATCCTGATTCTGCTGGACCTGTCCGCCGCTTTCGATACGGTGAGCCACGACATCCTGCTGACAAGACTAAAAAACATTGGAATCGGCGGAGTGGCGCTTGATTGGTTTCACTCTTATTTAAAAGACAGATGGCAGGCAGTAGCCATCCCCCCATATCAGTCGGAATTTATCAAAGTCCCACATGGTGTCCCACAAGGGTCCGCAATCAGCCCGATACTTTTTAATATATATATGCAACCCCTGTTGGGCATTATCAAGGCCCACGGTATTAGCGTGATCAACTATGCGGATGACACGCAGCTGATGATTTCCCTTGATGGTGCCCAGGCCAACCCACTCACGGATTTCCATACCTGTATGGCGGAAATGACACTCTGGCTAAACCAGAACTCACTACAATTTAATAGTGATAAAACGGAAATAATGCACTGCGCAGTTGGCAGAATTACCAGAAGTCTATCCACCGATTTTTGGCCCATGGACTTGGGGGAGTCATTAGCCCCAGTAAAATCAGTGAAGAATCTCGGAGTCAGCTTTAACGACCGTCTGAGCTTAGAGACCAATGTCAACAAGCAGATGAGTAGCTGCTTCGCCTTGATGAGAGGACTGCGAAAGCTGCTACCCCTCTTACCAGCGCAGGTCAGAACCACCATAGTTAGGAGCACCATTCTCAGCCGCCTGGACTACTGTAATGCTCTGCTTCTGGAATCCCCGACCTATTTGATCTCCAGATTGCAAAGCATCCAGGCGGCAGCAGCGAAGCTGGCACTCTCCCGAGAGCGAAGATCCTCTACCACCCTCGCTCTAGCCGATCTTCACTGGCTACCTGTACATCAAAGGATCTGCTTTAAATCCCTCTGCATTGTCTTTAGGGCAGTACACGGAATGGGCCCCCGACCACTTCAAAAGAAATTCAAATGGTATATACCCACACGGTCCCTCCGTTCCTCATCTTCCAACTTGATAAGCATACCCAGAATCAGGAAAGCCACTTATGGTGGCAGAGCTTTCAGCTTAGCCGCAGCCCATCTGTGGAACAAATTGCCTATCGACATCAGGAAAACAGATGAACTGATGGCTTTCCGTAAAAAGGTGAAAACATGGCTTTTCCCCAAAGTCTAATTTCACCAGAACTTTATACTCCCCCCTCCTCTGTTGCACAGTACTTTCAGCAATATGTACACAGCGCCAGGATGCCCGTAGGGTTACAGTAGCGCTCTACAAATGCTATAAATAAATAAATAAATAAATAAATAAATGATAGTTGTTGCGAGAAACATGATTTAGCAGAGGTAGTTGCAGAAACGGATGCTGTTCTTAGTAAAGCAGTAGTTCCGTGAACCAATGTTGCCTCGGCCACCTTGAATCAATCAGTATTAGGCAGCATAGGGTCCTCTTCATTTTGTTCCATGCTGTGGGCATTATGGGAAATAGGGGAAAAAGCATAGGCAATGGATGCTGACCACAGTCTTGAAAACATATACCCCCACAACCCGTCACAGCATACCTGCTGGCATAATATCTGTATGTTGGGTTGTGATCGGTCACAAACTGGTCTAGATTTGGTTTGCCCCTAAAATAGAACATTTTGCTCAAACAAGTTTGCTCTAACTCCGACAACACATTCTTCAATGTTCTGTAAAGAGTGCCAGCCCACAAATTGTTCACTTCTAGCAGATGTTTGCCAGTTATCTGATGTGTTGTTAAACAGCCCAATCCCATATCTTTTGTGCGTCTTTGGACAGGGGACAACACCTGTGTTCCTCTCGATATAATACGTGGAATTCTATTGTCCATTCGTATCAGTACTGAATACTCTATGACACTTGACAGGATGGACTGTAGACCAAATGATATAGCCCTTAACTCTATAACATTGATGTGCAGGTGTGTTTTGGTTACTGCCAATGTGCCACGGATTACGAAATGTTGCATAAGTGCTCTGCAACCACTTAGAAAAACAGCCATCATCGTTACAGAATTGGATTCCTGTTGGAGAAACTACAATCTAATTATTGTAATCCTATGCTGAGTGCACCATGGCAAAGACAGATTAATGAACAAGTTATTTACCTTCGGTAAAGAGAGAGTTGTAAGAAACATAGGTCAGTTATAGATTCCTTACCTTAGAATTACCCCCAGGCGTCAGACTGGATCCAGAAAGTTTTTCATCAACAGTACCTATGCACATCAGAAAGTGGCGTCGGTCGACTACTCGTCCGTCGTTGGCGTCGTGATCGCCGGGATGACGTCGCAGTAGCTACTTAGACGCCGCCCTCACGCGCTGACATCTGTTCTGTACACTACTTTTCACGCCAGAAACGCAGAGCCATGCAAGACACTGACCACTGGTGCACAAAACTAGGGCCCTGAAAGGATGTCCTTAACCCTAGAAATCATGTTTCTTACAGATATATCGTTACCGAAGGTAAGTAACTTGTTCATCTGAAAGAAACAGTTAGCCATAGAATCCTTACCTTAGAATAGATACCCCAGCAATACCAACCCCGGAGGTGGGTCTGCGAACCAAGATAACACCAGAAAATCCTGGAGAACAGAACAGCCAAAGAAGACGTCTCTCTGGACTTGGCTGTCTAGGCAGTAGTATTTCGTAAACCTGTGCTGCGATTCCCACATAGCTGCCTGACAGATGTCGTGCAGAGCGACTCCTTGGCCCAAAGCAGTGGTGACTGCGGTCGCCCTGGTGGAATGGAGGCGTAGCCCCACAGGAGGCTCCTTTTTAGCCAGAGAATAGCAGACTTTAATACACTAAACGACCCATCTAGAGATGGTCCGCTTGTGTACGGTGTGGTAAATAATTTAATTACCGGAACTTAATTTGATGCGGAAAATCTATAATAATAGCTCAGTAAAATAAGAGGCAGAATCCGTGGTATTAGAGGTTCGGAACGGGCTTTATTCCAAAATCAATTCGAATTGATGGACTCCATATTCCATCACCACGAAGGTTCAGGAAGTGAAGAACAAACTTTATTGACAAGTAATCATTTTTATACAATAGGCATTACAGTGAAACAGATGCAGGAGGCGTAACAGTTGATAACAAAGATAAGAACATACATGCGTAACTAAAATGGGTGTAACTGGGCGTAACTTAAAGAACGTCATTGGATATGATGTCATAAATGGGTGGTTCCACGGAAGAATTTCGCAATGTCAGCAGAAATACTTGGCAGAGATGCGCGCGCAGCAGCATGACGTGTGATTGACGTGCAACTAGGGGGTGAAGGGGACTTGACATTTAGCTCTACATGTGGAGACAGAAGTCTGGGGTTATGTCAACCTAATCCCAAATCATATCTAACATCCTATGTTTAAAGAACTGTGTTATCCAAAAAGAAAGGTCTCTTAGGATAGAATCTTATTCTATACTGACTATACTGACTATACTGACTGTTAGTGCGTGTACAAGCGTCTAAGTGTCTACACTAGATGCGAGGGCAGAAATCTTCCATAGTAACAGGGCTATGAATTACTTGCATAAAGACAGAGAAGCCGGGCCTTTTGCTCGGTAGCTGAAAGAATGTTTACTTAAACTACTAGACAGGAATGCATTGGGTGAAGAGCGGAGCAGAGCAGATAATCTTGAAGGTGAAATACAGTTTTTGGCAAGCAGACAGGTCGAGTCAGGCACCGTTAGCCGCGCAGGGAGTGGGACAAAGTTCATGGATACAGATGCGAGCTCAGACTGGAGCTTTCAGAGGCAGAAGGCAGAAAAGGCTTGATGGCAGGATCAGGGCCTACTCGCCTGGACTGTAAAATGGGATAAATGAACCATATAAAGCCGGTGGCCTTTCATACTTAGGAATAGAATATCCGGCCCATTCATGGCGGATCTGAAAGAGGACATGTTGACGGTGGACGCACATGTGTTTGCGTCTTCATAACTGGAACTGGAGGAAACATACATGTACTTATGATTTATACATGAAACCGTTGGGGTCCAAGATAGGGGACATAACTGATCATAAAAATCCATATTTCCACATTCCCTCCTTGTCCCCTACTTGCCCTTAAGAGATATCAATCTTCATCAATCCGTTGATTTGTTCATATAACATCATTTGTTCTTCTTTCTTCTTCCGGAATCTTGAATGAAAACTTGGATGTGGGATACACGAGGTGGCACATAGACCACAAATCGCTGGCCCACATTGTAGGCATAAGCAGCAACTGAATAGTATGAGAAAGCCAATACCTAGGAAGGATAGGACCCTCCATCCAAAGGTAGATAATACACTCCAAAACCAACCGGACCAAGTCCAGGTGCCTGGATTCTGGTGTATCTGGCTTACAATCTTATGAAGGCGAGTTATGGCTTTATACACAGATGGCGAATTTTCTGGTATGAAAATGCAACAACTTGATCCGATGACCCTACAAGCTCCGCCCCTATCGGCCAGAATGACGTCAAGGACAAGACGATTTTGAAGCACAACAATCCGCATAGCAGACTGCTCTTCTGTTAAATTGCCTAAGGCGGAAATAGTTTCGTTTACTACTGCTTCAAGGGTTCTGGTTAATCTACGTATCAGCTTACTATTAGTGACTGTACCTATATAAGGAAAGAAACCCTTATTGAAATCTGTGTATTTTTCCCATGCTGTTTCAGTGTAGTCGACTATTGGGAGATCTCTCCGTTCTCTATTGTGTACTAAATGAGTATTTCTATGATAATCAGGAGGAGCTAGAAAAACAGGTGGCAAAAGGAATCCGATGTAGCAGGTACCATCCCAATCTAGAGGCAAACGTGTATATGCAGTCTGACCACATACGAAGTAGGAATGGCGAGAAGCTCTAAATGTAGATTTGCCTTGATCACTGAATTCTATTACAGTGATGCATTTACTATGGCCCATGTGTATGGAGCCATTCTTTCTTATACACAATTCACCTTTAACTGGAAATACTGACATAGCGGGCAAAATTGGTGCAGCTTCGGATTCGACATTCAGGATCATGAGATTAAGCGTGAAATTACCTAATCCATATACTTCATTTTCTAGATCAGTTCCTGTTCTTTTGGGAAGTCCCTCCTTGTTAGGGTAACAGACTTTAAGCAAGACTAAGTTCAGGTTTCCCCAAACCCAGTTGTCTTGATAAACTGCGGAATTCGAATCTAGGGAATTAATTAAACTAAACCATGCTCCACAGGAGCCATTGTGTGTGAACGGATATGGAAAGAGAGGCAGAATTCCCTTATAGTTCTGATAGGGAGGGAGTCGGCCACATATCCAACAATTTGTAGCATTGCTAGCCTGATGGGAATGATGTAACATACTAATAAAAGTGTTATTGCGCAGCGCAAATCTATATGACAACTCATGCGGGGGAAATTCACTAAAAGAATGTTCAGCAGTAACATTATAAACATGTTTAGAAATAGGATAATATATGTGCAACAATATACTTGCAGCGATTATTAAAAGACATAAGAAAAACAGAATTAATAACGTCACTGTGCAATGACTACGCAGTGATTTACAGTATGCATGTTTTTTCAACTGGATTTGATTATTTCTTTCTCTATTCCGGTCCAGAGGATACATGTCAGAGACAAATTCAACCGATTCACCTTGGAGAGGACTTAAACAATCAAATTGTCTGACTTATTGGACCTCAATTTTAGTCTATATAGTTCTGAGCTCGTTTGCTCAACCAAGGGGAGCTTTGAGTCTGTCTTTGAGGAAATACAGGGTTTAGTCTCTATATCGGATGGTAGTCCATGAAATTTCTTGATATGACTTGAATGTATCCAGCCTTTTCGACCTTCGATCTTCACGGCTGTCCTCGTGGTTAACAGTACGAGTTGAGGCGATTTCCACCTAGGATCCAGCTGAGACTTCCGGTCAAAGTTCCGCACTAACACCAAGTCCCCCGGAACTACGTCGTGGGGTTTCACCTCGGTGTTGTCGGGAAAGGCTGCAGCTACCTGTGAACGACAAGATTGTAGTGCAGACATCAAGGAAGCCAGGTAATCTGTCAGCATATTACAGTCAACGTCAGTTATTTTACGAGGTATAGGCGTCACCCACATATTTGGTGGTCTACCGACGATCACCTCATACGGGGATAGCCCTGTTCGAGAATGTGCTACCATTCTCATGTAAAAGAGTGCAACTGGTAAGGCTACTACCCAGTCGACACCTTTCTCTCTACATATTTTGGACAATCTAATTTTCAGAGTTTGATTATGTCGTTCCACAAGACCTGCTGCCTCGGGGTGTCGGACACAATGAAATCTCCATTGATAGCCTAACAAAAGTGAAACGTGTTTCATTAGTTCGGATGAGAACGGCTGGCCGTTATCTGAGTAGACAGCACGTGGTAAACCGTACCGTGGGAAGAATTCTCGAACTAACTGTTTGGCAGTAGTCGGGGCAGTGTAATCTGAAACCGGGTATGCTTCTGTCCAACGGGACAGAGCACAAACAACTACGAGAACATATTTGAATCCTCGACATCGTTCCATCTGGATATAATCCATCTGGAGGACTTCAAAAGGGTGATCAGGAGGCTGAAATCCACCCTGTTCTACGGGAATGCTTTTACCTGGGTTAAACTGACAGCAGATCATACGGACTTTTTGTTTAGCTGCTGCTCGTAAATGTTTGTTGAACCAAATGTGTTGAATGCTGTCTAGCATAGCCTTTTCTCCTAGGTGCGCTGGACTATGTATTGTATTAATGATAACTTGGACCATTGAGTCGGGAAGAAACCATACAGATTTTTCCTTCGTCATCCATCCTTGATCCGTTTGGATCCCTCCTAATTCAGTCCATTTCTTTATTTCGTCTGGTGTAGCATGTGTCTGTATGTCAATTACGTCAAGAGCGGGATCCTTAACCATCATGCAATGTGTTGGTGTCGGAACTATTGTCTTTGTCATGTCAGATGTGTGAGTTTGAGCAGTCTGTTTAGCTGTTTTGTCAGCTAGATCATTGCCTTGGGAGATGATATCAGTAACTTTCGTATGAGCTTTACATTTCATAATTGATATTGCAGCGGGTAAATGTATTGCTTCTAATAAGGCATGAATGAGGGGTCCGTGCTGAATGTGGGCACCGTGAGAAGTTAAATAACCTCTCTCTCGCCACAGCACGCCGAAGTCATGTACAACTCCGAATGCATAACGTGAATCAGTGTATATGTTGACTTTCTTATTTGTGGCTTGAATACAGGCTTGTGTCAGAGCGATGAGCTCTGCTGCTTGAGCTGACAAGGTATTAATACGATTTGTTTCAACGACTTCAGTGTCTGTTGTGACTGCATACGCGGCCACTAGCTCTCCTGTACTTGTTCTCATACATGAACCATCTACATACAACGTCAGGTCTGGGTCTGACAATGGGACGTCTGTCAAGTCTTGTCTGGGTTTCGTCGTGATAGTAATAACTTCAATACAATCATGCGCTAATGGGTCTGTTCCGTTTACTGGTAACAGTGTGGCAGGATTCAATGTACTACAACGTCTGATTTCTATGTGTGGCTGAAACAATGTCAATTCGTAACCGGTGAGTCTCGCTATAGTCAAGTGTTGTGTTTGTGTGCGGTTCAAGAGAACCTCTACTGCGTGTGGTACTTGTACTGTCAATTGATGTCCTAACACTATGGCATCGCTTTGTCTGATTGCTAAAGCTGTCGCTGCCACTGATTTTAGGCACGCAGGCAGAGCCTGAGCTACGGGATCTAATGTACTAGAAAAATAAGCACATGGTTTGTGTGATCCTGCTTGTTCCTGTGTGAGTACTGCCAAAGCAGTACCTTCGCGTTCTGTAACAAAGAGTGTAAAATGTTTATTGTAACATGGTGTTGCTAAGACAGGTGCTTGACATAAAGCTTTCTTTAGGCTTTCAAAAGCTTGTGTATGTTCCTGAGTCCAAGGGAGGACAGTCGATGTGGCTGCCTCCTGTGTTGTCAACTGAATGAGTGGTTTTGCTAGAAATGCATACTGAGGGATCCACTGCCTACAATATGAAGTGAGGCCTATAAAAGCCCGCACCTCCTTTTGTGTCTTGGGTATTGGCATGTTAGCAATTAACTGGATGCGATCTGGTGTAAGCTGCCTTCCCTCCTTGGACAGCGAGTGACCAAGGTAAACAACTCGCTGGACACAGAATTGCAGCTTAGAAGGGGACACCTTGTGCCCCTTTTCGGCCAAGAATTGTAAAACCGTCAGTGAGGCTTTTTCACATTCAGGTTCGCTTCTAGCGGTGATCAGCAGATCATCGACATATTGAAGCAGGGCAGTGTTGACTGGCATGTGGATACTGTCAAGTTCTCGTTTCAGTGCTTGGCTATAGATGCTGGGGCTTTCTGTGAATCCTTGAGGTGCGCGTGTGAATTTAAAGCTTCGTCCATTTAAACTAAATCCGAACAAGTATTGGCTTTCCGGATCTATTGGGACGCTGAAAAAGGCATTCTTGAGATCAATTACAGTAAAGAATGTTGCTTCGGAATCAATGGCTGTCAGTAATGAAGAAATGTCTGGAACTACGGGGTATTGTGGTACAATACATTTATTTAATTCGCGCAGATCAATAACCAATCGATATACTGGCGGGGCTTTTGGATCAGTTCGTTTAAGAATCGGTATTATCGGGGAATTACATACATTGGAGTCGGTTTCCACAACCACTCCTTGGCCAATGAGCTCGTCAATGATTTGCAGTAAAGCCACTACAGCATCTGGGGGTAACTTGTATTGTCGCATTCGTGGTAGTACCACTCCTGCCTTTAGTGTGACTCGATATGGTGTAATGTTCATGCAACCAACATCTGTAGGGCCTTGTGCCCATAAATGTGTGGGTAAAGTCTGCAGTCGGTGATCCATGTCTCGGGACACATAGTGCCCTTTGAAATCACGTAGAAACAATCTTACTCCTTCCGGAGAACAACATATTATAGCTCCTAGAGCTTTCAATGTTTTTATACCTAACAAGTTTTCTGGACATGATTTAGTAAGCAATAAATCTGTAGTTCGTGTCAAGGGACCAATCGTAAGGGGAAGAGGCTGTGATACCTCATTAATGATAGGTTTTCCTGAAAAACCAAGGGAAATATTCTGTGAGCCTGAGAGGGGTGCCCCTGGAACTTCACTACGTTTTATAGTTGTTCGGCTTGCCCCTGTATCAAGTAAAAATTTTCTATCTTGGCCTAATAGTTCACTGTGTACATAAGGTCCTTCTTGATCTACAGGGACCTCGATAAGGGGTAAGCCAACTTCCCTCTCTAGGCTGTTTCATGAGTATCGTTGATAATCAGGATAGTCATACTGTGCGGTCTGGTACATCTGTCGTGTCGTTGTTTGTGTGGCAGCAATAGGCTGCGGTGGTGGAGCTGGCAGAGACTGTTGCGGAGCTGGCATGGACTGTGCATGCTGCGGAGCTCCTTGTTGGTTCTGATCCTGTCTAAGTGGCCGTGGTCTTTCTTTTGTATTACCTATGGCGATATTATGTTTTAAAACTGGGCAATCGTGTACATAATGGCCTGGCTGTTTACAATAGTTGCATGTCCCTTTTACAGGACCTGCTGAAACACTAGACTGTGTCATACCCTTTTTATGACCGTCAGCTGGAACTGTCTGGGAAACTAGCATTTTCATTTTCGTGTCTTTCATGCGTCTTTGTTCATGTTCTTGTTCCTCTCTAATTCTATTGTGATGGTACTGTAGCATCTGTAACATCTGTGACGGAGTGTTACCTTGCCAGGTACTCTCGAATTTCAATACTCTATTCTTAACTTGGGGCAAGGAATTTTCAACTAATTTTGTCACAAATAGATGTGGATACGATTCGCTACTTGCTTTTATTCCACTATTTATACCAAAACATTTTTCGAATCGGGCATAGAAATCACTAGTGTCTTCATCTTGCTTTTGTTTACAGGCTGAGATTGCACCCCAGTCTTCCTTTTTCGTAGTTAATAAACGTGGCAGTACCTGTACTAGTAAACCTGGTAGTGTTTTGGTCTTTTCCCCAAGCCCTGAACCTGGACCTCGAGCTTTTTCTTCGTTTTCTAATGCTGTCCAATCTATCTTCTGGTCTCCCACCTCCCAGTCCTTTTCCTTGAGTTTTTCGTAAATGCCCGCAGGCATTAATACCTTCAATATTGTCATAATGTCGGGATAGGTATATTCTCCCATGAGCAACATGTCTTTAATTTCACGGTGGAAACCCGCTGGGTCTTTGTCATGACTGGGTACCACTTTCTTCATTTCTAATAGTTCTATTTTAGATATGGGTGTGTATACAAACACACGTTTAAACTGATTGTCATCACCTTTTATCGGGTGCACTTCGCGTAAGGGGTTCTGTCTATCCATATAATACGTCGTTCTTTCTTTTATGGGCAGTGAGACATGTTCGGGACATACAAAAAGAATGTACTGCTTTCTGGATTCTAGTATTTCTCTAATTAGCTCAGTACCTGAACCTCTCCATTTATTCGTGAGTAGTTCAGTCAAGATATTAGGTAAGGGACCAGGATCGGAGTGTTGGCTTTTATATAATATAAGGAGTTGTTGAATCATATAGATACCAGCTAAACGCTGTTCATCTGGGGTGAGGTTCAAAAACGTGTGCGCTAATGTATCATCACTATATTTTCCGGGACTATCAACCCAATGAACGGCTGACCTGGCTAATTCTTGTTCGTCCATAGAATCGAGTAGATGATAACCCCTTCGTTCTCGGAGTAATTTGTCAGCAGCTTGGAACGAATGCTCGGGGGACCTTATATTTATTATAGGGGTTTGGAAATTTCTGTTATTATCTGGACGTATCGGACGTATCGGATCAGTAAAGCCTCTAGTATTATTACAAGATCTTCCTCTACCTACATAGGCCATGGTTTCTAACTGTCCTGTGGGCAGTTCTAATTCTTCCTCCTCCTCGGTTTGTTCAGGCTCGTCTACTGCTAATCTTTCTTCGTGTATTCGTTCTACTTCTTTGCGGATCTTGCGGCACATAGCTACTATACATGATCGTTTATCATGTCTCCCCTCTGATATATTCCGACTCCATGTGGTAAGATTTTGCATTTCTTCCGGATTTACCCCTGGTCGGTCTTGATTTCTGATCACACAATTTATGAGGAAACGTAACAGTTCCCCCTGTATCTCCACTTTCTGGTACTCCAAGGCTCTATTAATACTTTCAGAATCTCGTCCTGACTGGACAAAGTGATATATATTTTCTAAATGTGTAGTCATTCCTGGTAGCCTCCCTAAATATATTGCAGCTCGTCGGATACGTAATGATGCCAGCAGCATTTCGTCCCCTTTTCCGGGCACAGGGTCATATCTACAATCTATTAGAAGTTCCTTAAGCGTGTCGGGAGTTACTAGTTTGGGCGTACGTTGGTGTGCTAATTCTTGAAAGGAAAGTTTATTTACTCTGGGTGGCGTGGAAAAAATGTTTGTTGTACCTCCCGTAGCACCACCTGGGGTGCTGGATGTGAAAGGATTCGTTGAACGTGATATAGCAACCATAGATGTGGGTACAGCTGTAGAAACAGATGTGCTTGCCGGAACTTGTGTCGGAGTTTGTTGTTGCGGCGGTACAGACGGAGGAGGGTCTTGGCGTTGAACCCCCTCGGCAGGCGGTCTATGTGGCGCAGCATTAGCATACTCGGGAGCTGCGTCGTCTAAATAAGAGGAAAGAAAAACATCTTCTGCGGTTCTGGGATGCCCTTTGGGATGTACTTTTATCGGGAACAATGGGGGTGGCAAGTCTTTTGGTATCTCCGGAGTAGCCTTAGGTAATCCTTCGGCCAGGAGAGGATACATACCATTCATAAGGGCATTTCGTTGTCTGTCTACTTGTTCTGATTTTACTCGAGTACCTTCTTCAATTAATAGATTTTCTCGAACTTTATTTGAATTCTCCTTACTCTTCTCTTCCTGTCTACGTGCTTTTTCTGTACGTCTATACGATTCTTTACGCCATAATTCAATGGCATCTTTCTGTGATTGTCTAGCTTTCTTTTTCCATAATTCTTCCTCTACTTTCACGATGCAATCTGCATCCCAGGTCCCAGCTGCGGGCCACCTCTGACTTTCTGGTAATTCCTTGGTGTAGTCTACCCATAAATCGAGAAATAATATGGCGTCTAGGCCATGTTTGTGATACATGAAATACCCTGGAGTGTCCCTAGGAGGAATGGGAACAGCTTCTTCGAGTACCCCTTTTCTAGTTTTTATCTGTCTTAATTTCGAAAAGAGCGGCATTTTTGAGAACTGATCTGATCTGATACCTAATTCTGAACACGTTTAATACAACAAAACACAATAATGAACAGTCATTCACACCACAATATGCAGAACGTATTTAAAACATTTTAACATTTAACATTTAATGAACAACAATGATGGCCATTTAGGGAACTAGTCACTAAACATGATACTCGGCACTAACTAGGTAATTCTGGATTATATACTAGACATACTTGATATACTGCTAAACAGTACAGATACACTGCTGAAACAGTGCAGACCGGATTTGTGTACCCAAACCCGTCTTGACCGGCACAACCTATGTGCACGTCAGAACGCCTCCCCGACAATGGTACTCACCGGGTAGCTCGGAACGGAAGGCCTCGGAACTGAACTGAACTGGACTCGGACCGGACTCGACTCGACTCGAAACTTCGGAACCTGGTGGGCCTCTGTATACCTCGGATCTTGCTCTCTCAGCTAGGCTCTGGTCGGGATACTTCGCACTTCTCACCGCCTCGTCTGGGTGTCGATCGCAGCCTCAGTTACCCCCGCTCGGCAGGAGGGAGATACAGGAAATCCTGTGGGTACGCGTTGTTGTCCGTCCAGCTGTGGCAGGAGACCGGGCCTGCAACGCACCTCCGGCGCGTGAGATGAGAAAGTGTCCCTGTTCGGGCGCCATATATGTGGTAAATAATTTAATTACCGGAACTTAATTTGATGCGGAAAATCTATAATAATAGCTCAGTAAAATAAGAGGCAGAATCCGTGGTATTAGAGGTTCGGAACGGGCTTTATTCCAAAATCAATTCGAATTGATGGACTCCATATTCCATCACCACGAAGGTTCAGGAAGTGAAGAACAAACTTTATTGACAAGTAATCATTTTTATACAATAGGCATTACAGTGAAACAGATGCAGGAGGCGTAACAGTTGATAACAAAGATAAGAACATACATGCGTAACTAAAATGGGTGTAACTGGGCGTAACTTAAAGAACGTCATTGGATATGATGTCATAAATGGGTGGTTCCACGGAAGAATTTCGCAATGTCAGCAGAAATACTTGGCAGAGATGCGCGCGCAGCAGCATGACGTGTGATTGACGTGCAACTAGGGGGTGAAGGGGACTTGACATTTAGCTCTACATGTGGAGACAGAAGTCTGGGGTTATGTCAACCTAATCCCAAATCATATCTAACATCCTATGTTTAAAGAACTGTGTTATCCAAAAAGAAAGGTCTCTTAGGATAGAATCTTATTCTATACTGACTATACTGACTATACTGACTGTTAGTGCGTGTACAAGCGTCTAAGTGTCTACACTAGATGCGAGGGCAGAAATCTTCCATAGTAACAGGGCTATGAATTACTTGCATAAAGACAGAGAAGCCGGGCCTTTTGCTCGGTAGCTGAAAGAATGTTTACTTAAACTACTAGACAGGAATGCATTGGGTGAAGAGCGGAGCAGAGCAGATAATCTTGAAGGTGAAATACAGTTTTTGGCAAGCAGACAGGTCGAGTCAGGCACCGTTAGCCGCGCAGGGAGTGGGACAAAGTTCATGGATACAGATGCGAGCTCAGACTGGAGCTTTCAGAGGCAGAAGGCAGAAAAGGCTTGATGGCAGGATCAGGGCCTACTCGCCTGGACTGTAAAATGGGATAAATGAACCATATAAAGCCGGTGGCCTTTCATACTTAGGAATAGAATATCCGGCCCATTCATGGCGGATCTGAAAGAGGACATGTTGACGGTGGACGCACATGTGTTTGCGTCTTCATAACTGGAACTGGAGGAAACATACATGTACTTATGATTTATACATGAAACCGTTGGGGTCCAAGATAGGGGACATAACTGATCATAAAAATCCATATTTCCACAACGGCCCGACCTTTCTTGGCTCCCACCGAGCCGACAAAGAGTTGATCATCCACCCGGAACTGTTTTGTGCGATCTTAGGTAAAAGGAAAGTGCGAGTTTTGGGTCCAGACGGTGGAGCCTCTCTTCCTATTTTGAGGGATGCGTAGGCGGAAAGAAGGTGGGCAATGAGATGGTTTGCATGATGTGAAAGGAGGTGAACACCTTGGGCAGAAAGGATGGACGAGTTCTTAGGACAACCTTGTCCGGATGTACAGCTAGGAAAGGAGGTTTGGATGAAAGAGCCTGGAGCTCACTCACTCTTCTGGCAGATGTGATGGCTACCAGGAATGCAGTCTTAAGAGTTAAAAGACGTAAAGGACAGTTAAGAAGAGGCTCAAAGGGAGCGCACATCAGATAAGTCAAGACCAAATTCAAGCCCTACTGAGGCATTACGAAAGGGATACGAGGAAAAAGATGAGTAATGCCTTTCAAGAAATGACTTACAAACGGGGACTTGGAGAGAAGACTGATCAGGAAGCCTTAGAAAGTTGGAAATGGCCGAGAGATAGCCCTTGATAGTGCCCAGAGCAGAGCCCTGCTGGACCAAAGAAAGGAGGAACAAGAGAACCTCAGAGGGGGGCAGAAAGGGGATCCACAGCCTTTGCGGCGTACCATGCCACAAATTTGCTCCATCGGCAGGCATATACCGTCTTAGTGGAGGAATGCCTGGCTGCCAAGATTATATCACGGATTTCAGGAGGCAAGTCAAATTACATCAACTGCCGCCGCTCAATCTCCATGCAAGGAGGTGGAGTCTGGACAGTTTCGGGTGGAGGACCGTCCCCTGCTGCTGCAACAGAAGAGCCTCCCGAAGAGGCAATCAGATCGGAGGATCGATGGCCATGTTGAGTAACTCGGGATACCAGACTCTTCGTGCCCAATCCGGCGCCACAAGAATGACTTGGGCCCGGTCTCGCTGATCTTCTTCAGCGCTCTGGGCAGAAGTGGTATAGGCAGAAAGGCGTACACCAGACCACAACTCCACCTGCGACGGAAAGCGTCGCCTAGCGAGTGCCGCCTTGGAAATTCCAATGCGCAGAATTGCTGACATTGCGCGTTCTCTTCGGTGGCGAATAGATCTAACCAAGGCTCTCCCCACTGCGAGTGAAGACACCATTTGTGATCCATCCTGCACCTGCAGCTGAGTTCCACGACCCCACCCCGCCTTGTTTGTTGCAGTACCACATGGCAGTGGTCTTGTCCCTGAACACCTGCACTGCTGTTACCCAGACAGAGGGAAGGAATACTTTCATTGCAAGACGGATCGTCCACAGCTCCAGAAGATTGATGTGAAGCGTGGACACCGCCATAGACCAGAGGCCTCTGATCTCCGCCTCTCCCATGTGGCTGCCCCATCCCAGAAGTGATGCGTCGGTCACCACCGTGAATTCTGGCCGAGGAAGGGAGAGGGATCTGCCGCTGACCCAATGCGACATGGAAATCTTCCTGCCTAGAGTGTTGGCGGTATCCAGCCCACAGCGGATGGTAAACTTTGCTGCATCTCCCCCCGCGGCAATGGCCTGGGAGAGGAAGGCCCGGGCCTCCTACGGACACTGAGGCAGCACTTGCGCAACCGTATCCCACACAGAGTGGGAATAACGGCCCAATAGACATGCGGTGTTTACCGATAGCAGTCCCAAGCTGGCGGAAGAGATAACCTTCTTTCCAAGATGATCCAGCTTCTTGGATCCACTATCTGGTGGTGCGTTAGGGAATGCGCTCTTGGAAGTAAAAGCTTGGGCCACCAAGCTTTCCGGGGTGAGGCGGTGGTGTCGAGCAACCATCCTATCCACGGGAGCCCCCCGTGTTGGGCCTGAACGAGGTGCCCAAAAGGATGTCGGTCAGAGCTTCATTGAACAGCAGCAGAGGTTCTGAAGAACTCACTGCCGGCTGAAGCACCTCTGTCAGGAGACTAGTCCTGACTGCCACCGTAGGAAGCTCGAGGTTGAGAGCCTAGGCCGCCCTACGCAACACAACTGCGTAAGACACTCCCTCCTCCATAGCCACTGTAGGAGGAGACAAAATGCCATGGTCTGGGGAGGTATCCAGACCACAGGCATCCCCAAGGTCCTCTCTCCAGTCCTGTTCGTACTCTAACTGGTCTGATACAGGGTCTCCAGACCCCTCCAAGTCTTCCTCACCCTCCTCTGGCTGCCAGGTTGGCTGAAAATGGCCAGGAAGGAACACAGGGGCAAAAGTACCCGGCGGCGCCGGATCCAGCATCGGCCGACGCCGGTCCGGCTCCGTGTCTACGTCGGGTTGGAAGCCGGGGTCGACGCCAGCTGGGGGTCCAGACGGTGTCGGACGCGGTGCCGGTGGAGTCGGCGCCGGCGTCACAAGGTCGACCTGCACTGGTCCGGATCTAGGCCTGGATCCAAGGGGGGCCAGTGGCGCTGGGGCCTGAACCAATAGCAGATAAGGCCTAGCGCCAGCAGAGTTGGGCTGCCCAAAGATGGCATGCATTGCTTCGTAAAACTGACAAAGCTGGGCAGGGGTCGCTCCAGGTCCTGGAAAGGAATGGAACCCTGGAAACGGCCCTTCAGGCTCCGCACGTGGAGCCGCGGGATTGGCACCGCCCACATCCCTCGTCGCGCCAGCCGATCGACGGGGAGAAGTTGAAGAGCGATGATGCTTCTCTGACTTCTTTTTGTGCTTCGACTTACCCGACCCTGAGTGTGAAGACTTTGATGACGAACGATGATGGCTCCGCGACTGGTCCCTCGACCTCCCTCGCGTCTGGGTCATTGAACGGCACGGAGCAGACTATCGGCACTCAAGACGCTCTCAGGACCACTCCCGCAAAGCCTTCGGAGCCATGGACCGGCAGTGGGAGAACGACTTGGGATCGTAGTCGCGCTCCAGGCAAAAGAGGCACACGTGGTGCGGATCCGTCACCGACATCAGTCAGGTACAGGAACCGCAAGCCTTTAAGCGGGCATCCCTACATGCATCAGGAGTCGTTCAGACTCAAAAGACGTCGACAAAAGTCGTAAGAAGTTCAGTCAAAAAACGACTGGAGGTACCGCTCTCTCCGGATCTGTGCTGGCTGGTGTGGGAAAAAACAGAACTGACATCAGCGCGCGAGGACTGTGTCTGAGTAGCTACGAAATGTCATCCCGGCGATCACGACGCCAACGACAGACGCAGAGCCGATAGACACCACCTTCCGACACGCAGAGGTACTGCTGACGAAAAAAACTTTCATCCAGTCTAACTGTTTCTTTCAGATTTTACATGTTATTGTAACAAGATCATCAAATGAACCTTGGATGTACACCTACTGCATCTGGGGCTTCTCTTGAAAAGGTTGTATGTGAAGACGGAAGTTTGGGACTCAAGTGAATGCAATATTACATCCCTAAAAGAGACTTGCAAAGGCACACAGTCATATTTTCCTGCTGCAATTGATGTACTAACAATGATTGGCTGTGCTATTTGTTCTTTGAATGGGAAGACTGTTTGACTCCATGTCAAGAACTGCTCCTAAAAATGTAATGTTTTTCAGGGAAAATGATGACATTAGTATTCATTTTATGGAAGGTCTAGTTTGCTGAGCCTCATGCAGGCTTTGTTGGAGACTTGTGTTCCTGCAAATACATTTTGCTAAACAAGCCAATAGTCGAAACAGGAGACTTGGCATTCCTGGTTTCTGATGCAGCAACTAGAGCCATCCATTTAGTGCATATTCTTGGAGCAGTCACTTAGAATCTCAGAAATCTCTGATGCTTGGGATGAAAGGGAAAATGAAAATATGTAACCTCTAGAGCTAATGTGGGCACCTACTCGTCATTCTGAAGGAGTTGGAGAAGTTCCTGCAAGTTACTATGCAAAATGATCTTGAGAAATGTAATTGACCTAGATCTAAAATTGGTCTCCATTCACCCGATTTCTTTTTGTTGAGGGGAAAGCATGAATAGAAACCTACATTTCACTGGGAGTTGAGGACAAGCTCTTATTTACCACTGTGAAGATGTTTGCTTGTTACTGATGAAGATGTTGATGGGGCTTTTTGGATGGAGCAGTTGAAGGTTTCTGGACGAACTATAGTGCAAGACCAAAGAAGATCAAGAAAGGTCCAATGTTGCTTCTCCCATTGTCTGAAATAAAAAGCCATCTTCCCTCCTATAGGATTGTTTGGAAATGTAGTGACCGTCGCTAGAAAGTTGTCACTGCGGACCCTTAGATTGACTGCTACCTCTTGGATGAGGGGCCTGTCTCTGATATGACGCTTGAGGCGGCGTTCTGTATTGAGAATATTACTGGCGGTAGGCTGACGGAGGCAAATGATTTGGCTAAGATATGTAGGATTGAAATCCTCCTTTATAAGAGGACTAATCCCTTCCTCTAGTTCCTCCAAAGGGCAGAGGTTGTCGCTACTGTTAAACTCCAAGTGATCGTGCGGTGTCCATATCAGACTTCCATGTATTGTAGTGCCTCATCGACATGGCACCAAAAAGAGTATGTCTAAAATATAGCTTTGCGCCTCCAGTGGCTAGATTTCAACCATCCCTGCCTACAGAATACACCTGTTCCAGCTAATAGCATGAATCCAGTGGTCATGATGACCCTGGTTGTATCTGTATGGCCCAAGATGTTATTTCCTTTCCAAGAGAATAGCCTTTGTTCATTTTACAATCCAGAAGGAGGTTAACATGTCTTTTTCATCAGAAACAAATTTGTATAGAGGGGATCCCCCATTGCTCAATTCTGAGGCCCACACTGCTTAACTTATACATCTCCCCTTTAGCTAGGCTGATACAGAATTTAAAGCTTACCTTAATGTTGCACACAAATTGTAGTCACCATGATCAGCAAGATGAGAGCTGTGAGTAATTTTCATACATGCATTGTTTCAGCGACCCTGTGGATGTGTAAGAATTTGTTAAAATGGAATGAGGGCAAAATGCAACTCCTGACTTTTGGCCCTTTGTTTATCACCTATGTGCCAAACTGGTGGTGTAGAGATGGAAAGGCCAGTTCCCTCTGGTACACCATGCACTTTCTTTGGAAGAGCAAGTTAATGCAGTCTTCCACATCCTGCTTTTTCCATCTACAAAGGCTCTGTAAAGTGGTCCTTCTGCTGCCAATACAGGTGCGAAATCAAGTGGTCCGGGTTCCCATTCTTTCCAGCCTAGACTGCTGCAATTCATTAGATTTTGGCCCTCCCTCGAAAAACATAACCCACTTGTAAAGTGTTCAGGATTGGGCGGTATCAGGTGTGACTGGATTGAAGTCTAACAACCATTTCACTCAGCCACATAGAATTTTACATTGGCTTACTTCGGCAAAAACCTATCTGGTAGAGACTATCTAGCCACAGATTCCTTACCTTCGAATTATCTCCAGGTGTCGGACTGGATCCAGGACTTTTGCATGAGCAGTATGTAGGAGAGCAGGGTCAGCTTTCTATGTTCACCCCCACTTTTTGCTTTTGCTTTACTGGTTTTCGACTTAGATGTGGCTGTGGGCCTGCTAATCAGACCACCAGCCCTGCTGTTCTCTCTCTAAATTAATACTATGTACTTTAGGTGCATAACCCATTTGGATAGGATCACCTTATTGGCCCCTGTACAGTGTACCTTAGGTACCCAGGGCATAGGTGTACCCTAGGCCTACCAGGAGCTGCAGCATGTATTATGCCACCCCTGGCCTGGCCTTCCATTATGACACAACTGGCTGATCACTCAGCTGGGGCAAGGTCGTGTAATCACCCCTTGCTTAGGTGTAGTATTCCTATACCTATCTTATATATAGACACATGTGTACCTATCAGCCACTCCTATGGCAGGCCTTAACAATCCTGGAGGCAGAGTGCTTGGTAATATGTGAGATGGTGTTCTAGCATGAGCTGAGCCTGTCTGCAGCTTTCGGAACCATGTCCTTACAGCTGTTCTATAATATAGCCTACCATATACTCTTAAAGTGCCTTATAATCTTAAACGGTTATGGTAACTATGGTTTGGCTTTATCAAAACATGTCGTGTAAGGTGTCTAACACTTTGGAATAATACCCCCATCCCATTTCTGGGGAGGAGGATATTATCCCTCCCTTCTAGAGGGAGAAGACATGTTGAAACCTACTTACCCGGTTAAAGTTAACCAGAACCCCAGCATCACAAAATGGATGCTGCTGCCATGACACAAGTCTGACCTCCTGCTGCTGGGAGTGATCCCGGCACGGGAGGCTTGGACAATAGGTTTCCTGCCTTGGGAGGTGCGAGCACCACCCCAGACAGGCCTTAGTGTATTGGGGCAGGGAGGGATGAATGAAACGAGACACTGCCTGGGGCATACAAGGTGTCCCATGCATAGTCCAGTTCAAACCGGTGCTGGGGCACACCAGCCCCAGTCCTGGCACGAAACTGGACAAAGGGAAGGGGGTGTAACCACCCCCCTCCCAGGTCCCACCCATAAGGCGTGACCTAGCAGGCAACCCAGCCCCCCAGATTAGTATAAGAGTGGTAGCTGGGCCCCAGGAGATTAGATTATCCTGAACCTGCAACTTGAACAGAAACTCTGGACCTTCGACATTCGACGAAAGAAGAAGACTGAAGAATCTCCCTTGTGGCCAAGGAGTGGCTACCCTGTGCAAACAGGCACCATCAGAGACTTACCCTTTGCTTTGCTGAAGTTCTACGAGGGACCGACTGCAGAGCCCGACCAGAGCCTTGACTTCCAGACTTCTCCGACCCTGATCCACATCCACAGCCGAGCTGAGATCCGTGGAGGTGACGAGAGACGTGGGACCGGCTACCTGGGAAAAGTAGCGAGTATCTTCCAGTGCAGCTTCTGAGGTACCCTCGAAGTTGTGCACCGGGGATTGAGAAGCCCCAACCCCAAGCACCATCTGCACCGAAGATCAGCCCCCCACACTCCACGAGTCCTGCGTAGGGCCCTTCTGCATTTTCCTCCTTGCCGCGTCTGTCCGGTTGCTTGCCCGTTGGCTAGCGGCCTTTGCGAGCCTTTGAATCTTCACTGCTGGTTTGGCTGCTCGAGACTGGCTCCCGCTCCTCTGCAAAAGAGAAGCACCCCAGACCTTCCTGGTCTGCACCAGAAGCAAGTCCTCCATTCTTCGTGGGTTCTGCTTGCCAAGGCTTGGTGAGTCCTAGTTCGACTAAGCCTAAGACTGCTCTTGTCCATGCTACCACTAGGATAGCTGGTCTATAAGGTTGACTTTACAACCAATCACCATAAGGGTATTTGGACTGATATAAGGTGTACACTAGAACTAGTGACATCATACATCAGGCCAACTTCTCACAGTACCTGCAAGCAGAAGGGACAGAGTCAAGGTCACTAGCCAGTGACCACGTGGCACCAGGAAGGAACCAGGCCATGTGGTGAAGTTTGCAGGTGAAGAGGTGAAGCTTGTCGCTGCAGCCAGGAGGACCAGGAAGCGTCGAGGACGACCAGGACCAGGAGGCGAGCTGTCCCACGAAGGCTCTTGCTGTCGGCGGCGTCGAAGTTGGACTAGGACTCACCAAGCCTTGGCAAGCGGAATCCACGAAGAACGGAGGACTTGCTTCTGGTGCAGACCAGGAAGGTCTGGGGTGCTTCTTCTTTGCAGAGAAGCGGGAGCCAGTCTGGAGGAGCCAAACCAGCGCAGAAGATTTCAGGGTGCGTCGTCACAAAGGCCACTAGCCAGCGGGCAAGCAACCGGACAGACGCGGCAAGCAGGAAAATGCAGAAGGGCCCCACGCAGGACTCGTGGAGTGTGGGGGGCTGATCTTCGGTGCAGATGGTGCTTGGGGTTGGGGCTTCTCAATCCCCGGTGCACAACTTCGAGGGTACCTCAGAAGCTGCGCTTTAAGTTACTAGCCACTTTTCCCAGGTAGCCGGTCCCACGTCGCTCGTCGCCTCCACGGATCTCAGCTTTGCTGTCGATGTGGATCAGGGTCGGAGAAGTCTGGAAGTCAAGGCTCTGGTCGGGCTCTGCAGTCGGTTCCTCGTAGAACGTGGGCAAAGCAAAGGGTAGTCTCTTGATGGTGCCTGTTTGCACAGGGTAGCCACTCCTTGGCTACAAGGGAGATTCTTCAGTCTTCTTCTTTCGTCGAATGTCGAAGGTCCAGAGTTTCTGTTCAAGTTTGCAGGTTCAGGATAATCTAAAGTCTTGAGGCCCAACTCCCACTCTTATACTAATCTGGGGGGCTGGGATACCTGCTAGGTCACGCCTTATGGGTGGGACCTGGGAGGGGGTGGTTACACCCACTTCCCTTTGTCCAGTTTCGCGCCAGAGCTGGGGCTGGAGTTCCCCAGCGCCGGTTTGAACTGGACTATGCAAGGAACACCTTGTGTGCCCCAGGCATGTCTCATTCCTTTCAGCCCACCCTGCCCCAATACACTAAAGGCTGTCTGGGGAGGGGCTAGCACCTCCCCAAGCAGGAAACCTATTGTCCAGGCCTCCCTGGCTGGGATCACTCCCAGCTGCAGGAGGTCAGACTTGTGTCTGTGGCAGCAGCATCCATCTGTGATGCTGAGGCTTTGGTTAGAGTTAAACAGCAAAGTAGGATTTTAACATGTCTCTCCCTCTAGAAGGGAGGAATAATATCCTCATCACCAGAAATGGTATGGGGGTATTATTCCAAAGTGTTAGACACCTTACACGACATGTTTTGATAAAGCCAAACCATAGTTACCATAACCGTCTAAGATTATAAGGCACTTTAAGAGTATATGGTAGGCTATATCATAGAACAGCTATAAGGACATGGTTCCGAAAGCTGCAGACAGGCTCAGCTCATGCTAGAGCACCATCTCACATGTTACCAAGCACTCTGCCTCCAGGATTGTTAAGGCCTGCCATAGGAGTGACTGATAGGTACACATGTGTCTATATATAAGGGTAGATATAGGCATACTATATCTAAGCAAGGGGTGATTACACGACCTTGCCCCAGCTGAGTGATCAGCCAGTTGTGTCTGATTGGAAGGCCAGACCAGGGGTGGCATAATACATGCTGCAGCCCCTGGGAGGCCTAGGGTACACCTATGCCCTGGGTACCTAGGGTACACTGTACAGGGTCCAATAAGGTGATCCTTACCAATTGGTTATGTACCTAGGGTACATGGAGTCCATTTTAAAGAGAGAGCAGACAGCCTGAGACCCTGAATGGCAGGATCTCAGGCCAACTAAGTCGAAAAACCAGCTAGACACTAGGCAAAAAGTTGGGGGTAACCATAGTCAGATATCCACCTTCCTACAGGTACCCTTCCTTCTTGATCCCGGCCTTGGGATCCACCGGAGACTCTGCACTGACTGCCTGTCAGCAACTTTCCTTCAGGCATCCATAGAAGTCCACGACGAAACCAGACGCAAGTTCACACCTATGCACCCGCAGCCCGTGGGCTAGGTAACTTGGGTACTTCGGTGCTCACAAAGGTAGTGACTATCCTAGGGTCTAGTTTCCGAGTCTCAACTTTCTAGCTACTCCAGAAGTGTCCTAAAACTGCTTATTTCAGAACTGTACTATTTCTATCGATTATACGCATTACGCGTGAGTGTTTCCACTCTGCACCTGAATCCCGTGGGTCTCCCACTTCCTAACTGTTGGTAGTGTAGTGTAGCCCCAGCGATTCCCTAGGCCTAGGCCTATTCTATTTCCGTGACAGTGGTCCTTATACCACTTCTTTAGCATATGGTTTGCGTGGCCCCTAGGGCCTAACTGTATTACTTACCTGTGTGACTTAATGTATGCTTAAATAAGACTGTGTTGTACTTACCTCAAATCTCATAAAGAGTGCTGAGCGTTTGACTAGAATAAATACACTTTATTTTATATATATCTGTTGTGGTGTCCTTTCATTTGGTATTCAAGGGATTATATATGGGATCACAGCTGGCTTCACATGCCATTCAGAGTTTAGCCTAAGACTGCTCTTGTCCATGCTACCACTAGGATAGCTGGTCTATAAGGTTGACTTTACAACCAATCACCATAAGGGTTGTTTGGACTGATATAAGGTGTACACTAGAACTAGTGACATCATACATCAGGCCAACTTCTCACACAGTACCCCTGGTGCCAGTAGGTGGCATTGTTAATCTCCGTGTGCTGTCGGCATCATCCGTCCCAGAAGTAATGTGTGCGGTGCCTCTATAGGCGCTACCCCAGCACAATGACGACATTTTCTTTTCACAACTTTTCACTCCAAAAGTGCAGAGCCACGAAGAGTACCGACCACTGGTGTGTGAAATTAGTGCCGTGAAAAGGGAACAGCCCTGAAACTATAAATTTGTTTGCAAAGCAGGGAGAATGGGTGGGTCGGTAAGGAATCTGCATCTAGATAGAGTCTCTACCAGATAAGGAGTTACCAAAGGTAAGTAACTTATTAATCTGATAGAGACTTCTAGCTGCAGATTCCTTACCTTAAATTAGATGCCAAAGCAATTCCTCCCCAGAAGTGGGTCTGCAAAACTATTTCACACTAAGATGTCCTGCAGTACCCAAAGGGCAAAATGTCATTCCCTGCAGGCCTGACTGTCCAGGCAGTAGTGCTTGGTAAACGTGTGCAGAGTAATCCGAGTGCCAAAGCAGTGCACGCAACTGACCATGCAACCCCTCAGGGGAGTGCTTCTTGGCCAATGTGTAGCAGATTATAAAGAGCACAATCCATCATGAGATGGTCCATTTCTGTCCTGTCTTTGTCTTTTTGGGCTATGACATACCCCACAAAGAGTTGGTCATCCACCCAAAACTCATTGTGAGGTCAAGGTAGAATGACAGTGCTCTCTTTGGGTCCAGCTGATGGGGGTTGCTCCTATTCCTTACAGGGAGGAGGCAGCGCGTAAAAGGCAGGCAGGATGATAAGACTGTCCTAGATGAAAAGGAGTGATCACCTTCGCTAGCATGGATGCTCTAGTCTGAAGAACTAGTCTGTCTAGGTAGACGTTAAGATACCGAGCCTGAGATGACAAAGCCTAGAGCTCACTGACCCTCGGGGCAGACAATATTCCCACTAGAAAGGCAGTTTTTATAGTTAGGAGTCCCACAGGGCAGTTGAGAAATAGCTCAAAAGGATCGCACATCAGAAAGGTTAAGACTACATTTAGGTCCCACTAAGGCATGATGAAGGTTGAAGGTGGGAACATGTGTTTTAGACCTTTCAAAAACCTATGTAAAATAGGAGACTTGTTTAGGGATGGCTGACCTGGCAACTTTAGAAATGCTAAGATGGCAGAAAAATAGCTTTTTAAGAAGCCCAAAGCAGAGCCCTTGGGAAAGGGTAGCAGATAGTGAGGTCAAACTGTTTCTGAACACCATCACACAACTTTTACCTAATGGCAGGCGTATGCTGTCTTGGTGGAGGACGCCTGGCTGCAAAAATGGCATTATAGACTTCATGCGGAATGTAGAAAGCGGTCAACGGCCGCCACTCAATCTCCAGGTATGAACATGGAGCACTCACAAGTTTGGGTGAACAACTCTCCCCTGCTGTGCAAGCACAAAAGGAGATCCTCCCAAAGGGGCAACCTGATCGCAGGATTGATGGACATGCTCAACTGCGCAAGATTCCAGACTCTTTGAGCCCAGTCCCAAGCCACAAGGATGACAGGAGTTTGAAGCTCCCCTCGAAATGAAAAGCGTCTCTAAGAAATAGCCATCTTGGCAACTCCAGAGTGCAGAACCACTGACGTGTGTTGTGGGCGGTGGTGAACAGATCTAACCAACGCTCTCCCCACTGCAAAGAGAGACCTAGCACCACCTCTGTTTGGAGATGCTATTTGTGACCCGCTATAGCCCACCAGGAGTTAAGCCAATAGGAAACGCTCTTACATTCTAGCTATGTCCAGAGGTGCAGGGCCTCCTGGCAGACTATCCACAACCCCACTCGCCCCATTTCTTGCAGTACCAAATGGCAGTAGAAATGTCAATGAACACCTGCACTTGTCTTCCCCTGATGGAGGGTAGAAAGGCTTTCAAAGCCAACTAGATTGCATGGAGCTTCAACAAGCTGAAATGGAGTCACGATTTCGCCAGAAACCAGTTTTCGATTCTCCACCTCTCCCAGATGGCCGGCCCATCTCGGGAGCAACGTGTCGGTCACTGCTGTCTGTTCTGATTGGGGAAGCAAGAGGAGACTGCCACTGCCTTAATCGCAGTCCGTTAAACGCCACTGCATATCTTTTACAGTACCCTCCGAGATCTGGATCATGTCGGAGATTTCCCTGATTTGGAACTTCAGGTCCCACTGCAGAGCCCGCATTTGCCAAGGTGCATGAGTCACTAGCAGCATGCAGGTGGCCATGAGGTGCAGCCGCCTCAGAATAGCTAAGAACGAGACTGAGATATCGGTAACATAGCCCGAATATCCTGGACTCGCTGTTCAAGAGGATAAGCTGTAACTGCACAGAACAGCTTCAATGAAAGGGGGCTTCTAATAAAGAATTTGGGAAGACTTTGGCACGTTGGTAGTGAACCCTAGTGAGTGCACACGGTCTGCTGTAGACTGCAGGTGGGAGAAAACCGCCTGGGGCGACCCCACCTTTCATAGCCAGTTGTCGAAGACTGGTATCCCTGATATCCGCAGCTGAGCTGCAACCCCCATCATCCCCTTGGTGATCAACAGAGGGGTGCTGAAAAAGCCAAAGAGAGCATGGCAAACTGAAAGTGCTCATGTCCTACGGTCATCCGCAGGTACTGTCTGTAGGCAGGAAGGGAATTTGGAAGTAAGCATCCTGCAAGTCCGAAGCCACCATCCAGTATTCCCAGTCTAAGTCAGACAGGAATTGAGCGAACGTGAGCATTTTGAATTTCTCCCATTTAGGAAGAATTTGAGAGAGCACAGGAATAGGATAGGACGAATGCCTTTGTCATCCTTGGGTACCTGAAAGTAGTGGGAATAACAACAATGACCTACTTCTGATATTGGTATCCTCTCTATGGCTCCCTTGGCCAAGAGAGCCATAACTTCCTGGGGGAGTAAACAGATATGGTCTCTCCGTCACCTCATTCACTTAGCTGACCCCTCCTCTTTGTACCTCTGGTTGTATATCTCTGACTTTCTATTTTTTGTATCATCATCTTTATTCAGTACTCCTTCCGCATTGGGTATTTTATTTTATTTTTTAAACTACCGTCAGTCCTTCGTCTCTGTTCATCACCATACACATACTTCCGGTTCCCTTTCGACTTTTAAATTCACTGCGTCTCTTGTTGCAAGCTACACTGTTTCCTTCATTCGCGCAACACGTCCTGAAACGTTTGATCATGTTCATCTTCTAACATTGGTAAGTTTAGTGTTCATCCTTCGTTTGTCACCAGCTAAGCCTTTTTGTTAGACCCCCTAACCGATGGTCGTTTTTCTTGGTTTTTTCCAGACATTCACATCGCTTTCCTATTTTGAAGTTTACGAGCTTCTTTTCTACATCCTCTTGGCGAGTCGAGACACGTTTTGTCCACCGATATATTTTCACTTTCACGTTATGTTATGAGTCACCCATGACGCATCTTCAACTTAGCTTGTGTTTGTTTACAGCATTACGGGCCAATTTTTAAATGATGAGCTAGCGTTCTCCCATTAAATCGTAATCCGTAAGTAAACTTGCCACGAGAGTCTCTTTACTCTGATATTTTCACAAATTGGTTCACCTCTTGGAGTCACTTATTTGTTTATTTTCCGTTTATTCTTTCTTCTACCTACACCCACTCCATTGGTAATCCTAAATTTATCTTTATTTTCAACTCATATTCACTCTTTTGATAACTACACTGGGTGCTCCCAAAAGAAACTTTTTTGCCATCCGATATTATTGTGCACTTTTGCACCAACTAACCTTGTCACATCAAAACAATACCAGCCTTTATCAACTATTGTTTTGTGAACATCGCCCACCAGTATTTACCTTATGAGTAATTTCAGTAGATTTGTTTTAGGTCATTGCCCCTGACGAAGGGACTTTTTCTGTCCCGAAATGCATTGGGCCGCTCGCTAAAAAGTGGAAAAAGAAATGTATTACTCATCATTTTTTGAATTACTTTGTCATTAGCTTCATGTTTGCTAAATCAAGAATGATTAATGTAATGCAATGTAAGGATTGTAAAAACCTTTTTGTGATCATTGGAATTTGATCTTTTTTGTATGTCATGTTGCATTGTACTATAAATTACCCTAAATGTTAGAATACACATTTATTTGGTTTTGATTATTGTGGTTTCAATTGTGTTTGTTATATACAAACTTGTCAACAGTGCACGGTACCTAGTAGGTATTCCTAATAGATCCTTTTGTTTTTTTGGACCATGGCCATCTAGCACCTTAAGTTCCAAAGGGCTCCCCCCCGTCCTTCGACTATAGTTTGCAGTATATTTTTTTCTTCCCATAAGATAACATTAAAGAAAAAGAAAAAGATAGATATTTGTGTATTTTACTGTTTTCTTCTAAAATCTATAACTCCAAAAGTAGTTACCAAATTCCGATGATCTTGTTGTCTAAAATTATATAAAAATCGGTGCCATTTTTATAAATTGATCTGACTTTTTTTTTGAATGTGTGTGCCATTATTGACTGTGTGTGCAACAAATGCTTAACATAACCTGCTCGACCACACTACCACAAATAAAGCACTTGCCCTGTAACCCTCGAGGGTCGTCAGGACTTTTGCATGGTGTGCCCTTACATTGGCCCACTACATGAAAAGCCAGCTTCCTACATAATTCCCTAGTATATGGCACATATGGTATATGGTCCCTAGTATATCTTACCTAGGGCATGTACGTTAGAGAGGTACCACAGGGCTTGCAGCACTGGTTGTGCCAACCTGGAGGTCCCCAAAGTAAAACGAGTCCCAAAGTCTGCACTGCAGACTGCCAGTGCAGTCATGCACTACTAGCCAGACTTTGCCATTGAAAGTAATTGCAAAGCTACTACTTCCCCTGAACATCTATGTACAGTGAGAAGACTTGGCCATCTAAATGGCGACTACAGGCAGACTCCTCGGCTGTGCTAACTCCTTAACGGTGTGACCAGAGGGGGCACTCCAAGGTATCAAACAATTTGTTACATTAAGCCAACTTGTATCTCAAGTCATTTTCGCAGTATAATAGGGGCACCCAGATCTCAACCGACCAGGAAGAGGGAACTAAGAAGGACGGCCCTGCTGCACCAAGGGACCAACAAAGAGGCTGCACTTGCTGCTTAGCAAACCGAGCGAATTTACCGGTTGTGTCATGCGCAAGGGGAAGCTATCTCCAGAGCACAGTCAAGCCAAGAGACTTCAAGTACCAGCTGACTAACCCCCTGCTGGGGTAACTTGGTAGACCAAAGTCTTCAAGCCGCTACCACTGCCACCGTGCAGCACCAAGGACCAAGACCTGACGCACAGAATTGCACTTGAGTTCTCTGAGCCCGGAAGTGCTGACGGAGAGTAGCTGAGACCCACAGAAAGTGAGTTATCGACCCAGGAAGCATTGTCCTATGACTACAACACTGGGCAACCGGTGGTCCAGTGGACACCAGCCAGACCAGGGAGGACATCATGGGGTGTCAACCCTGCAACCAGGACCTCCACACCACCTTTCTGGACAGATGAGTACCTACAGGAAGACCTCTGTTGACCGTGTCGCATCCACACCATCCATGGAGCATTTTTACCATCCTTTATCCCTTGCATCAGGACCAACTCCATAGGAATCCCATTGCAACATGGATGCCTGGAACACGTTGAGAACAACTTCCTCTATGGAGGGACTCTTTCCAAGAACCTTGCTGGTCCCCCTGACTGGTTCCAAGGACCTTGCTGGTGCCCTTGACTAGTTCCCTACTGATGTTGGTCGCCTCAAGTACTTCTACTGGACGGCACTGACACTTAGAAACGTGTTCAAAGAAAACTTAGGTAAGTATAGAATTCATTGAATTTCCAACACTTGTCTGTGGTTGAGTGAAAAAAGGGGTTATTGCTTGTAAAATCCATATTTCAAAACCTTCCAGGGAATCTTTTTCGTTCTAGTGTCTAAATTCTTTAAACAATAAAGACTTTTTCTAAATTGGATTCAAATTTCTTGAGGGTCTTGTCGATTTCTTCTTAAATCGGATTGGTGCTGTTCAAATGCTTTACACTAGTTCCTCTAAATTAACCTTGCTGCTTTGCTGCTTCGTACCACAGCTACGCAAGGACTCAGAGTCGTGGTCGGGTTCCAGACAAAACAGGCACACACAGTGCGGATCAGTGACCGACATCAACTGTCGGCAGGAACCGCAAGCCTTGAAACAGGGCATCCCTCGTGCACCAGGAGTCAATGGACTCAAAAACGATGTCGACAAAAGTCAAGAAAAAGTCAGTCAAAAAGTGGCTGGAGGTACCGCTCTCTCCGGATCTGTGCTGGCTGGCGCGGAAAAGAAAGAAATGGCGTCAGAGCACGAGCACGGCGTCTAAGTAGCTACCGCTACATCATCCTGGCGACCACAACGCCAACGACTAATGCGGAGCCGACCGACACCACCTTTGGACGCGCAGGTCTATAAACCTTCAAAAAAATATAAATTTTGACTTTCTGAAGAATAAAAAGAGGTAAAACACATCCGAAGTGTTCTGTGATCCAACCAGAACAAGCAGGAAATAAAGAACTGAGCCAGTGAGGCAAACTGCCAGTACAGTGCATGTTGGGTACTAGAAGCTGCTGGCTACCTTAGAGCTACAATTTATGTTGAGTTCAGCTAATGCATTTGAACCAGACAGGCACCTTTTCCTTCTTGATTCTCTGCAGTTACAGCAGGGTTATAGGTCAATGTTCTTATTTTATGGCATTTTCCCACATTAAATGGTGAAATTTGGCTCAAAATCTTGATTATGCTACTGCAGCTTTCTACAGGAAAAACGCAGTTAAAGCTGGCTTGTCTCTTGGACGTATGGAGACGTCATCAGACAGTTTAACACTAAGGTGGATAATTCCAACACCAGAAATTATATATACTAAAATATAAAATACTATAATTATATTTTACCGTGTGTGTATAAATATATGTGCACACAAAAAAAACCGGTAAAATAAAGATATAGCTAGGTGAAAAGTTCAGTAACAATGTAACGTTTTAATCTCTAAGAACCATAGAAATTTATCAGATAGTTATCTTAAGTAACTAAAATCATGCCCTAAGGTAACTATAATTTGCGCCCCGCCATGCAGTTTTCTCATCAACAATTTCACTGCAAATGTTGAAGTGATATTATCAATGACGTGATAAATGATGTCATGAGTGATGCAATATGTGAGGTAATTGGCAATGTATGGCAATGGTGAACAAGTTACTTACCTTCGGTAACAATGTATCTGTAAGAAACATTAGTTAGTTAGATTCCTCACCTTAGAACATCCCCAGGTGTCAGGCTGGATCCGGAAAGATTATTCGTCAGCAATACCCCTTGCGCGTCGCTAGGCGTGGTCTGCGGCTCTGCGTCCGTCGTCGGCATTGTGCGCCGGAATGACGTCGGAGTACTTAGACGCCGGCCTCGCGCGCTGACGTCACTTCTTGTACATAGTTTTCCGCGCCAGGAACGTAGAGCCATGCAAGAGACGACACTGGTGCCAAAAAAGTCTAGGGCCCTGATAAGGATAACCTTAACCCTAGAAGTCGGTTCGCAGAACGGGGAGTGTAGGAAGGTGGATATCTGACTATGGTTACCCCCAACTTTTTGCCTAGTGTCTAGCTGGTTTTTCGACTTAGTTGGCCTGAGATCCTGCCATTCAGGGTCTCAGGCTGTCTGCTCTCTCTTTAAAATGGACTCCATGTACCCTAGGTACATAACTAATTGGTAAGGATCACCTTATTGGACCCTGTACAGTGTACCCTAGGTACCCAGGGCATAGGTGTACCCTAGGCCTCCCAGGGCTGCAGCATGTATTATGCCACCCCTGGTCTCGCCTTCCAATCAGACACAACTGGCTGATCACTCAGCTGGGGCAAGGTTGTGTAATCACCCCTTGCTTAGATATAGTATGCCTATATCTACCCTTATATATAGACACATGTGTACCTATCAGTCACTCCTATGGCAGGCCTTAACAATCCTGGAGGCAGAGTGCTTGGTAACATGTGAGATGGTGCTCTAGCATGAGCTGAGCCTGTCTGCAGCTTTCGGAACCAAGTTATTATAGCTGTTCTATGATATAGCCTACCATATACTCTTAAAGTGCCTTATAATCTTAGACAGTTATGGTAACTATGGTTTGGCTTTATCGAAACATGTCGTGTAAGGTGTCTAACACTGTGGAATAATACCCCCATGCCATTTCTGGACATGAGGATATTATTCCCCCTTCTAGAGGGAAAGACATGTTAAAATCATACTTCACTGTTAGCCTCTGACCAAAGCCTCAGCATCACAAAATGGATGCTGCTGCCACGACACAAGTCTGACCTCCTGCAGCTGGGAGTGATCCCAGCCAGGGAGGCCTGGACAATAGGTTTCCTGCTTGGGGAGGTGCTAGCACCTCCCCAGACAGCCTTTAGTGTATTGGAGCAGGGTGGGCTGAAAGGAATGAGACATGCCTGGGGCACACAAGGTGTTCCTTGCATAGTCCAGTTCAAACCGGCGCTGGGGCACTCCAGCCCCAGCTCTGGCGCGAAACTGGACAAAGGGAAGTGGGTGTAACCACCCCCTCCCAGGTCCCATCCATAAGGCGTGACCTAGCAGGTATCCCAGCCCCCCAGATTAGTATAAGAGTGGGAGTTGGGCCTCAAGACTTTAGATTATCCTGAACCTGCAAAACTGAACAGAAACTCTGGACCTTCGACATTCGACGAAAGAAGAAGACTGAAGAATCTCCCTTGTAGCCAAGGAGTGGCTACCCTGTGCAAACAGGCACCATCAAGAGACTACCCTTTGCTTTGCCCACGTTCTACGAGGAACCGACTGCAGAGCCTGACCAGAGCCTTGACTTCCAGACTTCTCCGACCCTGATCCACATCGACAGCAAAGCTGAGATCCGTGGAGGCGACGAGCGACGTGGGACCGGCTACCTGGAAAAAGTGGCTAGTAACTTAAAGCGCAGCTTCTGAGGTACCCTCGAAGTTGTGCACCGGGGATTGAGAAGCCCCAACCCCAAGCACCATCTGCACCGAAGATCAGCCCCCCACACTCCACGAGTCCTGCGTGGGGCCCTTCAGCATTTTCCTGCTTGCCGCGTCTGTCCGGTTGCTTGCCCGCTGGCTAGTGGCCTTTGTGACGACGCACCCTGAAATCTTCTGCGCTGGTTTGGCTCCTCCAGACTGGCTCCCGCTTCTCTGCAAAGAAGAAGCACCCCAGACCTTCCTGGTCTGTACCAGAAGCAAGTCCTTCGTTCTTCGTGGGTTCCGCTTGCCAAGGCTTGGTGAGTCCTAGCCCAACTTCGACGCCGCCGACAGCAAGAGCCTTCGTGGGACAGCTCGCCTCCTGGTCCTGGTCGTCCTCGACGCTTCCTGGTCCTCCTGGCTGCAGCGACAAGCTTCACCTTCACCTGCAATCTTCACGACATCGCCTGGTTCCTTCCTGGTTCCACGTGGTCACTGACTAGTGACCTTGACTCTGTCCCTTCTGCTTGCAGGTTTCTTCTCTTCTTGATCCCAGCCTTGGGATCCACCGGACACTCTTCACTGACTGCCTGTCAGCATCTTTCTTCAGGCATCCATAGGAGTCGACGACGAAAACGACGCATCTTCACCCCTATGCACCCGCAGCCTGTGGGCTAGGTAACTTGGGTACTCCAGTGCTCATCAGGATAGTGACTATCCTAGTGTCTAGTTTTCAAGTCTCAACTTCCTAGCTACTCCGGAAGTGTCCTAAATCTACCGTTTTCTAAACTGTACTATTGCTATTGACTTTTACGCATTACGCGTGAGTGTTTCCACTCTGCACACGAATCCCGTGGGCCTCCCACTTCCTAACTAACGCTAGTGTAGTGTAGCCCCAGCGATTCCCTAGGCCTAGGCCTATTCTGTTTCCGTGACAGTGGTTCTTATACCACTTACTTAGTATATGGTTTGCGTGGCCCCTAGGGCCTAACTGTATTACTTACCTGTGTGACTTAATGTATGCTTAAATAAGACTGTGTTGTACTTACCTCTAATCTCATAAAGAGTGCTGAGGGTTTGACTAGAATAAATACACTTTATTTTATATATATATCTGTTGTGGTGTCCTTTCATTTGGTATTCAAGGGATTATATATGGTATCACAGCTGGCTTCACATGCCATTCAGAGTTTAGCCTAAGACTGCTCTTGTCCATGCTACCACTAGGATAGCTGGTCTATAAGGTTGACTTTACAACCAATCACCATAAGGGTATTTGGACTGATATAAGGTGTACACTAGAACTAGTGACATCATACATCAGGCCAACTTCTCACAGGGAGGATGGGTGGGTCGGTGAGGAATCTAACTAATGTTTCTTACAGATACATCGTTACCGAAGGTAAGTAACTTGTTCATCTGAAAGAAACACGTTAGTTAGATTCCTCACCTTAGAATAGATACCCCAGCAATACCAACCCCGGTGGTGGGTCTGCGAACCAAGATCACACCAGAAAGTCCTGGAGAACAGAACGGCCAAAGAAGCCGTCTCTCTGGACTTGGCTATCCAGGCAATAATGCTTGGCAAACGTGTGCAGCGAGGCCCACGTTGCTGCCTGACAAATGTCCTGCAAGGGGACTCCCCGACCCAGGGCAGTCGTCGCCGCCTTGGCCCGAGTGGAATGGGGCCTCAGCCCAACGGGAGGTTCCTTTTCAGCTAAGGAGTAACAAGCTTTGATGCACAAAACGACCCACCGAGAGATGGTCCGCTTGTGCACCGCCCGCCCCTTCTTAGCGCCCACGTAGCCAACGAAGAGGTGGTCATCCACCCGGAACTGTTTTGTGCGGTCCAGATAGAAGGAGAGCGCGCGTTTTGGGTCCAGACGGTGGAGCCGCTCTTCCTCTTTCGAGGGATGCGGAGGCGGAAAGAAGGTGGGCAGCGTAACAGACTGCCAGATGTGAAAGGCAGTCACAACCTTAGGAAGGAAGGAAGGGCGAGTGCGGAGCACAACCTTATCCGGATGAATAGAAAGGAAAGGAGGCTTAGAAGAGAGAGCCTGGAGCTCACTCACCTAGCAGAGGTGATGGCTACCAGGAAAGCAGTCTTAAGCGTCAAGAGACGAAGAGGACAATTATGAAGTGACTCAAAGGGAGCGCACATCAGATATGTCAAAACAAGATTCAAATCCCACTGAGGCATTATGAAAGGGACAGGAGGAAACATGTGAGTAATGCCCTTAAGGAATCGAGAAACAACAGGGGACTTGAAGAGAGAAGGCTGATCAGGAAGCCGAAGGAAGGCAGAGATAGCAGAAAGATAACCTTTAAGAGTGCCCAGAGCAGAGCTCTGCTGGGCCAAATAAAGAAGGAAGAGGATAACCTCAGAAAGAGGGGCGGAAAGGGGATCCACAGCCTTTGCTGTGCACCATGCCACAAATTTGTTCCACCTACAGGCGTACACCGTTATAGTGGAGGGACGCCTGGCTGCCAGAATCACATCGCAGACTTCAGGAGGCAAGTCAAATGGCATCAACTGTCGCCGCTCAATCTCCACGCATGAAGGTGGAGACTGGACAGGTTCGGGTGGAGGAATGTCCCATGCTACTGCGACAGAAGGTCCTCCTGAAGAGGCAGTCGTACGGGGGATCGATTGACAGACTGAGTAGCTCGGGATACCAGTACCTTCGTGCCCAATCCGGAGCCACCAAGATGACTTGGGCCCGGTCGCGCCTGATCTTCAGCACTCTGGGCAGAAGTGGTATAGGCGGAAGGGCGTACAACAGACCGCAACTCCACTTGCGACGAAAGGCGTCCCGAGCGAGTGCCGCCTTGAAAACTCCAACACGCAGAACTGCTGACATTGCGCGTTCTATTCGGTGGCGAATAGATCTAACCAAGGCTCTCCCCACTGCCGAAAGAGGCCTTGCGCCACGTCCGAGTTGAGACGCCATTCGTGATCCATCATGCACCGGCGGCTGAGTTCATCCGCCCTGGCGTTCAGAGAGCCCGCCAGGTGTTGAACCACCAGGGTGATGCCCTGATGTTCCAGCCATGTCCAGAGGCGCAGAGCCTCCTGACAAAGGGTCCACGACCCCACCCCGCCCTGTTTGTTGCAATACCACATGGCGGTGGTGTTGTCCGTGAACACCTGCACCACACTTCCCCGGACAGAGGGAAGGAATGCCTTCAGTGCAAGTCGGGTCGCTCTCAGCTCCAAAAGGTTGATATGGAGCCGAGATTCCGTCGGACACAAGAGTCCTCTGATCTCCGCCTCCCCCATGTCGCCCCCCCATCCCAGGAGGGACGAATCAGTCACTACTACATCCTCTGGGAGGGGTAGGGAGAGGGATCTGCCGCTGATCCAATCGCGGTCCGTGAGCCACCACTGCAACTGTTTTGCAGTGCCCTCCGAGATCAAGACATGGTCGGACAGGTTGCCCCGATGCTGGGCCCACTGAAACTTCAGGTCCCACTGCAGAACCCGCATTCGCCACCTGGCGTGATGCACTAGCAGGATGCAGGAGGCCATCAGACCCAGAAGCCGCAGAACCAACCTGACCGAAACCCGGGATAGAGGCTGAAAGATGGGAATCAGAGCCTGAATATCCTGGGCCCGCTGCTCCGGAGGATAAGCCCGGAACTGCGTAGAGTCCAGAACCGTGCCGATGAAGAGGAGCTTCTGTGAGTGACTCAGATGCGACTTCGGCACATTGACGGAGAACCCCAGCAAATGCAGGAGGTCGGCCGTAGTCTGGAGGTGGGAGACGACTTGATGGGGCGAGCCCGCCTTCAACAGCCAGTCGTCGAGATAGGGGAAGACTGGAACCCCTGATCTGCGCAGATGAGCTGCGACCACCGCCATCACTTTCGTGAAACACCCGAGGGGCACTGGTGAGGCCGAAGGAGAGCACCGTGAACTGAAAATGCTCCTGACCCACCGTGAACCGCAGGTAACGCCGGTGGGCTGGCAGGACGGGACTATGAAAATAAGCGTCCTGCAAGTCCAACGCTACTATCCAGTCTCCTGGATCCAGGGCAGCCAGAACCTGACCTAGGGTAAGCATCTTGAACCTCTCCTTCCGGAGGAAGGCGTCGACGCTCTTGAGGTCCAAGATAGGGCGTAGGCCCCCTTTGCCCTTCTTGGGAACCAAAAAGTAGTGGGAATAGCAACCACGACCTTCTGGACCAGGAACGCGCTCGACGGCCCCCTTGGCCAAGAGGGCTGCAACTTCCTCCTGTAGAAGATTCAAGTGATTCCCCGACATGCGGTAGCACTGCGGTGGCATGGCTGGAGGGGTAGTCTCGAAGGGGAGGGAGTAGCTCCTTCGGACGATTTGCAGCACCCACCTGTCCGACGTGATGGAACGCCAGTGGAGCAGGTGATGGCGAACTCTGCCTCCCACTCGCGTGGAATGGGCCTGAAAGCACGGACTAGGAGGGCTATCAGGCGGATGCTGCCGGGCTTGATGTGGACTGACCGGCACGTTGACCCCCGGTACCGCCTCGGCAGAATCCACGTCCACGTGCAGGTTGGTTCTGCGGCCGGTGGCAAGGCGGACGTGAGGGGGCGCCCCTTACTTGGCCACGAAAGGAACGAAAAGCGGAAGTTTGCAGTCGCGGCCCCGAGAGCCCCAAGGACTTGGCTGTAGCCCGGGAGTCCTTTAAGCGCACCATCCGCCTTTTCGCCAAAAAGGCGAGTGCCATCAAAGGGCATATCCATGAGGGTGCTCTGGACATCCCCTGAGAAAGACCTGGACTGCAGCCAGGCGTGGCGGCGGAGCGCCACTGTGGTTGACATCGCCCTACCCAGCGAGTTCGTAGTGTCTAGTCCACATCGAATAGCATGTCGCGCTGCATCCCGCCAGTCGGCAAGAGCCTGGGCAGGCCGTGTCCGGGCCTCCTCCGGACACTGGGGCAGCACGTCCTCCACTGTATCCCACAGAGAGTGAGAATAACGGTCCAAGAGGCAAGCGGTGTTCAAGGACCGCAGTCCCAAACTAAGGGAAGAGAACAGCTTCTTACTGAACTGTTCCAGCCTCTTGGATTCCCGAATCGGGGGAGCGGACGGGAAGGAGGATTGGGAAGTAGAGGCCTGGATAACCAGGCTCTCGGGCTTGGGGTATTGGGACAGAAAACTGGGGTCGCCCGGAGCAGGGCGGTGGCGCGGGGCCATGTTCCGATCCACAGGAGGTACTGTGGAGGGCTTGGACCAGGTGCCCTTCAGAACGTCCACTAGTGCCTCATTGAACTGCAGCAGAGGCTCCGAGGAGCTTGCCGACCGTTGAAGCACTGCAGTGAGGAGGTTAGTCCTCACTGTGAGAAGTTGGCCTGATATGTAGTGCTCACTATTCTAGTGATCACTGTGTATCATTCCAAACGACCCTCATTGATGATTGGTTGTAAGTCAACCTTTTAGACCAGCTATCCTAGTAGCGTGGATGCGAGCAGTCTTTAGGCTAAACTCTAGAGGGCGTGTTAAGCCAGCTGTTTACCATCACATATACCCCTTGAACGTCAAGTGAAAGGACACCACACAAGTTGTTATGAAAATAAAGGATATTTATTTATAACAAGACTACCCTGGCTCTTTATGAGTCAGGGAGCTAAGCACACTACAAAACTCTTAGAAAATACTTCAGTTGCACAATTTACACAAATGCCCGAAGGGCACGAGAAACCATCTACGCTAACGGTGAAATGCGAGTGGTTAGAGTCTGGAGTTACTGATTCCGGAGTGATCCGATCAGTGGGACTAAGCGAAAAAGGAACTGGACACTTGTAGAGCGAACCTGCGATGGAGCACCGAAATGCTCGAGTTACCTAGCCCAGAGGCTGCGGCTTCGTGAGGTTCGGCAAGATGTCGGGAGTCCTCGTTGTAGTCTCAGGAGCCTGAAAGAAGAAGTTGCTGGCAGGCGACCAGTGTAGATGTTCAGCGAGATCCAAGCCTGGATCGGTGATGAAGGAAACCTGAAAGCAGAGGGGACTCAGTTCTCAACCGCTAGCCAGCGATCGTGTGGGTACCAGGAAGGTACCGGCTGAAGTCACCTCGACCAGGTGAGTGGATGACGTCGGACTCGGCTGTTCCTCGGACCAGGAGGCGCGGCGGCGACCAGGATGGAGGGCGAGCTGTCCCACGGAGGTGTCTGCCGTCGATGATGCTGGGCCCAGGAGTGGGGCAGCAGGTCTTGGCAGTGGCAAACCCACGCGGTGGAGTCAAGATGGCGTCTGGAGTGGACCAGGAGGGTCCGAGGTACTCCTCTGTTGAAGGGGAGCAAGGGCCAGTCTGGAGCAACCAGACCAGTGATGAAAACAAACTATCGTGGTGCGTCGTGAAGAGGGCCACAAGCCGGTCGGCGAGTGGTCGGACAACGCGGTGAACAGCGAGGAGCAGAAGGGCCCCCACGCAGATCTCGTGGATGCTGGGGAGGCGGGCTTCGGTGCTGGAGCCGCTCAGGGTTAGGGCTTCTCAAATCCTAGGTACACTCACTCGAGGGTCCCTCGGTGGGCGTGTTAGATAAGCGTCGTGCAGGTCCTGAAGATGGCCGGTCCCGCAGGTCTCGTCACACCTACGAATCTCAGCTGGGCTGACGATGTAGGTAGAGGTCAGAGATGGCAGGGAACCCGGGTCTCGTCGAGCTGGGCAGTCTTGATCCGTGGGAGAGACGTACAGCAAACCGCAAGCGCTTAGTTGGTGCCTGCTGGTGCAGGGTGGCTACTCCTTAGCCACAAGGGAGAGTCTTCAGAAAAGTCAAGAGTTCCTTTCGTGGAAAGTAGTTCAAGATTCAGAATTATCCAATTTGGGAAGGGGACCCGCTCCCACCTTTATTCTAGGAAAAAGGGGCTGGCCCGTGACTAGGTCCTACCTATGGGTGGGACCAGGAGGGGGGTGGTTACACCCCTATCCTTTGTCCGGCTTCGCCCCAGCTCAGGGGCTGGTGTGCCCCCGAAACTGGTTTGAGCCGGGCTATGCACAGTGAGCACCGGGGTGCCACTTGCAATCACCTTCCTTTCAGCCCTGCCTACCTGGGATACACAAACCCTGTCTGGGATGGTGCTAACACCGCCCTCGACAGGAAACCCTTTGTCCAAGCTCCCCTCGCTGGAAGGTCTCCCAGCAGCAGGAGGTCAGACTTGTGTCTGGTGGCAGCATCCATTTTGTGATGCTGAGGCTTGAGTCAACTTTAACCGGGGTTCAAGGTTACTTCCATGTCGTGCCCCTCTAAAAGGGGGGAATGCTAACCCCGTCGCCAGAACTGGCGAGGGGTTCGTATTCCAATTCGTATGACACCTTACTCGACATGTGTAGGTGATGCGATGCCAAAGTTAGCAAATAACCGCAAGAATTATAATGCATTTAAAAGTAGTTGGCCCGCGTCACCATGGAACGGCTATTAGGTCTTGGTTCCGCAAGCCGTCGACGGGCTCAGCTCGCGCCAGAGCACCGTCCCACATGATTCCCTGCACTCTGCCTTCAGGATTGATAAGGCCTGCCATAGGAGTGACTGATAGGAATCCATGTGTCCATTTTAGGGTTAGGTGTAGGAATACTACACCTACAGCAACGGGTGATTACACCACTTTGCCCCAGCTGTCGTGCAGCCAGTTGTGTCAGCTTTGGGCGGCCATCCAGGGGTGGCATAATACATGATGCAGCCCCTGGTAGGCCCTGGGTACACCGATGCCCTGGATACCTATGGTATGCTAAGACAGGGACTGACAAGGCGGCCCAGTTCCAATTAGTGGATGCAGCTAATGTACATGTGTGTTAATTTCGAGAGAGAACAGCTAGGCTGTGGGTCTGATTGGCAGGCCCACAGCCAGGGAAAGTCGTAAACCAATGAAGCAAAAGCAAAAAAATCTGGGTGATCATAGGATTGCAGACCCTACTCTCCTACACTCACGGCCACAGCAGGCAGCTCCAGCCCAAGAGCTTCGGCCGCCTTGCGCAGCACCACGGAAGAAGCAGCACCTTCCTCCGAAGCCACAGTCGGAGGAGAGATGAAACCAGTGTCCGGGGAGGTGTCCAGACCACTGGCATCCCCCAGCTCATCTGCCCTGTCCTGAGATAAGTCGGCCTGCATGGCCAGAGGGTCCTCAGACCCCTCCTAGTCGCCCCCGTCATCCGATTCCTGATAAACAGGGGGAATAACCGGAGCCGGACGGTAGATGAAATTGTCATCCAGGGGCGTCTGATAAGGCACCAGACGGCGCCGCACCGGCGCCGCACCGTGGCTGAACCGGGGAACGGCGGCGTCCGGAGACGCGCCGGGGGTGGAACCGGTGTCGGCGCCAGCGGAGGAGACGTCGTGAGGTCAAACGGCACCGACTGAGATTCAGGCCTGGATCCCACGGGGACCTGCGGCGTCGGGACCGAAGTCGACAACGGTGCCGGAGCCGCCGGCTCGCTACGCCGCCCAGTCGAGCCCGAAGTCGTGCCGGCAGGCGTCAACGGCGGAGCCAGGCCCCTCATGGCCGAGAGGAAGGCACTGATCTCCGCCGGAGTCGCGTCAGTCCCAGAAACCGGTGGGTATGGGGACGGACGCGGCTCCGGTGGAGCCGCGGGGGTGGTACCACCCGGATCGTCGACCGAGTCGCGCAACCGGCGAGGGGAGTCCGAAGAGCGGTGTCGTCTCTTGGACTTCTTACCATGCTTCGACTTACCCGAAGACTTGGAACCCGACGAGCGGTGATGGTGGCTGCGGATCCGCGACCGGTAATTCGACCTCCTCCTGGACCGGGACCTTGAACGGCGCGGAGCCGAGTGTCGGAGCTCGAGAAGCTTGCGGGACCGCTCCCGCCTAGCCTTCGAGGTCAAGGCCTGGCAGTCGAGGCACGACTCCGCATCGTGGTCGGTTCCCAGGCAGTAAAGGCACCGGCGGTGGTGGTCCGTCACCGACATCAGTCGGTGACAGGAGTCACAGGCTTTAAACCCAGGAATCCTACCGGCACCAGTTCGAGTCGAGTAGACAAAAGAGTCCAAAAAGTGACTAAAGGGGTAAGCTCTTCCAGGATCGGCGCTGTCTGGCGCGGAAAAAAGAAGAACTGACGTCAGCGCGCGAGGGCGGCGTCTAACTACTCTGACGACGTCATTACGGCGCACGACGCCGACGACGAACGCGGAGCCGCAGACGACGCCTAGCGACGCGCAAGGGGTATTGCTGACGAAAAATCTTTCCGGATCCAGCCTGACGCCTGGGGATATTCTAAGGTGAGGAATCTAACTAACGTGTTTCTTTCAGATACCATTGTACACCTTGTTGGTATCCAATGTGCCGCAGAGGAAAGTAACCCATGAAAATGCTGGAAATAAATGTCATTGGGTCCCCTACACCCTAGCCCCCCATAGCCGATGTCACTAAGGCTGGAGGCGACAATGCAGACGCCTCTCCTGGGAAGTCCCAGACCGCCATCTGGCAGCAACTCCTTGACAACACAGGTGGGCTGTGATTATCCGATACCTCGGGGAAGTCCAAGTTAGTTTCCCAACGTCCTGTAGATATCACAGCCCAAACAGGAAGGGTCCCTTCAAAACGTGCCACAGGAATGCACTTGAATTATGCCTGAAATCCTCTCTCGGTCGAAAGAAGGATGGGACACAGTGGGGGGTGGGTGTGTGTGTGTATATATGTATATATATATATATATATATATATATATGTATATATATATATATATATATATATGTATATATATATACATTCACTGAAAAAAGCATAGGTTTCACACATGTTATAGTTAGCTGTACATTTTACTCGTAAAAAACCAATGAAATTCCACGTTATAGTTAGATCAGGTAACTATAACTCGCGCGACCGCCACTCTATCACAAGGATGATGTCATCAGTAATGTCATGAGTGATGCCACTGACCATGTCATGAGTGATGTATTATGTGACGTCATCAGCAGTGGATTACGGGCGCGCAAGTTATAGTTACCTGATCTGACTATAACGTGGAATTTCATTGGTTTTTTACGAGTAAAATGTACAGCTAACTATAACATGTGTGAAACCTATGGTTTTTTCAGTGAATTTGCAAGGTTTTTTAAATGGAAATTCCTAACTATAACGTGTGTGAAACCTATGGTTTTTTAAGTGAATTTGTACGGTTTTTTAAATGCTAAGTTATGTATTTATTTTAAATTTTTGCGCGCACGGTGCGCTTCGCACACCGTGCGCGCGCTGTGGCACTCGGTGCGCTTCGCACACCGAGCGCCCACGTGGCGCATTTCGTACCGTGCACGCCTCGCCATTTTTTACAAAATATCAATTGTTTTTTTCTCTCTTGGGGGTCCTTAGATTTATATATTAAATGTGATTGTTAATTCTTTATTTTTTTTTTATTTTTTTTTACCGTACGCGTACGGTGAGCTTACCGTACGCGCACCCCGCGATTTTTTTTAAAAATTATTAAATTCATTTTTCATACTTTGTGGTCCTTCGTGAACCCCCTGACGAACGCTAGGGGGTCTGCAACTCTCTTCATGGCCCCCTTTTCGTGTTATCAACCTTTTTTTCTCAGTGCGAGAGACAGAAAATGGCGGCCGATACTTCCTGGTTTCGACCGATTCGAATGTTTACTTTGATCTAACAACCAATCAGAAACGCGCTCGCGCACGGCACCGTACGCGTACGGTAAGCTTACCGTAAGCGCACGGAGCGCTGCCACAGATATATATATTGATTTAAATGCTATTTTCTCAGGAACTACTGAACAGATTTACACCAGACCTACAAAAGGCACTTCCTTGACCTTATGGCTACCTCTCTGCCAAATTACAAGTAATTCTGTTCAGCCGTTCGGGCTGTAGCTGTGTCTAAAGGTCCTATGGAAAAATGCATGGGGAAAACGCGTTTTGGGACCCCCTTTTTTCTCAGCCCCCGCTTGACGAATCCCCCCGAGACTTTCAGGGTAGGAGCGGAGCGTAGCGCCCCATTAGTTTTGAAAATTTCGCGAGGATTCGTCGACCGGCGCCAAAGTTATTCCAAATAGAATGTTGCGCATTTCCTATGGAAACAGGGTCCTAACTATAACTACCTACTGGCGACCGCCAGTAGGTAATATACACACACACATATATATATATATATATATATATATATATATATATTATATATCTCTGCGTACGCATCTCTAGATATACAAAGTGTTTGAGCATATCTATATATATCTATCTCTATATCTATCTCTCTCTATATCTATCTATCTATCTCTCTCTATATCTATCTATCTATCTATCTCTCTCTATATCTATCTATCTATCTATCTCTCTATCTATCTATCTCTATATCTATCTATCTCTATATCTATCTATCTCTATATCTATCTATCTCTATATCTATCTATCTCTATCTCTATCTCTATCTCTAGCTCTATCTCTAGCTCTATCTCTAGCTCTATCTCTAGCTCTATATCTATATATATATCTATATCTATCAGCAGTGTCAAAATGTAAGCGGACAAGAATGGTGCACAGGGCGACCTTCCCGAGCAGGCAAAATAAAATTAGTTCACAAGCCGAAAACTCAATCCCTGCCCTCTGGCCCGACCCTGAAACTGTTAAATAGCCAATGGTAGAAGGTGACTGTCTGCAGCCCAAACTATGAATGATGTATTGTAGAAGGACTATAATGTGAATTAAACAAGAAGTAATCAATGGCAGAAAGATTTTTTCCCCATTTCTACATAGATGAATTCTGTATACATGTATAGATTACAATAGTTTTGCCATGAATGGCGCAAGCACCATTAGATGGCAATCCTAAAAAAGAACTTGGAGATAATGCACAATTGTGATGTGTAAGGGCAGAACTTTTCACACATAGGCAAGATTGAGAGAGATAACAGCAAACTCTTCCTACCTGCAGATTTTCAGAAAACTGTCCCAGGGCAAAGAGTGCTGCGTTTCGGACGACAACATTATCATCTCCCAGGGCTTGACAGACCAAATGCAGCATGGGCTGTAGATGTCTAGAAGAACACAGACAGACACACCATGAAGGAAGGGAGGAAGCGAGGAAAGAAGAGAAATGAACTTATGTTTATTCCTAATTCTTCATTATGAGTGTTCTCTCAATCTACACATAGTAGAATATCTTGGCGGACACAAAAGGAAATTAAAAAACAATATTTTCCAACATGATGGACAGCATTAGAAACTTTGACACCATACGGGTTATACAGAGAAGAACAGACAACAAAACCAAAAATATGCTAAATGAATTATGAGGGCGAGAACAATAAGAGAAGAAAAAGATAAGAGAGATGTCATATTAGAAGGACAAAGTCAGCAAACAAATAGGATCACATATAGGTAGTGCAAAACTAAGGGATGAATATCTTCTTACCAATTTTAATCTTAATGTGTTTGACAACTAATCAAAGCACTATAGCTCGGGATCAGAGAGGTTCCTCAGAGAAATAACTGCCGTCAGGAGGATCGATAAACGAAATAACCACAAGCCATCATCAAACTTCAGAATCACCAGTCGTTAAATATTAGGATCAGTAGCAAACAGCTAAAGCTAAGCAAACAGATTACAGAGATATTACCCATGTCAGATCCAACGCTATAATGATTATCAAAGGAATGAACTGACTTCCAGGTGGTCACTTTACAAATAGCAGATACAGGTAGCAGACTGCTTTTCTCCAAACAGAATGGGAACCAGACTTACAATGTAAACATCTATTTACTTTGAGGTGCCATGATATATAAATTGATGTTCATCTAATCAATGACTGAAAAATACCGTTGGGTTATATCAAGTCTTTGGACTTCTCCAAGTAGAATCTTCAAGCACATTTTACGTTTACTATATTTCTGGCCCTAATGCTGGAGAAAAAGGGTTATTGGGATGAAATTCCAAGAAGATCTGAGGAAGAAAAGGGGGGAGGGGGTTCTTATGAATAACTTGCTGTAAGGGAAAGCAATCTAAGGCTTGTCTGCACAATGGGCTTAAAATGTGTGGCATGGCTTAAAATGCATCTCTATTGAGTTACATACAACAGTGAGTGGTGCAAGTATAAGGTCTAGAAAACAAGGCTGCTTATTTTCAGACAAAAGCCCTTGAAATTGCATCACTAACAAAATATGCTAGTCGTGTTTTCTGATGCTCGCATTAACAGATCAGAGAAAGGAAAATCAGAATTCTCTAAAACATGGCAGCTGAAATGCATCTACAAGGACAGAGGACCTTGCAAGCTCCTATTACAGTATTATTCACTGTCCATGGTAACAAACAAGGAGATGAGCATGAGTTTAGAACAACCTGACCCATCATCGCTCTCTTGAATACCATGCATAAGAAAAGTACTCAAGATAATTGTGTTTGGGTGGGGTTAGAGACACTGACAAACTGAACGAAGAATGCTGGAATATGGAGACTTGACTTCAGGCTGACAGAATAAAAGGTATGCAGGGAAGCGTTAAGTGACATGGCATATACAAATATTCTAACACAAGTTTGCTGGAAGACAGTCATAACTGCGGTAAGGATTTGACTAACTGATAGATATGCAATAAAAAAGGATTTGGCTGTGTCCAACCTTTGCCACTATGTGTATATTGCTTGCTGAGCTGTTCACAATAATCACAACCCTTCTTCACATTATGTTTAGACAAACAGTATATAATGATAAAATTGTGTAAAATACCACTTACTCGTGTGTGCCCTGATTATGGGGATTGAGTAGGGGCTTTATCATATCACCTATCGATTGGAGATGCAGATCAATTTTGTATGACTCCTAACACTCTTGCCTATATTAGCATAATTGGACGGGGAAGGGTGATAAACACTCCCAGGGTTTCCTCTTCTCTGAAAAGGTCACAGTTTCCTTTTGGGCTTAGGACGCTTACTGGGAGTACCTGCTAGATATTCTAAGCTTACACCTGATTTACCCCTTTGTGCCAAGGTGATTGCTATGAGAAAAGCTGAACTTTGAGAAAAGCTGGGCATCCAATTTGTGAAAAGGTTAAAATCGAGGTCCCAATTTTAAGATGCAAATATTTAACTGTGACTGTGAGAGGCTTTTCTGGTAAGCAGTTATGACAGGTAAATTCAGTTTTATAGAAAAAAAAACAAAAGTTAACTTTGGACTAAAAAAACTGATAAGGAGGTCATGTCTCCTCTTAGCTTCTTGGTGGGAAAGAGAATATCTTCCACTTGGAAAGTTTAGAAAGACCGAGAGGAAAGGGAATGGATTATGGACTCTCTCATGGAGTTTACAGTTACATATGCGATTCAGGTGGCTGTAGTACAGGTACAATGAAAGGTAGCGGACACTCAGCAATAGCGCAGCCTGCACAGCAGCTCTCCTGTGAGGATGGGATCACGTGCAGATACCACTATTCAATGATGGCATTTGTAAAGTCCACAGCTACCTCCAAGGAGGTGTCCCGGCACTAGCGGACAGCACATTAGCGATAAAGTGACAATTGCATAGCCATAAGAGAGGCATCAAACAGGAAAGTTTTGTGATTGCTTTGGAAAACTGAGTCAGAAAGGCTGCAGCGTAAAGTAAGTGGCAGAGAGTTCCACAATTTGGAAGCCAAGTGCACAAGTTACTTACCTTCGGTAAACATATATATGTAAGAAACATTAGTAGTGATAGATTCCTTACCTTAGAATTACCCACAGGTGTCAGACTGGATCCGGAAAGATTTCATCAGCAGTACCCCTGCTTGTCGGTAGGCGTCGTCGTGCGGCTCCGCGTGCGTTGTGGGCGTCGGGATGACGTCGCTGAAGCTACTTGGACACACCCACGCGCGCTGACGTCAGTTCTGTACACTACTTTCCGCACCAAGAACGCAGAGCCATGCAAGAAACTGACCACTGTTGCCATGAAACTAGGGCCCTGAAAGGGATGACCTTAACCCTAGAAATCAGTTCGCAGAACGGGGAGGACTGTTGGGGCGGTAAGGAATCTATCACTACTAATGTTTCTTACAGATATATCGTTACCGAAGGTAAGTAACTTGTGCATCTGAAAGAAAAACGTAGTGAAAGATTCCTTACCGTAGAATAGATACCCCAGCAATACCAACCCCGGTGGTGGGTCTGCGATCCAAGATCACACCAGAAAGGCCTGGAGAACAGAATGGCCACTTGGCTGTCCAGGCAGTAGTGCTTGGTAAACATGTGCAGTGAGGCCCACATAGCTGCCTGACAGATGTAATGCAAGGGAACTCCCCGTTCCAAAGCAGTAGTGGCTGCCTTCGCCCTGGTAGAATGGCTCTACCACCGGAGGCTCCTTTTTAGCCAAAGAATAACTAGGTAGAATGAGAGCGCACGTTTTGGGTCCAGACGGTGGAGCCTCTCTTCCTCTTTTGAGGGATGCTGAGGCTGAAAGAAGGTGGGTAAAGTGATGGTCTGCCCGATGTGAAAGGCAGTGACAACCTTCAGCAGAAAAGATGGACGAGTCCTTAGAACCACTTTGTCCGGATGGACAGAGAGAAAAGGAGGTTTAGAAAGAGCTTGGAGCTCACTCACTCTTCTGGTAGAGGTGATGGCCACCAGGAAAGCTGTCTTTAAAGTGAGAAGACGAAGAGGACAGTTGTGAAGTGGCTCAAAGGAAGCACACATCAGATATGTCAGAACCAGGTTCAAGTCCCACTGAGGCATTATGAAAGGAATAGGAGGGAAAATATGAGTAATGCCTTTTAAGAATCTATTTACAACAGGGGACTTGAAAAGGGGAGGATGATCTGGAAGCCGTAAAAAGTCTGAAATGGCCGAGAGATAGCCTTTGATAGTGCCCAGAGCAGAGCCCTGCTGGGCCAAAGAAAGAGGGAATAGAAGGACCTCGGAAAGAGGGGCAGAAAAGGGATACACAGCCTTTGCTGTGCACCATGCCACAAACTTATTCCACCTGCAGGCGTATACAGTCTTATTGAGTGACGCCTGGCTGCCAAGATTACGTCACAAACTTGGGGAGGCAGGTCAAAAGACGTCAACTGCCGCCGCTCAATCTCCACGCAAGGAGGTGGAGGCTGGTCAGGTTCGGATGGAAGACCATGCCCTGTTGCTGCGACAGAAGATCCTCCCGCAGAGGCAGTCAGATCGGGGGATCGATAGCCACGCTGAGTAGCTCGTGATACCATACTCTTCGAGCCCAGTCCGGAGCCACAAGAATGACTTGGACCCGGTCGCTGTGAGAAGTTGGCCTGATATATGATGTCACTAGTTCTAGTGTACACCTTGTATCAGTCCAAACAACCCTTATGGTGATTGGTTGTAAAGTCAACCTTATAGACCAGCTATCCTAGTGGTAGCATGGACAAGAGCAGTCTTAGGCTAAACTCTGTATGGCATGTGAAGCCAGCTGTTATACCATTTGCAACCCCTTGAATACCAAATGAAAGGACACCACAACAGATATATTATTAAAAATAGAATGTATTTATTCTAATCAAAATACCCTCAGCACTCTTTATGAGATTCGAGGTAAGTACAACACAGTCTTATTTAAGCATACATAAGTCACACAGGTAAGTAATACAGTTAGGCCCTAGGGCCACGCAAACCATATACTAAGTAAGTGGTATAAGAACCACTGCCACAAACACAGGTTAGGCCTAGGCCTAGGGAATCGCTGGGGCTACACTATCCTATCAGTTGCTGGGCAGTGGGAGGCCCACGGGATTCAGGTGCAGAGTGGAAACACTCACGCGTAATGAGTTAAAGTCGATAGGAATAGTAATATTTCGAAATTAAGAGTTTTAGGACACTTCGGAAGGAACTAGGAGTTAGAGACTTGGAAACTAGACACTAGGATAGTCAATACCCTTGTGGGCACCGGAGTACTCAAGTTACCTAGCCCACGGGCTGCGGGTGCATAGGTGTTAACTTGCGTCGGGTTTCGTCGTCGAGGACGACCAGAACCAGGAGGCGAGCTGTCCCACGAGGGCTCTTGCTGTCGGCGGTGTCAATGTCGAGTTGGGACACAACAAGCATTGGCAAGCGCAACCCACGCAGAATGAAGGATTTGCTTCTGTTGCAGACCAGAAAGGCCTGGGGTGATTCTCTTTCACAGGGAAGGGCCAGTCTGGAGGAGCCAAACCAGCAGTGGAAAGTCAAAGGTTCGTCGTCACAAAGGCTACTAGCCAACGGGCAAGCAACCGGACAGACGCGTCGAGCAGGAAAATGCAGAAGGGCCCCACGCAGAACTCGTGGAGTGTGGAGGGCTGATCTTCGGTGCAGATGGTGCTCGGGGTTGGGGCTTCTCAAACCCCAGAGCACAACTTCGAGGATCAATCAATCAATCAATCATAGCATTTGTATAGCGCGCTACTCACCCGGAAGGGTCTCAAGGCGCTGGGGGAGAGGGGTCAATTACTGCTCGAAGAGCCAGGTCTTGAGTTGCTTCCTGAAGGAGAGATGGCCCTGGGTCAGCCGAAGGTGGATGGGGAGGGAGTTCCAAGTCTTGGCTGCCAGGTAGGAGAAGGATCTTCCTCCGTCGGTGGCTCTGCGGATGCGTGGTACGGCGGCGAGGACGAGGCTGGTCGATCGTAGCTGGCGGGTGGGCATCTAGAAGGTCAGGCGGTTGTTGAGGTACATGGGGCCCAGGTCGTGGAGAGCCTTGTGTGCGTGGGTGAGGAGCCTGAACGTGATCCTCTTGCTGACGGGGAGCCAGTGCAGGTCTCTCAGGTGGCCGGAGATGTGGCTGTGTCGGCGGATGCCCAGGACGAGTCGTGCGGAGGCGTTCTGGATGCGTTGGAGTCTTTTCTGAAGTTTGGCTGTGGTTCCGGCGTAGAGGGTGTTCCCCCTAGTCCAGTCGGCTGGTGACGAGTGCCTGGGTGACCGTCCTCCTGCTTTCGGTGGGGATCCATCGGAAGATCTTACGGAGCATGCGCAGGGTGTTGAAGCATGATGATGAGACGGCGTTGACTTGTCTGGTCATCGAGAGGGAGGAGTCCAGGATGAAGCCCAGGTTGCGTGCGTGGTCCGTTGGCTTGGGAGTGGTGCCCAGGGCAGGGGGCCACCAGGAGTCGTCCCAGGCGGAGGGCGATGATCCCAGGATGAGGACTTCCGTCTTTTCTGAGTTCAGTTTCAGGCGGCTGTTCTTCATCCATTCGGCGACGTCTTTCATCCCTTCCTGGAGGCTGGTTCTGGCGGTGGCGGGGT